>NC_064622.1:129236091-129836091 GCF_023898315.1 Schistocerca nitens
AAACTTATATATACAACTACAGAAATCCGTAATTATTGATACATGTTCAATTACCCGAAAGTTCCTAAATGCAATATAACATATACCGTACAGTTAAAAGGAAGTCATGCTTGATCAAGGTCCGCGTCACTTTCCATTTTTGACCAGACATAACGTCTGAGAAAAGAAAGAAACAATAATAATGATAGTAAGTATGGTAATGAGTATGTGGTATTTGGGAAATGACTGACTTATTAACATTAAGCAATTTCCTCATTATACTCTTTTCGAATGTGTCTAATGACATCTAAAAGAAAAGCGTGATAACAAAGTTGTTCACTCTTTAGAAGAAGAGCATGCATTAACAGGGTAAGTTTAACAGATAAAATGGAAAGCACAAAACAGAAATGAGACAAGCGTAGATAGTTTACACTGCGTCAGCGCAGATAGTGGTTCCCTGATGGCAGAAGGAAAACAACTGGGAAATGCTGAGAGGGAAGCTACGCTGATGGAAACGGATTAACCTTTAATCTCCTCTTGAATGCTAAGTGGTTTTGGATAAGGCGCAGGTTGCAGGGTAGTTTATTCTACAGTCGTACGGGAGTTATGGAGAAGAGGATCAATAAAAGTTTAGTGTTATGCAGGCGCATGTGTACGTATGCGGTAGGGTGTTGAAGATATGGAATGATGACAGGTATTCGATATGTCAGGAGAAGCGTTGAGGACACTGGCGACTAAGAAAATCATGTAGAAAACAGAATATGTGAAAATCACGTCGTCTACATGGTCGCATTCAACCTGACTGTAAGAAGGAATAATATGATTAAACAACGGACGTTGCACATGTATTTACCCAAGCACTCATAGCTAGCTCTAGTGTTACGGTGTTTGCATTATTTCTACTGTGTTAAGCGACATCACTGTAGTAAAATTTGACAGGACTAAAGAATGGAATGCTTAACACGGTCTGCTGGATGAAAACTATGAAAACAAGTACTCCAAACCGGCATTACACGTGAGTCACATCCCAATGCAAACCTGTAACGCAACCATCTGTGGGACTTGCTCATAATTATGTATTATTCATGTTTCAGGACAACTAATCAGTAAAAAAATGCACCACATGTTCTAATGAAAGCATGACAGCCGTCTGACGATGAATTGTAATGATTCGAAACCGGCAACGGTACCATTCGAATAAAGGAACTTAAAATAAATTTGTGGCTGGTTGCTGTCTCAACATCAACATTTGACTTATTTTGTTCCTGGCATTTAAGCACGTCAGCGCAGTAACTACGATGGCAGCCTGAACTAACAACTGTAAACAACAGATGTGTATTCAAATAGTAAGCTGTGAGCAGGCAGTGTTCAGTAGGGACATTAGACCGTAGTGTGCGAACGTATTTGTGTCACAAATTGCAATGGCGCAACATCTCTAAATCAAGTTGCAGCATACTGGAAATCAACAAACAAATGACACAGAACACCAGGCTAAACGTTAAATAATCAGGTTCAGTTTCCATCTTCCCCTTTACTATAATTAAGTTTTCGTTACAAATACTAGATTCTGACTGTAAATTCACCGTGTTTCTTATCATGTCTTAAATTTATGTCCATACTTGGAAACATGCAGGATAGTGACAGGCTGCATGAAACCAACTCCCATAGAAAATCTTTACAGGGCCACAGGTTTCACAAACCCTGACTCACGTAGGAAAGCCCATGAACATACTGAGAAGCTAAAACAAACCTTTGATGCCCGTCACTCAATATTTAGCCTAGAGTGGATCCCCAGCAGACTCAAATCCAGACGCCGTTTCCTAAGTTGCGCCTTAGATGAGCCCCCCATCTACTTACTATCCACTAAGCGGCGTTTCTGGTGATTGGAAAACCTGGAGAATGCCTAACCGCATCAGAACTGGGGTGGCTCCTGTGAAATCTAATCTGATCAAATGGGGTTTGTTGGACGAAAATGACGACAAATGCGACTGCGACACTCGACAGGATATGGAACATCTTCCACAATGCCCTGCCTGCCCCCACAGATGCACCCTCGACGATCTATGGCTGGCTAAAGAAGAAGCTTTGGAACTGCCCAATACTGGGCAAACAAATTGTAGTTTCCGGACGCGAAAAAGTAAAAAGTATACAAATAATATCTGTGTAAGTCACATATCATATTCATATGTGTTTGCGACATTCAGTTGTCATCAGGAAGCGGAAAGCTGGGTCATGACGAAATAAATATAATCAAATGGCTCTGAGCACTATGGGACTTAACATCTATGGTCATCAGTCCCTTAGAACTACTTAAACCTAACTAACCTAAGGACAGCACACAACACCCAGTCATCACGAGGCAGAGAAAATCCCTGACCCCGCCGGGAATCGAACCCGGGAACCCGGGGGTGGGAAGCGAGGACGCTACCGCACGACCACGAGCTGCGGACTAAATATAGTCTTGCAGAACATTAGGAAATGTTTTCGCTTGTAATATTAATATCACGTTCTGTCAAGTACCGATGTAAAATTAAGTTAATTTTCTCAATTTTTTATTAGTACAGCCTCAAAACCTTTTGGAGTGGTGGGGGACACCGAGGCCGATCTTTTATTTTTTTTTGAAACGCTAATTGGATACCATTAAGAAGTATTGGAGGAACTGTAGCACGGAAATATCTACAGTTCAACTTTCGGTGTGATACGAAGCAGCCTCATGACTTTATAGGGTCATTATCTATATTGGAGAACTGATCGAATGGTCGATACGTCGACCGTTCAGAAAATTTTGCAATCTTTACGGCGGAGCGCACATTTTTAGGTGAATAGCTAGGTAACGGTGCTTGCTGGCGCCTGCGGACGCGAGAAGGGCGATTCACGCACTGTTGGCGGGGCCAGACGCAGGGCCGGAAGCGGAGTGAGTCACGCGCCCCCTCCCGCCCCCCTTCAATTAGCGCCGGCAGGAAGGCGTGCCTCCGCCGCGCACTGACCTATCGAACGCTAGGCGCGCCGCGCGACATCTGAGGCGCTCGCACCCTTCCCAAGGCCGCCGCAGCAGCCACCAGACGGGCCTATTGATCCGGTGACGTCACCGCTCAGGCAGCTGCAGGCTTGCGCGCGGCGGGACCCTCATTCACATCCTGGTCCTGCCCAGCCGAATCACCGCGCAAAACTGCGGCACGCCGGTAGCAGCGCTGCCACACCTCTCCCTCCCCCTCTCCCCCCCACCCTCCTGGCGGGCGCGCGTCACGAAAGGGGAACGTGACGGCGCATTAGATTAGAGGCTCACGACGAGGTAAGGGAAGGTCATGTCAGTGTGTGAGTGTGTGCTAGGAAGTCCCGTACGTAATGGGGTCAAGTGCTAGGCGCCGGCCGTAGTGGCCGTGCGGTTCTAGGCGCTACAGTCTGGAGCCGAGCGACCGCTACGGTCGCAGGTTCGAATCCTGCCTCGGGCATGGATGTGTGTGATGTCCTTAGGTTAGTTAGGTTCAATTAGTTCTAAGTTCTAGGCGACTGATGACCTCAGAAGTTAAGTCGCATAGTGCTCACAACTATTTGAACCATATTTCAAGTGATAGGCGCCGGGTGGTTTCAACCTACCACGAATGCCGGACATTTGCCACGCCGGACATTTGCCAAACTGGACATTTGCCACACCTGCCCCTTCGCCAGGTAGCGATCCCTCAGGTAAGGGACGCCCTTCCTCGTACTTCTTCTGTCCGCTTTCAAACCGCCGTCTCCACATCTTACTCGATACAACCAGTACGTAAGGGACCTTCTTCTTCGACATCTTGGCCAAATACAGAGCTTCTTTTCCGAAATCGAAATATTTATAATTCTTGGGAAACGAAAACAATACCGACGATTATATCAGTAAGTAATTAGTCCTGCCAAGTATAGATATACAGGGTGTTTTCAGGAAACATCCCTCACACACAAATAAAGAAAAGATGTTATGTGGACATGTGACCGGAAACGCTTAATTTCCATGTTAGACCTCATTTTAGTTTCGTCCACTTACGCTCAATGGAGCACGTTACCATGATTTCATACGGGATACTCTACCTGTGCTGCTAGAACATGTGCCTTTACAAGTACGACACAACATGTGGTTCATGCACGATGGAGCTCCTGCACATTTCAGTCGTAGTGTTCGTACGCTTCTCAACAACAGATTCGGTGACCGATGGATTGGTAGAGGCGGACCAATTCCATGGCCTCCACGCTCTCCTGACCTCAACCCTCTTGACTTTCATTTATGGGGGCATTTGAAAGCTCTTGTCTACGCAACCCCGGTACCAAACGTAGAGACTCTTCGTGCTCGTATTGAGGACGGCTGTAAAACAATACGCCATTCTCCAGGGCTGTATCAGCGCATCAGGGATTCCATGCGACGGAGGGTGGATGCATGTATCCTCGCTAACGGAGGACATTTTGAACATTTCCTGTAAAAAAGTGTTTGAAGTCACGCTGGTACGTTCTGTTGCTGTGTGTTTCCATTCCATGATTAATGTGATTTGAAGAGCAGTAATAAAATGAGATCTAACCTGGAAAGTTAGCGTTTCCGGACACATGTCCACATAACATACACTCCTGGAAATGGAAAAAAGAACACATTGACACCGGTGTGTCAGACCCACCATACTTGCTCCGGACACTGCGAGAGGGCTGTACAAGCAATGATCACACGCACGGCACAGCGGACACACCAGGAACCGCGGTGTTGGCCGTCGAATGGCGCTAGCTGCGCAGCATTTGTGCACCGCTGCCGTCAGTGTCAGCCAGTTTGCCGTGGCATACGGAGCTCCATCGCAGTCTTTAACACTGGTAGCATGCCGCGACAGCGTGGACGTGAACCGTATGTGCAGTTGACGGACTTTGAGCGAGGGCGTATAGTGGGCATGCGGGAGGCCGGGTGGACGTACCGCCGAATTGCTCAACACGTGGGGCGTGAGGTCTCCACAGTACATCGATGTTGTCGCCAGTGGTCGGCGGAAGGTGCACGTGCCCGTCGACATGGGACCGGACCGCAGCGGCGCACGGATGCACGCCAAGACCGTAGGATCCTACGCAGTGCCGTAGGGGACCGCACCGCCACTTCCCAGCAAATTAGGGACACTGTTGCTCCTGGGGTATCGGCGAGGACCATTCGCAACCGTCTCCATGAAGCTGGGCTACGGTCCCGTACACCGTTAGGCCGTCTTCCGCTCACGCCCCAACATCGTGCAGCCCGCCTCCAGTGGTGTCGCGACAGGCGTGAATGGAGGGACGAATGGAGACGTGTCGTCTTCAGCGATGAGAGTCGCTTCTGCCTTGGTGCCAATGATGGTCGTATGCGTGTTTGGCGCCGTGCAGGTGAGCGCCACAATCAGGACTGCATACGACCGAGGCACACAGGGCCAACACCCGGCATCATGGTGTGGGGAGCGATCTCCTACACTGGCCGTACACCACTGGTGATCGTCGAGGGGACACTGAATAGTGCACGGTACATCCAAACCGTCATCGAACCCATCGTTCTACCATTCCTAGACCGGCAAGGGAACTTGCTGTTCCAACAGGACAATGCACGTCCGCATGTATCCCGTGCCACCCAACGTGCTCTAGAAGGTGTAAGTCAACTACCCTGGCCAGCAAGATCTCCGGATCTGTCCCCCATTGAGCATGTTTGGGACTGGATGAAGCGTCGTCTCACGCGGTCTGCACGTCCAGCACGAACGCTGGTCCAACTGAGGCGCCAGGTGGAAATGGCATGGCAAGCCGTTCCACAGGACTACATCCAGCATCTCTACGATCGTCTCCATGGGAGAATAGCAGCCTGCATTGCTGCGAAAGGTGGATATACACTGTACTAGTGCCGACATTGTGCATGCTCTGTTGCCTGTGTCTATGTGCCTGTGGTTCTGTCAGTGTGATCATGTGATGTATCTGACTGACCCCAGGAATGTGTCAATAAAGTTTCCCCTTCCTGGGACAATGAATTCACGGTGTTCTTATTTCAATTTCCAGGAGTGTATTTTCTTTCTTTGTGTGTGAGGAATGTTTCCTGAAAGTTTGGCCGTACCTTTTTGTAACACCCTGTAGATCCCAATGCCTGTACGGTAGCTTCCTTTCACGCTTACTGATTGCGATAGAAACAGTCCTTCGCCATGGGAGCAACAAGAAAGAGGCGATGTACAGAGAATGCGAGTGTACGCTAATCATTTCTTTTGATCACTGCATTTGTGCCTACCTTAACTACTGCAACTGCATGCCCAAAAGACAATATGGAAATAACATATGGGTATGTGAATGTGTGAAAAGAAGAACGACATACTCCATATTAATTTACTCTCTAAAATGCGATATCCCTTCCGGCGAAACATTAGTAATAAAGTGTAGGGGACTATGTTATAAACATGACTGAAAATACGTTCATGAAATAGAGATAAGAACATCCATGATTGACATGTCATCTAAATCGCTCCAGGCAAATGCTGGGATGGTTCCTTTGAAAGGGCACGGCCGACTTCCTTCCCCATCCTTCCCTAATCCGATGAGACCGATGACCTCGCTGTTTGGTCTCTTCCCCCAAACAATCCAATCCAAACCATCTAAAGTCGACGTACAATTTTAAAATGTTAGAAATAAGGAAATGAAGTAATACAGAATGCTATGCTTGTAACGTACGTTGTTTTTCTACATTGTTTAGCTCTGTTATTTACAGGGTCACAGAGAAAGCATCCTAGGTTTTGGAGGGAAAAGCCGTAATTGTAGTGATCTGCACTACAACAGAAACAAGAAGCACAATTTAAGGAAAAGTAATGTAATGTATGTTCCAGCTCACAGGCGACATTGAAGCAGATAGTTCCTGTGACTTAGCATTGGCATATTCGACAACCGAAATAAATTAATAACTGGCTCCTTTTACCGACCCCTGGTCTCAGATGAAACAGTTGCTGAACACTTTAAAAAAACTAGTCTCATCACAAATAGGTACCCTAATCATACAATTATAGTTGGCAGTGACTTCAATCTACCTTCCGTATGTTGACAAAAATACATTTTCAGACCCTATTGTAGATAGAAAACAACTTCCGTAATTGTTCTGAATGCTTTTTTAAAAAATTATTTTGAACAATTAGTTCATGAGGCCATTCAAATTGTAAATGGTTACGAAAACACACTTGACCTCTTAGCCACAAATAATCCTGAGCATCACGACGGATACAGGGATTAGTGAGCACACAGTCGTGGAGAGGCTGAATTCCGTAACAAAGAAATCCACCAAAACTAAACGTGAAATATGTATGTTTAAAAAAGCAGCTAAAAATTCGGTTGACGTCTTTCTAAGAGACAGTCTCCAATCCTTCCAAACTGCGTAAGTAAAGACCATATGTGGCTTAAGTATCAACAGCCCTCGAGAGATTCATAGCAAATAAATTAATAAGAGACGGAACTGATCCCCCATGGTACACAAAACACGACAGAAAGCTGCTGCAGGAGCACCGAAAAAGGCAAATATAACTTAAACGAACACAAAATCTCCAAGATTGGCGAAGTTTTACTGAGGCTCGAAATTTGGTGCGGATTTCAATGCGAGATGCAGTTTCCACAACGAAACTCTCTCTGCAAACGTGGCGGAAAACCCAAAGAGATTCTGGTTCTATGTTAAGTAAATCAGCGGAAAGGCTCTGTAAGCGATGTGGAGGAGGAGGAGGGGGAGACATGAGACCCAACCCTTCGGAGCAGATAAAATCGTGGCAAATGTCCGGCGTGGCAAATGTCCGCACACCCCTACCAGTACCAGACATCAACTTTTACCTGTGACGTGACGTAGTAACCTGTGACATCAAACGTGCGCAGAGACAGAACAGAACACAGACAGTAATTTGTTACAAGTCTGCAGGATGTTCTCGTGGCCGTTGTAATCAGAGTTGTAAAACTATCGAAGATTACCGTAGTCTGTAATTAAGTGTAGACAATTGCAGTTATCCTAGTATCTTTGGTCAGTTAAGGTCGTATCCGTATTACCTATGCTTTAGGTGTGTTGCATACCTATCTGGTGTTACTTCATAACCATTGCTTTGTTTATATATACAGTCAGTGTCTTATTACGTTCCCTAAAAACCAGAATCGATAAACCATCGAGGAACTGAATAAGGATATACATAAATGGCCGCCTGGCTTACGGAACATTATTGTTCTACTTAGTTATTTTCTGTTTCATATTTAAAAATAAATAGTATTTATACCAAAATTAAACTTGCCAATGTTATATTCAGACTTTATTCGAAAACTGTAATGTGAAACATGGGGATGCTGTAGAAAAAATAAATAAAACAACACAGATTTGCCATATAGAGATAGAAAATGCAGTTTCCTCAACAAAAAGATAAAATAAAAAAAAGAATCAGACATTACTTCAATACTTTGGGAAACTTATATAGAACATGTTTCTGTTATTCACAAAAAGCTTTCACATGTATCAATAATGAGAGGAAAGTCTTGCCTTTGATCATGATGAAGAGCATTATATTGAGAACAAAATAACAAATACATATATTTAATGCATGAAAACTGTACTTCAAAAGTAATTGCTTCATCACTTGTAAAATGAAACAACCTATAATTTGTAAGGATACAGAAATAAAATATCCAATGGATTGACGATGAATGATGTGTAGTTCTAATTATGCACAAAACAAAACAACCAAACTAACAAACAAAACAAAAAAAATCAGAAATTATTGGCTCCCAGTTTCTCTCTTACATATTCATTTATGCAGCAAAGGGGTCTTTGTAGCTAACTGCAGACACTAACAGATGGGTCTGTCCAGCTAGATGGGAAGGCGAGTACACTGTACTGACTTTTTCAGCAAAGCTAACTGCAGATACATACTACCCTGAAGAGGATTCCAGCAGAGGGGTCTGGCAACTAACTATGACACCAGCAGACCCTGAAGAAGGTCCCAGCAGAGTGGTCTGTTCAATTAACTGGGAACACCAGCCAGATCCTGAAGAAGATCTCGGCTATGGGGTTTGTTCAGCTAATTGAGAACACCATTGAAGGAGATCAGAAGAGACAGGTCTAATTAGCTAACTTAGAACACCAGCAAATCCTAAGGAATTTTCCAGCAAAGAGGCGTTCTTGTCTAACTGTGGACATATGCTGATCCTGATGAATACCCCAACAGAGAGATCTGGCAGCCAACTGTGGAACCAGATCCCAGAGAGTGGTCTGTTCAGGTAACTAGCAACACTGCCTGATCCTGAACAAAATCTCAGCAGAGGGGTGTGTTCTGCTAACTGGGAACAAGAGCAGACTTTGAAGGAGATCACAGCAGATAGGTCTGTTTAGCTAACTTGGGACATCAGCAAAGCCTAAGGAATTTTCCAGCAAAGGGGTGTGCTCAGATAACTGAGGACATGTGCTGACTCTGAAGAAGACTGCAGCAGAGGGATCTGGCAAGTAACTGTGACAGAGTGTTCTGTTCAGCTATCCGGGAACACCACCAGGTCCTGAAGAGCTCAGCTGAGGGGTCTGTTCAGATAACTTCAAACACCTGCAGATCTCAGTATAATTGGAAGACCAGTAGATTCTAAGGAATGTTTAGGCAAAGGTGTGTGTACAGCTGGCTAGGGACATCTGAAGAAGATCCCAGCAGAAGGGTCTGGCAACTAACTGCAGCACCAGCACACCATGAAGAAGATCCCTGCAGAGCGGTCTGTTCAGCAGCACCACCAGATCCCAAAGAAGATCTCAGCAAAAAGGTTTGTTCAGCTAATTGGGAACACCAGCAGATCTTGAAGGAGAGCACAACAGAGGGGTCTGAATAGTTTACTTGGAACACCAGCAGATCATAAGGAGTCTTCCAGCAGAGGGGTGTGTTCAGCTAAATTGAGGCATAGGATAATCCTGACAAAGATCCCAGCAAAGGGGTCTAGCAACTATCTGGGACACCAGAAGATCCTTAAGAACAATTCAGCACCAGTCTGTTCAACTAGGAACAGCAAAGAGAATTCTGTTGAGTTAACTGCAAACACTGCCAGATCCTGAAGAAGATCTCAGCAGATAGGTCTGTCCAGCTAACTAGGAACACCAACAGATCCTGAAGAAGATCTGAGCCAAGAGGTATGTTCAGCGAACTGGGACTACCAGTAGATCGTGAAAGAGATCCCAGCAGAAGGTCTGTTTAGCTAACACTGGACACCAACAGGTCCAGAAAACGATGATGGCAGAGAAATCTGTTTAGTCAACTACAGATACCAACAGATCCTTAAGTTCCCAGCAGATGGAACATCAGTAGATCCTAAGGAATTTCACAGAAGAGGAATCTTTTCGGCAATTTTTTAAATACTGGAGATTTTTAGATTATAAACAGGCTAGCTATCACAGGCACTCTGATACAAAACACTGTCTTTATAACAGTAATTATAAAAGCAAATGTTCAAACATTCAAATGTGTGTGAATTTCTAAGAAACCAAACTGCTGAGGTCATCGGTCCCTAGATTAGATTAGATTTACCTTTCACTCCAATTGATCCATAGTGAGGAGGTCCTCCAGGATGTAGAACATGTCAGAAAAACAATAATACATGACAAATATTTACAACTAAAACAAATAAGCTAATGTACCATCCACAGTTCCCAAGTGAAATGATCATCATTTTTTTACTGAACACTATATGACAGGATTACTCATTTACTAAGAGCGCATTAATGCACTGAATTTAAAATTTAAAAAAGTTTTTTATTTATAAGGTAATAAATATATAATAGAACAACTACAACACTTATTTACAATGAATACATTGCTACAATGAAATGGTGCAGAAGTTAGATTGTACTTTACACACACACACACACACACACACAGACACACACACACACACACACACACACACACACATCAGTTGATTCTACTGAGAAATTCATCAATGGAGTAGAAGGAGTTGGCCACTGATAAATCCTTTAGGCTTCTCCAAATCTGAATTTCATTGCTTGTTAAGCTTTTTATGGCTGCTGGCAAGTTATTGAAAATGCATGTTCCTGAATAATGCCCACCTTTTTGTACAAGAGTAAGTGACTTTAAATCATTTGTGAAGATTATTCTTATTTCTAGTATTGATTCTATGAACTGAGCTTTTGGTTTGAAAAAGTGATAACCTCTAATTACAATATTCATCAAGGAATAAATATATTGGGAAGCATTAGTTAGTATCCTTAATTCCCTAAACAGGCATCTGCAGGATGTTCAGAGTTTGCACCACATATAACTTTTATTGCACGTTTTTGTGCCCAGGAAACTTTAGCTTGGCTTGATGACTTACCCCAAAAAATAATCCCATATGACATTATGGAATCAAAGTAAGCATAGTATGCCAGCTTTTTCATTTTTATATCCCCCATGTCTGACATAATTCGCATTGCAAATAGGGATTTGTTTCGATGCCTCAGCAGTTCTGTGGTGTGCTCCTCTCAGTTGAAATT
Organism: Schistocerca nitens; assembly: GCF_023898315.1. Classification (NCBI taxonomy): domain Eukaryota; kingdom Metazoa; phylum Arthropoda; class Insecta; order Orthoptera; family Acrididae; genus Schistocerca; species Schistocerca nitens. The sequence continues at coordinate 129,247,541 of NC_064622.1, forward strand.
ATTATCAAGCTGTAATCCCAAGAATTTAACACTTCTTCTATCTGCTTGTCATCATACGTTATGCATATACTCGTGGGACACCCCCTACGAGTTCTGAAGTGCATTTAGTGTTTTTTTCAAAGTTTAGTGACAAAGAATTGACCAGGAACCAGTGGATAATGTTCACAAATATTTGATTAGCCGACCTTTCTATGACTACACTTGAGTTGCTATTTATTGCCATGTTTGTATCATCATCAAACAAAACGAACTTGGCATCTGGTAATGTTACTGATGAAAGGTCATTGATATACACAAGAAAAAGTAAGGGCCCTAAGATGGAACCTTGTGGGACCCCATATGTAATTAGTTACCAGATGGATGATGCCTGACAGGTTAATACAAGTCTCTTTTGTAATAACACCCTTTGTTTCCTGCCAGAGATGTTCCTGTTACACCATAATATTCTAATTTACTTAAAAGGATATTGTGATTTACACAGTCAAATGCCTTTGACAGATCACAAAATATAACAGTTACCTGCAATTTTTTGTCTAATGAATTAAACACATCTACAATGTAAGTGTAGATAGTCTTCTCAATATCAGAACCCTTTAGAAATCCGAACTGCGACTTTGACAGTATGTTATTTGTGATAAGATGCTTATAAAGCTGACGGTACGTTACCTTTTCTAAAATTTTTGAGAATGTAGGCAAAAGTGAAGTTGAACGGAAATTTGATACTATTTCTTTACTTCCTTTCTTAAACAGTGGCTTAACTTCAGCATATTTCAACCATTCAGGAAATATTCCACTCATAAACGACTGGTTACACAGATAGCTTAATATGTTTTTTAACTGAGAATCACATCCTTTAAGTAGTTGATATTTCATCATACTCATTAGATGTTTTGAGTTTAAAGATTTTGTGATGGACATTACTTCTGCTGGAGTAGTGAGGGTCAAATTCATATTATGGATACATCACCAGGTCTTGAAGACTTATGCTAAGAACAACACACACACACACACATGCCCGAGGGAGGACTCGAACCTCCAGCAGGAGGGGCCGCTATAAAAGCAAGAAAAATTATAAGTAAGTCTGTCTGAAAATCTTATTTAATGTCAGGTTACCATTTCTGTCAACTCTTTAAGCAAAATTAAAGTGTTATTCAAAACTGTAATAACTTCAAGGTAATGGCTGTATCAGTTCCACTCTTTCCATCATCAATTCTTCACATGACAATAACATTCATTTCAAATTTCATATTTCCTCATTTTAATATGCTTTTCATGGTAAATAAAGCTGCAGCAATAAACAAAGATATGAAAGAAAGAAAACAAAAGGAATATAAGTATGGCCCACCTCCACATCGCAGGGCACAAGCAATGGTGTGTGTGGCTGTGGGAGTTAGTGTCCTAATAAATTAGGTTTAGGGCCACCAAATAGAGTAAGCGAAAAAAAGAAAAAAAATGTGTTCAGCAATCAGAGTCAAGAGCTGTTCCTGTCGAAGGTACGAGCAAAGGAGTCTGGCAACTAACAGGAACACCAGCAGATCCTGAAGAAGATTCCAGCACAGTGGTCTGTTCAGCTAACAAGAACACCAACAGACTCTGAAGAAGATCCTAGCAAAGGGACCTGTCCAATAACTGAGGACAGCAGCGGACCCTGAAGAAATTTCCAACAGTGGAATCTATTCAGCAAACCAGGAACACCAACAGATCTGAAATAAGATCCAAGCAGAGAGGTCTCTTCAGTACTGAGTACTCAAATCAGAAATTTGATCCTACTATTCTTTGGAGTACAGCAAGTGCAGTATCATCACTTACTTTTACTGCATCGTGCGCCTATGCCTACTCTGCCAGCAATTCACATTACAGCCAGGCCAAATGGACAGCTATCTTCTATGAAGGCAACAAAAGACATTGGCCACGTCCCACTCAGCCACCAGACGACAACACCAGTGTCGTGAGAGGTTGCTGGCGCCATGAATCTTCTCCTTACATGGGCCACATGGCAGCAAATAGGACCAACTGTATTTTGGCACCTGGGGCTGTATTTAGGCCAGTGCATGGACCCTAAAGGGCTGAGTTGGCTCCGTGGGCCATGTGCCAAATGTAGTCACATTTGATCAATCACAAGCTCCCTCTGTAACTATCGTTACGCCGCCATCACAGTCTGCTTCCATCTTTGCATTCTGGAACTTCTGCTGTGGTCATACCCTGAAGAAAATGTGGTCCTGATGCAGTGACACATCTTTAGACTTGCAAAAATATTCAGTTTAGTTTCGTTAATGGCTTTGCTGAACTTAGGATCTTGACCCAGTCTTCGGTAAGTCCCTTCAGGAATCTGATTCTAGCACACTGAGCTCTCAGACACTTAAGTAAATTCTCTGTGTGTATTGTGAATCTGTCAAACTTCTACCACTGCAACTAATCAATATTCATTGTCAGAGAGATTTGTTTTCGTTTAATGATTAGTTACAAACCAACTGCTGTCAGAGACTGTTGCGTCAATTCTGAAGCAATAAAGTTCATTGTATACTTGGGTCTTATTTCTTGGACATCTTTGGCGGACCTGTTATTTGGCGATGAGGGTTATTTTTCCTGTGCTTACACGTGTGTTCTGACTCAGGTAGACAGTGATTTTATGAGTGTTTTCACATACACTCACTCCTGCTACATTTCTTCTAGTATGGTGTCTCCAATCGATCCTGGTGCCCAGGTCTTAGTACTGTTGCAGCAGATGAAGGGCACCCATGCACTCCTTCTTAGAGTGGCTGATGGGCATACCTGTGGCCTCCCTGGTACTCACCAATCAATTCTCCCAGATGGACACCATGGTCAATGGTTTACAATTGGTAACTCCACAGTTTCCACCGTTCAACAGAAGATCGAGCCATGGGCGAAATATGTCATCTGTATGTAGCAACACTTGGTGCATGGCATGGCATTTCAGGTGGTACACAACAGCATACTTTCTTCCTGGCATAGGCTGGTCGTGAGATATGCCCTCTCCTGCAACAGCTCAGTCTGGAAGTGAAATCGCATGCCCTCCCTTATGATAAGATCAAGTCCATCTTATTGAAATATTTTAATTCCTAGGTGCATTTGGTGGTGGCCCAAAATGAATTTTTTAACTGCCACAAACTTCATGGACAATCGTACTGGGAAAGGTCTGCCCATCTCCAGGGCCTGTCTTGCAAATGCAATTTCCAATGTAGTAACTCTCAATGTAGACAATCATGTGTGGCCTCTTGGTCAGAGACATGATCTCCTGAAGTTGAGGGTCAGGTTACTGAAAACTTGCCTTGCTTTTGAGGAAACTCTTCAGTAGCCATTTACTTCCCCTGCAACAATGATCACTGGAATTGGACCTCTGAGTGTGATAAGGCGATTCAGAGTTTGAAATGGGTCCTCCTCAGCCCTCTCTGCCTCATGGTGTATGAGCCCACTAAGCCTCTATGCCTGGACACAGATGCTTTGGAATATAGAGTTGGCATGGTTTCTTCCCTTGCCATAGACTCCTTTGAGAGTCCTATTGCCTTTGTGCCCTCGACCTTACTGGCAACCCAATTGGAAAAGAGGCACCTGCCAACATCATTGGGATCAAAAAATTAGATGACCGCCATTTCACTCTCTTTACTGATCACAAGACCTTACTCTTCCTTTTTAAGGAGTCAGACATCATTCTGACAAGAACGGCTTTCTACCCACTTCAGTTGCCCTTTTCTTATCTAATTTCAGTTGTGACATCCAGTTCCACTCTATAGACCTCCTTTCATGTCTGCCTCTGGAAAGGATCCACACTTTGCCACGAATGCTGAAGTCTGCTTTCATCTGGATAACATAGCTGCAGAACCAGTGGTCAGCTTACCATTGCTTGCATAACTCATTATGAGCCATATCGCCAAGGACAACGTGGGTAGCTGTATGACCATTGGCAGTTACATCAGTCTGATGTCCAGCTGTACTGGCATCACCACCATGAGCTCCCCACACCCAACATTGTGCTCCAATCTATGGAGATGACAACCATATCAAGATCATCATCCCAGCAGCTCTTCAGCAGCGTACCTTTGTATTATTGCATCTGGGCCTGGTTCTCATCAAGCATCTGGTCCACCAGCATGTGTGGCATTCACCTGCACGACTGAGGCCTGACCAATATGCTAAGGCAAGCAGGCTGCTCCTCCAAGTGGTTTTTTTCCATGGCCAGATACTTTGGCCCTTTGGTCTAGAATCCATCTGTAGTTTGCTGGCTCATTCATGGGGCACTCTTGGCCGACCACCATCGATGCTGGTAGTGGTTTTCCCTATATGGTCCACGCACCCAACAAGCCCACTGATCCTCAAACTATCCTGGATTTTTTCTATTGCTTCGCTCCTTGACACCCTTTCACTGTGCCTCCAATGGTCTGGCTGAATATTTCGTCTATATGTTTAAAACAAATGTACCTGAACTCTACTGACATCGCCCCTCTTCCTGGCATCACACTGTTCAAGCCCCAGGACAGATCAACCCTGACAGAGAAACCTCATGGTCGACTTCATGCGTCTAAATTCTCTGTTCTTCACCCTATCCTGCCTGCCCCTTCCTCTGGGCGGTCTGCCTGCCATATGTTTTCTGGCCCAGGCTCAATGTTGGCCCTTATTTTCATGAAAGGGAACCAACACTGGCTCCCTGTGGTCGTTTTCCAGCTTCTAGGAAGGCAATGGCTGAGTTCAAGCTTCTTGATGGCACTCTCTACTGTAAACTTACTAACCAAATGTGGCCTCACAGTGGGCCTCCTTCTGAGCGCAATAGTTTACCTCTCTCTTGTGCCAGAGGTGGAAGCTTCTCAACCCACTATCTTGGATCCGCTTGTCTTGACCAGCTGAAACCGGCGACAGCGACAGAAGGGCTCTCTGAGAAACCTCCAGAACCATCAGCTCTGTCACCGATGGCAATGGACACCGCCTTCCCAGTTGCATCATCAGGGGACATAGAGTATTCCCCCCAGCTGAGACAGGGGAGGCATGGTGTACCGAGGGGCTATGCCCGTTCTGCCAAAAACCGACATTCAAGCCAGGCTATGTGGACAATGGAAAAGAAAATTTGGAATGTGTTAGATGACGATCAGTTTAACTATACGAAAGGTAAAGGCACCAGAGAGGCAGTTCTTTCTGGTTGATAATATTAGCAAGGCTAAAGAAAAATCAAACACATTCATAGGAACTGTCGATCCAGAAAAGGAGTTCGACAATGTAAAATGGTGAAAGATGTTCGAAATTCTGAGGAAGATAGGGATACGTTATAGGGAAACACAGGTAATATACAACATGTACAAGAGCCAAGAGGGAATAATAAGAGTGAAGATCAAGAACGAAGTGCTTAGAATAAAATGGATGAAAGACATGGATGCAGTCTTTCTCCCCTACTACTGTTCAATCTATACATCGAAGAAGCAATGATGAAAATAAAAGAAAACTTTAGGAGTAGAATTAAAATTCAAGGTGATAGGTAAGATTCACTGATGACATAGATGTGAGGAATAATTACGGATATGCTGGAGGGAATGAAAGGTTTGATGAGTACAGAATTGGAATTAGAGTAAATCGAGGAAAGACGAAAGTAATGAGAACTAGCAGAAATGAAAACACAAAGAGACTTAACAATAGTATTGCTGGTCACGAAGTAGATGAATTTAAGGAACTCCGTTATGTAAACACCAAAGTTAACCATGACGGACGGAGCAAGGAGGGCACCAAAAACAGACTACCAATGGCAGAAAGGGTATTCCTGACCAAGAGAAGTCTACTAGTATCAACATAGGCCTTCATTGGAGAAAAAAATTTCTGAGAATGTACGTTTAAAGCAAATAATTGTATGATAGTGAAACGTGGAGTGTGGGAAGACTGGAAAGGAAGGGAATCGAAACATTTGAGATGTGGTGCTACAGATGGCTGGTGAAAATTTGGTGGACTGATGAGGTAAGGGATTGGGGGGGGGAGGGGGGTTCTGGATACAATCGGAGAGGAAATGAATAGATGGAAGGACTGACAAGAAGAAGGGACAGGACGATGGGACATCCGCTATGACATCAGAAAATAACTTCCATCGTACTAGAGGGAGCTGTAGAGGAAGACAGAGGTTGGAATACGTTCAGCAAATAACTGAGGACGTAGATTGCAAGCTGAGTTGAAGAGGTTGAAGCAGGAGAGGAATTCGAGAAGGGCCGCTTCAAATCAGTCAGTAGACTGATAAAAAAAAAAAGAACATATATAGCAGCCATTTCCTTGCAGACGACAGTTCACTCCCTGTGGGTTTCCTGGGCCAGGCGTCGAAAACAGTCACATTGCACCAATCACGGGCTCATTTCGGAACCGCCACTACGTCCTCATCACTGTCCGCTTCCGACTTTGTGTCCAGATCTTCAAACGTGGTCGTACCTCGAAGACGACATGGGCCTGATGCAGTGACCCAACTTCAAACTTTTAATTAATTTCATTTAGTTTCGTTAACAGCTTCGCTGAACTTAGATTCTTGACCGAGACTTTGGGAAGTCCCTTCAGGACTCTGATTCTGTCACACTGAGTGCCAAGGCTCTTAGTAGTGAACGCTCAGTGTGTATTGTGCCTTTGTAGGCCTTCTGCTGCTGTAAGTGTTCCTTCTGAAGAAGAGTTATTTTGGTTTAATGACGGATTACAAACCAACCACAGTCAGCGAACGTCGTGTTAATTGTGAATCAATGAATTTTAAGTTCACTGTGTTCCTGGGACGTATTTTCTTTGTCTTCCTTCCTGCTGCCGCAGTGTTAATAATACAATAATTTCATGTGGCTCAACAGCCTGGTGCGACCATCCGTGTATTAATCAACATGAAACGACAGACGAACTGCGAGTCCACTGAACTGGTTATTATGAAGTGTTCTTGTATTGAGGTGTTATGCTCTATGGGTGACTGAAATATTTTGTGTTTTACCAATAATAATCAAGTTAGACAAGATTCCCAGACAGCAGTCCTGAAAAGGAAATGGAATCACGGAAGAGCAACATGTAGAGGGCCACGCTGGGATTTGAAATCTCTGCACACGGATGAGAGACCAGCGCCTTAATCACTGCATCAGATCACTTGTCCTCTGTTACGCGTTACAGAGATCGCGCTGGGGTTTTGCGAGCGAGGTCATCTTACGTTTCCTAATGTGTTTCAGATAAAAGACGCTAGTATCATCATACAGGCGCAATGGAGATGGAAAACATTAGCAGGCACAAAACGTATGAACTACAGACCTTAACGCTCTTGTCTGAACAACATAGCAGAAACACTTGCTTTGTGTTTCACTCAATCGTTCAGCCAATTTCCCGAAATCCTTCTCAGCAGCAAGAACTGGATATTAGAGAACTGAATAATATCTCCAGCTTCAGAGACAGCTTATCAAATATCTATTAAAGCAACAATATGGAAACTGTTGTCTCTGTACGAACTCGTTCCCCTTGTAAATCTCTCGAACAGCCGACGCAGTTTCCTTGGATTTCCTTTCCTCGGAACTCGCTGTATCAGACATCTATTTTGTTCACCTATAAATTCGTCTTATATCTGATACTATATTTATTGCTATTATTCTCATTATCGCTGCCGTTATTATTATTATTATTATTATTCTTTACTTTCTCAGACGTTAAGTCTGGTTAAAAATGGAAAGTGACGCGGACCTTGATCAGGCGTCACTTCCTTTTAACTGTATGGTATGTGTTATATTGCATTTAGGAACTTTCGGGTAATTGAACATGTATCAATAATTACTGATTTCTGTAGTTGTATATATACGTTTGGATGTAGCTCTATTGAATTATTATTATTATTATTATTATTATTATTATTATTATTACCATTATCACTATTAGTGACACCTGTTGCTGTAGTTAAGTATTGCCACAATTACTTTTATTAGTTCAGAGGCAGTGTAACTTACCCACAACGCCAATCCAGACACTCAGATCATTTTGATACTATTTGACATACTGAAATTGCTATTTCTTACTTAACTATGATTTAAAGAGATACTGTATATGTGAAACCCTTGTCCGATGTACGAAGGGACCTGGAGGTTCTAATCAGAACAGATGAAATAAATAAATAAACTGGTCGCTAATCGCAATGTTGGAAATGACTGAGCCTGTGGAAGATGTCGAAAGTATTTAATGAGTAATGGCACAAGGGTATTACCAACTATTCAGAGCAGTTTCACCGTAGAAAAACATTAGCTGCCCAAAAAATTATTTATGTACTAGCATCAGTATCTTAGACCGTTACAGCCCGCGCTCAACTGTTGTCAGTTGTTTTCACCCTGCATAATTGGATTAGCTAAATGTAGTAGATGGGTTTCGCTGTTAGGGAGCAAAGTAGTTGACGACAAAGGGAATCTAAAATAAAGGCTGGCAACAACGAGAGAAGAGTATCTAAAAAGACAGATATTCGATAACATCAAATATTACACTCCCGGAAATGGAAAAAAGAACACATTGACACCGGTGTGTCAGACCCACCATACTTGCTCCGGACACTGCGAGAGGGCTGTACAAGCAATGATCACACGCACGGCACAGCGGACACACCAGGAACCGCGGTGTTGGCCGTCGAATGGCGCTAGCTGCGCAGCATTTGTGCACCGCCGCCGTCAGTGTCAGCCAGTTTGCCGTGGCATACGGAGCTCCATCGCAGTCTTTAACACTGGTAGCATGCCGCGACAGCGTGGACGCGAACCGTATGTGCAGTTGACGGACTTTGAGCGAGGGCGTATAGTGGGCATGCGGGAGGCCGGGTGGACGTACCGCCGAATTGCTCAACACGTGGGGCGTGAGGTCTCCACAGTACATCGATGTTGTCGCCAGTGGTCGGCGGAAGGTGCACGTGCCCGTCGACCTGCGACCGGACCGCGGCGACGCACGGATGCACGCCAAGACCGTAGGATCCTACGCAATGCCGTAGGGGACCGCACCGCCACTTCCCAGCAAATTAGGGACACTGTTGCTCCTGGGGTATCGGCGAGGACCATTCGCAACCGTCTCCATGAAGCTGGGCTACGGTCCCGCACACCGTTAGGCCGTCTTCCGCTCACGCCCCAACATCGTGCAGCCCGCCTCCAGTGGTGTCGCGACAGGCGTGAATGGAGGGACGAATGGAGACGTGTCGTCTTCAGCGATGAGAGTCGCTTCTGCCTTGGTGCCAATGATGGTCGTATGCGTGTTTGGCGCCGTGCAGGTGAGCGCCACAATCAGGACTGCATACGACCGAGGCACACAGGGCCAACACCCGGCATCATGGTGTGGGGAGCGATCTCCTACACTGGCCGTACACCACTGGTGATCGTCGAGGGGACACTGAATAGTGCACGGTACATCCAAACCGTCATCGAACCCATCGTTCTACCATTCCTAGACCGGCAAGGGAACTTGCTGTTCCAACAGGACAATGCACGTCCGCATGTATCCCGTGCCACCCAACGTGCTCTAGAAGGTGTAAGTCAACTACCCTGGCCAGCAAGATCTCCGGATCTGTCCCCCATTGAGCATGTTTGGGACTGGATGAAGCGTCGTCTCACGCGGTCTGCACGTCCAGCACGAACGCTGGTCCAACTGAGGCGCCAGGTGGAAATGGCATGGCAAGCCGTTCCACAGGACTACATCCAGCATCTCTACGATCGTCTCCATGGGAAAATAGCAGCCTGCATTGCTGCGAAAGGTGGATATACACTGTACTAGTGCCGACATTGTGCATGCTCTGTTGCCTGTGTGTATGTGCCTGTGGTTCTGTCAGTGTGATCATGTGATGTATCTGACCCCAGGAATGTGTCAATAAAGTTTCCCCTTCCTGGGACAATGAATTCACGGTGTTCTTATTTCAATTTCCAGGAGTGTATATTGTCAATATCCAAAACTCATTAAATTTTGTCCGAAATTATTATTTGAATTAAAGCTACATACCAAAAGATGTCCTAAAAGAAGGAAAAGTTCGTAAAATGGCCACAGCTCCCAAAGGAATACCAATTCCTAATAAATGAGAGCTGCGACTACTGTAGCACAATTGGAAAACCAAGAGGGAAAATTTAGCGATGAAAATAATACCAGAAGACGCCAGATCGCCTTGGTACAAAGTGATAAACCGGACAATAGCGCCCGAAATTTGTCGCGAAATGGCACACGGCAATGAGCATGAGTGGACGTACCAAATATACAGGTTTATAACGCCATGCTACCAGAATGGAAATCCAGCAACATGCATCATAGCGCACACAATTCATATAATTTTTGGACTTAAATTAACGGACAACTTACCGTATCTGGCATACTTACGGGATGAAAGCGAGACACCCTGAAAGCAGGCGTTTGTAAGCGAATTTTCTCAAGATTCCAGTCCATAGAGCTTGTGATAATATTTTAAATATTTTGACATGAAATCTCACGTAAAAAAAGAAATGTAGTATGAATTCTATAAAAGTGTTAAGTAAGGAATAACTCAATGGACAATTTCTTGCAGATTTCCGTACAAAAGACTGAAATGTGAGTGTGTTGCAATGTATATATAAAATGAGTTTGTTTTCTGATATTGCGTTGAAATGAGTCTACTGGGGCACACTCGTGTCTGCCACCCGAATATGACAATAATACTAATGTGAACTAAAATGAAACTATTATATTATAAAGGCTGTATGTCTCTGACAGGCTTTATGAAGCGGATCGCTGACTGTGCACGACCGCAGGGCCAAAGATACTGCTTCTGGTCTGAGATTGTAGTGTTGGAGTAAGAGGGCGCTTGGCGAGCAACTGTAGGTAGCTGTCTCTGAGCGAAAGGAGATGGAGTAGGCAGTTTTTGTGGTGTGCTCTGTGAAGCCATCAAGTGTTAGATTAATGTTGGAATTACGAGAACATGGAAGCAGAAGTCTTCACGCAAGCAAGGTAAAGAAGTTAAATAATGACGACTTTCGTTTTGCCAGTGCGTTAGTATAGATGAGTTGGCTGATAGCTGTCAATTGTTGAATAACCCCATAAGGTACGTAAATTAATTTGATGAAAAGGCTAGTTAGATATTCCCCTCTTGTAATGGTTCTAATATTTGGTAACACAGATATGTGTAATTTGATGATTTGTATTTATGCCTTTTTAGTGAGGTTAGATAATACTTGCTGTAAAAATCTCATTGTTTGTGGGTCAATTAGAGAATATGATGTAATTTTCTGAGTAATGTAATTTAAATTCCACAAAAAAATCTGTGTTAGTAATTCGCCACAATCAGTACGGCCTCCCTCTCCAGGTCACATGTTTTTCAAAGACATTGGATTTTTCTCAAGTGTTTTCAGTTATCAGCCAAAAGAATTTCATGTACATTCCAAAATATTACAATCAGCACTGCACACCGCTGAAGCTGCGGTAGCATATTTATATTTTTTTATGAGAGACCAGAGTATATCGTGTTCCACCGTTGCTGCTTTAGAGGCGACAATTTAATTTATTTTTTATGTGCACGGGGACCAAAGTTATCAGTTTTGAACATGTCCAGAGGATTCAGTATCTAAGGGTCTGAACGTATTTTGCAGTGACTGTATTTCCTTATTGGTAGCGGGAGTTGCATTTCCCAATCTGTTCATATAAAGTTTTGCCAACAATAAGACGGATTAAGCACACCACTTGCAGTTGCAACACGGTACACGATAACTCCAGTTTAGTATACATTCCACAGTCACGCACTCATTCAATAGTATTTAAAGAAAGTTACATAATTTAATTGTTATGTGCATACGCATTCACTGAAGTACCTCAAAGAATATTTTAAACGAACGTTACGTGAAACTGTAAATGCTAAAAAAGATAAAAAAACATCTCCCTAACTGCCTCAGACATTATCTACATTAGTTTCCTTTCCTTGCGTTCTTGAAAATACCTTTAAAAAATAAATCTGTATCTACTAAGCGTGGAAATGAATTGTTTTTGCAAGTGATTATGACACACCACGTGTACAAATTTTGCACTTCTGGCGCCCCTGTCAGTTTGGTACCGTAAGTGGCCGGTTGTGTCGCTTCAGTCTAAAACCGGCCGTAACTGCGTGTGAAGCATAGCTCTACAATAATATTGTGCCAATAAATTGCGCGAAAGCGCGACGCCGCGGTCGGCACAATATTGTTGCGCAGCATTTATGTACTGGTTAGAGCTCTGCGTTCACGACGAACATGTCGACGACCGCCAATGTCGCACTCGTCTGTATTGCGATTCAGCTGCCTGCCTTGCAAAATGCAAACAGAAATTATGCAGAAAGGGCGAAACAGGTCCGAGACCCTTTCTATGAATATTTCGATGTATCATGGAGTCTTTTATGGCAGCACAGATTCGTAAACTACAATAACAGCCAATTACAAATTCAACGAGTGTACTGTATAATTTATCGTGTACATGTGCTGTTTTCTATGTTTTTTCATTGTAACTACTGGTGCAAACGAAATAAAACATATACGCTGATTGAAAACTTACTTGATGTTGTTTGTACTGTGAGAAATACTAAAAGAAAATTTTAACATGTACGCTCACTGGGCAGCTGACCTATCTTTAATTGTCCATCTGAGAAATGCTACGAGTAAAATAAAACTTTCTGCTCACCGTCATCACACCATGATCTTCCATTTTCTCTGCGATTGTTTACAAGCACGTATCTGGTGAGTCTTGGTCAAACTTCATTTCTTCAAAGCATCGCAAGGTGATTTCATATAAAACTTCCAGCCGACTTCCTGATCTTTTATCAATAACTTTATTTCAGCTCCTTGAGGAAATTTGTTCGTAACACATCAGAGTGGAATCCAGGATTTTGTTCGGGGGCGGGGCTGAGCTCGTCTGAATTTTGTTTCATCTGCAGTCTCCAAATTCTCCAGACTGAACGAAGGCGTTTTCTTAATCTATTATAATACCAACTATAACAGTGACAAAATTTTTGAGACTGTCTAATCTGAAAGCTGTATTGCCAAGAATCTCTCTCTTTCTTTTTTGAGATTATGGAGGAAAAGGCGGGTGGGAGGGAGGAGACTGCGTCCCCATAACCCCTTCAAGCTATATTCGCTTTTCGAATTCGTCGAATTTTTCTTTGGTCTGACCTGTAGTGCGTAATAGCATCCTTACTTGGTTCAATGAACTGCACAGTATATTAAGCGAACATCCATATTTTTAAAGCTCTGCAGTCTTCTTCGATATAGGACACAAACCGTCATTAACAGTCTCCCAAGTTCAACATTACTGCATAAATATTGGACGTCTGAAGAGCCATTTGAGGCAAGAAGGCTGCTGGCACTGTAAATATACTGTAGATATGGAGGAAAGTAGATAGTATGAATTAAGAAGACAAGGTGACGAACCAGGAAGCGTTAACAGACGATGAGGCTGTAACTCTCTCATACACCATAAAGAAAAAGAAAGAAAGACAGCCGGCCGGAGTGGCCGTGCGGTTCTATGCGCTACAGTGTGGAACCGAGCGACCGCTACGGTCGCAGGTTGGAATCCTGCCTCGGGCAAGGATGTGTGTGATGTCCTTAGGTTAGTTAGGTTTAATTAGTTCTAAGTTCTAGGCGACTGATGACCTCAGAAGTTAAGTCGCATAGTGCTCAGAGCCATTTGAACCAAAGAAATAGAAACGACTGAGCCATTTCTTGAGAAGTTAGTGCTTACATCACAAAGTACCTTAAGGGATGGTAAACGAAAGGAGAAGAGGATGAAGAAGATGTCAGCTAACCGGCGGTGTCTGAGTGGAAAGCGACAGCTACGCAGAACTGAAGACAAAATCTCAAGACTGGAAAAGGTAGCAAAGTACCATGCTGGGACCTATTTCGAGGTAGAACAACTGTTGTTTCTATTAATATGTGACTGTTTTCGAAACATCAGAGACTACATAACCGTCTATGTTCAGAAACTCGATTCCATAGGAGTTCCATAGTAAATCGAGGCCAACATGTGATAAGATGCATGAGAAAATCGCAGCAGGATATCAAAGTAGTGACATGCAGGAGAACACGCAAAAAGTAGAGGAATAAGAAACTCGCTAGTAATGGCAAGTTAGTCTGCAATAAGTTTGCGGAAAAGCATAAAACATTGAGCAGTGACTATCGACGGCTCGATTAATCGTATCCACCAACGAGCATTGTCAAGGTACCATCTCCGATTTCCTCCACTACGCTTACCGCTAACAAGTACACGAATCAGTCACATTAATGTGAGCACCGACTATGTTTTACGTCAAGGTGCAATAATCGCTCATAGGCGTCAGGTATCAGTACTAGCAGTGGAGGTTATACACTAAAGAGCCAAAGAAACTGGTACACCTGCCTAATATCGTGAGGACCCCACGAGCACGCAGAAGTGCCGCAACACGTAGAGGGATGAAATCGACTAATGTCTAAAGTCGAGCTATAGGTAGCTGACACCATGACTCCCCCATGGCTGCCCATAAATCCGCAAGAGTACGAGCGGATGGAGATCTCTTCTGAACTGCACGTTGCGAGGCATCCAAGATATGATCAGTAATGTTCATGGCGGCCAGCGGAAGTGTTTAAACTCAGAAGAGTGTTCCTGGAGTCACTCTGTATCAATTTTGGACGTGTGGTGTATCGCATTGTCCTACTGGAATTGCCCAAGTCCGTCGCATTGCACAATGGACATGAATGGATGAAGGTGATCAGACACTATGCTTAGGTATATGTCACCTGTCAAGAGTCGTATCTAGACGTATCAGCGGTCCCATATCACTCCAACCGCACACGCCCCACACCATTACAGAGCCTCCAACAGCTTGAACAGTCGCCTGCGACATGCATGATTCATGAGGTTGTCTCCATACCCGTACACGTTCATCCGCTCGACACCATTTGAAACGAGAGTCGTCCGACCAGGCAGCATAGGCAGCATGTTTCCAGTCATCAACAGTCCAATGTCGGTACTGACAGGCCCAGGCCAGGCGTGAAGCTTTGTGTCGTGCAGTCATCAAGGGTACACGAGTGGGCCTTCGGCTCCGAAAGCCCATATCGATGATGTTTCGTTGGATGCTTCCCACGCTGACACTTGTTGACGGCCCTGCATTGAAATATTTAACAATTGTACTTCTGCGCGTTGAACGGTTCTCTTCAGTCGTCGTTGGTACCGTTCTTGCAGGGTCTTTTCCAGCCTGATATTCACGGTACACACATGAAATGGTTGTACGGGAAAATCTCCACTTTCATCGTTACCTCGGAGATGCTGTGTCCCATCGCTCGTGGGCCGACTATAACACTACGTTCAAACTGACTTAAATCTTGATAACCTGCCATTGTAGCAGCAGTAACCGATCTAACAACTGGGTCAGACACTTGTTGTCTTGTATAGACGTTGCCGACCGCTGCACCGTATTCTTCCTCTTTACATATCTCTATATTTGAATAAGCATGTCCATACCAGTTTCTTTGGCGCTTCAGTGTGTAAAGCGTGACGTGGGGACGCTGAAGCTGTGCAGTCGTTGTGGTAAAGCGGAAAAGAAGTGACTTGTCTGACGTCCAAAAGGGCACTATCATTGGCTTTCGGGCTAAGGGAGGAAGCATTTTCGAAACGGTTATGTTTGTAAACTACTCGCATGCCGCGTTGTTAAAGTATATCGTGCATGGCAAAATGGCGCTATCCAAAACCGCCGCCGAGGAAACTGTGGTGCACCACGTGCTGTAGATGACAGCGGTGAAGGGCGGCTGCGGAGATGTGTACCGGCGAGCAGACGTGTAGCTGATGAAACTTCCTGGCAGATTAAAACTGTGTGCCGGACCGGGATTCGAACTCGGAATCTTTGCCTTTCGCGGGCAAGTGCTCTAGCAACTGAGCTACCCAAGCACGACTCACGCCCCATCCTCACAGCTTTACTTCTGCCAGTATCTCGTCTCCTACCTTCCAAACTTTA
Organism: Schistocerca nitens; assembly: GCF_023898315.1. Classification (NCBI taxonomy): domain Eukaryota; kingdom Metazoa; phylum Arthropoda; class Insecta; order Orthoptera; family Acrididae; genus Schistocerca; species Schistocerca nitens. Next base: position 129,263,451 of record NC_064622.1, read on the forward strand.
CAGAAGCTCTCCTGCGAATCTTGCAGAACTAGCACTCCTGAAGGAAAGGATACTGCGGAGACATGGCTTAGCCACAGCCTGGGGGATGTTTCCACTATGAGAGTTTCACTCTGCAGCGGAGTGTGCGCTGATATGAAACTTCCTGGCAGATTAAAACTGTGCGCCGGACCTAGACTCGAACTCGGAACCTTTGCCTTTCGCGGGCAAGTGCTCTACCAACTGAGCTACCCAAGCACGACTCACGCCCCGTTCCTCACAGTCTTACTTCTACCAGTATCTCGTCTCCTACCTTCCAAACTGCAAGGTTCGCAGGAGAGCTTCTGTAAAGTTTGGAAGGTAGGAGACGAGATACTGGCAGAAGTAAAGCTGTGAGAACGTGGCGTAAAGATCCCGAGTTCGAGTCTCGGTCCGGCACACAGTTTTAATCTGCCAGGAAGTTTCATATCAGCGCACACTCCGCTGCAGAGTGAAAATCTCATTCTACACGTGTAGTTGTTGAGCTAGTGACGGCCCAGATGAACTAAGGGGTTACCAGCAATGTCTCCTCGACGACTGTTCAGCGAACGTCGCTGCACATGTGCCTCCGCGGCAGGCACCTGGTACAGGCACCGGTGTTGACTGCTGTTCGTCGGCGACGAAAGCTGGAATGTGCACGCGTATACCGCAACTTGACGTACACTGAGTAGAGACAGGTGGCCTTCTCAGATGAATCACCATTTATGCCCCATCAGACAGATGGCCATGGCGTGTATGGTCCTGGAACAATCTTCGCAAGTGTCCAGGCCGGAGAGAGGGTTAGGTCGGTATTACACTATCAAATTTCTTTGTCAAAGATTTGATCAAAGCTGTGATCAAATATTCCGTCAAATATATTTGACAAAGATCTTTGACGTAGCGCTAGAAGGGGTATTAAACTGTCATCATATTTTTCGTCAAAGTTCAAGATGGCAGACAACAACAACTTTTTATTAACCGCAGTAGTTGCATGTACCACAATTGCACTGTGTGCATATGCGGAAGAGAAGCGGGGGAAAAAAGGAAACATACCTGAATGAAGCTGTGGGTTTTACGACGACACGATAAAATCATTCAACAAAACTTGTTACGTGAGCTTATAGTGGAGGACGTCAAATCGTACATCAATTACTTAAGAATGGATGAGCATACGCTTCTGTTTGTCCTCAATGAAGTGTATCCTCATATCACAAAGCACAATATTCAATTAGGAACTGCTACATCTGCAGAAGACAGGCTCACTGTAACACTCCGATTCTTTGCTACAGGAGTGGTTAGGTTAGGTCAGGTCAGGTCTCCAACCTTCATAATCTATTTTTGTATTCAGCGTGCCTCACGTTGTAAAACGCCTCGTCACCTTCATACATCTCTATTAATTTTGTAGTTGTCGACACACACCAATTGTATTTACCCGCCATGTTTATAAAAACACTACAGACGACAGAATGCAGCTATGCTGGCGCTCCATGTGGTAACATGTCACATTGCAGTGAACAGAAGACAAGGGACTTCTTAGATCAAATCTACAGCGAGGCCCTAGATTTGATCAAATATTGGTCGACATGTGACGAAGTTCCCTATTACACCGTCAAATATCTTTGACAAAGATATTGGACAAAGATATTTGACAAAGAAATTTGATAGTGTAATACCGGCCTTATGGTTTGGGGAATGTTTTCGTAGTATTCCCTGGGTGATCTCGTCATTCTGGAATGCACAATGCATCAACACAAGTATGCATCTATCCTTGTTCACCCCTACATGTCGTTTGTTTTTCCTTGGCACAATGACATCTACCAGTAGGACAAGCAACGTGTCAGACATCTCTCAGTATACGTGCGTCCTTCGAAGAGCACCAGAATGAGTTTGCTGTACTCCCCTGGTTACGAAACTGTCCGGATCTAAACGCAGTCGAGAATCTGTAGGACTGCCTCGATCGGAATGTTCGCGCCATAGATGCTAAACCTAAAAAAATCTAGCGCAGCTGGTCACAGCATTCGAGTCTGAATGGCTTCACATCCCTATCGCTACCCTACAGAACCTCAATCACTCTTCATGCACGTCGCGCAGCGGAAGGAATGTTATGTTTCAAATGGCTCTGAGCACTATGGGACTTGACATTTGAGGTCATCAGTCCCCTAGACTTAGAACTACTTAAACCTAACTAACCTAAGGACATCACAAACATCCATGCCCGAGGCAGGATTCTAACCTGCGATTGTAACAGCAGCGCGGTTCTGGACTGAAGCGCTTAGAACCGCTCGGCCACAGCGGCAGGCGGAATGTTATGTTTTAATGTCCCGTCGACATCGAGTTCATTAAAGACGAAACACAAGTTTCACCAGGATGGGGAAGGAAGTCGGTCATACTCTTTCAGGGGAACCATCTTGACATTTGCCTGGAGCGATTCAGACGAAACATGGACGACCTAAAATCTGTATGGATGGATGCGGATTTGTAACGTCTTGTTCCGTAACGCGAGTCCAGTTGCTAACCACTGCGCCATTTCGCTCGTTACGATGTTTAAAGTCAGCTCTACTCAACTAATCATGACGTAGGTCGTTGTGGTGGTGGTGGTTAGTGTTTAACGTCCCGTCGACAACGAGGTTATTAGAGACGGAGCGCGGGCTCGGGTTAGGGAAGGATTGGGAAGGAAATCGGCCGTGCCCTTTCAAAGGAACCATCCCGGCATTTGCCTGAAACGATGTAGGGAAATCACGGGAAACCTAAATCAGGATGGCCGGAGACGGGATTGAACCGTCGTCCTCCCGAATGCGAGTCCAGTGTGCTAACCACTGCGCCACCTCGCTCGGTAGGTCGTTGTGGCCGGCGTCTTGTTCAAATGGCTCTGGGCACTATGGGACTTACATCTATGGTCATCAGTCCCCTAGAACTTAGAACTACTTAAACCTAACTAACCTAAGGACATCACACACATCCATGCCCGAGGCAGGATTCGAACCTGCGACGTAGCAGTCCCGCGGTCCCGGACTGCAGCGCCTAGAACTGCACGGCCACCGCGGCCGGGCCGGCGTGTTGTAACGTTGTATAAAATAATACTGCACGTCTGAGTTCTTCATGTGTTGCTTGCATGCTAGCTAGGGTTTGAATTATTTTTCAATTATCTGCTCAGTTTTAAAGCTATTCTTGGAATATTTTGTGATCATTATCCGGTTTACGCCGCCTTGGTCAGTGGGGCCGATTCTAGAAGAATTCTATTTTCATGAGAAATTAAAAATCATTTAACCTTCTTTTATGCTACAGCGTGTAAGTTTCTGCCAAAGGACTGAAGTTTTCAAAAGTGTAATCGGAAAGTTCACGATCATTAAAAGGCATGATGACCGTGCGTCATTACGACTTACACATACGAGAAAATCACAGTTTCAGAAACTTTCTATTGTGTAAAGATAATTGGGACTACAAATAACCTTACTTGTAACTGTGGAAGCCGTGGACAGGCACTTAGGGCGATTTGGAAAATAAAGATCTGTTTTAAGACAAATGATATTTTTGCTGGACAAATCCACCAGCATGCTCCACTTCCTAATTCAGTCGTTTTGTATCATTTTACCAAACGTAATTGCATTAAAATGGATCACAAATCCAGTTTCCATAAAATTCCGAACACTTTCACTGCTCCTCCTGCTCATACTATGCAATTCAGGATGAATAGCAATACGATAATCTTCAACCACAATACACTGTTTTGGATGAGCCGTTGCTGCGCTTTAATGAAGCAAGTAAGGTTTGCGTGCGGTCGACAGCTATGTTATTTATAATATTAGACTTTCAGAAGATCTGTTCACGTTAATGAGTCCTCCAGTGGTCGTGTGGATTACACATGTAAAAATCATTTGTGAAAATTCCAAAAAATCTGATTTTCGGATAACAACAATGTTTCAAGCCTCTTTGTAAGACGAATTGTTGGCGTACCCTCTCAGTTTTCTGCGAGCCCCGACCGCATGTGGTTGTGTCACAGACGTTCCTCAACGTCGGCGATCTACCACCGCAGTCTACACGAGAGATTAGTATTTGGTACTTTTTTCCACTTTTATTGTTAGACTAATACCCTGCCACAAGGCCAGCCTCACTGCATACTTCCCCCACCGTCATGCCATGCTGCGTGGGTGCCAGGAGGGGAAGCGGGGGAAACTGCATTTAAACGGCAATGCAGCTGCGCTGCGCGTGATGTGCATTTTTTTAATATTTCACTTTTCTCAGCAACATAGACCACAAATAATACAAACTGATAGTATTATTTAATAATTTTTGGTGCGGTGAAACCGTAATACAGTTTTTATCTGGTTCAAACTGTCAGCATATGGGCAGACACAGACATTTTCACATATTTTCGCACTTAAGTTGCCAAGTAATTGTGACTTATTTAGGCCGGCTGCTGTGGCCGAGCGGTTCTAGCGCTTACGTCCGGACCTGCGCTGCTATGGTCGCAGGTTCGAATCCTGCCTCGGCCATGGATGTGTGTGATGTACTTAGGTTAGTTAGGTTTAAGTAGTTCGTAGTCTAGCAGACTGATGACCTGAGATGTAAATTTCCATAGTGCTCAGAGCCATTTAATTTTGACTTATTTAGTTTCATAATCGGAAACGCTCTTTGGCACACATATATTAATCGAAATATTGCATCTCTTTTGCAACCTCATTGTGGAGACATGGAAACTCTACTGAGGAAAGCGAAGAAGACGTCCTGGACAATTTTAACGTAAAAGGATTTGTGTTTAAACCGGAAACAACCTTGCAGATCAAGAAGTTGCGTCTGTACAAACACAAGAGCGTTTTCAGATGAAACGGCAAACAGTCTCGAAAACAGATGTCAGAATGGCAGTGTCCTCAAATGTTTAGGAAACTATTCTTATAAATCTTTCAAGGCCACAATGAATTCTTCAAGCGATCTCGCTTTCTTTAATGTCAGTGGGCTTAGGGAACTGGACTGTATTTGTCAGAATGTGTCTCTTCTAAAACGCGATTTTCTTTTTAAATACCTGCCTATCAAATCAGAAATAAGTTGTTTCTCACCTTTCGATGTCTTACTATGGGCAGTGTGCAGTGACGTGCCCTTCAAATGCGAGGTCTGCAATCCATTCCAGATATTCTAATTTTCGTCCCTGCACTCCTTTTTCCTTCATAAATTCAACAACAGCGAAATTTAAATCGCAAATCGTTACAGGCACGCCCCTTGACTTAACGAACGTACCTTGCAATACCATATAAAGTCTCCGCACTCTACATTCAGTTCCGTCGAAAATTGTTACTGACGGTGGAATCATGCATGTTACTTCAGAAAATTTTCTATTTGTTCTTCACGTGCTGCACGCCTCTAAAATTAGCACAAAGTGCTTCTTGATGAAAAAACACCGAATCCCGTCTGTCGATCGTTCTAATGTTTAGCTCTTTGATTGCTATATAAATCCTTAAATTCTTTCTGCACGGTACTGTAGTAACCATCGCTTATGTGACTGCATAATATATATACTGATAATTCTCACCCCTCTCTTCTATTATTCCCATTCATTTTTAAAGCTTGTGCCTCTTTTTGTGCAAACAGCCAGTTGAACAGTGAACGTCCTTCATATCAAGAACAAACAGCAAACGATGAACACAGTTGACATCACGATCCTGTCGAACTGGAGTTGAGTTGCGCTGACAGAAATATGCCACACCGCAATACTAAACGAAATGTCGTGCCGTGCCGGGTATTTCCGAGAAGGACCGAGCAAAGCCGATTGAGGCCGAGCCTTAGCCCGCATGTTGCCTTTACACCTGACACCTGTGCAGTTAGGCGTGCCGTGGCCGGCCCTGTTTCAGAATGTATTAACGTGTGAAATGGTCGTGTAGTTTCGTTAAAATACATCGAGAAAGTTCAAAGAAGGGCAGCACGTTTTGTATTATCGCGAAATAGGGGAGAGAGTGTCGCTGAACTGACACATTATTTGGGGTAGACATCTTTAAAACAAAGAAGTTTTTCGTTGCGGCAGAATCTTCTCACGATATTTCAATCACCAATTTTCCTAATGCGAAAATATTTGGTTGACGCCGACCATCAAAGGGAGAAAAATGGAAATCAGAGCTCGCACGGATATAGGTGTTAATTTTTTTCGCGCGCTGTACATGATTGAAATAATAGAAAATTATTGTGAATGTTGTTCGATGAACCATCTGCCAGGCACTTAAATGTGATTTGCAGAGTATTCATGTAGATGTAGGCAGACATCCCTGACGCAGATGCAAGGGATAAAGATGACTCTCAGCAGCGGAAAGAAGTCCCAGGTGAGACTATTGAAAACAGTCCTGAATTTGCACTTGATGAAACGTTTCAGAGAAGTAGGTAAGTTGATGTTTACTCTAGCTTATATAGCTCTCTCTGGTCAAGGATTCCTTCTCTGAACATAGGAACTCGAGGCCATAACACTGTATATGTGCCTCCTGGTCCTAAAGCAACTGCATGACAGATAACTATCATCGAAGACTGCGGGTTCCTTACCACAGTATCATTCATCTCAAAAACAAACGTTCTGACATAAAAATAAACCGTAACGGGAATAAATATTTTAGAGACAGAGATGCTAAATGTGGACCGTAACAAAGTCGTAATTTTAATGTCAAGAATGATGCAAAAACTGATGCTGATACAGGAGCTCGGCAGAAACCAGAAATAACAACATTCTACAACCGTACGAAGGGCAGAGTGGATATAGTTGGTAAGAAGTGCGCGTTGTATGACGTGTCTAGAAAGTCAAGAAGATGGCCTCTTACTGCATTTTATGATCTGCACCATCTGCATAGCATCCTTATCGCAGCTTGCAATTATGCAGCGTACCCAAACTACTTTCGTGTTCGACGTCGAGAATTTCTGATTGACGTGTCGGTGGCTTGGATAAAAGCTCTGGCTTACCACAGATAAAAGCAAAATGTTGCCAAGAAGACTGTGTTTCAAAATAAGCGAGTTTCTTGACATTCCTCTGGTGGGAAGTCAGCCATTAACCACGGGAATTTCAGAGAGGAATTCAATGCGTTGCCGCTATTATTGCGGAAGAAAACGAAATAGAAGTTCTCAGTAAACATCTAATGTGTGAGGCAAATTCGTTTGCCCTAATCATTACAAGTTCGCTGCATCTCCTGTTCATAAAACAATGGTTACATTCGTACTTTTCAGAATGTATATACAATGGTGTCCAAATTTAAAGCAACAAAGCGAAATTATGCAAGTTTTCGTTTATTTCGCAACAAAACAATATGAAAAGGTGATAGTGAAGTAAAAACAATGTAAAGAATACAGAATGTAAACAACCGCAATATGCATAACGTTCAACAAAAATGTTCCTTGTTTTTTCCAACTTAACGGATTTGCAAACACATTCCGACAAGAGGTTAATGTGCTCCGTATGGAGTGTGACCACATCTGGCAGCAGTACAGGCCTGACAAGGAAGGGGCATGTTCTGACTGAGGTCTTCAATCTAATGTTGGGGCAATAACGCTCATTCTTCCTGCAGAGCTGCTCGCAAGTCTTGGAGAGTGGTTGTGGAAGCTGACGTGATGCAGCCCGTCTCCCTAGTGCATCCCAGACATTCGCTGTGTGATTTAAATCGGGAGAGAGAGCAGACCACGCCATGCGTGCAGTATCTTGCATTTCCAAGGAAACATCAACCACCTGTGCTCTACGAGGCCGAGCATTATCGTCCATCAGTACGAAATCTGGACCAACAGCACTTCTCAACAGCCGCACATGCAATCCCAACACGTATTATGTTCGAGTATAATGACTTTTTTGGAGACTAGAAATCTACTCTGTAGGAATCAGCATGGGTTTCGAAAAAGACGGTCGTGCGAAACCCAGCTCGCGCTATTCGTCCACGAGACTCAGAGGGCCATTGACACGGGTTCACAGGTAGATGCTGTGTTTCTTGACTTCCGCAAGGCGTTCGATACAGTTCCCCATAGTCGTTTAATGAACAAAGTAAGAGCATATCGACTATCAGACCAATTGTGTGATTGGATTGAAGAGTTCCTAGATAACAGAACGCAGCATGTCATTCTCAATGGAGAGAAGTCTTCCGAAGTAAGAGTGATTTCAGGTGTGCCGCAGGGTAGTGTCATAGGACCGTTGCTATTCACAATATACATAAATGACCTTGTGGATGACATCGGAAGTTCACTGAGGCTTTTTGCAGATGATGCTGTGGTGTATCGAGAGGTTGTAACAATGGAAAATTGTACTGAAATGCAGGAGGATCTGCAGCGAATTGACGCATGGTGCAGGGAATGTCAATTGAATCTCAATGTAGACAAGTGTAATGAGCTGCGAATACATAGAAAGATAGATCCCTTATCATTTAGCTACAAAATAGCAGGTCAGCAACTGGAAGCAGTTAATTCAATAAATTATCTGAGAGTACGCATTAGGAGTGATTTAAAATGGAATGATCATATACAGTTGATCGTCGGTAAAGCAGATGCCAGACTGAGATTCATTGGATGAATCCTAAGGAAATGCAATCCGAAAACAAAGGAAGTAGGTTACAGTACGCTTGTTCGCCCACTGCTTGAATACTGCTCAGCAGTGTGGAATCCGTACCAGATAGGGTTGATAGAAGAGATAGAGAAGATCCAACGGAGAGCAGCGCGCTTCGTTACAGGATCATTTAGTAATCGCGAAAGCGTTACGGAGATGATAGATAAACTCCAGTGGAAGACTCTGCGGGAGAGACGCTCAGTAGCTCGGTACGGGCTTTTGTTAAAGTTTCGAGAACATACCTTCACCGAAGAGTCAAGCAGTATATTGCTCCCTCCTACGTATATCTCGCGAAGAGACAATGAGGATAAAATCAGAGAGATTAGAGCCCACACAGAAGCATACCGACAATCCTTCTTTCCACGAACGATACGAGACTGGAATAGAAGGGAGAACCGATAGAGGTACTCAGGGTACCCTCCGCCACACACCGTCAGGTGGCTTGCGGAGTATGGATGTAGATGTAGATGTCGTCACAGTACCTGACAGCAGTTAAACTTTTCCGATTCATCTGCACAATTTCAAAAGAGGTGTTCGAGTGGTCAACATAATTCCCGCCCACACCATTAGGGATCTCTTTCGACATCGCTCTCTTTCTACAATGCTTGGGTCCCGAAATCATGTTCCACGTTCCCTCCAGAACCGAATCCGTCGAGAATTACTCTCCAGACCAAATCGGGACTCATCTGTGAAAAGAACGATAGTCCATTATTCGACTGTCCAGGTGGCATGTTGGCGACTGCACTCTTGGTGTTCAGTGAAAGCGGGTCAAAAGTACACATACAGTAGGTCTCCGACAGCAAAGACCACTCTGCCAGTACCTCGAAACAATACGTCCAATGGATGCTGCGTGATCAGGTGCCAGTTGCCGGTACCGTCGTGCCCTTACAGCCAAATATCGGTCCTCTCTTTGTGGTGTCACACGTGGTCGGCCCTGCCCTTGTTTTCGGGACAGTGTTTCAGTCTCCAGAAACTGTCGCCACATCCGAGACACAGAACAATTCACGTTAAGCCATCCCGTCTCATCGGTTTGGAACTGCTTCCGTTCTTCCTATGGCTCCCCCTTTTCAGAGAGTCTGGCAGGCATATTCTCTGTGCCATACTGTACTGTGTGTGACTGTGTATACCTCGATTGTGGATGTGGGACTACCAGACAAACACTGTCCTGTTTGATAGGTGTTCTGACGTCATCGTCGGCGTGGTTCTCCGTTGACAGGAATGCCATCTTCCGTGCAGAACACGATCGTACGGTTGTCGACAGTTCGTATTAGTTTGTTGCTCCAATTTGGGCACAGTCAAAGCCAATGCTGTCATTTGAGGTACAACTGATGTACTACAATGTATTCTTGTTTTTTTTCTGAGAAAATATGTTTATCTTTTATTGATAAATTTTAGCAACGGGCAACCCATGAAATCCTCAATAAATTTACGTTTCTTTTTGGGAGGCAATTGGAGGATGGATTTAGGAAAGCATGGCGAATATAAATGGGAGGCCTGACTTGTATTCGAACCTCACACCTCGCAAGTGATAGTTCAGCGCCTTACGCAGTGTATCACCTCGCTTCCAGCCCAGGTGGAATTGAGTCCCTTACCGAGTGTGCTGCGGGCTTGGCCGTACAATGTCGGGCGGTGCCGGTTCTGCAGGTGGAGCTTTCGCTCTGCAGAGCAGTGCAGACTGCAGTCAGACTTTTTGGCGGGCTGGAACCGCGTGCCCGACCGGTGAGTCACGGAACCTGCTACTCCAGGTCGCTGCGCAAGGCACACACACCAGACACCTGCCACCACTGTGTCTGCTCTTAGCCCCTGTAACGTCAGTTATTGCAAGGAATGCCAATGTACACGTTTTTAACTGCACAACTAGCCTGACAGAATACATAATCAGCCGAGCTCGCGAAAATTTCTGTACTTGATCGGGACTCGAATAATGGGCAATAGTCTAAATAACAGCTATCTAGGTTCGGCTGACGAATCGCCCCCACAGCTTCACTTCTACGAGGGTCATACTGAAAATAGTGAGCGACAACTTTTAAATCCATTAATACACTGCTCAAAACAATTAGGGGATCATGTTAGATATCATACACAATAGGCATATGGTACCGTATTTTATTCAGATATCGGTTACTATTGTAATTTGTGTGAAATACAGTACTCAACTCTTTACTTGAGGTTTACATGGCGTTTACGTAGTGCGAGGCACAATGGGGCTACCATAGTGAAAGAGTCATTCTCGTTGCCCTCTAATATGGTGTGTGATCACCTCGGACGGCCAGTACAGTTGCACACCAGCGAGGCATGGACAGTTTGGGGTTATCAATCAGCTCTTGAGGGATATTTGGCCTTTCTCCCATGAGTGCAAATCCAGCTCTGCAACCGTTGCGAGAGGTGCTGGTCTGGCTGCAGTGCGTCTGCCAAGTGCATCCCAGACATGCTCAATCGGTTTAAGTCCGCTGATCAAGCTGGCCACTCCATTCCTTTAATTCCCTTCTTACAGGTTATTGCGGCCTTGCTCCTGGCTACAACGAAAACGAAAAATGTGTTCACATCTAGCATATCTTCCTCTGGAAATGTTGGATGATGGTTGGTTGTTTACTCAGAAGAGCACGTCTTGATACCAAAAGCATCAGGATTTGTACTATTCTGAACCGTTGGCTCTATAACGGGAGTACGCCAAGAGATATGTAGAACTGCAGTGGAAGACGCCATCGCACTAACGTCTCTGAAGGATGGAAGCGAAGAATAAATGCATGAATATCAGAAGTTCATCCAAATGTTTACTCATTAGCGAAAACCTTCGGGACAACGCAAAGTAATACGGCCACCAGTCTCGCGGTTTAATTTTAAATTTCGATGCGAAAATAAGTCTGACGAGACTTCTGCAAAGGCTTTAAAAAGACTACAAATTGACGGCAACTTAAAATTGTTTTTGACTTGTGTGAGCCACGCACAGAAATTACAGTGACAAGGAAACGCTACAATCATCGGAAATATGTAAATACTGAAAACCAGTTTAATGCACGAACACCCTATACAAAATCTTTTCTGCAGAAACGCAGGTAAATGACATGGAACTACATCCATAGATTCTCCTTCCGTCTGAAGACATTTCGTATACTACTGCTCGCTGCGCTACACTGCTAGACTTCTTAGTGTACCTGTGAAAACCGCTTATACAGGGTGTTTCAAAAATGACCGGTATATTTGAAACGGCAATAAAAACTAAACGAGCAGCGATAGAAATACACCGTTTGTTGCAATATGCTTGGGACAACAGTACATTTTCAGGCGGACAAACTTTCGAAATTACAGTAGTTACAATTTTCAACAACGGATGGCGCTGCAAGTGATGTGAAAGATATAGAAGACAACACAGTCTGTGGGTGCGCCATTCTGTACGTCGTCTTTCTGCTGTAAGCGTGTGCTGTTCACAACGTGCAAGTGTGCTGTAGACAACATGGTTTATTCCTTAGAACAGAGGATTTTTCTGGTGTTGGAATTCCACCGCCTAGAACACAGTGTTGTTGCAACAAGACGAAGTTTTCAACGGAGGTTTAATGTAACCAAAGGACCGAAAATCGATACAATAAAGGATCTGTTTGAAAAATTTCAACGGACTGGGAACGTGACAGATGAACGTGCTGGAAAGGTAGGGCGACCGCGTACGGCAACCACGCAACCACAGAGGGCAACGCGCAGCTAGTGCAGCAGGTGTTCCAACAGCGGCCTTGGGTTTTCGTTCGCCGTGTTGCAGCTGCGGTCCAAATGACGCCAACGTCCACGTATCGTCTCATGCGCCAGAGTTTACACCTCTATCCATACAAAATTCAAACGCGGCAACCCCTCAGCGCCGCTACCATTGCTGCACGAAAGACATTCGCTAACGATATAGTGCACAGGATTGATGACGGCGATATGCATGTGGGCAGCATTTGGTTTACTGACGAAGCTTATTTTTACCTGGACGGCTTCGTCAATAAACAGAACTGGCGCATATGGGGAACCGAAAAGCCCCATGTTGCAGTCCCATCGTCCCTGCATCCTCAAAAAGTACTGGTCTGGGCCGCCATTTCTTCCAAAGGAATCATTGGCCCATTTTTCAGATCCGAAACGATTACTGCATCACGCTATCTGGACATTCTTCGTGAATTTGTGGCGGTACAAACTGCCTTAGACGACACTGCGAACACCTCGTGGTTTATGCAAGATGGTGCCCGGCCACATCGCACGGCCGACGTCTTTAATTTCCTGAATGAATATTTCGATGATCGTGTGATTGCTTTGGGCTATCCGAAACATACAGGAGGTGGCGTGGATTGGCCTCCCCATTCGCCAGACATGAACCCCTGTGACTTCTTTCTGTGGGGACACTTGAAAGACCAGGTGTACCGCCAGAATCCAGAAACAATTGAACAGCTGAAGCAGTACATCTCATCTGCATGTGAAGCCATTCCGCCAGACACGTTGTCAAAGGTTTCGGGTAATTTCATTCAGAGACTACGCCATGTTATTGCTACGCATGGTGGATATGTGGAAAATATCGTACTATAGAGTTTCCCAGACCGCAGCGCCATCTGTTGTTGACAATTGTAACTACTGTAATTTCGAAAGTTTGTCTGCCTTAAAATGTACTGTTGTCCCAAGCATATTGCAACAAACTGTGTATTTCTATCGCTGCTCGTTTAGTTTGTATTGCCGTTTCAAATATACCGGTCATTTTTGAAACACCCTGTACGTGCAGCAGCACAAAGCTCCGTCTACAAGTGGTCCAACCCCGTCATGGTGTGTGGGACAAACTTTGCACAAAATTTTCCCTTCTTCAAAACATTCTGGAGAATGTCTTGACAGAGATGTTGCTGCAGTGCGATTTGCAACACAACAGCGTTGACACACCACAGCAGCACGTCCACTACTTGACACTGCCTGCTCACAAATGGTAGTCCTCGTTATCCACCGTGCACTGACGTCACTTTGATAGGGTGTATTTAAATTAATTGTTCTCATCTAATTAACTCTGGCAGGTGGTTCTACAATTATTAATATTCCCGATGACTCATTGTTACTGCACTTCTTCAACTGAGCCGTGATTCCACACACGCTTTTCCGTCTGACAGAGCGCTCAACCTGAAACAAATAAAGCCCAAAAATGAAGCTATCAAGGTAGAAAAATGAATTACTGACGCAACAGATAACGCAAGGAATTGTGAACTTCGAGAGAAAAGTACATAGTGTAAGCACCTCTCATGCATAACATACCATTCATCGGAATATTAGCAATTACTCGACCGTCCACCTTGAGTTACTCTTATGAGCACGCATTACATTTACTGGTTTACACTCGAATATTGGCAGGAAACATACTCGTACTGGGGATCCAGAACGCAATAGTTACGTGTTTAGTTGCGCGCCACCAAAACTACGGTTTGGTAATTTTGGTACACTGCATAATTGACGTAGTAAATGGAAAGATTACCGGTAGTGTTGGTAGCATCGGAAGGGAAAGAAACATAAATGAATGTGTAAGGGAGAAGGTGGAGGCCGACGACTTATCTTTTTTCATTTGTTTTGCACATAATTAGAACCGCACATCATTCAGTGTTGGTCCATTACGTTTTTCATATCTTTACAGTAAGTTTACAAGTAATAAAAATTGGTTGATCTCGTCGATTTTGTATATATTGATTTATTTAACCTGGCAAGATTAGGGCCATCGGGCCCTCTCTTACATGTAACCAGGCATTCTACATATTTTGCTTTCATATGTTTTAGTAGGCATGTTAAACTACATCTAGTACAAAATGTGAAATAAACAATTACAAAGGCACACTTGTAAAAATACATACATATACAGTTTATATCCGTAGGTGATAAGTACTGCAATAATTAGACATTATAATAAACACATATTTTAGACAGGAGTGTTCGCAGCAGTGGATATGAGGGAAACTGATGGTGAAGAGAGGGAAAGAATGGGGACCTGATGAAACACAGTTAAGGAAATATAAGGGAAAAGAAGATTGCATGTGTAATGGAGACAGAAGAAGAGGAAGAAGAGAAAGGAGCAAGATAGGAGACACTAGCTTTACTATTTGACAGAGGGGAAGGTTGGACATGTACATTAATTTTGTGGAAAACGTTATGAGGATGATAGTAGGAAATTGGTTAACTTCTTAAAAACAGCAGGGGATTGAATTTTGCGCGAAGTAAGGGGCAGTTTGTTGCAGAGACGGACAGCGGCAACAGAGAATAAGTTGGCAAATGTTTTTGTTTTGTGAGTTGGCACAGTTTGTATACCAAATAAAAGTGACCTCGTGTTTCGATTATGATGGCATGAAAGGTGTTTAATGTCTGAAACAAGGTACTAGGGTGCTTGCGCAATGAGGAGCCAGTGAAGTGTATATAATTGTAGTTATTTTGTACTCAGTAGAACGTACTTCATCATGATCAAAGGCAAGAGTTCCGTGTTATTATTGATAAATGCAGAAGTTCATGGATATCAGAAACATGTTTTATGGAAATTCGACGAAGTAATGAAATGACGTTTGATATATTTTTGTTTTGCGTTTTTTTAACCCTTCTACGTTTCTAGCTCTTTATGATAAACCTGTATTGTTACCTTTTAATTTTACAACATCCCTCTTTTTCATGTTAAAAATCAATATTTCCTAATAAAACCTGAATTAAACACTGAAATTTTCAATTCAGCTGTGAATACTGTTTCTTTATTATAAGTAATAGACAGGATGATATGTAGAACAAAATTATTCCATGGGTTATCCAGAAATCCTTATGAGGTAGCGTCAGATAAGTACGCAATACACCTGACGTCCAGTAACGCAGGTACAACCTTAAATAACCAAAGACACTAGAAAAATTGCCGTGGTCTACCCTTACTTGTGATAGTCTGCGGTAGTTTTACAACTCTAGTTACATAATCACACATCAAGCAGTCTCTCTAGCTTTATCGATCTCGCTAGAGATTTCATTCGGTGTATGGGATACATTTTGCGCAAGGACACTACAGCTGAGGTAGGAACAAAGCTGCAGACGCCCACACACATGCAACTACTGATCTACAGACGGGGACAACGTCACTAGCCACTAGCTCACCTGGAAAAATTACGCAAAGACTAAACAATTAAAATTTTTATAGTTTGCTTCATACTGTGTTCTTCTTCCATCGTGGCTCTGTCACTGAGAGTAACCAATTGTGTTTGGCGGGGGGAATTATTAACAACGATCAGATATGATCCACGAGGAAATTAATACCGAAATCAACTAAATAACCTGGGAGTTTCAACGTAGTCGCGAAATTGAAAACTGAACTAAATCTAGGAAGTGATGCCTGTCAATGGTTAGCAGGCGTCACGCGCAGGGTGCTACCAAGAAAAACTATTCAGAATTACAAGAAAGAAATCATCATTGAATTTAATGAAATTTACTCAAAAGGCCTTCACAGAAGGTACGATTAACACGCAAACTGAGCATATATCCCAAGACTGATGGCCTACTACATTTGCGCATCTAGCACTGGTTCTGATATTAGCACAAAAGGTACTCACCTTGCGTCACTTCCCCAAGGAAATAATCGGAATTACCCGGCGTTGCAGCTCTGCCCTGCCATACACGAAGCAGTTTAATGAATACTATCAGTAACAATGGGACATTTCCAAGAGTGAATAAACGATCTTGACGAAATTTGGCGGGTGTGTAGAGGGGGCAAAATAGTGCAGTCCGGATGTTTTTGTCTGCGTCCAATTTGTTTTGTAGGTAAAACACGCCCCGAAAGCTAATTTGGTATTCCACACTGCGACATGTAAAAACGTTTTTGATACAAAAGTTGATATGCAATTAATGTTCTTGGAAACTGTATAACCAACTTTTGTAATAATTTGAAATTTTTCAAAATACACTACCACCATTAATTAATTTTGATTGGAAAATAAGCTGTACACATTGTGCTGAGTATTTTCAACATACCTAATTTGAATACGTAAGCATTCATTACTATTTTAATTATTTTGGTTGTTTATACTTGTTTTATGTTTTAAACTGTTATTTTACTTTTTACATTAATGTTTGTTTAGTTTAGCATTTCTCAGGCGTGCATTTGGTTAATTGGAAATAATAAATCGGTAGCTCCGTGAGGCTATTTGCAGATGACACGGTTGTCTACAAGAAAGTAGCAACATCAGAAGACTCGTACGTACTCCAGGAAGACCTGCAGAGGATTAATGAATGGTGCGACAGCTGGCAGCTTTCCCTAAACGTAGATAAATGTAATATAATGCGCATACATAGGGGCAGAAATCCATTCCAGTACGATTATGCCATAGGTGGTAAATCATTGGAAGCGGTAACGACCGTAAAATACTTAGGAGTTACTATCCGGAGCGATCTGAAGTGGAATGATCACATAAAACAAATAGTGGGAAAAGCAGGCGCCAGGTTGAGATTCATAGGAAGAATTCTAAGAAAATGTGACTCATCGACGAAAGAAGTAGCTTACAAAACGCTTGTTCGTCCGATTCTTGAGTATTGCTCATCAGTATGGGACCCTTACCAGGTTGGATTAATAGAAGAGATAGACATGATCCAGCGAAAAGCAGCGCGATTCGTCATGGGGACATTTAGTCAGCGCGAGAGCGTTACGGAGATGCTGAACAAGCTCCAGTGGCGGACACTTCAAGAAAGGCGTTACGCAATACGGAGAGGTTTATTATCGAAATTACGAGAGAGCACATTCCGGGAAGAGATGGGCAACATATTACTACCGCCCACATATATCTCGCGTAATGATCACAACGAAAAGATCCGAGAAATTAGAGCAAATACGGAGACTTACAAGCAGTCGTTCTTCCCACGCACAATTCGTGAATGGAACAGGGAAGGGGGGATCAGATAGTGGTACAATAAGTACCCTCCGCCACACACCGTAAGGTGGCTCGCGGAGTATAGATGTAGATGTAAATAACTCATTATTGTCATGGAAGATAATAGTGATGCTCTGTAAAGAAATGCTTAAAACATAAGGCACATAAAATGAATGACATTTCTTCATGCAATATACACGACGAAGAAGTCAATATAAAACAAATTTGAAATGCTGAATTGTGTCGGGCATTTTAATTTTTAATTTTGACCAATATCATTCCCAGCCTTTTTTGTAGATTTGTTGTAGTTTGTTCTCGGTGCATTTTGTTAATGTTCTCGATACCTTAATTCTCTATAAAAATAGACAATGTCCATCTTTGTCTTCGCCAGGAAAGCAACTGACTGTCGAAGAATATTGTACAATAGGGACCAATCGAATGAGGTAGTGCAGTTGTTAAGACACTGAACTCATATTCGAGAGGGTCCTGAATTGGGTTTCCCGTGGTTTTCCTAGTCCATTTCAGGCAATTTCGGGAATACCCAAAGGAAGTGTGATAGGATCGTTAATGTTTATAACGTACAGAAATCATCTAGCAGAATGCGTCGGAAGCTCTTTAAGGCTGTTCGCCGATGATGTGGTTGTCTATAAGAAAGTATCAAATGCCTGAAGAAAGAAAGATTCGCAGAAGGATCTACGGAGGACTGCTGAATGGTGCGGGGACTGGCTGTTGACCCTGAACGTTAACAGATGCAACCTATTGCGCCTACATAGGAAAAGGGGTCAACGACTTTACAACTACACTGTTGATGACAAATTACTAGAAACGGAATCTGCCGTAAAATAACTAGGGATATCTATCCGGAGCGACTTAAGTGGATTTGCCACATAAAACAAATAGTAAGACAACCACATGCCTTAGTGCGATGCGTAGGAAGAATGTTAAGGAAATGTAGGTCAGCCGTTAAAAAAGTGGCTTACGAGGTGCCTGTTCAACCGATACCTAAGTATTTTTCATCAGTCTGGAACCCTTACAGGTAGGACTGATAAAAGAGATGGAGAAGACCCGACGAAGAACGGCGCGTTTCGTCATGGAATCGTTTAGTTCGCGCGGGAGTGTTACAGAGAAGCTCAACACAGCCGTGGGGCAGACGCTACAAGAGCGGCCTTGGCATCACGGAAGGGTTTGTAAGGTGGCTATAATTTCGCAACTTACAAGCACTCATCCACATACTTTGCCGTGAACTACAAACACAATTACGAGGGCAGTCCAATAAGTAATGCAACACATTTTTTTTCTGAAACAGGGGTTGTTTTATTCAGCATTGAAATACACCAGGTTATTCCCCAATCTTTTAGCTACACAACACTATTTTTCAACGTAATCTCCATTCAATGCTACGGCCTTACGCCACCTTGAAATGAGGGCCTGTATGCCTGCACGGTACCATTCCACTGGTCGATGTCGGAGCCAACGTCGTACTGCATCAATAACTTCTTCATCATCCGCGTAGTGCCTCCCACGGATTGCGTCCTTCATTGGGCCAAACATATGGAAATCCGACGGTGCGAGATCGGGGCTGTAGGGTGCATGAGGAAGAACAGTCCACTGAAGTTTTGTGAGCTCCTCTCGGGTGCGAAGACTTGTGTGAGGTCTTGCGTTGTCATGAAGAAGGAGAAGTTCGTTCAGATTTTTGTGCCTACGAACACGCTGAAGTCGTTTCTTCAATTTCTGAAGAGTAGCACAATACACTTCAGAGTTGATCGTTTGACCATGGGGAAGGACATCGAACAGAATAACCCCTTCAGCGTCCCAGAAGACTGTAACCGTGACTTTACCGGCTGAGGGTATGGCTTTAAACTTTTTCTTGGTAGGGGAGTGGGTGTGGCGCCAATCCATTGATTGCCGTTTTGTTTCAGGTTCGAAGTGATGAACCCATGTTTCATCGCCTGTAACAATCTTTGACAAGAAATTGTCACCCTCAGCCACATGACGAGCAAGCAATTCCGCACATATGGTTCTCCTTTGCTCTTTATGGTGTTCGGCTAGACAACGAGGGACCCAGCGGGAACAAACCTTTGAATATCCCAACTGGTGAACAATTGTGACAGCACTACCAACAGAGATGTCAAGTTGAGCACTGAGTTGTTTGATGGTGATCCGTCGATCATCTCGAACGAGTGTGTTCGCACGCTCCGCCATTACAGGAGTCACAGCTGTGCACGGCCGGCCCGCACGCGGGAGATCAGACAGCCTCGCTTGACCTTGCGGCGATGATGACACACGCTTTGCCCAACGACTCACCGTGCTTTTGTCCACTGCCAGATCACCGTAGACATTCTGCAAGCGCCTATGAATATCTGAGATGCCCTGGTTTTCCGCCAAAAGAAACTCGATCACTGCCCGTTGTTTGCAACGCACATCCGTTACAGACGCCATTTTAACAGCTCTGTACAGCGCTGCCACCTGTCGGAAGTCAATGAAACTATACGAGACGAAGCGGGAATGTTTGAAAATATTCCACAAGAAATTTCCGGTTTTTTCAACCAAAATTGGCCGAGAAAAGAATGTGTTGCATTACTTATTGAACAGCCCTTGTAGATATCATTTGATAGGTTGTACACCGTATATATGAATATTTAAAGGAGACTGACATTGTCAGTTTGATTTTATTGCATGAAAGGTGACGGAATGTCTTTATTATAAAAACGACGTAATGAATGATTGCCTATACTTGTAGAGGTTGGAACGCCAGTGGAGATGAAACGGCAGGCAGAACTCAAGCTCTGGGCGGAAGGCCCGCACGAGTGTTGGTCCTGCTTAAACACAAGAAGTAGCTAGACAGACGTCGTGGCACTGGAGCTCTGCAGCACAATAGGGTGACGGCCGGCCGCTATTGTAGTAGAGCCGGAAGGATAACCGGATAATACTTCCGAACTCTGCACATGTTGGATGCAGGTGAGAGGAACGAAGAAGCGGCACCTCAGAAACCATGCAGCCTGGGTTATTTAGAAGGATTTTTACTCAGAATCGTACCATTGTACGAGTATAGGTTTTTCCTCTCAAACTTACCGCGCTGGACGACAAAGGACTAAAATATGGTTGGTCGGCGTTCGGAAGAATCTGTAGAGAGGGAGAATATTCCGTGGTTTCGGGAATATGAATCGTTTTCGGAATTACGATGGTAGGGAGCTGAGCCTTGCTGGGAAGCCAGCGGTGGAGAGACGAGGTCTTCCGTTGTGAGCGCCCGTGTGTGACGGTCGCTCGATATCAGCTTTGTTGGTGCAGACTGACTTGCTGTCTTTGCTCTCAGGAGAGTTTATAGTTAGAGCAGCTAGGCACCGTAATGTTGCGAACCTATACGATTCTGGACTTCACCTCCGGGTTGGAAGTCGTCGTTGAGTATGCAGCGTTCAATAATTGAGAGCACTTCCGTTGCCTATACGTTATCTGAACTCCGTCCTTGTAGCTGGGAGTTCGCGTTTCTCGTCTGTAGAAGACAGGGAGGAGAATACAATATTAGAGTATATTAGCCAGAGGCCCGCCTTCTGCCGTCCTAGTGTTTGAAAGAGTTTATTTGTGGTTGGAGTTCTTCCATCGTCGCAGACAAGTACGAGAACCATCACTTCGACGCACCGGACGCAGTACACACGGTGATATCGCAAATTGCTTCGGCTTATTAGGGCTATAAAAGCTAAACAGCTGTGATCACGTTAGTTTATTTCCACTGAGGTTCCACACCAACGTAGATCATCTTTGAAAGTAGTGTCTTCAAGTGTTTGGTACGTCGATGATGTCAGTCATTTCGCGTTATTGATATTAGACCGTGCAGTCATAATAAGGGGCAGGGCTGGGCAGTTGATTAGTAATTTTCCTTAGGAAACTATGTAATATAAAGGTTTTTTTAAAATCTACAATAACTATATAAGCAGGAACAACGTTTATCATTTAGTAGGATTAGTTGTCTTCATTCTTCATATACAGGGTGTTTCAAAAATGACCGGTATATTTGAAACGGCAATAAAAACTAAACGAGCAGCGATAGAAATACACCGTTTGTTGCAATATGCTTGGGACAACAGTACATTTTCAGGCAGACAAACTTTCGAAATTACAGTAGTTACAATTTTCAACAACAGATGGCGCTGCGGTCTGGGAAACTCTATAGTACGAAATTTTCCACATATCCACCATGCGTAGCAATAATATGGCGTAGTCTCTGAATGAAATTACCCGAAACCTTTGACAACGTGTCTGGCGGAATGGCTTCACATGCAGATGAGATGTACTGCTTCAGCTGTTCAATTGTTTCTGGATTCTGGCGGTACACCTGGTCTTTCAAGTGTCCCCACAGAAAGAAGTCACAGGGGTTCATGTCTGGCGAATAGGGAGGCCAATCCACGCCGCCTCCTGTATGTTTCGGATAGCCCAAAGCAATCACACGATCATCGAAATATTCATTCAGGAAATTAAAGACGTCGGCCGTGCGATGTGGCCGGGCACCATCTTGCATAAACCACGAGGTGTTCGCAGTGTCGTCTAAGGCAGTTTGTACCGCCACAAATTCACGAAGAATGTCCAGATAGCGTGATGCAGTAATCGTTTCGGATCTGAAAAATGGGCCAATGATTCCTTTGGAAGAAATGGCGGCCCAGACCAGTACTTTTTGAGGATGCAGGGACCATGGGACTGCAACATGGGGCTTTTCGGTTCCCCATATGCGCCAGTTCTGTTTACTGACGAAGCCGTCCAGGTAAAAATAAGCTTCGTCAGTAAACCAAATGCTGCCCACATGCATATCGCCGTCATCAATCCTGTGCACTATATCGTTAGCGAATGTCTCTCGCGCAGCAATGGTAGCGGCGCTGAGGGGTTGCCGCGTTTGAATTTTGTATGGATAGAGGTGTAAACTCTGGCGCATGAGACGATACGTGGACGTTGGCGTCATTTGGACCGCAGCTGTAACACGGCAAACGGAAATCCAAGGCCGCTGTTGGATCACCTGCTGCACTAGCTGCGCGTTGCCCTCTGTGGTTGCCGTACGTGGTCGCCCTACCTTTCCAGCACGTTCATCCGTCACGTTCCCAGTCCGTTGAAATTTTTCAAACAGATCCTTTATTGTATCGCTTTTCGGTCCTTTGGTTAACTTAAACCTCCGTTGAAAACTTCGTCTTGTTGCAACAACACTGTGTTCCAGGCGGTGGAATTCCAACACCAGAAAAATCCTGTTCAAAGGAATAAACCATGTTGTCTACAGCACACTTGCACGTTGTGAACAGCACACGCTTACAGCAGAAAGACGACGTACAGAATGGCGCACCCACAGACTGCGTTGTCTTCTATATCTTTCACATCACTTGCAGCGCCATCTGTTGTTGAAAATTGTAACTACTGTAATTTCGAAAGTTTGTCCGCCTGAAAATGTACTGTTGTCCCAAGCATATTGCAACAAACGGTGTATTTCTATCGCTGCTCGTTTAGTTTTTATTGCCGTTTCAAATATACCGGTCATTTTTGAAACACCCTGTATGTTTAGATTGTAATTTATAGAATTAAGAGATCCTAAGATCTGTTTCGGGGGGTAGTCAGACACGGCCAAATCTACATTTTAGCGTTTATTATTTTCCATTGCGCACATTCATTTTACACCCACCTGGAGTAGCATCTTGGAGGCTTACTATTGAAATTTGGAGAAAGTACTTCCTGAGAAAAGTCGGAAAACATACTTCTTCCTCCCACATGGTGTCGCGAAATAACCACGACAAGAAAATTCGAGAAATCCGAGCTAATCGACTATCGTTCTTCCCAGACCCCATTCACGAATGGATCAGGGAAGAGGGCATCAGTGTTACCGGGGGTGACCACCACGCACCGTCATGTGGCTTGCAGAGTACTGATGTAGATGTCGCTGGTGTAGATGTATACGCACACTTACGTATTCTGTGTGTGAGTGCAGTTTTGAACTATTTGTTTCCACTGTATTAATATATGAAAAAATAAATCAAACACGAATAAAGAAAAGAAATAACGAATCTCACATGTGTAAATCAACGACCAGAGATTATGTTGACATCAGCTGTCTTTGTTTCCACGACGGCGTTTAATACTGGACATACTCGTTTTAAGTCTCCGAGTACCGGCTTTAACGCAACGCTGAGTGCATAGCCCGTATCATTATTAAAGTTACTGACACACATACTAGTTTTAACAAACGTAGTGTTTTGAAGCGTTTGCTAAAATCCGTGTCTGCTCAACCACGTTCTTCTGCTTATTTGTAAGGCTGTACTTGATGCGCCACTGATGACTGGTACAGCGTGACACGTTCCACATCATTACGAAATGTCGTATTCATGATCTATGGAACAAGGATTAATGTATGTATGTAATGTATGTATCTATGTTGGGAAACTGTTCGGTCTGTCTGTCACACGTAGGTGCTGCGAGATTCTCATCGAACATCGTAAATACCTGTGACTATCTCTCACAGGGCGCAATATCTGTTTGATTTTCTGAGGCGACTGCACATCCCAACATACAGACTGCCCAAATATTTTAACGGAATCAATGAAGCCTATGTTTGGCTGCCGTGAATACCACATTGCGAGCTCTCCGATGTTTGTTGAGATCAAACAAACATTGAAGGACTCTGTGTGGGTTTTAGACAGGTTATCGTGCGTTTATAGACAAATGTTGTTTTGGTCCCCGTAGCAGATGTGCGGTTCCCGGAAACAGAGAAAGGCAACGAATGAAATTCTGCTGAGCGGCTACGGGAATAGCGCGTTTCTCGCTTGCTCGCAAAGTGGGAGTTGATTGCAGTGGGGAGATCCATGCTGTGGTGTCACCGCCAGACACCACACTTGCTAGGTGGTAGCTTAAATCGGCCGCGGTCCATTAGTACATGTCGGACCCGCGTGTCGCCACTGTGTGATCGCAGACCGAGCGCCACCACACGGCAGGTCTCGAGAGACGTACGAGAACTCGCCCCAGTTGTACGGCGACGTTGCTAGCGACTATACTGACGAAGCCTTTGCTCTCATTTGCCGAGAGACAGTTAAAATAGCCTTCAGCTAAGTTAATGGCTACGACTTAGCAAGGCGCCAATTGTATCAGTGCATGTATCTTACGAGTCTCATTTGTATAGTCAAGAGAGATGTACCAAAGGAAGCATTAAAAGTTAAGTATATTCCAAAGATACGTATTTTCTTTATAGTATTCAATACGTATCCTGTTCCAGACTTGACGCCAGTCGGCGTGTGTGTACGCGTGCCTTTCGGCTTCCTCCTCAGTGTGGCGTGACTAGCTTGTTACGCCACAACACATGCTGCTACAGATTGCACTCTAGGAAGTGGGTAATATCTAGTAGTAGCTTGTGACACACATAAATAAAGCAGACATCTCTAAAGTAGAAAGTTTCCCTCAAGATCAAATGTGGAATTTGAAGGATAATCCGAGCTGCCATCTGCAGTTGCCTCCGGCACTGATCCGTCTAGAGACGTCAGCATAAGCTTCTTCCTTTCGGTCATTGGTGGCCCCAAATCATGTTAAAAATAAATTTTTCAGTGTATTTCAATACATTAATTTTATTAGCTTTCATTACTAACTTTATTTTATTCTTCAGTCTCTCCAGAATCCCAAAATTTTCCTGGATAACATTTATGAGGTGCATCGTCTGTTGCTTGATATAGGCTCACAGGAACATACTTTAACCGGTAAAATGATCATAGTTCGTGATTTTGACGCTAGTTGGTCACGTTTTTGGCAGTTGTTCCACGTTGCACGGCGACTGTCCCCACCTCTTTTTCATTTTAGTTACCTGATTCCTAATTCTATTGCCATTTTTTTTAACTGGACATTCATCACTGACAATGGTTTTTGTCAATTGAGGAAGGGTGTGAACATTGCGTAGCTACGCCAACTGTTATTCTGCGGCATTCTGTAACAATTCCATACACAATATGACACGGCATACCTTCTTTTGGTATGAAACTACAAATCTTAGTCATTAAATACGAACAGGCCCGTTCGTTAGGGGGCGTATGTGAGCCACACCTAGTTTCCTAACTAGATACGTAGTATTTTCTTCCTTGTTTAAATCTATTCAGTCAGTACTTAAAGCACTAATTTATAAAATTTTCAGTAGAGATATACCCAAGCAGATGCAACTTAAAAGTTGCGAAACCGGTTGTGTGGATCTGAATCCGACTTAAATAAATACAGCTATAACAGACTACTGGATTTTTCACTCATTTTTATATGTTTACGGTTTTAACATCTGTATATAAACGCCTGTTATACTGTAACAACTGGTCAATCAATCATGTATCCATCTAGACACCTTCTCACAGGACAATAACAAATATAGCATAGAATAGTTTAGTGATAGTAGTCATGGAAAATGTAGATGTTATCTTAGATGTACAACATGTTGTCACTCTGCACAAAAAAAAACTAGGTACATGCCTAGCAAGTAGTCACTTTAGTATCTACGTATCCACCATTCACACCGCAGTATTTTGTCACATGGGTACGAATGTAATGTGTTACACTGTAACCAAGCCAATAACCTGCGGTTTTATATATTGACTTCATACTATTATATACATTTCATCATACAGTAGGATACCTTTGTGATTTCTGTTCATTTGTCATTTTTGTAGATCTGAAGAAGGGCTCGTAAGGCCGAAATCGGTTATCAGCAGTATTACATCGCAAATGTGATGTAGTAAACAATGAGCTATAAATTTTCAAGACTTCATATATCGGTCCTCAAATTCTATGATACACGGTGAGGCAGCTAAGTCAGGCCACCACAAATATATCCAGAATGAATAAATATATCGAAGTGCGGTTTTCGAGAAGTTATAGTGAACAATGCGGCGAATTTCCAGACGTTCGATAGTAATTTTTATCTTTTATAGTCGACGAATTACGGCAGCGACTTTGTTTTTTTCTAGCGCAACTACAGGGCTATTACAAATGATTGAAGCGATTTCATAAATTCATTGTAGCTCCATTCATTGACATATGGTCACGACACACTACAGATACGTAGAAAAACTCATAAAGTTTTGTTCGGCTGAAGCCGCACTTCAGGTTTCTGCTGCCAGAGCGCTCGAGAGCGCAGTGAGACAAAATGGCGACAGGAGCCGAGAGCTTGAGCTTGAAATGCACTCACATCAGTCAGTCATAACAGTGCAACGACACTTCAGGACGAAGTTCAACAAAGATCCACCAACTGCTAACTCCATTCGGCGATGGCATGCGCAGTTTAAAGCTTCTGGATGCCTCTGTAAGGGGAAATCAACGGGTCGGCCTGCAGTGAGCGAAGAAACGGTTGAACGCGTGCGATCAAGTTTCACGCGTAGCCCGCGGAAGTCGACGAATAAAGCAAGCAGGGAGCTAAACGTACCACAGCCGACGGTTTGGAAAATCTTACGGAAAAGGCTAAAGCAGAAGCCTTACCGTTTACAATTGCTACAAGCCCTGACACCCGATGACAAAGTCAAACGCTTTGAATTTTCGGCGCGGTTGCAACAGCTCATGGAAGAGGATGCGTTCAGTGCGAAACTTGTTTTCAGTGATGAAGCAACATTTTTTTCTTAATGGTGAAGTGAACAGATACAATGCGCGAATCTGGGCGGTAGAGAATCCTCACGCATTCGTGCAACAAATTCGCAATACACCAAAGGTTAACGTGTTTTGTGCAATCTCACGGTTTAAAGTTTACGGCCCCTTTTTCTTCTGCGAAAAAAACGTTACAGGACACGTGTATCTGGACATGCTGGAAAATTGGCTCATGCCACAACTGGAGACCGGCAGCGCCGACTTCATCTTTCAACAGGATGGTGCTCCACCGCACTTCCATCATGACGTTCGGCATTTCTTAAACAGGAGATTGGAAAACCGATGGATCGGTCGTGGTGGAGATCATGATCAGCAATTGATGTCATGGCCTCCACGCTCTCCCAACTTAACCCCATGCGATTTCTTTCTGTGGGGTTATGTGAAAGATTCAGTGTTTAAACCTCCTCTACCAAGAAACGTGCCAGAACTGCGAGCTCGCATCAATGATGCTTTCGAACTCATTGATGGGGCCATGCTGCGCCGAGTATGGGAGGAACTTGATTATCGGCTTGATGTCTGCCGAATCACTAAAGGGGCACATATCGAACATTTGTGAATGCCTAAAAAAACTTTTTGAGTTTTTGTATGTGTGTGCAAAGCATTGTGAAAATATCTCAAATAATAAAGTTATTGTAGAGCTGTGAAATCGCTTCAGTCATTTGTAATAACCCTGTACATACTGTGACATTCAAAAAAGCTTCTACAACGACATAACATGTAAGGAACTTGATCAAATAAAAGATAATAGTGCTGCAAAACACTGTCCTATCGTCAGGAGAAGAGGTTCCACAAGCGTCTGCTCTATTATAACGAATGTAGGCAAACGCGGAACTCAGGTACGGTTCTCGTGCTTAACTGTGCACTTGAAGCCAATCAGTCTGCGCTCTGCTGTTGTAGCAATGAGATAACTTCTTCGCGCAGCTATAGGGACATTCACAATTATATTACAGCCAATATCGTTTATGACACATGCCGCGTAACGGTTAGAGTAGCTATGCGGTTTGAAGCCAAAGGGGATCCTGATCATGACGAGAAAGAAGAAGGTTCTGCTGCTAGGTAGTTCGCATGGCAGAGGTGTGGGCCAGCAGTTGCAGGAAGTGTTGGGGGTCGGTATCAGGCCGCTAACATTGTGAAGCCTAGTGCAAGACTGGCTCAAGTGACTGTTAAAATAAGGGAGTTACGAGGGCAGTTCAATAAGTAATGCAACACATTTTTTTTCTCGGCCAATTTTGGTTGAAAAAACCGGAAATTTCTTGTGGAATATTTTCAAACATTCCCGCTTCGTCTCGTATAGTTTCATTGACTTCCGACAGGTGGCAGCGCTGTACGGAGCTGTTAAAATGGCGTCTGTAACGGGTGTGCGTTGCAAACAACGGGCAGTGATCGAGTTTCTTTTGGCGGAAAACCAGGGCATCTCAGATATTCATAGGCGCTTGCAGAATGTCTACGGTGATCTGGCAGTGGACAAAAGCACGGCGAGTCGTTGGGCAAAGCGTGTGTCATCATCGCCGCAAGGTCAAGCAAGACTGTCTGATCTCCCGCGTGCGGGCCGGCCGTGCACAGCTGTGACTCCTGCAATGGCGGAGCGTGCGAACACACTCGTTCGAGATGATCGACGGATCACCATCAAACAACTCAGTGCTCAACTTGACATCTCTGTTGGTAGTGCTGTCACAATTGTTCACCAGTTGGGATATTCAAAGGTTTGTTCCCGCTGTGTCCCTCGTTGTCTAACCGAACACCATAAAGAGCAAAGGAGAACCATCTGTGCGGAACTGCTTGCTCGTCATGTGGCTGAGGGTGACAATTTCTTGTCAAAGATTGTTACAGGCGATGAAACATGGGTTCATCACTTCGAATCTGAAACAAAATGGCAATCAATGGAGTGGCGCCACACCCACACCCCTACCAAGAAAAAGTTTAAAGCCATACCCTCTGCCGGTAAAGTCATGGTTACAGTCTTCTGGGACGCTGAAGGGGTTATTCTGTTCGATGTCCTTCCCCATGGTCAAACGATCAACTCTGAAGTGTATTGTGCTACTCTTCAGAAATTGAAGAAAGGACTTCAGCGTGTTTGTAGGCACAAAAATCTGAACGAACTTCTCCTTCTTCATGACAACGCAAGACCTCACACAAGTCTTCGCACACGAGAGGAGCTCACAAAACTTCAGTGGACTGTTCTTCCTCATGCACCCTACAGCCCCGATCTCGCACCATCGGATTTCCATATGTTTGGCCCAATGAAGGACGCAATCCGTGGGAGGCACTACGCGGATGATGAAGAAGTTATTGATGCAGTACGACGTTGGCTCCGACATCGACCAGTGGAATGGTACCGTGCAGGCATACAGGCCCTCATTTCAAGGTGGCGTAAGGCCGTAGCATTGAATGGAGATTACGTTGAAAAATAGTGTTGTGTAGCTAAAAGATTGGGGAATAACCTGGTGTATTTCAATGCTGAATAAAACAACCCCTGTTTCAGAAAAAAATGTGTTGCATTACTTATTGAACTGCCCTCGTAGTATGAATTTTACGAAAGAGGATCAGGTAGTGACTGTGAGTGGAGCTGGGAATAGTCGTGATAGGGAAGGGGAGTATGATGTAGGTGGTGGCCTTGTAAAGATAGCTATTCAAACTGGTGGCACTAATGTGCACTTCGTGCAACTGTTTCAGCCCCATGATCGTCCTCATCTTAATGCTGCAGTTAGGAGTGTTAACATGGGGCTGGAGAAGGCACTGAAGGCGGAGGGCATGGTTCACATTGCAGTGGTGCTAGTTGAGTCTATCAGTAGATGGGGTTTCACTAGGCATGGCCTGCACCTCAATAGGTATGGGAAGGGGAGGCTGGCTAAGATTATAGGTGAGAGTGTAGTAGGTAGTGGGATCACTCACGGGAAAATTCCTGTACAAGTAGTATCTGGGTCAGCTGTTAGGTATCCCTGCTTAAAGGAAGTCCCTCTAACGGAGGAATCAGGTTCAAAGGTCAGGCATCCATGTAGTGTAGGAATAAAAAATGGTTCAAATGGCTCTGAGCACTATGGGACTCAACATCTTAGGTCATAAGTCCCCTAGAACTTAGAACTACTTAAACCTAACTAACCTAAGGACATCACATACACCCATGCCCGAGGCAGGATTCGAACCTGCGACCGTAGCAGTCCCGCGGTTCCGGACTGCAGCGCCAGAACCGCACGGCCACCGTGGCCGGCAGTGTAGGAATAATTAGCATATTTCATCAAAACATAACAGGTATTAAAGTTAGCGAGCTGCTTATAGATGTTGACTCTGACATTATTGGTATATCGGAGCAACACTTAAATAATTTGACAATTCAGAGGCTTCCTTTACCAGGATACAGATTAGCTGGCTGCTTCTCAAGGAGTTCTTTGCGGAATGGGGAAGTGGCCATGTACGTGAAAGAGAGTATTCCATTTGAATCCGTAGATGTATCACGGCACTGCAGTGAAGAGGTGTTTGAATGTTGTGCAGGGGCAGTTGAATTTAGTGAAAATAAACTTCTAACTGTGGTTGTGCTTGGTTCACTTTATAGGAAGTACTAAAAAATAGTTATATGTGGTGACTTCAATATTAATTTTGTATGTGATTGTGCAAGAAAAAGGATGTTGGAAAGTTTCCTAAATTGATATGATCTGATGCAGATTTTGTTTTTCCAACCAGGGTTCAGGGGAACAGTAGCACAGCCCTAGACAATATTTTCATTCATTCTTCATTATTAGGTGGGCATTCTGTCAGTAAAAAGCTGAATGGCCTTTCAGACCGTGATGCAGAAATTTTAATACTAAAAGGTTTTTGTACTCAAACAAATGTTATATGTAACTACAAATTACGTAGAAAAGCTAATCCAACGGCAACAGAGAAGTTTTTAAACATCGTTAAGGAACAAAAAATGGCGGGATTTTATAGTGCCAATAACATAGATGACAAATATAATGCTTTGCTCAACACTTTTCTCATGCTCTTTGAAAGTTGCTTTCCATTAGAACTTTCTAAACGGGGTACTAGCAGTAACAGGCAGCCTGGGTGGTTGACTCGTGGGATGAGGATATCATGTACAACAAAGTGGGAATTATATCAAAATATTAGTAGTCACAATCGAGCTACAGTAGCCCATTACAAACAGTATTGTAAGGTGCTTAAAAATGTTATTAGGAAGGTAAAGAGTATGTGGCACGCAAACAGAATAGCTAATTCACAGGATAAAATTAAAAACATATGGTCAGTCGTGAAGGAAGTGTCTGGTAAGCAGCACAAACTCGAAGACATGACAGTTTGTAGTAAAAATATTTCTGTTACTGATAATTCAGATATATGAACAGTATTTAACAAACATTTTCTGAGCATTGCTGGTGAATTAAATAAAAACTTAGTTTCTATGGGGAATCATATAACTCTCTTGGAAAATGCCTTTCCGAGACTGATGTCTGAAATACTCCTCTGTTATACTGACAAGGGGCAGATTGAGTCAATAATTAAATCACTGAAGACTATGGACTGTCATAGATATGATGGAGTGCCCAGCAGAATATTAAGCCATATTTGTAATTTTTCCCTTAAGAATCGTCAGTTTCCTGAACGACCAAAACACTCAGCAGTAAAACCGTGTTATAAAAAGGGACAAAGAGATAATGTAGACAATTTTAGACCTCTTTCTATGCAATCAGTGTTTGCTGAAGTTATTGAAAAGACTGTGTGTGTAAGGATAATTGATCACATTATTCCACGTAATTTGCTATCAAATGTACAGTTCGGTTTAACAACTGAAAATGCTATATTCACTTTTTTTTGTGGATGGAGTAAACAAAAGGTTTCGAACGCTAGGCATCTTTTTTAACTAAGATGTTCGATTGTGTTGGTCAGAAAGTATTGCTCCACAAGTTGGGCCATTCAGGAATACGGGGAGCAGCTCACAATTGGTTCACCTCCTACTTTAACAACAGGCAGCAAAAGGTCATTATCCACAGTGTTGAGAATGGCTATGATGTGGGGTCTGAGTAGGGGGGGGGGGGGGGAGGTGATGGCCCAGGGATCTGGGCAGGGCCACTCCTGTTCCTTATTCATATAATTGATATGCCCTCTAGTATTACAGGTGATTCTAAAATATTTGTGTTTGCTGCTGACACTAGCTTTGTAGTGAAGGATATTGTGTGCAACACTGGCACTATTTCAAATATTGCTGTTCATGACGTAAGTTCTTGGATTGTAAATTATAAAGTAACGCTAAATCACAGTAAAACTCAGTTTTTACAGTTCCTACAATTCAACAAAACCCGATGTTTTAATTGTAGCAATTCTGGACGTGTTGGGTGTCGCATAGTCCTACTGGAATTGCCCAAGTCCGTCGGAAGGCACAATGGACATGAGTGGATGTATGTCAGAGTCGTATCTAGACGTACCAGGGGTCTCATATTGTAAGAGGTCCATGATTAAGGAATTTGTTGCTAGCGCACTCGAGCAGATATAATTTCGATGGATTTCTCACGCGCTGCCTGCGATATGTAAGCTATAAGAGAATCTGAGACCAAAGAGCAGTGTTGACTGCGGTAGGAACTGTGTGTTAGTAGGAGTAAGTAGTTGCTAGCGAGCAGTCTGATGTCTCCAGTTGGCTGGGCCGGTCATAGGTTGCGATGGCGGTGCCTGAGCATTGTAGTATAAGGTAAAAGCAGCCTCGCGTATATGTAGTATTGTTATGTCAAGTCCCATGTAAATTTTTTTAAAATCTCTTAATAATAATCTTTCTCATAAAAAGTAACTTTTGACAACCATTCATTTCAATTTAAAGAATTTACTAATTGCTCCAATCCTTGGTCATCCCGATTATTGAAAGGAAAAATCAGTTGTTCCTTGTTATACATGACAAATCTATCGGGCAGCATTGCACAGAGCTGCGCCGAAAAATTTCTTATAGGAGCAGATATATACGCGTTATCCAGTGACCTAATTGAGGTAAGATTTTTCAATTTATTCAGAATGAATTTTCAGGGCCATGACGCAGCACTGCTGACGTCCAAAATTTACCACGTTAAATTGACAGTCAATTATTGAAAGGTTATAAGTGAGTCACATTTTTATTATTGAGAGATTAGTCACATTTTATTATTGAGAGATTAGTCACATTTTATTATTGATAGGTTACGCAATTTTTCTGTTGGTAGGTTATACTAAATGTGAATGTTATAATTATATTGTTTTTACTGTTGGGAGGTTACGGATTTATTTTGTGGGGAGGTTACAATATCACTACAAGTGCACACGCCCCACAACATTACAGAGCCTCCACCAGCTTTAACAGTCCCCTGAACAGTCCCCTGCTTACGACGTGGTTTCATGAGGTTGTCTCCATACCGGTAGACATCCATCCGCTCGATACAATTTGAAACGATACTCGTCCGACCACTCAACATATTTGCAGTCATCAACAGACCAATGTCTTTGTTGACGGGCCTATGGGAAGCGTAATGCTTTCTGTCGTGCAGTCATCAAGGGTGCACGAGTGGCCCTTCGGCTCCGAAAGCCCGTATCGATGATGTTTCGTTGAATGGTTCGAACGCTGACACTTGCTGATGACCCAGCATTGAAATCTGTAGCAGTTTTCGGAAGCGTTGCACTTTTGTCACGTTGATCGATTCTCCTCAGTCGTCGTTGGTCCCGTTCTGCACTTTTGTCACGTTGATCGATTCTCCTCAGTCGTCGTTGGTCCCGTTCTTGAAGGATCTTTACCTGATGTTTTAGCGGATTCCTGACATTCACGGTACACTCGTGAAATGGTCGTACGGGAAAATCCCCACTTCATCGCCACCTCGGAGATGCTGAGTCCCATCGCCCGTGCATCGACTGTAACACCACGTACAAACTCACTTAAATCTTGATAACCTGCCACTGCAGCGACAGTAACAGATCTAACAACTGCGCAGACACTTGTCTTACACAGGCGTTGCCGACCACAGCATCGTATTCTGCCTGTTTACGTAACTCTGTATTTGAATATGCATGCCTATACTAGTTTCTTTGCGGCTTCAGTGTGAAATAGTTAAGTTGGAAACAATCCAGGTTGACAGGAATTTGTTTCTGTGGCTGAATACTAACTTATGACTTGATACGATACGGAAAGATAGTGATACGAGGTCTGGCTAGAAAAAACCGGACTAGTACTGGTGAAACAATAAAACGAATGCAATAAGGCTGAAAGTCGCGTGGCCTGTGACGTGACTCTCGCTCCGCCTACTGCTCGAGTTTCATCTGCCTCCTGCACTCAGTCTGCCCGTGGCGTCTGTTTTAAGTAGTTGACGTTTTGTCTGTGCGTCGGAAAATGTTGAGTGTACAGAAAGAACAGCGTGTTAACATCAAATTTTGTTTCAAACTAGGAAAATCTGCAAGTGAAACGTTTGTAATGTTACAACAAGTGTACGGCGATGATTGTTTATCGCGAACACAAGTGTTTGAGTGGTTTAAACGATTTAAAAATGGCCGCGAAGACACCAGTGATGACACTCGCACTGGCAGACCATTGTCAGCAAAAACTGATGCAGACATTGAAAAAATCGGTAAACTTGTTCGACAAGATCGCCGTTTAACAATCACAGCAGTGTCTGAGTTAACAGGAGTTGACAAGGAAAGTGTTAGGCAGATTCTTCATGAAAGTTTCAACATGAACAAAGTGTGTTCAAAAATGGTTCCAAAGTGTCTCACAATTGAACAGAAGGAACGCCGAAGAATGATTTGTTCTGACATCCTGGAAAAGATTGAAAGTGATCGCACCTTCTTACAAAATGTTATTACTTGCGATGAATCGTGGTTTTTTACTTACGATCCCGAAACTAAACGCCAATCGATGCATTGGAAAACTCCTGGTTCCCCACGACAAAAAAAAGCACGAATGTCAAAATCGAAATTCAAGGCAATGATGATTGTTTTTTTTTTTGACATCAAAGGGATTGTGCACATTGATTGGGTACCAGAGGGACAAACAGTGAATCAGCATTACTACATTAGCGTCCTGGCTACCCTACGTGAGCGAGTACGGAGAAAACGGAACGATTTGTGGAGAAAAAAGTCACGGATCCTTCACCAAGACAATGCCCCAGCTCACAGTGCGTTGTCAGTGAAGACGTTTTTGGCAAAACACAACATTCCCATCTTAGATCATCCACCCTACTCACCTGATTTGGCCCCCTGTGACTTTTTTCTTTTCCCTAAAGTCAAGTCAGCTTTGAAAGGAACTAGATTTGAGACTGTTGAAGCAGTAAAAGAAAAAGCGACGGAAGTAATGTATGGACTTACTGAAAATGATCTGCAGCATTGCTATGAACAGTGGAAAATTCGTATGGAGCGGTGTAGAGACCGAGGAGGAGAGTACATTGAAGGAGATAACATGAAATTGTAAATAATTGTAAATAAATGTTTTTTCCAGCATCAGTCCGGTTTTTTTCTAGCCGCACCTCGTATCTCAGTGTACAGTTGGCTATAACTTTGATATACGGTTCTAGCTTCTAAAACAACTCGCGCTGCTGGATCAGAAGTAAGACGATGTTGTCGGCCTAGGCAGTGATTACGCCATGGCCCGAGTGTGGGATATGATGTATCGATACTACCCCACGGACGTCATAAAGTTGGCAACGGAACTGCCATTGGCCGTTAGGCAATCTGTGCAGTAGCAGCGTGACGAATGTCCCTGCCATTGTGCACATGTAATGACAGACCCTCGTAAGAGAACATCTGCAGAACACTAGAAATGTCGTTCAGGTTACGCTAAATGGTCTGTAGACTCACCAGACTTCACACTTATATACTTCTATTTGTGGCGAGAATTAAAACAAGAGGTTTCTTACCAAAGACCGGTGACTCTCGAAGGTATCAAAAGTCTTATAATATAGACCTGTACTTCCGTTAACTCCAGATGAAATTCAACGTGCAGTATTGTTTCTCCAGAATCGTTTTAGGAGCGTGTGGCAGTATTCAACATTTTGAGCACTTGGATTGACAGCCGTCATAATTTATACACGAAGCATATCTTGAGTTACGTGTTTCCTTAAATTTGATGTCATAGGGCGGTAGTTTGTGGACGCTCTCCTCCTGACGGCGGGACAGTTCTTTGCGGCGCTTTTATATTGATATTATTTGATCAAGTCACATATATGTTATGTCCTTGAAGTTCTCTTACAAGCATCTTTCAAATGCCACAGAAAAAAATATATTGTTCAATTACAAAAAGCAACATCGGTGTCGTGATTCACCGACTACAAACGATAGAATTTACTTTAGAACGCCAGGAAATTCGCTATACTGTCTGCTGTAAGCTGGCGAAAACCCCATATCGATATGTTTATTCGTTTTGGATATATTTGGGGTACCCTACGTTAGCTGCCTCGCCCTCTGTAATTCAGAATTATGTAGGAGACATTCAATATAACAGATGTATTTTGTGGCCTGTCTTAGTAAACAAGGGGACCGGTTTTCAGAGGGCATCTACATCTACATGGATACTCTGCAAATCACATTTCAGTGCCTGGCAGAGGGTTCACTGAACCACTTTCACAATTCTCTATTATTCCAATCTCGTATCGCGCGCGGAAAGAATGAACACCTATATCTTTCCGTACGAGCTCTGATTTCCCTTCTTTTATCGTGCTGATCGTTCCGACCTATGTAGGTCGGTCTCAACCAAATATTTTCGCATTCGGAGGAGAAAGTTGGTGATTGGAATTTCGTGAGAAGATTCCGTCGCAACGAGAAACGGCTTTCTTTTAATGATTTCCAGCCCAAATCCCGTATCATTTCTGTGACACTCTCTCCCCATATTTCGCGATAACACAAAACGTGCTGCCTTTCTTTGAATTTTTTCGTTGTACTCCGTCAGTCCTACCTGGTAAGGATCCCACACCGCGCAGCAGTATTCTAAAAGAGGACGGACAAGCGTAGTGTAGGCAGTCTCCTTAGTAGGTCTGTTACATTTTCTAAGTGTCCTGCGAATAAAACGCAGCCTTTGTTTAGCCTTCCCCACAACATTTTCTATGTGTTCTTTCCAATTTAAGTTGTTCGTAATTGTAATATCTAGGTATTTAGCTAATTTACGGCTTTTGGATTAGACTGATTTATCGTGTAACCGAAGTTTAACGAGTTCCTTTCAGTACTCATGTGGATCACCTCACACTTTTCGTTATTTAGGGTCAACTGCCACTTTTCGCACTATTCAGATATTTTTTCTAAATCGTTTTGCAGTTTGTTTTGATCTTCTGATGACCTTATTAGTCGATAAACGACAGCGGCTTTTCAGATTGTCTCCAAAATCGTTTATATAGATAAGGAACAGCAAAGGGCCTATAGCACTACCTTGGGGAACGCCTGAAATCACTTCTGTTTTACTCGATGACTTTCCGTCAGTTACTACAAACTGTTAACTCTCTGACAGGAAATGACAAATCCAATCACATAACTGAGACGATATTCCATAAGCATGCAATTTACTACGAGCCGCTTGTGTGGTACAGTATCAAAAGCCTTCCGGAAAACAAGGAATTCGGAATCGATTTAGAATCCCTTGTCAATAGCAAGTGTACAAATAAACGAGGTGGAAGAGCATCGCAATTGACCGGCCCCTTTGCCGTGCTAGAGTGGCACGGTGCCTGGGATGGGACGGCGTGGAGGCAGCTGAGCTGACCGTCACGTGTGGACTGCTTCCCGCCACGGGTGAGCCAGCCAGGTGGCGTGCTGGTACCAGGATCCTGCTATTGACCCACACGCTGGTTCCGCCCACCTGCTCCCACAGTCGCTGAGTCACGGCCGGCGATGTTCTGACGCCTACGTCACCATGAAGCAGCCTCCTAGTCACCGCACGTGGCTGTTCCTACGATTCTATTGCTTTAAAATTATCATCGGCCTCTCTTCCTCCGTGTCTTCTTACCGTAAGCCAGTCCTTACTTTCCGAGCTCAACATCCACTGGTTTCGTACACTACTAATCCCAACATTTTTCTGCCGCTCTTGTAGAGGGTGATTCACAGGAACGAGACACTGAAAAAAAAAATTACACATCATTAAGACAAAATCCGGATGAATGCGAATAGGTGGTAAGGAATCCGTGATCCCACGAACATAGATTTATATTTTAATCGCATGTCTAGGGCGCCCAGTCGGGCAGGCCGTTCGCCTGGTGTCGGTCTTTCAATTTGACGCCACTTCGACGATTTGCAGTCGATGAGGATGAAAGGATGACGACGAGGACAGCACAACACCCAGAATGAGATTTTCACTCTGCAGCGGAGTGTACGCTGATGTGAAACTTTCTGGAAGATTAAAACTGTGTGCCGGACTGAGACTCGAACTCGGGACCTTTGCCTTTCGCGGGCAAGTGCTCTACCAACTGAGCTACCCGAACACGACTCACGCCCCGTCCTCACAGCTTTACTTCTGCCAGTACCTCGTCTGCTGCATTCCAAACTTTACAGAAGCTCTCCTGCGAACCTTGCAGAACTAGCACTCCTAAAAGAAAGGATATTGCGGAGACATGGCTTAGCCACAGCCTGGGGGATGTTTCCAGAATGAGATTTTCACTCTGCAGCGGAGTGTGCGCTGGTGTGATACTTCCTGGCAGATTAAAACTGTGTGCCGGACCGAGACTCGAACTCGGGACCTTTGCCTTTGGAAGGTAGGAGACGAGGTACTGGCAGAAGTAAAGCTGTGAGGACGGGGCGTGAGTCGTGTTCGGGTAGCTCAGTTGGTAGAGCACTTGCCCGCGAAAGGCAAAGGTCCCGAGTTCGAGTCTCGGTCCGGCACACAGTTTTAATCTGCCAGGAAGTTTCAGCACAACACCCAGTCCCTGGGTGGAGGAAATTCCCCGACCCAGCCGGGAATCGAACCAGGGGCCCAGAGAATTGACAATCCGTCACGCTGACCATTCTGCTACCGGGGGCGGATGCGACCATAGATATTAGTATCGATACCCATGTCGATGGCAGACAGGAGTCGATTGTCGAGCGCTGCAGGAGGCAGTGAGATTAGTGTCGGGTGAAAGCAGTATTGGAAAGACGGGCAAAAATTAAAAAAAAATGGTGGTCGAGCTGAGTACGGTGTTACTGGCGGATGTGCCGAGTGAGGAATAAATTGTAAATTCGCCAGAGTGTGACAAATGAGCGCGTCCCCTTATCGTCGTCGGGTTGATCGTCATCAATACCGATTCGCGAGTGATGTAAAACCAAAAGCGACAAGTACCGAATTACGTGTTTGGCGTCTGCCAGCAACAACCATGGATTGGAGTGAGGATTGTTGTGAATGTTAACCATCTTCATTGCGTGTGACGAAGTACTTAAAATCAGCAGACAATAAAAGATATAACCGTAATTAAACGTGTAAGGCGAATGTAGCAACTGCCTCAAAATTTGCGTGTTAATAGAAAATACATATCAGTTTGTATATCGCAACCTTTGTGGTCTTTAATAATAGAAAAACTTTCAATCATAAACTATTCCGTCTCAGAACAGCCGCACTCTGTTGAAACACCCTCGAAATCACAGCAGAAAATAGCGATGGCCTTTCATTCATTAAGCATACGGTCATATATCCATAATAATTAACTGTTTGGCGGAGGATATAACGGGGGTGTTTCAAAGTCTATCACTTAATTGAATCTTCAGATAGTTCATCCATCCCGGGATGACGATTTTCGTCTGTTATCTACATCTACATCTACATCCATACTCCGCAAGCCACCTGACGGTGTGTGGCGGAGGGTACCTTGAGTACCTCTATCGGTTCTGCCTTCTATTCCGGTCTATCGTTCGTGGAAAGAAGGATTGTCGGTATGCCTCTGTGTGGGCTCTAATCTCTCTGATTTTATCTTCATGGTCTCTTCGCGAGATATACGTAGGAGGGAGGAATATACTGCTTGACTCCTCGGTGAATGTATGTTCTCGAAACTTCAACAAAAGCCCGTACCGAGCTACTGAGCGTCTCTCCTGCAGAGTCTTCCACTGGAGTTTATCTATCATCTCCGTAACGCTTCCGCGATTACTAAATGATCCTGTAGCGAAGCGCGCTGCTCTCCGTTGGATCTTCTCTATCTCTTCTATCAACCCTATCTGGTACGGATCCCACACTGGTGAGCAGTATTCAAGCATTGGGCGAACAAGCGTACTGCAACCTACTTCCTTTGTTTTCGGATTGCATTTCCTTAGGATATGATATCGATACTGGCAAGATATCAAAATATGTAACATAAACGGCCGGATCTTTTGATTACACTGACGTAGAATCTAAAATGTTTTACATCGCCAAGTAACCGTGGAATTTACTACGTGACAAAAATTTCAATTGATGCATCTACCTGCTTAAGATACTACTCTGACTGTCACCCATCATACGGACCAACAAGCAGGAGTGATGATTTGGAATATCATTTCGTTTCATTGTAGGACCCCTTTGACTGTCATCCGCGGCGCCTTAAATCTCAGCCGGCCGGTGTGGCCGTGCGGTTAAAGGCGCTTCAGTCTGGAACCGCGTGACCGCTTCGGTCGCAGGTTCGAATCCTGCCTCGGGCATGGATGTGTGTGATGTCCTTAGGTTAGTTAGGTTTAATTAGTTCTAAGTTCTAGGCGACTGATGACCTCAGCAGTTAAGTCGCATAGTGCTCAGAGCCATTTGAACCATTTTGAACCTTAAATCTCAGCGATACGTCGACGATATTCTACGCCTCGTTTTATTGCCCTTCATGGCAAGCTATTCGGGGCTTACATTTCAGCCAGATAGTGCCCGGCCGCACGCGGCGAGAGTCTCTGCTGCTTAATCAGTGCTTACCAAACCTTACCTTAGCCAGACAGATCGCCGGATCTCTTCCAAATTGAGATCGTTTG
This sequence comes from Schistocerca nitens, assembly GCF_023898315.1. Classification (NCBI taxonomy): domain Eukaryota; kingdom Metazoa; phylum Arthropoda; class Insecta; order Orthoptera; family Acrididae; genus Schistocerca; species Schistocerca nitens. Next base: position 129,304,347 of record NC_064622.1, read on the forward strand.
GAGGATAATGGGCGGGTCTTCCCACCAGCTCGGGGTTTTGACGATGTAACGCACTAGTTGCACATAATTAGGCACGATGTCTCTCAGAAGGACATCCAAGAGCATATCAATCGACGCTAAGTCGAACAACTGCTGGCATAAGGGGCAGAGGTGGACCGACGCGTTACTGAGACGCTCAATTTGTGAAGCTCTTTCTCTTGAATAAAGCTACAAATGTTGATCAAATTGCAAGCATTTGTTTAGCTGTACATGTGTTCCCCATGTACCGATTTGCGTTCCATTCGGGTAATTCCTTCGTGGTAGATCGTTCATTTTTTACGAGGGTGATTCAAATTAAAACCTTATATATATATTTTTAAATGTTATTTGTTGTGCAGAAGTGGTACAAAGCTGTATCACTTTTCAACATAATCTCCCCCACGCTCAATGCAAGTCCTTCAGCGCTTACAAAGCGCATAAATTGCTTTAGAAAAAAATTCTTTTGGCAGTCCGCGCAACCACTCATGCACCGCGTGGCGTACCTCTTCATCAGAACGCAACTTCTTTCCTCCCATTGCGTCTTTGAGTGGTCCAAACATACGGAAATCACTTGGGGCAAGTTCTGGTGAGTATGGTGGATGAGGAAGACACTCAAAATGGAGGTCTCTGGTTGTGACAACTGCTGTACGGGCAGTGCGGGGCCCTGCATTGTCACGTTGCAAAACGACACCTGCCTACAACAATCCACGGCGCTTTGATTTGATTGCAGACCGCAGATGATTTTGTAGGAGATCTGTGTACGATGCTCTAGTGACAGTGGTCCCTCTAGGCATGTAATGCTCCAAAATGACGCCTTTTTCGTCCCAAAAGAGAGTCAGCATAACCTTCCCTGCTGATGGTTGTGTTCGAATCTTCTGTGGTTTTGGCGATGAGGAATAGCGCCATTCCTTGCTCGCTCTCTTCGTTTCTGGTTGGTGGAAGTGAACCCAGGTTTCGTCCCCAGTAACGATTCTTGCAAGGAAGCCATCACCTTCACGTTCAAAGCGCCGAAGAAGTTCTTCACAAGCATCAACACGTCGTTCTCTCATTTCAAGAGTCAGCTGCCGTGGCACCCATCTTGCAGACACTTTGCGAAACTGGAGCACGTCATGCACAATGTGGTGTGCTGACCCATGACTAATCTGTAAACATGCTGCATTGTCATTCAGTGTCACTCGGCGGTTTTCCTTCACTATGGCTTCAACTGCTGGAATATTCTGTGGAGTCACAACTCGTTGTGCCTGATCTGGATGAGGAGCATCTTCCACTGGAGTCACACCATTTGCGAACTTCCTACGCCATTCGTAGACTTGCTGCTGTGAGAAACATGCATCACCGTACTGAACCTTCACTCTTCGATGAATTTGAATAAGTTTCACACCTTCACTACGCAAAAACCGAGTAACAGAACGCTGTTCTTCCCTGGTGCAAGTCGCAAGTGGGGCGGCCATCTTTATACTAATACTGCGACGGTATGTGTGCATCTGCACTATGCTGCCACCTACAGGCCATTCTGCACGTTGTTTATAGCACGCTTACCGACTTACAGGATAACGGCGCGAAATTTCGATTTGTTATTACAAATTTGAGGTTTTCATTTAACTCACCTTCGTATCTTAGAGTGTATATTGCCTCGACCTTCCTCTCTCCTATTCCATTCACAGGTAGTACATGGAAAGAAAGACTGTCAGTACCGCTGCGTACGGATCAAAATTTCCTCAAGTTCGGGGTCGTGATGAGACAACACATTATTACCACCTGCTTAATAGCGTTGCACTTCACCTTTCGGTCGCAATACAGCAGCGATTCTGCATGGCACGAATCTGACAAGTCCTTGGTAGGTTTCGGGAAGCAAGCGCCACAGAATTTCTATGCACATGTGATGTGTCTCATCGTGTTCCGATCCGGCGAATTTGGTGGCCGAGACATCAACATGTGTTCACTGCTATGCTCGTCAGAGCATGGTAACACTATTCCGGGCTTGTGACGCAGGCAGTTACCCTGCTGAATGATTCCATTATCGTCGGGGAAGACATCAAGCATGAACGGATGGAGGTGCGCTGTAATAATGTTCACGTAGTTCACAGTTGTCATGGTGTCATCGATTACTACCACAATCCCATGGAAGCCTAGCTGAAGGTCTACCATAGCATAATACTGCTCTCAATGGTCGGCGTTCCTGACCCAGTGCAGAATAACTGTTCACATGGGTGGCAGCATATCCGCGAACAGCTATCTTACCTGGTGTGTCAAGATAAGTAATTCATCCGACCAGGCCTCCACGGCTTAGTGGGCAGCGCGGCCTGGGTTAGATTCCCGGCCGTGTTTGAGATTTTCTCCACTCGAGGTCTGGGTGCTGTGTTGTCTTCATCATCATTTCTTCTTTATCGACAAGCAAGTCGCCGAAGTGGCATCAGTTGAAAACACTTGCACCAGACGACCGGTCTTCCCAACGGCAGGCCCTAGCCACATGAACGTTTCGTTGCACTTCAGCTGATCAGGCGAGATGTTTCCATTCATTCATGTCCAATCTTGATATCCCGTGCAACTGGAAGTCACGGTGTCATTGGGTCAACACTGGGAAAAATAGAGTCGTCTGCAGCGGAGCCCAGTGTTCAACAGTGTGCTCTGAGAGGTGTGGCAGAAAAAAACTTAACCTGCACCATTACTGTACCCTGTCGTTGGACTAACCACAGATGAACGCCTCTCCTGTCTACAAAGCGGCAAGCTTCCGACATTCAGAGTATGTGATGGCGCGTAGACGTCCAACATCTCGTCGCCTGCTCCTGGTTTCACCGTCCTTCACCCACTTTCCGTTGACATGTTAAATATGGCTGACTGTAGCAACTGTAAATGTATTTTCAGTAGATAAAGTTCACAGTCAAACTGTTGCATAAGTTTACTGTAAAAACCTTAACGAGTTTCGATATCACTAAGGGTATCTTCTTAAGAAGTAAGTCACATACACTCCTGGAAATGGAAAAAAGAACACATTGACACCGGTGTGTCAGACCCACCATACTTGCTCCGGACACTGCGAGAGGGCTGTACAAGCAATGATCACACGCACGGCACAGCGGACACACCAGGAACCGCGGTGTTGGCCGTCGAATGGCGCTAGCTGCGCAGCATTTGTGCACCGCCGCCGTCAGTGTCAGCCAGTTTGCCGTGGCATACGGAGCTCCATCGCAGTCTTTAACACTGGTAGCATGCCGCGACAGCGTGGACGTGAACCGTATGTGCAGTTGACGGACTTTGAGCGAGGGCGTATAGTGGGCATGCGGGAGGCCGGGTGGACGTACCGCCGAATTGCTCAACACGTGGGGCGTGAGGTCTCCACAGTACATCGATGTTGTCGCCAGTGGTCGGCGGAAGGTGCACGTGCCCGTCGACCTGGGACCGGACCGCAGCGACGCACGGATGCACGCCAAGACCGTAGGATCCTACGCAGTGCCGTAGGGGACCGCACCGCCACTTCCCAGCAAATTAGGGACACTGTTGCTCCTGGGGTATCGGCGAGGACCATTCGCAACCGTCTCCATGAAGCTGGGCTACGGTCCCGCATACCGTTAGGCCGTCTTCCGCTCACGCCCCAACATCGTGCAGCCCGCCTCCAGTGGTGTCGCGACAGGCGTGAATGGAGACGTGTCGTCTTCAGCGATGAGAGTCGCTTCTGCCTTGGTGCCAATGATGGTCGTATGCGTGTTTGGCGCCGTGCAGGTGAGCGCCACAATCAGGACTGCATACGACCGAGGCACACAGGGCCAACACCCGGCATCATGGTGTGGGGAGCGATCTCCTACACTGGCCGTACACCACTGGTGATCGTCGAGGGGACACTGAATAGTGCACGGTACATCCAAACCGTCATCGAACCCATCGTTCTACCATTCCTAGACCGGCAAGGGAACTTGCTGTTCCAACAGGACAATGCACGTCCGCATGTATCCCGTGCCACCCAACGTGCTCTAGAAGGTGTAAGTCAACTACCCTGGCCAGCAAGATCTCCGGATCTGTCCCCCATTGAGCATGTTTGGGACTGGATGAAGCGTCGTCTCACGCGGTGTGCACGTCCAGCACGAACGCTGGTCCAACTGAGGCGCCAGGTGGAAATGGCATGGCAAGCCGTTCCACAGGACTACATCCAGCATCTCTACGATCGTCTCCATGGGAGAATAGCAGCCTGCATTGCTGCGAAAGGTGGATATACACTGTACTAGTGCCGACATTGTGCATGCTCTGTTGCCTGTGTCTATGTGCCTGTGGTTCTGTCAGTGTGATCATGTGATGTATCTGACCCCAGGAATGTGTCAATAAAGTTTCCCCTTCCTGGGACAATGAATTCACGGTGTTCTTATTTCAATTTCCAGGAGTGTATATTACATGACGCTAAACAGCGGAATCCTGGATACTTCATATTTTCTGCTGTTTGGTAGTGTCTAAACCAGGATACGATTTTTACATTAAACTTGTTGTTGTTGTTGTGGTCTTCAGTCCTGAGACTGGTTTGATGCAGCTCTCCATGCTACTCTATCCTGTGCAAGCTTCTTCATCTACCAGTACCTACTGCAACCTACATCCTTCTGAATCTGCTTAGTGTATTCATCTCTTGGTCTCCCCCTACGATTTTTACCCTCCACGCTGCCCTCCAATACTAAATTGGTGATCCCTTGATGCCTCAGAACTTATGCAAGCGATTGGCTGTAAACTTTATATATTGAAAAAGACTTTCCATTGACGCTCACGACAGTAACGCGCGAACAGTCGACCAGCTTTCCAGGTTTCTCCTTCCAGGCGACGTTCCATAACAATCTGCATTTGCCATCCCCGTTGAAAGCGTTGATGAGTTCCGGGAATGCATTGTGGACGGTTGTCAATGCATTCGCAAGACACCTGGCATTCTTGAACGTGTACGGACATTGATGAGGAGACGTGCTGAAGCTTGCCTTCACACGAATGGTGGCCATGTGGAACACTTGTATCACGTTAGTCTTCAAGTGCGTATCTATATTTTGGATTCTTAGGGACTCTGTTACAAGATGTTCACGTACTCAGTCGTAATTCGTCGTATCGGGAAAACAATTAGTTTCGGGACGTATGTTTATTAGGATTGCCTGCTTGTTTCAGTGTTCTCCATTCGCCCCTTTCGTTTGTAGCCTACCTTCAATGTCATGCACCCTGTGTACTTCCCATACTGGGTCACGTGCCCGCAGCGCGACCGTGCAGCATTGCCTCGTGGTGGGCTACATTTGCAGCTTTTAGTTCGCTGGTGTATGTCCGAGGAGTTATTACGTTTCCTGGCTCTTTTTGGCACGTGGGCTCGTGAACTTTTGCGATAAGTCTCTCCACGATGCACGTCATCACTCTTGAAATCTCTGTGTGAGCGGTTTATTGAGCAGTCCAGTGACACACTAACGGCGATACACGCGTGAATAACCGTGCAGCTCTTCTCTGAATATTTACTCTTTCCTCAGAAGTATCCCTAAATGACGAAAGACGCCCAGAACTGGTCTAACTAGGGTCTCTAAGGGGTCTGTCTCTTTTTTTAATTACATTTGTTATAACAAATCTATTTTTCCTCAGTTTAAATTTATTTGGCCATTCAATTTAAAATAACTCTAGACGGGGTCTCCTGGTTACTTGAAGGCTGTGACTGTTTCCAGTGACTGATTAAAAAATGTGTAGTAAAACGTAGTCGTCTATAAACGTGCATTACATTTCATTTATTTGTGGTAAGTTCAGCAGCTTCGCCTGCTCACGAAAATAGCACATATACTACAATTTCCTCCTCCCCCACTCTGTACAGCTCCTCCTCTCCCATCTCTCTGCCCATCTCATACACTATGTGTCAATCTCCACCTCCTCCTCTTTCCTCGCCTCTCTCTATCTCCTGCTCGCCCTCTCTGCGCCCAACTCTCTCAATTTGCTCCCCTTTCTGTTCAAATCCCCCCCCCCTCTTCCTTTTCCACCTATCCACTACTCACTACTACATGTTCCACCTGCCTACTACCCCTTCTCCTTCGCCTCCTCTCTCTGAACATATCTACCTTCCCTCTTTCTTAGCCTCCCTCTGCCCTCCTCCATCCTCTCTCTGTCCACCTGCTCCTCCTTCCTCTCTATCTTCTCCTGCTTCCTCTCTATTCATAAACTCCTCCCCTCTCTCTGTCAATCTACTTCTACCTCTACCTGCCCATATCCCCCCCCCCTCTTAGTCTTTCTTGTCTGTATCCTATCCACAATCCACATCTCCATCTCTCCATCTCCTCCTTTGCCTTTCTCTTTCCATCTCATCCTCCCCCTCTCACTATCTGTTTCCTCTTCCCCTCTCTAAGCTGTGGGTGTCAGCACATATGCCCCTGGAAGGCATTCCGTTACTAACGACATAATATGCCTTTTGTGCAGGGCAGCCTGTATGTCTGGGTCTGCAGACTCTTTTTCACTGCCATCTTCACCGTTATGGGAGCCAGGTCCTTTTTGTCCCTGTATCTCTTCCCATATAATAAACAGAATATATATTACACATGACTGAACTCGATCCAGGGGCTTAGGAGGTGATGTGGAAAACACACACACACACACACACACACACACACACACACACACACACACACACACACACACAGCCGGCCGTGGTGGCCGAGCGGTTCTAGGCCTTTCAGTCCGGAACCGCGCGACTGCTATCGGCGCAGGTTCGAATCCTGACTCGGGCATGGATGTGTGTTACGTCCTTAGGTTAGTTAGGTTTAAGTAGTTCTAAATTCTAGGGGACTGATGACCTCAGATGTTAAGTCCCATAGTGCTCAGAGCCATTTGAACCAACACACACACACACACACACACACACACACACATCCATTTTTATATAAGGTTGCTTTCTGCAAGCATGGGAACAGAGCTTAACATTACAGTTTTTGCACCAGGCGCCGGCACTGCAAGTCTCTCTACATTTTGCGACAGGTTTCTAACTATGCGATCTCTCCACACACAACTGCGTCGTCTGCAAATAAAATCATATGGCTAAAGGTATTGTAAGTAGGCTGTTTAGGTTTTTTTATTGGTAACGCCACCTCTGTTTGAAAATCACTGTCTGTGCTGTGTGCAGCCTGTGGCTGCTTTGCATTGTTGTAATACTCGCCATTGTAGTGTTAGGCAGCTGGCTGCGAACAGCGCGTAGCGTTGCGCAGTTGGAGGTGAGCCGCCAGCAGTGGTGGATGTGGGGAGAGAGATGGCGGAGTTTTGTAATTTGTCATGAACTGCTATATATATGATGATATCAAGGTAAATACATTCTTTGTTCTCTATTAATATCTTTCATTTGCTAACTATCCCTATCAGTAGTTAGTGCCTTCAGTAGTTTGAATCTTTTATTTAGCTGGCAGTAGTGGCACTCGCTGTATTGCAGTAGCTTGAGTAGCGAAGATTTTTGTGAGGTAAGTGATTTGTAAAAGATATAGTTTAATGTTAGTCAGGGCCATTCTTTTGTAGGGAATTTTGAAAGTCAGATTGCGTTGCGCTAACAAAATATTGTGTGTCAGTATAAGCACAGTCCCGTAAAATTATTAAAAGGGGACGTTTCATATGTCGACCCTTAGCCTAGGATACCTCACTGGAATCTTCTGATTTTTTCTTGTAGTTTGTGTAATTAGTGTAGATTTTGTTTATTGCTAGCGCGTAATTGTAGAGAGAGTCTCCTTTGTAGTTGCAGTCTTTCATTGTTGTACAGTAAAACAGGTGTGGCACGCATGTAGATTTGCACCAAGTATTTCGCAGCTGCAAATAACTAGATATTATTTTCAGTGTTATGTTAATGTGTTTTCTTATTTTTGCTCTTCAAATTGTGCTTTTCTGTGTTGTCGTGTGAAATACTGTGACAATAATGGCGTGTGAAAAACGTAATACTAGGCTCCAAACTAAATTGAGAAATGACAGTGAAGACGAAAGCAGTGTGTTAGCGCCGCAGAGTAATGAATTAACTAATGTTCAAAGTAGTAATTTGGTAATTGCGCATAGGGAAATGGAGCGGGCGGCAAACAATGGTGTAGACAGTGAAACAATTAGAGAACAGGGAAGCATTATCGATCGATCGGTCGGCAACAGCTCGCCTCAGGAATCTGAAATGACAGGAAACAATCTCGCAAATATTGTAGACTCAGGTTTTGGGTCCTCACCGTTTTCTCAGATGAGTCAAGACACATTTTCTGCTTGTCAAAATGTGAATGTTGCCAGTGCAACTTCACTGCCGAATAGCACTGAGGAACATGTTTCAGACACCAGTGCACTGTTATTACAATTAATGCAACAAATGGGACAAAAGCTTCAAAAGTTAGACATAATGGAACAAAATCTTCAAAAGTTAGACACAGTGGAACAAAATCTTAAAAAGTTAGACACAACACTTGAACAAAATCAGAAACAAATAGGACAAAATCTTCAAAAGTTAGACGCAATGGAACAAAATCTTCAAAAGTTAGACTCATTGGAGCAAACTCTTGAACAAACACGCGAGGATTTAACTACTGAGTTACATCACATTGAATCGAAATGTCAAAAAGTCTGTAGTGACGTAAAAACACAAATTTGTGAGCATTTCCAACCTATTTTTTCGCGTCATGAAAATGCACTACAGAATCACGAAGCAGCCATAAAAGAACTGCAAACTACTGTTCATGAAAATCATGAGACCTTGCAAGCTAAATTTGACTCAGTTGCATCTACCGATTCGGTTACGCAACTTGCAAAAACTCAGGAAAACTTAAAGGACACAGTAGATTCGATTTCAACACAAATGGACACTCTGAAACTTGGTTCAGAAAAACACACTGAGGAAATGTGTTCACTATCGGAGAAAGTAGCCGAACTTTCGGATCAGGTCACTAACTTATCTACAAAGGTAGATGATGATCTGAATGACACAAGACCTGTAGCCTTCACTGACACAGAAGAGTATGAACAAATTAGAAAATTCAAACAAAATCAAAATCAAATCAATACACAGTACAAAAGAGAAATCCGGGAAGTACAAGATCAGTTGACGCAGGTAATACAAGAATTACATATTTCAGAGGACACTCGCGCTCCAGTACAGGAAGAGGGACATAGAAATACGGAACAGCCACAAAATAATAACACAGCGCATTTCGGAAATTATGAAAGAAATTGGCAAGGTGCACCGAATTTTGAAGTGGAACCGCCGAAACGACGTAACAATGACCGATATGCGACTCGCCGACATGATGACTTTGACTATAAGCTGTTCATTACTACACGTAAATTCCAAACGTTTAAAAATTCTGCCAACGACATTCATCCACAAGCGTGGCTCCATCAGTTCTCTCATTGTTTTCCCCCCAACTGGTCATTGGAGCACAGGTTAGAATTTATGTGTGGCTACTTGGAGAATGAACCAGCTGTAAGAATGCGATCGGTCATTCACGATTGTCACAGTGAAGGAGATTTTTATCATGCCTTCCTCTCAGCATATTGGTCTCAAGCCACACAAGACCGAGTAAAACATAGCATCATAATGATGAAACGTTTCGAACAATCTGAATTTTCCAGTATTATGAAATATTTTGAAGACATGTTACACAAGAATCAGTATCTTTCAAACCCATACAGCCCCTCAGAACTCATCCACATTTGCTTAATCAAACTGCCTGAACATTTACGACATATTATTTTAGCAGGACGTTGCAAAGACGACATTGAAGCTTTTCAAGGACTCTTACAAGAACTGGAAATTGACACTGACAATCGCGGAACGCACGAGCACAACAATTACGGATCACATCCGTCGCAATTCCGCGATGAAAGAAATAATAACTGGACGCGACAAGGCTATTCTTATAACGTAAATCGTGACCAAAACATACACCACCCGTATGACAACCGTTGGCAGAGTAGTAATAATTACAGGAAAAGATCACCTCTCCGCGGTAATGACTATTACAGAGACAATCAGAGAAACAGACAATATGGGAACCAAAATAATTATTATTACGGGAGACAGAATAACTTTAGACGCAACAGTTCGGCGCACAGCTACGATTCAGGGAGAAATTCTCCACCACTTAACCGACAAGATAGAAACTACAGGAACTACCAACATGACGACAGACGATGTGATCGTAACGACAGACCTGAATTGCATCAGAACTGGCGGGATTTAAACAGGGCAGGGCCTTCTCGTCAGAGTGAATATGTAGAAGTTAGGTCTCCAAACCCCAATAACGGCGCGCGCCAACAAAGAGACAGACAATGACTCGCACAAGCAGGCAGCCGCGTGCGCCCGCTGGCTCCGAGAAAAATAACATAGACGCTAACCTTGAGAAAAATTCCAGTATTCTTTACCGACGTATACCGCATGATAATTGCATTCAAGTTCAAACTTTGAGTACTAGGAAGAGTAAAGGTTTACACCACATTTCACATGTAAAACCGCTTACTGAGAGATAATCTGTTTTTTAACTTAGTCTTTGCCATAAAATTTTTCACTTTACATTACTAGTATGCTTGTCAGATTTAGAATCTGTTAACATGCAACAATGTTTGAAGTTAAATATCCAGTCAAGAACCAAGAGAACTTATTGAAACAGAAATTACGAATACATTGTTTTAGTGAACAGAGCGGCGTCACAGTGTTATTGTGTGTGTACATTCTTGCTTGTTAGTTCCACTATCACGTAACAACTATAAGGATCACATACTCAGAACATATACCGGCAACGCTAATGAGATTTTCATGCAACATTTTGGTTTACTTAAAAAAAAAATTCTGGATTTAAAGTACTTTCTGTGAAATACCAGAGGACACAGTGGTTAGTTTATGTGACAGCTACACGATGTTATCACGACGCTACTAATGAGTGACAATTTACAATGTTGCTTTTGCAGTGTATCTGTTTTACATCTGCACAATTTTTCTGAATTCTTCTGGAAAGTGAAACATGTTTTAGTATTTAACTTTTGTGGTATAGCAACAATGAGACAGCCTTTTTCGTGGCACAACAATACGTTACAGTACAGTACTTTCTTCATCACAACAATAAGCGTAATAACTACGATATCTATACACAAAGCATTTCACTTTTGTTTATCATGAGGTAAGTACATTGACTTCTGCAGAACTTAGCTTTCGGAGGACGATAACTACGAGACTTCCACAGAGATTATGTTGCGACATGACACACAGTTTAGCGCTACAGGACACGTATTTGAGTGATTAATTTTGTACTTAAAACATTTATTTTTAAAGATTTTTAAATTGCAAAGAAAGTTTTCCGTGATACATTTCATTCCATTGCTGTAATCTGTAACACCTGAGGGTATAATTACATTAATCCTCAGAGGGGTACACGCTTACTTTGTGTACCATGTGTGTGGCAACCACAAGGAACCCTAGCTAATATGGTATTTGCTTATACAACTTTACACATTGGTACCATATTTCTCCAACACATAAATTACACAGCTATCTGATTATTTGACAGAGAAATAAACATTCTTTTTACTACGTCAGTGACAGATGTTTACGCAATTACACAGTTGGATAACTTCACACTTACGAAATTGTATGTTGTTTGTACTTTGTGAACTGTTCATATTTTTTCAGAACCATTGTGATACTATGAGAGCTTTGAATGATATATTTGGTAAGGGAGCATGATTTTAAAGTACGTTTGAGGTAGATGACACTTTTGACATGAGCAGAGAATTTTTTTTAAGTTTTGATATTATTGGAGGAAGCTACGACGATTTTGAGAGTTGACTGAGGTGTTATGATGTTATTTTTACGACGACTATGTGTATTATGTTGTTGCGGTATGTTTATGATCAATAAGCTGATGCTATATAAGGAATGTGATTACGTGTTTATATGTATATGAATAATGAATAGAAGTTAGGGACTATGGTTTGTGAAAAAGGTTGTTGGAAACTAAGAATCGTACTTTAAGAGTTATGAAATGTGTGTATATGCGTGAATGTATCACAATGCTGGCGAAAATTTTTTGGATGCTGTTATATTTATAGGATTTTGTTTCTACAGATTTGTAACCCAGATTCTTGACCTGTGAAATATTTTTATATGAGACTGTCACTGTAGCGGAAACTGGTGTCGTAAATATTTCCGTACGAAAGTTAAGTGACCACCTGCACGTAATGCATTGTGAGCGGCCAGGTGTGCCAGCCGCCTTGAGAAAAAGCCATTAGTGTGTGGCGCAGGTGGTAGAAGAAAAAAAAAAGGGGGAGGCCATTATCCTCGCTATTGACATTCGTTTGTAGAAAGCATCGTAAATACGACACGCTAATAATAGCTTGGAAACATTCTTACATCTGCACACCTGATTAGGACAAGTGTCTATCTACGAGAATTGAGAGAAATGCCATATGGCTTGCTTTATGTATTTATTTACTCATTTTGTTTAATATCTAGTTTCTGGCTGCACTGCAGCACTGGTTAAAATAAAATTTTTTAGATGTACTAATATAAATATTTTCTGTCTCCAGATACAGTAAATAATAGTTTTGTGATATATTTCCAAAAAAATGAGGGAGCATAAAAAGACATTTCCCTTCACAGGAATTGCATAAACAATTCCTTTACGATTTGGTAACTTATCTGCTAGTGTAAGTTTTCGTGATGCATCACTCTAGTGTTAAGATGTGACATAGGTATTAGACATGGCCATTTTTAGTGTAATACTTTTTCTGCTTGAACTTTGTCATGTTTAGGTATAAGTTATGCTGTTTGCCAGGCATAGTGCTACTGAATTTTAATTTGTGTTACTCTGCTAAGCCAGATTTATTTTTCTTGTTTGCTGCGCATTGCCTCATATTAGTTGTAATGTTTAATTGCTTGGTAATTTAGATTTACTGTAGCTTGCTTTGCCAGCTTGAAATTTTTGTCATTGATGTTTGTGTTACTTGATTTGTTCTGCTGCATTGCCTCGTCCCTTAGTTTAGCATCTGAGCTCAGTAGATTTAAGTTAGCTTAAGAGGGGGTAGACTATATAAGAAACTAACAATGATGGATTGGAAGAAATGCATTGAGAAGCTTAAAGAAAATGCTTTGGCCAAAAAAAAAGGGTATTTTGAAAGAGGATATGAACCAAAAAAGTAGGGTTTAGGGACAACAGATATAGGTAGGATTTTCTTGGAAATAAATAATGAGTTAAGAAATATGTGAAATAAATACAGAAAGCATGCTTGGATAGGATTTTTTTGGTGGAAGCAAAGGTTGAAATAAGACGAAAGATCTACAGAATGAAGTTTTGCGTTGGACTGCAGTACCAAATGATACACTGAAAACAAACCCTGTCCTTTCCTTTTGTGTTATCCCACTATGTGTTTGTGTACCCTTGTGTATTTGTTTTCTTCCTGTCTTTGTGTAGTTTCATAGAATTTTTTCTTCTTCTAATACTCAACTACATGAACTATGATGAGGAATACTGTTATCCTCAAATATAATTTGCATTGATAATATGTTATTTACTTTGTAAAGATGTTTAGACATTTATCTGTTCTGTTTTGTTGCTCATGTGTGAAGTTGATGTTTCGAAAGTTATTCTGATCTTTTATGTAGGTACTTATAATTCCTGTAACACTGATGTATATGTTTATTTCTATTCTTTTGTAAAGCCTGTACTACAACTGTTATCTGTATTATTATGTTTTTAATGATGTATTTTGTACCGTTGTTATTGTATTCTTATGTTATAAAATTGTAATTGACACCAGGTCATCAAATTAAGTAACTTGTAAGTTACATTTCACTGCACATGTTTCTGTTGGTCATAGTATATGGACAATATGTGAGAAGTAGGGACTGTTAGTGTTTGCACGTGTGTTAATAATTCAGCAAGGGACTGGATAACAGCATTGCTGGTTCTAAGGACAAAAAAAACTTTGTGAGTGCACAAGTGGTGGTTTATGGACTTGCTATATTGTCCGCAAGACACTTCGATGGTGATTGTGCACCTGCACAGTCGCAACGGATGGCTGCTAGCCATCTCTACAAGGACTACAGTGGGTCTGCATCTTTGATGACCCACCAGTACCATTATCTCTACAAGGGCTACAGTGGGTCTGCATCTTTGATGGCCCACCATTACCATTATTTCTGCAAGGACTGCAGTGGGTCTGCACCTCTGGTGGCCCACCAATACCGTAATCTCTACCAGGACTACAGTGGGTCTACTCTGTGGTGACCTACCCACCAATACTCTTCAAAACTTCGACTGACTCCGCTGTGGGTTTGCTCTGTTGTGGCCCATGACCTGTCTGCATGTCGAGAGTCAGCACTGTCTTTCCGTTGGAAGGACAACGCTACTTCTTCAAGACTGCATGGAAATCCACTACTTCTGTGTGCATTTTCTTTTACTGCTCAGACTTTTGAGAAAAACACTGCTATTTTAGTGTGATCAACGTTCAGGACTGTCTTTATGGACTGTGAGAAAATTTTAGCTTTTGACCAACATTGTATCAATAAGTGTGTGCATTTGATTTCTTTGTTATTGTAATTACGATTATGAAAAATTTTAACAAATATGTATTGCCCAGTGCCCAAACCAATTTGTAAAATTTTTTGTGGGGAGCATGGGGGCTATGTAAGTAGGCTGTTTAGGTTTTTTTATTGGTAACGCCACCTCTGTTTGAAAATCACTGGCTGTGCTGTGTGCAGCCTGTGGCTGCTTTGCATTGTTGTAATACTCGCCATTGTAGTGTTAGGCAGCTGGTTGCGAACAGCGCGTAGCGTTGCGCAGTTGGAGGTGAGCCGCCAGCAGTGGTGGATGTGGGGAGAGAGATGGCGGAGTTTTGTAATTTGTCATGAACTGCTATATATATGATGATATCAAGGTAAATACATTCTTTGTTCTCTATTAATATCTTTCATTTGCTAACTATCCCTATCAGTAGTTAGTGCCTTCAGTAGCTTGAATCTTTTATTTAGCTGGCAGTAGTGGCGCTCGCTGTATTGCAGTAGCTTGAGTAGCGAAGATTTTTGTGAGGTAAGTGATTTGTAAAAGATATAGTTTAATGTTAGTCAGGGCCTTTCTTTCGTAGGGATTTTTTGAAAGTCAGATTGCGTTGCGCTGCGCTAAAAATATTGTGTGTCAGTTTAAGCACAGTCTAGTATAAATTGTTCAAAAGGGGACGTTTCAGTATTAGCTGCCTGATCATTAATACAGGCTGTTTAAAAAAAAATGTGTCACATATTCCTGCAGGAAGCAGCACTGGTCAAAACTAGAAGAAAAGTTTCCATAAATATATGTCCGAAGACCAATACCTGTTGAAATATTGGCCATTTCACGTGTGTCTGGTAATGTTTAGTGTTTGGTGACGTAGGCCGTTAGAAGAGAATGCATAATAAATTACCGCACTACGCGTGTGCGGAGACTCAAATTCTCGAGAAGTCAGGCAGTTGAGGCATCAGGATCGCTTCAGCTTCAGTGAATGGCCAGGAATTGTCGGTGACATACTCGTAGGGCCATACAATTTACCAAACACATTACCAGGTGCTATGTTTCACCGTTTTCTGCAGGATGAATTACCAGCGCTATTACCCTTGCAGGAAGACAACGACTGTTATTCACGCACGACGGGACACAACCCGATGTCCTGTGGACCGCGCAGCACCTCCCCGCAACGTTCCATGCACAGTGGATTAGTCGAGTCGGCCCGGGAACATGGCCTCCAGACGTGCAGCTGTTCATTTCTGTCTTTCGGGACAATGAAAGGCATTGGTGAATGCCCAACCTGTGGACAATGCGCCGACGTTACAGGAAACTCACTAACGCACGTGACACAACCTGAGTGGAGCCAGCAGTATTTGAAAGGGCTCGTCATTCACTGCGAATAAGGGCTGAAGAATGTGCCACGATGCTTGGTAACCACATGCAGCGTTGTTCGTATTGACAATCGGAAATAAGAGACCACATTGGTTCATATCTCAAAAGCACACATAGTTATGGGAACTGTTTTTGGGTTGGCTGTTACCAGAGGAGACCGAAACGCACGCGTTTTAGCTCACGCAGGCTGGCGTGAGGAGGGAAGAACTATATTGACGTGAAGTCTGGAACATGACAAGGAATTCGAATTCAGAAAGCGAACGTAATTCGTTTGATGCTTAACTTTAACCCATTAATGACGGACGTCGCTCTTGACGGTACATGATTCACAATCTTATCTGTTCAGAATACATTCATAGTAACTGAATATGACGCCTTGCTAGGTCGTAGCAAATGACGTAGCTGAAGGCTGTACTAAACTGTCGTCTCCGCAAATGAGAGCGTATGTAGACAGTGAATCATCGCTAGCAAAATCGGCTGTCCAACTGGGGCGAGTGCTAGGGAGTCTCTCTAGACTAGACCTACCGTGTGGCGGCGCTCGGTCTGCAATCACTGATAGTGGCGACACGCGGGTCCGACGTATACTAACGGACCGCGGCCGATTTAAGGGCTACCACCTAGCAAGTGTGGCGTCTGGCGGTGACACCACACTTTTCTTTTAGTTTTGACCAGTACTGTCGTATGTAGGGACACGTGTCATTTCTAACTTCCCTGCATATGTGCATAACAACAGCACTCCCATTACATTACCCTGCAGTACAGCAGACGCTACCTTCTCTTCTAATGATGATTAAGGACAACATAGTGAATTCCGTCTGCTAGGAATTCTCAAGTCCGATCGCATTTGTGTTCGGATGAGATTCCTTTTGTGCGTTGTTCACTTCCTGGGCGTCTACGCGTAGCTGCGCCTACGGTTTTCTGAAAGTCAACGAACGCGGCATCACCCGGAAGTCCGCTCTCCGCTGCTTTCCGGAACAGGGCAACCTGAATTTCATTGAATTAGTGCTTGTGGGAACGTGTTTATTCCTACAAAGGAATTGTTCGATCTCCAGAAAAGCCACAACAGGCAAGCACATAATAATGGAAACTTGATAAACAACAAGCCGGAAGTCGAAAATATTTTGAATAATCATTTTTTAAATGTTGTAGAGAAAACAGGATCTAAATGTTCATTAGAAGAAGCAAGGCAGTTAATGGAAGAGGCCTTACCCACACCATTTGATACAATTGAAATTCCACCCACCTCTCCTTCTGAAATTAGGAAGATAATAAACTCTCTCAAGAATGAAAGCTCACATGGAATTGATGGCATTTCCAGCAGGATAATAAAAGCTTGTTCCCAAGAAATAAGTTGGATTCTCAACCACATATGTAATAGATTCCTGAAACAGGGTATTTTCGCAGATAGACTGAAGTATGCCATTGTTAATCCACTGCATAAAAAAGGGGATACGTCTGATGTCAACAACTACCGCCCAATCTCTCTTCTGACTGCCTTATCCAAAATTCTTGAAAACGTAATGTATTGTACAGTAGCTTCACACCTTTGTAAAAATAAAGTTTTAACAAAATGTCAGTTTGGTTTCCAGAAGGGTTTTTCAACGGAAAATGATATATATACTTTCACTAATGAAATATTAAATGCTCTGAGTAACCGGAAGTGACCCGTTGGGATTTTTTGTGATCTATCAAAGGCTTTTGGTTGTGTAAATCATGGAATACTTCTAGATAAGCTCAAGTACTGTGGTATGAATGGGACAGTGCTCGAATGGTTTAAATCATACCTAAATGGAAGAGTGCAGAAACTTGAAATAAGCAGTTCACATAATATGCAAAAAACTGGTGATTCCTCAAACTGGGGAATAATTAAGAATGGGGTGCCGCAATGTTCGGTCTTGGGTCCTCTGCTGTTCTTAATATATATTAATGACTTGCCATTCTATATTCACGAAGATGCAAAGCCGGTACTTTTTCCGATGATACAAGTATAGCTATCACACCCAACAGACAAGAATTAACTGGTGACGTTGTAAACGATGTTTTTCAGAAAATCATTAAATGGTTCTCTGCAAATGGGCTTTCATTAAACTTTGACAAAACACAGTATATACAGTTCCACACAGTAAATGGAATGACACCTTTAATAAATATAGACTTCGATCAGAAATCGGTAGCTAGGGTAGAATATTCAAAATTTCTAGGTGTATGCATTGATGAGGGGTTGAACTGGAAAAAACACACTGAGGATCTGCTGAAACTTTTGAGTTTAGCTACTTATGCTATTGGGGTCATTGCAAATTTTGGCGATATACATCTGAGTAAATTAGCTTACCACGCCTATTTTCTTTCTCTGCTTTCGTATGGCATCATATTCTGGGGTAACTCATCATTGTGTAAAAGAGTGTTCATTGCACAAAAGCGTGAAATCAGAATAATTGCTGGAGCCCATCCCAGATCATACTGATGACACTTATTTAAAGAGCGAGGGATCTTCACTGTAGCCTCACAATATATATTTTCACTTATGAAATTTGTTATTAACAATCCGAACGAATTCAAAAGTAATAGCAGTGTACATGGCTACAACACTAGGAGAAAGGATGATCTTCACTATTCAAGGTTAAATCTAACTTTGGCTCAGAATGGGGTAAATTATGCTGCCACAAAAGTCTTTGGTCACTTATCTAATAGCATCAAAAGTCTGCCAGATAGCCATATAGAATTTAAAGGGAAATTAAAAGAATTTCTTAATGCCAACTCCTTCTACTCATTAGATGGATTTTTAGATATAGTAAGTGGGTAATTTCCCCAACCCCCACAAAAAAATTAAAAAAAAAATAAGTGTCATGTAATATTTTGTGTAATGTTTTATTAATCTGATACGTTCCACATCATTACGAAGTGTCGTATTCATGATCTATGGAACAAGTACTAATCTAATCTAATCTAATCTGCTGCAGTGAACTGGCCCGAGAGAGATATATCCATATTCTGCTCGTCGGTTTTATGATCCCTCTAATTTTCTTGCTACCGAATTCCAAATGATGGTAAGGCGAACGCTCGCGATAAGCGCGAAATTCATGTTCGATTCCCGGTCCGACGCAAATTTTCATTGTTATTCCATTATACAGCTGATGGTTGTTCATATTCGCAACTGTATTTGATAACGGCTTTAGCCGCCAGATGCTTGTCCGAATGAACATTCCGTCGTAATTCGGAATAACACAGGCACTGCAATATCGTAAACATCATATGAGTCGAAAGTTGTCTACATGTTACATGCCCGCATGGAGTGATTCTACCTACTGTACGAGAAGTGATTTAACATTATCTCTATACATTTTAGTGAATACGTAGATAGTTCCACTGAAACTCACAATTGCGTTTTGCATTGGATGTCGAGTGTCTGTGATAGCCGACAGGCACTCCCTCGAACCGAACCCCGTTCCGTTATTTCGCGTGGAACTGGTGCAGCTGAAACTCAATGTTTATTGTAGCTGATTGCACTGCCTTCCAAATACTGGGTAAGGCTATTTCATCTCGGAGTCTGGCTGCCCGCCTGCTTAACTGCTGCCGACCTGTGTGTGCTACTACTGCCTTCAGAATGTATTGTCTTCGCGTCAATTGTGTGTCCGTATTTGTGGCTTTGTAGCTTACATGCGAACTGATCTTCATTGGCCAGTCGATACTATGTGTTTACCGCAACACGTGCAAAAAGAGCATCTCCAGCTTTCTGTGAACCAGCAGTAGGGAGCTCGGTGTGTCCAGAGAGAATAAGGCCTTCAGAAAACATCAGAACGAACATTAATTAAATATATTTGTCTGCCTTCTTCCAAAATTTGAACGAATTCGCACAAGTCTGAAACACAGAAGTGGCGCGCTTCAAAAACTTCCCCGAGAAACTTGTTTTTTTGCACGGTAAACCCAAACGAAGAGAGATTTTTTCAAACGGTTAAAACTTGTCTTAGATGAAGGACCGGTAAGCTGGTAGACCAAATTTGAACGCTCAGTCTCGCTCCAGTCCGGAATTATCTAGGAGTAACTGTTTTTGTACGTAAAATCCGCACGGTGCACATACAAGTGCTGCCATCAGGTGAGCATTAATTTCAGACCAGTTAAAATATTTTGCAAAAGGAATCATCGTTTCGCACAATTTGCCACCAGTTCGTCGCACAAATCTTGCTTAATATTCTGTAACGCACCTACTGTAAGAGTGATATTCGAATGGGCGTGCAAATGGCCGCTGCTCCGGGGTAACTATAAACTTTTTACTCCATGTTCCTAGCTCAAATGGGAACCGAGCACCAAGACAATCCGAAACGGTGATTCTGCGCTAGGCCTTTTCGTACATACACTGACGTGACAAAAATCATGGGATAGCGATATGCACACACACACACACACACACACACACACACACACACACACAGTCGTACTTAGGTGATTCACTTGATTCACTTGAAAACGTTTCCGACGTGATTGACCGCACGACGTGAATTAACAAACTTCTGACGCGGGTTGGTAGTTGGAGCTAGACGCATGGAACATTCAGTTTCGGAAATCGTTAGGGAATTCAGTATTCCGAGATCCACAGTGTCAACAATATGCCGAGAATACAGAATTTTAGGCGTTACCTCTGACCACGGATCACTTAACGACCGAGAGCAGTGCCGTTTGCGTAGAGTTGTCAATGCTTACAGACAAGCAACACTACGTGAAATAACGTCACATATCAACGTATCCGTTAGGACAGTGCGGCGAAATTTGGTGTTAATGGGCTATGGCAGCAGACGCACGACACCGCCTGCAGCACCTGTCCTGGTTTTGTGACCATATCGGTTGGACCCTAGACCATGGCCTGGTCATATGACTCCCGATTTCAGTTGGTAGGAGCTGATGGTAGCGTTCACGTGTGGCGCAGACCACACGAAGCCATGGACCATGGCTGTAAACAAGGCACTGTGCAGAGCTCATGATGGCTCCATAATGGTGTGGGCTGTGTTTACAGGGCATGCACTGGGTCCTCTGGTCCAACTCAGTCGATCGCTGTCTAGAAATGGTTATGTTCGACCCCTTGGAGACCTCTTGAGCCATCAGTGGATTTGTTACCAAACAACGACGGAATTTTTATGGATGATAATGCGTCATGTCGACGGTCCGCGATTGTTTTGAAGAACATTGTGGAGAATTCGGTTGAATGATTCGTCCATCCAGATTGGCCGACATGAATACCGTTGAACATTTATGCGACATAATCGAGAGGTCAGTTCGTGAACAAAATCCTGCAGCGGCAACATCTTCGCAATTATGGACCGCCGTGGAGGCAGTATGGCTCAATATTTCCGCAGGGGACGTCCAAAGACTTCTCGTGTCCGTGCCACGTCGAGTTACTGCACTACGCCGAGCAAAAGGAGGCCACACACGATATTAGTAGGTATACCATGACTTAAGTTACATCAGTGCATTTGTTACAGCGCTATTTGTTACTGCGCTTCCGAGCTGAAACGACATATGTAGGCATTTACGTTCCTAAAAGATGTAGCTTTACAAGGGTGAAACGGGTAGTCAGCCATAGTTCTCAAAGTCTTACTATAAGCACCATCCCGACATTTGCCTAAAATAATTTCAGAGAAATCACAGAAAACCTGAATCTGGATGGAAAGATAGAAATGTGAGCCCCAACCTCCCGAATACAAGGTCATTCCCTTTCAAACAGCGAAGTCTCTTTCTATTTATCCTTAGTGTAGGATACTACTGTTTTGCAAATAACTTATTTAATATTGAAAAATTTTTTGCAATATGGCTTATTCATTTCTCAGTGATCATCCCCCCCCCCCCCCCCACACACACACACTACACACGCCATACGTACATAATGCAACACTATACACACTGTCAGCTGACATCAGGACCATGGTAACAATGCTTGGTTTCCATTTCGTTTACCGCGCCTTCTCGTTTTCTTGTCTGAAAAATGGTCAACAACCCTGCATAACGAGTAGGAAATTAAGGTCAGAACTACTGTAAGCTGTTAGTATAATCCATTACAGAGCTTTGGTGTATGAATTTATAGAAAAGAAAAAGAACCACTATAGTGCGAAAGTGTGGTGTGAAATAATGTAGATGTTTTATTATTGCTCACTTGTGTTGCATTTTTTTTACCATCTACCTACTCTGTGTTATCGAAGTACTCTTTCAATGTATAGAACTTAATTGCTTAGCCAGTCTTTTAATTGCCTTCTGAAATAGACTTTTTTACTAATCACCTTAATCGCATTGCGTGGTTTATTGTATAATTTTATTCCTTTGTAATTTCTTCTCAGTGACATAATTTTGAAGGTGAACTACAGTAATAAAGCATTTTAAATTTCGGTGCCACTACGTTCATCAAAGTCTGTACAGATTAGGCCCCATTTTTCGCCTGTACGCAGTATAACTGAAATGTAAATTGACTGCTGTTATTAGGCTGGCGCATAAGCTCGTACCGGTTGTTTTGCATGTTGTTATTCCGGTGGCCACGGGTTCATTTATCGATTGTGATTTTTTATTTGTAGTTCACTATCGGTATTTGAATTTTCGTGTTGTCATTTTATCACTTGGATATAGCGAGTGGAACTGGGCACGCTAGAAAATGGAGTGTCCAGTAGAGAAATCGGAACATCTCCGACAAATTCTTCTGTATGAGTTCAGTAGAGGGGTGACAGTAGCGGAGGCAGCCGGAAAAATTTGCGCTGCGCATGGGGATAACGCCAACGGCCAGAACACGGCAAGAACTTGGTTTCCTCGTTTTAAGACTGACATTAGTGAAACTCTATTTTCAGGAAGGCTTTCGGGATTTGATGAACATCGTTTAAAAGCATTAATCCACCATGATCCGCGTCTGTGTACTGTAGAATTGGCACATTTGATGAACTGCGATTATTGCAACATTTTCATTAAGACATTTCCATGCAACTGGGAAGGTTCAAGTGTCGGATGCGTGGGTGCCGTATGCTCTAAGTCCAAACCACAAATATCAGCGGATGCACCATGTGTACGTCTCTGCCTGCTCGTCATTAACTGGTCCGTGAACAACACCTACTATTCCCAGAATGAGATTTTCACTCTGCAGCGGAGTGTGCGCTGATATGAAACTTCCTGGCAGAATAAAATTGTGTGCCGGACCGAGACTCGACCTCGGGACCTTTGCCTTTCACGAGCAAATGCTCCACCATCTGAGCTACCCATGCACGACTCACGCAGCAGAGCTTCTGTAAAGTTTGGAAGGTAGGAGACGAGGTACTGGCGGAAGTAAAGCTGTGAGGACGGGGCGTGAGTCGTGCGTGGGTAGCTCAAATGGTAGAGCACTTGCCCGCGAAAGGCAAAGGTCCCGAGTACCATTACCTTCCTGTATCGTTACTGCTGACGGGAAACAGTGTCTTTACGCTAACATACGGAAAAGAAACGTGTGGTTCTAGGCGCTTCAGTCCCAAACCGCGCTGCTGCTACGGTCGGAGATTCGAATCCTGCCTCGGACAGCCGGCCGCGGTGGTCTCGCGGTTCTAGGCGCGCAGTCCGGAACCGTGCGACTGCTACGGTCGCAGGTTCGAATCCTGCCTCGGGCATGGATGTGTGTGATGTCCTTAGGTTAGTTAGGTTTAAGTAGTTCTAAGTTCTAGGGGACTAATGACCACAGCAGTTGAGTCCCATAGTGCTCAGAGCCATTTGAACCATTTGAACCTGCCTCGGACATGGCTGTGTGTGATGTCCTTAGGTTAGTTAGGTTTAAGTAGTTGTAAGTCTAGGGGACTGATGTCGTCAGATGTTACGTCCCATAGAGCCATTTGAGCCCAAACAAAGGAGCAACTCCCCGTAAAAAGACCTGCGTGCATCCACAAAAGATAATATTACGCAACTGGTGGAAAAGCGACTGTGTGATGTACTAGGAATTACTTTCCCGAAGAGTAACCTTCACTGCTGACATTTATTATCGAGAACTGAGACGTCTCGCAGACGCACTCCAAGAACAACGACCATGAAGACTGCGTGAGGTGAAGCTAATCCACGATAACGTGCGCCAGCATTCTGTTTGACTCACAAAAAACACTATACGGAAGTTGGATTGCGAAGTGATTCCGCACACACCTAGTTCACCCCATCTACCGCCCTCAGATTTTCAATTTCTCGTTCTCTACCCACCAGCCTTCAAGGAATTTCCCTTCCGGATAAAAATGCGCTCCGAACATGTCTCGACAAATTCGCCTCAGAAATACGCGATGTCCACAGTTGCGGAATGGGAAAGCTACTCCAACATTGGCAGACTGTTGTAAAGAGTGAAGGAGAATATATGGTTGATGACTAAAGTCTCTGTAATGTGTATCTGTTTATTACAGAAAAAACGCTACGAAGTTATGCACCAACCTAATAATTTGTTTCGTATAATTATATGAAGGTCCCATCCTAACGCGATGGAACAAGACATGGGGGACATAGAGGATCTAGCATTTGAGTGTAACAAGGCTTTGGAACACTTGCGTTAAAATTGGGCAAAAGGCACAGATAATATTTTCTAGCGAAATTTTTGATATCGCTGATTTAGTGGCAAACAAATGGATATTCTTGTGTGAAGATTCTATGAGACATTCGGAAGAATATCATCCAAACAATCCAAAATATAGCAAGGACAGGCAAATACGAGAACTATCGCACAAACAGCTTGACGGTTCATACATCCAAGTTACTGACAGAAATGAAGCAGAAGAATGGAAAAGAAAAATGAAAATCCGTTACACAACCATTACCTTAGCTTTAGTAAAGGCAATGCCACCAGAGAGGCATAACATTTTATAATGGAAATAATATTTAAGATTTCATATGATTTGCTGACCTAGGAAAAGTTTTTGACAACATGAGATTGGGCAAGATGGTCATCATCGTCAGCTAATGGGTATACAGTATAAGGAAAAAGGCGTTAAGAGATATGTACAAGAAACAACAGGGAAAAATGATAACTGAAGAAGAAGACAGAGGTTTTCAGATTATAAAGGAAGTGAGGCAGGGATGCATTATTTCTCCTCACCTGTTCAACCTGTACATTGAAGAACCAGCTATCAGAAAGTGAGAAAGGTTCGGAGTGGGTTTGAGGGTGAAACGAAACATTGATATACTCACTGAAAGTGAGGAAGAATGAGAAGCCCTACTGAATGGAATAAAGAGATTCACAGTATGGATTGATAATAAACTAAGACGAAAGTAAAGAAGTACACGAGAAGTGAGGTTAAAGATAAACTTAACATCAAAGATGGGGAGACCAGGGACGGTCAAGATTTCGGCCCGCAAGGCGTGCCATGGCGCAAGTGCTATGGCGCTCAGCCTAGCTGCACACCTCCCACACCGCCAAGCCACACCTTTCGAGTGTGAGGAGGGGGCAAACTGTGAACGGGCCGCATTAGAATGGCAATGCAGTCACACTGTGTACTATTTGGTTTTTGTTTCACCTTTCTCAGCAACACGGATCAGAAACAAAACTAATTTTCAGTATTATTTAATTAGTTTTGACGTGCTGAAGACATAATTTTTACTGCTACATACTGTCGGGTTATCGGCAGACGCAATCAGTTTCACAGATTTTCACACTCATTTTACCATGTAATTGTGACTTACCTAGTTTCACTGTCGAAAAAAAGTTTTTCACACACGTGTTGATCGAAATATTGTAGCACTTTTGCAAGCTCATTATGGGGATGTGGAAAGTCTACAAGAGCAAAACAATATAGACGACCTGGACAGTTTTAACGTAAAGGGGTTTGTCTTTATAACGGGATTTCCTTACAGATCAAGCAGCTATATCTACACTAGCACAAGGGCGCTTTCAGCTGAAACGGCAAACGGTCTCGAAAACAGTTTGAAAACAGATGTCAGAATGGCAGTGTCCTCAAAAGGCTTGGAAAAATACCCTTGTAATTCTGTCAAGGCCATAAAGAATTTTTCAAACCTCGAGTTTTCTTTAACGCAAATGAGCTTACGGTACTGGACCGTACATACATATGTGCCTCCTGCAATGTTGCAACGTGCGGACACTCTCATTCGAAGTGATCGAGCTATCACAATCAGACACTTCGCTGCACAGCCGGACGTCTCTATGGTATTACTGACACACTCGGTCCACCAGTTGGGGTGGTCGAAAATGTGTGCCCGTTGCGTTCCTCGCCGCCTAGTAGAAGACTGCAAAGAGCAACGAAAAACCATCTGTGCGGACTTGCTTACACGTTAAGAGGCTGATCGGGACAATTATTTGTCGAACATCGTCACATGCGCTGACAGATGGATTCATTATTTCCAATAGGACACAAAACGCTAATCCATGGATTGGAGCCACACCACCTCCCCTCCGAAGAGAACACTGAAAGCCGCACCCACACCCGGCAAAGACATGGCATCGGATATCTGGGCATCTGAAGGGTTGTTCTGTGTGATGTCCTCCCTCATCGTGCAACCGTCAACACGGGAGTGTACTGTGATGCTACCCTCAGGATACTCAATAAATTACTTGAGTGTGTTCGTCGCCACAAGAATGCAAACTTCATTGGTCTGTCCTTCGTCATCCACGCTACACTCCGGATATCGCATCTTCCATCTGTTTGGCCCAATGAAGGATGCAGTGTGCGGGAAACAGTACGCGGATGATGGGGAGGTTACAGATGCACCAAAAAGCTGGCTCCGACGTCCACTGACAGAGTGTGTAGTGCCGCTTTTGCGATGTTTAAGAATAATGCGTGTGTATAAAAATATTGAATACGACCAAACAGACCAGAGTGAAAGTCAATTGTTCAAAAAATATGAAATTATTTACAAAAAAATATAACGTCGATACTACGATAGGGAAAGACAATAAAGATGATAAACAATGTCGCAATAAAGAATAGGGTGAAATAAAAGATTTATATCTTTGTATAACTGTAGAAGATGGAAAAGATAAGTTAGCACTCGCTCTTCTGCTGCTTCTGATTCTCATGTTATTATTGTTAGATAGATATTGTGTGTAGCGTTGAACGCTAGCAGATGTTCTTTTTGTTCTTTCGACTAGACGATAAAAAAGGTGTGTATCAGGTTATTGATGGAAATATATGTGTAAAAGTGAGTTCATTGTATTATTTCAAGAACATGCCAGCCACTAATCGCAAAGTTTTAATTGAAAAGAGAGAATGATTAGTATTTTTCAGCTATCAAGAAGACGAAAGCAGTGATCGATGACTGGCAACGATTGGCCGCCATTACGCGGCGGACTTGATATTAACTTTTCTTACAGTTTTCCACAAGAGCAGAAGTGATAAAATCATTTTAAAACATTATTTAATTTAAATCTGAATAGTTCCATGAGTTAATTTTGCGAAAGTTCAAATACTATCAGAGATAACATTCGTCGTAGATCTGTGAACTTTGGCCTTGACTGTATTCAGATGAAAACCAGTTATGA
Organism: Schistocerca nitens; assembly: GCF_023898315.1. Classification (NCBI taxonomy): domain Eukaryota; kingdom Metazoa; phylum Arthropoda; class Insecta; order Orthoptera; family Acrididae; genus Schistocerca; species Schistocerca nitens. The sequence continues at coordinate 129,331,668 of NC_064622.1, forward strand.
TAATCTTGTATGGAGCCTGGCGCTCATTTCAATTGAAAACAAACATTTATTTTGGCCTCCTGTAAGATACACTGCCTCTAACGGTCTCACCTACGTAAAGAAAATAATTAATGCTTTCCTCTTATCTTACGGCGTAACGCTGTCGCACTGAACGGAGATCACGTTGAAATATCGGGTTTCGTAGACAAAAGTGTGGGGACTAATGTGGTGTATTGGAATCCCGAACAAAAGAACCCGCCTCAGAAAAGAAAAGTGTTGGATTAGTTATTGAAGGCCCTTCGTATATAAACGATGTAGGAGACGATTTGAGCAGCCCTTTTCCATTCTTTGTGGATAATGGTGTTGTTCACCGTCTAGTAAAATCATCAGATCAAAACCAATTGCAAAAAAACATTTAGACAAAGTATCTGTACTGTGAGAAAAGTGGAAATTGACTCTAAATAATGAAAAATGGGAGATCATCCACATTAGTACTAAAATAAATCCGTTAAATTACTGTTACACAATAAATCACAGAAGTATAAAGATTGTGAAGTCAACTTAATACATACGGATTGCAATTACGAATAACCTAAAACGGTACGGTCAGATACGAAGGTGTACTGGAAAGTAACACTTCCGAATTTTTATGTGTTGTTTACCGTCTAGTAAAATCGTCAGAAGATCAAAACCAATTGCAAAAAACACTAAGCCAAAATATCTATAGTGTGAGAAAAGTGGAAATTGACTCTAAATAATTAAAAGTGTGAGATCACCACTTCAGTACTAAAAGAGATCCATTAAATTACTGTTACACAATAAATCACACCAGTCTAAAGGTTCTGAACTCGACTTAATACTTACGAATTACAATTACGAATAAGCTAAAAAGCACTGTCAGATACGAAAGTGTACTGGAAAGTAATGTCTCCGAATTTTTATGTGAAACCTCATAAAGCTTTTAAAGTAAAACAAACGTCATTAACTTTCTACATCTTTATTATAACGTGCGGTAATCGAGTTTCAAATTCGAAGAGTTCGTCCACATATGGAGCACCGTCTCCTTGAGCATGATGTTGCCAGACGACACACGAGTGCTCTGGCCGCTGCAAAAATCTGGCGCCTTGGGGTAGCTATCATCGATCTTCCTCGACACAGCCCGTGCGGTACAGGATCCGTATCAGAAAGGACTGACAGAGGACTTCTAAAAGGTTCAAAGAACAGCAGATCGTTTTGTATTGTCGCGTGATGGAGAGAATGTCACGGATATGATACGCGAAGTGGGGTGACAATTATTCAAATGTAGGTGCTCCTCGGTGCAGCGAGATTTTTTCACGAAATTTCAATCACCAACTTTCTCTTCCGAATGAGAAAAAAATGGTTCAAATGGCTCTGAGCACTATGGGACTTAACTTCTGAGGTCACCAGTCCCCTAGAACTTAGAACTACTTAAACCTATTAAACGTAACTAACCTAAGGATTGCCGAGGCAGGATTCGAACCTGCGACAGTAGCGGTCGCGCGGTTTCCGACTGTAGCGCCTAGAGCCGCTCGGCCATTCCGGCCGACCCGAATGAGAAAATATTTTGTTTGCGCTCATGATAATAAAATAAGAGAAAGCAGAGTTCGCACGGAAAGATCTAAGTGTCCGTTTTTCCCGCGCGCTATTCGAGAGTGGAACGGTAGAGATATCAAAAAGTTCTTGGTATATTAAACCTGTATCCCGGACCGAGGTTCGAACTCAGGATTTTGCTTTTCGTGAGGAAATGCTCTACCGACTGAGCTACGCAGTACGATACACGACACCTCAACATAATTTTACTTACGGCAGTGCATCGTCAAACTTCACAGAAGTTCTCCTGAGGAACTTGTGGGAGTAGTACTCCTGGAAGAAAGGATATTCCGGAGGCATGGCTTAGCCATAGCCTGGCGGATGTTTCCTGAAAGAAATTTTCACTGTGCGGCAGAGTGTGCGCTGATATGAAACTTTTTGGAAGATGAAAACTGTCCATGTCCCCGCAATATCCGTTGTTCTAGGAGTGCTAGTCCCGAAGTTTCGCACGAGAACTTCTGTGAGATTTGGAAGGCAGGAGACGAGGTACTGGCGGAAGTAAAATTGTGAGAAGCGGTCGTGAGTCGTTCTTGGGTGGCTCAGTTGGTAGGACAGTTGCCTGCACACAGTTTTAATCCACCAGGAAATTTTATATCGGCGCACACTCCACTGCGGATTGAAAATTTCATCCCGGGTGAGGAATAGTCTGAAGGTTGTTCTGCGAATCCTCTACCAGACACTTGGTGAATTGTGGTCTTGCAGATGTAATTGAGAATGTAAGATGAAGGCAATGGCACAAGTGAGGAAATCGTGACTACCTGTCACAAATCATTCAGAAGGCTCAAGTTATTTACTGCTACATCTGAGTTGATGGAATAACAGTGGAGCTTATGACGAGGTTGGCGACGCTCCCATAGCCTCCTCCTGTGGCAGGTGTCTCCACTGCCGGCGGTGCCGCTTGAGAGTCGCCCCGCAACGCAGAGGTCCGGAGGATGTGTAAGAAGCGACGGCATTTCCTGCGCCCGGTTCCCGGCACGGCCTGACTCAGCGCAGCTTTCACCCGAGCCGCAAGCCACGCGCCGAGACCGAGGAGAGAAAACCCCAGCAGAGGCGGGCAGCGAGAGCGGCAACGAGAGCGAAGGCAACTGACCCGGCGGGCATTTCTTCGTCCAGGCCTTCTCTCTAAGGTCCTTGACTCTTGCCGATAGCGTCTCCTTAAATTTTGGGGCGGATCAATGTTCTACGGAGAGATTCTGTAGGATGCAATGCTAGTTTCTATAGATCTCTCACACTGTTACGACTTTTCAGATGATGAATGTCTGGTCAAAAATATCCGGACACTTCTATGTAATGCAAAATTATCCAGGGGAAGTGTGATTGTTGTTGTTGTGGTCTTCAGTCCTGAGACTGGTTTGATGCAGCTCTCCATGCTACTCTATCCTGTCCAAGCTTCTTCATCTCCCAGTACCTACTGCAACCTACATCCTTCTGAATCTGCTTAGTGTATTCATCTCTTGGTCTCCCTCTACGATTTTTACCCTCCACGCTGCCCTCCAATGCTAAATTTGTGATCCCTTGATGCCTCAAAACATGTCCTACCAACCGATCCCTTCTTCTAGTCAAGTTGTGCCACAAACTTCTCTTCTCCCCAATCCTATTCAATACCTCCTCATTAGTTACGTGATCTACCCACCTTATCTTCAGCATTCTTCTGTAGCACCACATTTCGAAAGCTTCTATTCTCTTCTTGTCCAAACTAGTTATCGTCCATGTTTCACTTCCATACATGGCTACACTCCATACAAATACTTTCAGAAACGACTTCCTGACACTTAAATCTATACTCAACGTTAACAAATTTCTCTTCTTCAGAAACGATTTCCTTGCCATTGCCAGTCTACATTTTATATCCTCTCTACTTCGACCATCATCAGTTATTTTACTCCCTAAATAGCAAAACTCCTTTACTACTTTAAGTGTCTCATTTCCTAATTTAATTCCCTCAGCATCACCCGATTTAATTTGACTACATTCCATTATCCTCGTTTTGCTTTTGTTGATGTTCATCTTATATCCTCCTTTCAAGACACTGTCCATTCCGTTCAACTGCTCTTCCAAGTCCTTTGCTGTCTCTGACAGAATTACAATGTCATCGGCGAACCTCAAAGTTTTTACTTCTTCTCCATGAATTTTGTCTAAATGTGATAAGACGGCATAAATGATGTGATGGGCATAGTGACCAGCAATATGTGCCTTTTTGGTGATGATGCTGCGGTGTCGTCTTTGAGGAACTGCATGAGGATAACAGATGACTTAGACAAAATTTCTAGTTGGTGTGATGAGTGGCAGCTAGTTCTAAATATAGGCAAATGAGCAGGAAAAACGTTACTGTAATGTTCGACTAGGGTACCCGTGGTCTAGGGGTAGCGTCTTTCATAATCAAAACGGCTTCGGTCCCGGGTTCGATCCCCGCCACTGTCTAAATTTTGATAAATAATCAGCATTCCGGCATAAGAAGTCAGCCTCATTCTGCCAACGGCCTTGTTAAAGAGGGCGGAGGTGCGGATAGAGGTTCAGGGCACTCTCTTGTCCTAGGGGTGGGAAATTGCCCCTAAAGGCGGAAGAATCAGCAATGATCAACGACGTGCGGATGCAGAAGGCAATGGAAACCACTGCATTAAAGACACGTAACGTGTATCCACAGGACATGTGGCCTGTAATTGAAGAAGTGTCATGATGATCTCTCCATTGGCAAAAGATTTCGGAATAGTCCCCCATTCGGATCTCCGAGAGGGGACTGCCAAGGGGGAGGTTACCATGAGAAAAAGATTGAATAATCAACGAAAGCATAACGTTCTACGAGTCGGGGCGTGGACTGTCAGAAGCTTGAACGTGGTAGGGAAACTAGAAAATCTGAAAAGGGAAATGCAAAGGCTCAATCTAGATATAGTAGGGGTCAGTGAAGTGAAGTGGAAGGAAGACAAGGATTTCTGGTCAGATGAGTATCGGGTAATATCAACAGCAGCAGAAAATGGTATAACAGGTGTAGGATTCGTTATGAATAGGAAGGTAGGGCAGAGGGTGTGTTACTGTGAACAGTTCAGTGACCGGGTTGTTCTAATCAGAATCGACAGCAGACCAACACCGACAACGATAGTTCAAGTATACATGCCGACGTCGCAAATTGAAGATGAACAGATAGAGAAAGTGTATGAGGATATTGAAAGGGTAATGCAGTATGTAAAGGGGGACGAAAATCTAATAGTCATGGGCGACTGGAATGCAGTTGTAGGGGAAGGAGTAGAAGAAAAGTTTACAGGAGAACATGGGCTTGGGACAAGGAATGAAAGAGGAGAAAGACTAATTGAGTTCTGTAACAAGTTTCAGCTAGTAATAGGAATACCCTGTTCAAGAATCACAAGAGGAGGAGGTATACTTGGAAAAGGCCAGGAGATACGGGAAGATTTCAATTAGATTACATCATGGTCAGACAGAGATTCCGAAATCAGATACTGGATTGTAAGGCGTACCCAGGAGCAGATATAGACTCAGATCACAAAATAGTAGTGATGAAGAGTAGGCTGAAGTTCAAGACATTAGTCAGGAAGAATCAATACGCAAACAAGTGGGATACGGAAGTACTAAGGAATGACGAGATACGTTTGAAGTTCTCTAACGCTATAGATACAGCAATAAGGAATAGCGCAGTAGGCAGTACAGTTGAAGAGGAATGGACACCTCTAAAAAGGGCCATCACAGAAGTTGGGAAGGAAAACATAGGTACAAAGAAGGTAGCTGCGAAGAAACCATGGGTAACAGAAGAAATACTTCACTTGATTGATGAAAGGAGGAAGTACAAACATGTTCCGGGAAAATCAGGAATACAGAAATACAAGTCGCTGAGGAATGAAATAAATAGGAAGTGCAGGGAAGCTAAGACGAAATGGCTGCAGGAAAAATGTGAAGACATAAAAAAAGATATGATTGTCGGACGGACAGACTTAACATACAGGAAAGTCAAAACAACCTTTGGTGACATTAAAAGCATCGGTGGTAACATTAAGAGTGCAACGGGAATTCCACTGTTAAATGCAGAGGACAGAGCAGATAGGTGGAAAGAATACATTGAAAGCCTCTATGAGGGTGAAGATTTGTCTGATGTGATAGAAGAAGAAACAGGAGTCGATATAGAAGAGATAGGGGATCCAGTATTAGAATCGGAATTTAAAAGAGCTTTGGAGGACTTACGGTCAAGTAAGGCAGAGGGGACAGATAACATCCCATCAGAACTTCTAAAATCATTGGGGGAAGTGGCAACAAAACGACTATTCACGTTGGTGTGTAGAATATATGAGTCTGGCGATATACCATCTGACTTTCCGAAAAGCATCATCCACACAATTCCGAAGACGGCAAGAGCTGACAAGTGCGAGAATTATCGCACAATCAGCTTAACAACTCATGCATCGAAGCTTCTTACAAGAATAATATACAGAAGAATGGAAAAGAAAATTGAGAATGCGCTAGGTGACGATCAGTTTGGCTTTAGGAAAAGTAAAGGGACGAGAGAGGCAATTCTGACGTTACGGCTAATAATGGAAGCAAGGCTAAAGAAAAATCAAGACACTTTCATAGGATTCGTCGACCTGGAAAAAGCGTTCGACAATATAAAATGGTGCAAGCTGTTCGAGATTCTGAAAAAATAGGGGTAAGCTATAGGGAGAGACGGGTCATATACAATATGTACAACAACCAAGAGGGAATAATAAGAGTGGACGATCAAGAACGAAGTGCTCGTATTAAGAAGGGTGTAAGACAAGGCTGTAGCCTTTCGCCCCTACTCTTCAATCTGTACATCGAGGAAGCAATGATGGAAATAAAAGAAAGGTTCAGGAGTGGAATTAAAATATAAGGTGAAAGGATATCAATGATACGATTCGCTGATGATATTGCTATCCTGAGTGAAAGTGAAGAAGAATTAAATGATCTGCTGAACGGAATGAACAGTCTAATGAGTACACAGTATGGTTTGAGAGTAAATCGGAGAAAGACGAAGGTAATGAGAAGTAGTAGAAATGAGAACAGCGAGAAACTTAACATCAGGATTGATGGTCACGAAGTCAATGAAGTTAAGGAATTCTGCTACCTAGGCAGTAAAATAACCAATGACGGACGGAGCAAGGAGGACATCAAAAGCAGACTCGCTATGGCAAAAAAGGCATTTCTGGCCAAGAGAAGTCTACTAATATCAAATACCGGCCTTAATTTGAGGAAGAAATTTCTGAGGATGTACGTCTGGAGTACAGCATTGTATGGTAGTGAAACATGGACTGTGGGAAAACCGGAACAGAAGAGGATCGAAGCATTTCAGATGTGGTGCTATAGACGAATGTTGAAAATTAGGTAGACTGATAAGGTAAGGAATGAGGAGGTTCTACGCAGAATCGGAGAGGAAAGGAATATGTGGAAAACACTGATAAGGAGAAGGGACAGGATGATAGGACATCTGCTAAGACATGAGGGAATGACTTCCATGGTACTAGAGGGAGCTGTAGAGGGCAAAAACTGTAAAGGAAGACAGAGATTGGAATACGTCAAGCAAATAATTGAGGACGTAGGTTGCAAGTGCTACTCTGAGATGAAGAGGTTAGCACAGGACAGGAATTCGTGGCGGGCCGCATCAAACCAGTCAGTAGACTGATGGCCAAAATAAAAAAAAGTTCGAATACGGTATTAGTAGTGCGCTGTTTGACACAGTCACGCCTTATTAGATATCCAGGTGTAAAGTTGCAAAGTGATATGAAATGGATCGAACTTGTAAGGATTGTAGTGGGGAAATGTTCCACTTTTGTTTATTTGGAGAATTTTAGGAAAGCGTGGTTCATCTGTAAAGTAGGCCGCGTGTAGAACTCTAGTGCGACACATCTTGAGTACTGCTCGAGTGTTTGGAATGCGCACCATGTCGGATTAAAGAAAGACATCAAAGCAGTTAAGATACGGGCTGGTAGATTTGTCATCGGTAGGTTCGCACAACACGCCAGTATTACGGAGATGCTTCGGGAACTCAAATGGGTATCTCTGGAGGAAAGGCGACGTTCTATTTTAGGAACACTGTTGAGAAACTCTAGAGAACCGGTGCTTGAAGCTGACTGCCGCCAGCAAATTTTTCGCGTAGGGATCACGAAGATAAGAAGCCAGAAACTATGGCTCACTTTTTTTTTCAGTCTCCTGACTGGTTGATGCCGCCCGCTAAGAATTCCTGTCCCGTGCCAACCTCTTCATCTCAGAGTAGCGCTTGCAACCTACTTCCTTAATTATTTGCTCGATGTATTCCAATCTCTGTCTTATTCAACAGTTTTTGCCCTCTACAGCTCCCTCTAGTACCATGGAAGTCATTCCCTCATAATGAGAGCATGGAAACATCCCTCAGGTTGTGGCTATGTCATGTCTCCTCAATATCCTTTCTTCCAGGAATGCTAGTTCTGCAAGGTTCACAGAAGAGCTTCTGTGAAGTTTGGAATGTAGGAGACGAGGTACTGGAAGAATTGAAGTTGTGAGGACGGGTAGTGAGTTGTGCTTGGGTAGCTCAAGATGGTAGAGCACTTGACCGCGAAAGACAAAGGTCCCGAGTTCGAGTCTCTGTTCGGCACACAGTTTTAATCTGCCAGGAAGATGCATGGGGTGAAGGAGTGAATTTCACTGAAATCACTGAGCTACTGAACCGTATGTCTCATCCAAGAGTAATTAGGCACAGTTTTCTCTGGTGTTTCCGACGATATTTGCAATTTCGTTTTCGCAATGTGAAGCTCTAGCCTCAGTTCATTCCAATACCGCACATCACGTCTTCCATGCAACGCTCCTCATTTTCAACGGGAAGTATCGGTTTGATTCCAGTTACAAATAAAATGGTTTTTAAAGCGGAATTTTACGTGCCCGTTCGATAGAGCTGTCTCAGCTTTGTGTAGTGCCGTAGTCGCTTTGCCAGTATATCGATATATATTGCCACGCGGAGTGGCCGCGCTGTTTGAAGCGCCATGTCACGGATTGCGCGGACCCTCCCGCCGGAGGTTCGAGCCCTCCCTCGGGCATGGGTTTGTGTGTTGTTCTTCGAATAAGTAGGTTTAGGTCGTGCGTAAGTCTAGAGACCGATGACCTCAGCAGTTTGGTCCGTTAGGAATTCACACACATTTGATCATTTTCTTTAATATACACTCCTGGAAATGGAAAAAAGAACACATTGACACCGGTGTGTCAGACCCACCACACTTGCTCCGGACACTGCGAGAGGGCTGTACAAGCAATGATCACACGCACGGCACAGCGGACACACCAGGAACCGCGGTGTTGGCCGTCGAATGGCGCTAGCTGCGCAGCATTTGTGCACCGCCGCCGTCAGTGTCAGCCAGTTTGCCGTGGCATACGGAGCTCCATCGCAGTCTTTAACACTGGTAGCATGCCGCGACAGCGTGGACGTGAACCGTATGTGCAGTTGACGGACTTTGAGCGAGGGCGTATAGTGGGCATGCGGGAGGCGGGGTGGACGTACCGCCGAATTGCTCAACACGTGGGGCGTGAGGTCTCCACAGTACATCGATGTTGTCGCCAGTGGTCGGCGGAAGGTGCACGTGCCCGTCGACCTGGGACCGGACCGCAGCGACGCACGGATGCACGCCAAGACCGTAGGATCCTACACAGTGCCGTAGGGGACCGCACCGCCACTTCCCAGCAAATTAGGGACACTGTTGCTCCTGGGGTATCGGCGAGGACCATTCGCAACCGTCTCCATGAAGCTGGGCTACGGTCCTGCACACCGTTAGGCCGTCTTCCGCTCACGCCCCAACATCGTGCAGCCCGACTCCAGTGGTGTCGCGACAGGCGTGAATGGAGGGACGAATGGAGACGTGTCGTCTTCAGCGATGAGAGTCGCTTCTGCCTTGGTGCCAATGATGGTCGTATGCGTGTTTGGCGCCGTGCAGGTGAGCGCCACAATCAGGACTGCATACGACCGAGGCACACAGGGCCAACACCCGGCATCATGGTGTGGGGAGCGATCTCCTACACTGGCCGTACACCACTGGTGATCGTCGAGGGGACACTGAATAGTGCACGGTACATCCAAACCGTCATCGAACCCATCGTTCTACCATTCCTAGACCGGCAAGGGAACTTGCTGTTCCAACAGGACAATGCACGTCCGCATGTATCCCGTGCCACCCAACGTGCTCTAGAAGGTGTAAGTCAACTACCCTGGCCAGCAAGATCTCCGGATCTGTCCCCCATTGAGCATGTTTGGGACTGGATGAAGCGTCGTCTCACGCGGTCTGCACGTCCAGCACGAACGCTGGTCCAACTGAGGCGCCAGGTGGAAATGGCATGGCAAGCCGTTCCACAGGACTACATCCAGCATCTCTACGATCGTCTCCATGGGGGAATAGCAGCCTGCATTGCTGCGAAAGTTGGATATACACTGTACTAGTGCCGACATTGTGCATGCTCTGTTGCCTGTGTCTATGTGCCTGTGGTTCTGTCAGTGTGATCATGTGATGTATCTGACCCCAGGGATGTGTCAATAAAGTTTCCCCTTCCTGGGACAATGAATTCACGCTGTTCTTATTTCAATTTCCAGGAGTGTATATTAGCAGGGACACTCAAGCACGAAGATTAACCACTACGCATTACTGCTCTCTTTTGAAGTATTTTGTGTGATGTGGGATCCGCATCAAATAGTATTGACTGAGGTGTTTGAAAAAGTTCGAAGAAGGGCGTTTTTTTTGTTGCGGCAGGATCTTCTCATGAAATTTCAAATCGCTCTAAGCACTATGGGACTTAACATCTGAGGTCATCAGTCCCCTAGACTTAGAACGACTTAAACCTAACTAACCTAAGGACATCACAGACATTCATGCCCGAGGGAGGATTTGAACCGGCGACCGTTGCAACAATGCGGTTCCGGACTGAAGCGCCTAGAGCAGCTCGGCCCCAGCGGCAAGCCATGAAATTTCAATCAATAACTTTCTTCTCAGAGTGTGAATATATTTCGTTGCCGCCCAAGTAGATAGGGAGAAATAATCGTCATAAAATAAGCGAAATCAGACTTCGGACAGGAAGACTGAAGTGTTCGTTTTTCCCGCACGCTGCTTGAGAGTGCAACGGTAGAGAAATAGCTTGAAGAAGGTTCGAAGAACACTCTGCCAGGCATTTAATTGTGAACTGCAGGGAAATCATGGGGATGAAGATGTACCCTAGCAGCGACTCGCGTGCCACCTCCGCCCGCGCGACTGTTACCACCAAGCAGCAGCGCTGCTCAGCCGCTACTGGAGTACCGCCTGTTCTTCTTGTTTTACTATCCCTGTAAATGGATATAGCACTAGACTGATTACGGACTGCTGTATCGATTGCGCATGTAGATTTCCGCTTTAAAAATCATTCTCTTTGTAAGGGGAAACAAACGAATGCGCTCCATTGACACCAGGCGCTGCACGAAAGACATGATGGGCAGTACTTGTTTGGGGTGGCTCCAACTACACCATGTAAAAACGAAATTACAAATAAATAACAGGACTACATATGGAACTAGAGACTGGAAGCAAGTAATACTTAATTTGTCAAAGGGAGCGGGTGAAGTTATGCAGAGTAATTAGCATTCCGAAATGGTAAGATTCAAGGAACCAGGTTTTAAATTGTAAGACATTTCCAGGGGCGAATATGGACTCTGACCACTATCTATTGGTCATGAACTGCAGATCAAAACTGCAGAAACTGCAAAAAGGTGGGAATTCAAGGAAATGTGATCTGGATAAACTGACAGAACCAGAGGTTGTAGAGAGTTTCAGAGAGAGTATTAGGGAACGATTGACAAGAATGGGGGAAAGAAATACAGTAGAAGAAGAATGGGTAGCTTTGAGAGATGAAATAGTGAAGGTAGCAGAGGATCAAGTAGGTAAAAAGACGAGGGCTAGTAGAAATCCTTGGGTAACAGAAGATATATTGAATTTAATTGATGAACCGAGAAAACACAAAAATGCAGTAAATGAAGAAGGCAAAAATGAATACAAACGTCTCAAAAATGAGATCGACAGGAAGCGAAAAATGGCTAAGCACGGATTGTTAGAGGACAAATGTAAGGGTGTAGAGGCATATGTCACTAGGGGAAAGATAGATACTGCCTACAGGAAAATTAAAGAGACATTTGGAGAAAAGAGAACCACTTGTATGAATATCAAGAGCTCAGATGGAAAAGCAGTTCTACGCAAAGACGGGAAGGCAGAAAGGTGCAAGGAGTATATAGAGAGTCTATACAAGGGCGGTGTACTTGAGGGTAGTATTATGGAAATGGAAGAGGACATAGATGAAGATGAAATGGGAGATATGATACTGCGTGAAGAGTTTGACAGAGCACTGAAAGACCTGAGTCGAAACAAGGGTCCAGGAGTAGACAACATTCCATTAGAACTACTGATAGCATTGAGAGAGCCAGCCCTAACAAAACTCTACCATCTGGTGAGCAAGATGTATGAGACAGGTGAAATACCCTCTGACTTCAAGAGGAATATAATGATTCCAATCCCGAAGAAAGCAGGTGTTGACAGATGTGAAAATTACCGAACTATCAGTTTAATAAGTCACGGGTGCAAAATACTAACACGAATTCTTTACAGACGAATGGAGAAACTGGTAGAAGACGACCTCGGGGAAGATCAGTTTGGATTCCATAGAAATGTTGGAACGCGTGAGGCAACACGGACCCTACGACTTATCTTAGAAGATAGATTAAGGAAAGGCAAACCTACGTTTCTAGTATTTGTAGACTTAGAGAAAGCTTTTGACAATGTTGACTGGAATAATCTCTTTCAAATTCTGAAGGTAGCAAGGGTAAAATACAGGGACCGAAAGGCTATATACAATTTCTAAAAAAACCAGATGGCAGTTATAAGAGTCGAGGGACATGAAAGGTAAGCAGTGGTTGGGAAGGGAGTGAGACAGGGTTGTAGCCTATCCCCGATGTTATTCAATCTGTATATTGAGCAAGCAGTAAAGGAAACAAAAGAAAAAATCGGAGTAGGAATTAAAATCCATGGAGAAGAAATAAAACCTTTGAGGTTTGCCGATGACATTGTAATTCTGTCAGAGACAGCAAAGGACATGGAAGAGCAGTTGAATGGAATGGACAACGTCTTGAAAGGAGAATATAAGATGAACATCAACAAAAGCAAAATGAGGAATTGGAATGTAGTCGAGTTAACTCGGGTGATGCTGAGGGAATTAGATTAGGAAATGAGACACTTAAATTAGTAAATGAGTTTTGCTATTTGGGGAGCAAAATGACTCATGATGATCGAAGTAGAGCGGATAGAAAATGTAGACCGGCAGTGGCAAGGAAAGCGTTTCTGAAGAAGAGGAACTTGTTAATATCGAGTATAGATTTAAACGTCAGGAAGTCTTTTCTGAAAGTATTTGTATGGAGTGTAGCCATGTATGGAATTGAAACATGGACGATAAATAGTTTTGACAAGAAGAGAATAGAAGCTTTCGAAATGTGGTGCTACAGAATAATGCTGAAGATTAGATGGGTAGATCACGTAACTAATGAGGAGGTATTGAATAGAATTGGGGAGAAGAGAAATTTGTGGCACAACTTGACTAGAAGAAGGGATCGGTTGGTAGGACATGTTCTGAGGCATCAAGGGATCACCAATTTAGTATTGGAGGGCAGCGTGGAGGGTAAAAATAGTAGGGGGAGACCAAGAGATGAATACACTAAGCAGATTCAGAAGGATGTAGGTTGCAGTAGGTACTGGGGCATGAAGAAGCTTGCACAGGATAGAATAGCATGGAGAGCTGCATCAAACCAGTCTCCGGACTGAAGACCACAACAACAACAACAAGATTCAAATTCGCGTTCGGTCGTCCTACTTCTTGAACTGCTTATGGCGAATAGCTCCTTAAACGCGCCGAGGTCTCTTTCTTCCTATCCTGCTACTAGGGCTACGCCTGTTATGACGCTAACGTCGAGGAGACGTAAAATTTTAGTTGCCTTTCCTTCTATGGTGACAAGACATTAATTTGAAAGCTCTCCATTCCCAACATAACGAGTACCTAGACAATACTGGCTGGCAGACAAGATTCCTAAAATGGAAAGCTCGAGCTACGCTGCTCGGCTCTAGTAGTAAGTTGCTCTGAGTACTGGACGGCACTTTGGTCCAGATACCGTTACGGAGCTCTGTGCTTAGATTCCGCCGCCTCTCCGCGGCTCACTTGTCATCCTCTCAAGTTACCATACTGTCCAGGCACAATACGTAGAAATCGAATCCTTACCTACTCACAGCTCAGAGACCGGAACGTTTCGCTGCATGAAGCTCCTTAGAAAAGGTTGGTTCCTTAAAGGAGCTTATAGTAATAAGACCGTTGGAAAAGCCAGAGCGGTCGTCTCAGAAATGCTGCGTCTTAACTCGTTAGCGTGAATGATTCTCTGCTAGCACCTGGTGCACGGCAGTAACCCGTCAGATTCACAAGAAATAACCAAGCGTTACGTTATCCTCGACGGCTCTTCCCGTGTACCTTATAATATAAGGGGATTAAAAAGTTTCCGTTTGAGGGCGTTGCTGCAGCGTATATACGACTTAGCGCGATCCAATGCTGGTATATAAGCACCGATATGTAGGCAAAAGGATTCGTGTTTTTCCGACGTGCGTGCTGTGAATGGCCGGCCGTGGTGGCCGAGCGATTCTAGGCGTTTCAGTCTGGAACCGCGCGACCGCTACGGTCGCAGGTTCGAATCCTGCCTCGGGCTTGGATGTGTGTGATGTCCTTAGGTTAGTTAGGTTTAAGTAGATCTAAATTCTAGGGAGCTGTTGACCTCAGAAGTTAAGTCCCATAGTGCTCAGAGCCATTTGAACCATTTTTGCTGTGAATGCGAAAACGTGAACTATGGTGACGTTATTACCAAATGCGTCCACAGGACCACATTGCTGGTTTTGTTTTCTTGGCTGTCGAAGGACAAACACCGGTAGACATCCATCGGAGGATGAAGAATGTGTGTGGGGCAGAATGTCTGTCAGCAAAGCACTGACAGTTGACTTATGTACTTAGACGCATTTGTATTCTTTGACACTTATGTACAGCAAATAAGTTTGTACACTCAAGAGCCAAAGAAACTGGTACACCTGCCTAATATCGTGCAGGACTCACAATACCAAATTAAAGAGTAGTTATGACAACAAAACAGAAATGTGTAAATATGCAATCCATACGCAAAGCAACAAGTATACATCTTATATAATAAACAGGTCATTAGCATCATATCAGCATAAGCAAATAAATGTTCATATGTAATCTTAATAAGTAAACATGAAGGCGCAAGCAGATAAATCACAAAGTGTAACCTACATACATAACCATATCAGCACAATTAATCATGTGACAATTATAATTTAAATAAATGAGCACAGCAGGCACATAATAAAAAAAATATGACGTCAGTGAAAAACATAGCAGACAAGCGATGCATAATATACACAATTAACAACCCTGTTCATTAATCAATCATTGTCAAAATCAGTTAATGTACGCAAGCACGTCGCTTCACAAGTAAATTCATAGAACATAAAATTTAGCACAAAGTATAAATCACGTAATCGCGAGCAGCAAATTACGTCTAAAGTACGTACCTAAGTGGAAATATGTTACCTGAAAAATAAACTCAATTAATAGTTACCTTTTTAGTTTATTAGTTTCTTCTTCGAAATTACATTCTTCCTGAAAATTTCTCTTAACGTGGGACACACATAGAATTTAGCTGAAGGTCTTAAATATTTTATACAACCGTATCCTGAAAAATACTGAACGTTAATAACACAATTTATCAAGTCACTATAGCTTTATTCTGAATTTATTCGGAGAAATTACACTGTGTATTTGTTTACGGCTGTCAGTGCATTCGCACTAAGCGCTCTATCAGCTGTAGGTACACGCGACGTAGGAAGTAATTGTTTACGGTCAACGACTGCCTTGTGCGGCGCGCAGACTTGACTGTTGCTTTGAGAATGTGCCGCCGCCGGAACACGGCGCGGTATCCTTGTATTCTCCGTGTGTTTACGTATAACTGTTGGTTTCTCGAAAGTATGTCATTCCACAAAAATTTTAATGTTCGATATGTGATGTATTCCCTTGGAGCGTCGAGATTTAAGAGTTTCTACTTCGACAGTGTTATCATGAATAATTTTGCGAACTCTATATGGACCGTTATAAAGCAGAAAAAATTTGCGACACAAGCGTTTTCCTTTGTGAGACAAACGGTGAGACTTAATTAACACCTTTTGACCAACTGACTAGATTTTTAAACGACCAGGACGTTTAGCTGATTTCTCTCTTCTAGCAGCCGCAGATGCAATATTTTGCAGAGCCAGGTTCACAACTTCAGAATGCCGCAGTTTCCGTGTAGGCGGAAAAGGAACGATTTCAGAAATGCGATTTGTCGGTGCTTTATTTTTTTAATATCAATATAGGCGGTAAAGAAGTTGAATCATTAGGAAGTTCATTCAGAATGTTTTGAAAAATATGAAGATACTGATCCTACGTTCTGTGATTCTGATGATAATAAAGTCGACACAATTTATTGATTTCCTCCATCCATCTCTCTGAAGCGTTAGATTGAGGGTGAAAAAGTGAAATGAAAGTTGGTTTAATCTTACGACGCCGTAGAGTACGAAGCCAAATTTTAGAACGAAACTGTGATCCATTAGCTGATATAACCTTATCAACATGACCCACTTCTTTAAGAAAATGTTTGATGAAAGCATTAGATACTGAACGAGCTGTTGCTTTGCGTAAAGGTGTAAAACACACATATTTTGATGTCAATTCCACTGCTACCAAAATGTACGCAAAACCATTAGTAGAACGAACCACTGGACCGAAAAAATCGACTGCAGCCATCTCCTTTAATTTCGCTGGAATGATAGGAAACAACGGTGCTCTGTGAGAAATAGTTGGCGGCTTAGCCTTTTGACATAATTTGCATTTGGCAAGAACAGATCGAATACGTTTTTCCATATTACTGAATTAGCAATTTTCTCGTAATTTATGAAAGCATTTTCTGGGACCAAAGTGTGCATAACTGAAATGTGTATACCAAATCAATTTATTAACCCACTCATCAGGAATACAAACTAACCAAACAGAGTTGTCGACCGATTTTCGCTTAAAAAGAATATAATTGCGAACTAAATAATACTGTCTAATCGCTACGCTTTCCTTTCTCCTCCACTTCTCCTTAATGTCCTTCCAGATTGGATCCTTATTTTGCTCCTTAGCGATGTCCTGGAGCGAGGACGAAATAAAATTCTCAAACGCAACACCTTGAATATACATCAAACAATAATTGTTTTCTTTGCAGTCCTCCTCAGCACTTTGTTTCAAACCCATAGGTGCACGTGATAAAGCATCAGCAATAATATTTGAAGAACCCTGTATGTATACAATACTAAAATCAAATTCCTGTAGATACAGCGCCCATCGTGACAATCTTCCATGTGTTAATTTTGTTGACATAAGAAATTCCAGAGCTCGGTGATCGGTGTAAACCTTAGTATGTCTGCCATACAAAAATATGCGAAATTTTGTGAAAGCCCATACAACAGCCAAGGCTTCAAGTTCCGTAATCGAATAATTCTTTTCTGATTTAGAGAGAACACGACTTCCAAATGCAATAGTCTTCTGTACTACAACGCCGTTTTCTTCTATCTCTTGAAATAAATGTGCACCTAGGCCTTTGTATGATGAGTCCGTCGCCAAACAAAAATCTTTAGATAAATCCGGATGTGAAAGAAGTGGAGCAGCAACTAAAGCATCACGAAGTTGTTCAAATTCTGATTGAGCTTCCTCATCCCAACACCAATTAGAATTCTTTCCAGATAGTTCACATAAATGAGGTGTGGCCAAATTGTCCAATCTAACAAAGCGTCTAAGAAAATTACAGACACCAAGGAAACTACGAACATCACGTTTTGTAGTAGGAACAGCATAATTACGAATAGCATCTAGTTTCTCTGGATCAGGAAGAACACCTTCTGTAGAAATAATATGACCAAGAAATTTCACCTGAGAACGACCAAATTCAGATTTTTCCAAGTTCACTGTAATGCCAACTCTTGCAAAAATACGTAGTAATGAATCCAAAATTTTGTTGTGCTCACTCCAAGAACGTTTAGCAATAAGAATATCGTCAACATAAGAAGTAATATCGTCACGAAGATAAACAAGTAGAATTTCGTTTAAACTACGAATGAATGCTGCTGAAGATACAGTAAGTCCAAACGGTAATTTCCGAAATTGGTAACAGTTATCAAAGGCTAAAAAGGCAGTGTATTTTCTACAATCAGGGTGGAGTTCTATTTGCCAAAAACTTGCGCGCATATTAATCGTGGATAAAACTTTAATTCCATGGAAATGTTGTAGAAGTTCATCTAAATTTTGTGTACGGCCAGTTTCAGGAATGATGATATTATTTATCTGTCTGGAATCCAGAACCAAACGAATTGACCCATCTTTTTTAAGAACGACATGTAATGGGCTGGTATAAGGACTGACTGCTGGCTCAATAATGCCTTGATCTAACATGTATTGAAGTTCACTCTTAACCTTGTCTCTGTAAGCCTAAGGAATAGCGTACGTTTTTCCTCGAAATGGTGTGTGTTCTTTTACTTTAAATAAATATTGTAAGCCTTGTATAGTTCCTGTGTGATGACTAAATACTGTAGCATGTGAAGCCAAAATTTGGTGCACTTCTTCTCTTGCAACCTTTTCATTAATTAATTCTTCGCTATTAATTATATCATCCATCGCGTCTCTGTATCTATTGTCGTTGTCATGAATGAACACATTGACGTCATAATACTCAGCGAAAACATCAGAAGTAAGAAACCTTAAACATTTTGTGTCTGATTCAGATTTTGTTAAACACTCGAAAAATTTCAAACATTTCGGCATTCCGGCAACAGTCAAATTCACACTGCCTTCCTTAAAGTTTAAAATTGCCTTATGTGTGTTAAGAAACTCCATACCTAATATTTTTTGCGTACTGAGTAGTGGAACAATAATAAAATTAGCAGAAAATTCGTATCCTTGACAAATAAAATTTAGGTTGGTCTGTTGTTTGACTTCCACACTTTTTCCAGAAATAGCTCCTCGAATTGTAGTTTTAGAAACAGGTAACACAGGACAAGCAATAGTTCTTACACATATACGAAAAACTGATTCACTGCCCGCATCTCGTGGTCGTGCGGTAGCGTTCTCGCTTCCCACGCCCGGGTTCCCGGGTTCGATTCCCGGCGGGGTCAGGGATTTTCTCTGCCTCGTGATGGCTGGGTGTTGTGTGCTGTCCTTAGGTTAGTTAGGTTTAAGTAGTTCTAAGTTCTAGGGGACTTATGACCACAGCAGTTGAGTCCCATAGTGCTCAGAGCCATTTGAACCATTTGAAAACTGATTCACTAATAACATTCAATGGGCACCCAGAATCTAAAACCGCAGTGAACTTATTCTTACCCACACATACTTCAATAACAGGATGTAAAAATGCGTCTACATTATTTTCCTTTTCGTCATGTCTTCCAGGCGTACGAAGTGTAAAGTCGTAGTGTCATTACTTTCTGAACCGTCTATATTGCTGCCAGAAGCCGAAGCGACAAGTCATTGTCGATTGTTTGCGTCACGTATTTGATTATTCGCGTCATTTCGCGGATCAATTTCTACGATTTGCACTTGTCTCTCTGAATTTCTGTCACGCGGAGGATGCCAATTAGGTCCCTCCTGTCTGATAGATGTAAATTCTTGGTTGTGTCTGTTATTAAAATTTCTATTTTCCTGTCTGTCTGCATGAATGCTTCTTGTGTAATTTCGACTGTCACTTCTGAAATTATTGTTATATCTACTACACTGGTTATTTCTGTAGTAAGAATTTCTATTATTGTATGAATAATTTCTGTCTTGATGATACCGAATACTGTTTCCGTATGATTGATCATTCCGGTAGGAATTTCCGTTATTATAATTGTCTGTGTAATTTCTGTTAGAACGTCTGTTATTGTCATAAGGCTGGTATCTATTGTCCTGTCTGTTTCGTCTGTTATTTTCAAAATTACCGCTATAACGTCCGTCCCGATCATTATCCCTTCTCTCTGAAAATCTATTGTAATTACTGTTACTGAAAAAATTACAAGGAGTCCCGTCGTCGTTGTCATACTCAAGTTCTTGTAGCAAAGTCTTAAAAGTCTCAATGTCGTCTTTACATCTTCCGGCTAAAGCAATTTGTCTTATGGATTGTGGCAGCTTAGTTAAACAAATGCGAATTAATTCAGTCGGGCTATAAGGGTTGGAAAGGAACTGATTCTTTCGAATCATGTCTTCTGCTGGCGTGCGGAACTCAGACTGTTTAAAATTACGCTGCATAATAAGACTGTGTTTGACTCTGTCTTGCGTGTTTTCGGACCAATATGCTGATAGAAATGCATGATAAAAATCATTTAAATTACTACAATCTCTAATAAGTGCGCGCATCCGCGTCGCCGGTTCGTTTTCTAAATATCCACACATAAATTCCAGTTAGTGACTTAGTGGCCAATTTGGTGGAAGAGCGTACATAAATTGATCTACCCATGAACATGGATGTATGTCATTCTTAGAATTGCGAAAGATCTTAAATTTCCGAACAGTTAAAAAGTGTTTATAGTCAAAGTTTTCGCCTCGTGGCGACGAAGACCTACCGCGTCTGTCCCAGTCTGAATGTCGATTATTGTCAAGTTCGCGCGCCTGGCGCTCTCTTGTTGCATCTCGTAAATGAAACAAATTATTTTCTTCAAAACCCGCTGCTATCTGTGATTCTAAATTTCTTCTACTGTCTTTTTCTACGATTTCGCCTTCAATTTGTTTGACTTGCTTTCGTAATGCCTCAAATTCCCTTTTAACGCGTTCATTAAATTTTCCCTGATTTTCAACATGCTTATTTATGTTCTGGTACTCTTCGGTTTCTGCAAATGGCAATGGAGCTGTATCATCTGAATCTCTGTCCCCATTTAAACTAAGACTTGTCAATTTATGTGAAATCTCCTCAACTCTTTCCGATAAGTCACCTATTTTTTCTTTCTGTTTATTTACGTCTTCCGTAAGTGTCGCGACTCGGGTTTCAGTATTGACACATTTAGTAGTTAACTGTTCATACTGTTGTGTTAGGTTATTTATTCTGTCATTTGGTGCGGATTCCTCGATTCTTTCAAATATTTCTTCCTTATCGTGTGCACGTTGTAAATTTAACTCTGAAAATTTTTGTACTAAGCGATCTCTTTCTCCCTGTTCTCTATCCTGTTCCTTTTGTCTGATTTCTATTGAAATTAATCTGTTATTGTGAGCATTCAAAATCGGTTGCACTTCTTCTCTAATTTCTTTAATTCATCTTTCATGTTTTTAAAACATGTCCCTATTCGTGAGTCTAACCGTGTTTCCATTGTTCCCATATCAGTTTCTAACCGTGTTGACGATGTTCCCATATCTGTTTTAATTGTTCCTATTTGTGAGTCTAACCGTGTTGCCAAAGTTCCCATCTCTGTTTTAAATTCAGATCGTAACTGCGATCCCACTGTTTTTAATTCAGATCCCAAATTAAATATTGCACTCATTAACTGCTCCATATTAACTGGTTCGAAATTCTTTTCGCACCTAACATTTCCCGCAAAACCAACTTCTTCCGTCAAAGCTGTAAAGCTATCTGTGTTCGATACTATTCCAGAGTCTTCTGTCGTTAATCTCGTATTCTGAAAATGTTTTGATTGTGAAAAATTTTGAACTGATTCTGGACCATTTTCCCTGCTTATTAAATTGTTTTCTACTTCATTATTCATCATACTGTTCTCCTGTGTTGGCGAGTTCGCCATGTTAACAATTTCGTCATTCTCACTATCCATCATTTTTGGCTTTTTCATCGATCGCGTAATCATTTACAAAACATACAAAACTCGTCACTATACGAAAATTACACACAATATGACACTTTATCACCAACAATACCATTCACACGAAATGCTTCCCTCAAACACGATTAACGAACAATTGAAATCTTCATAATTGCACAAAATTGTCAAACGCGTATACAAGACATCAAAAATTAAATTCTGCAAAAATACCATTAGAAGAAAGACAAGACAACTACAAATGTTCATTACCAAATCTACACATACAATATAGACTACAATTACTAAACTACAAATTACTACAACAATACTACTGTCTGCTATTTTTACAATCAAAAGAATTACAAGGGACGATCCGAAGCAGCGGTCGCCACGTGCATGGGGGCTTAATTATTTATAATGCAAATATTTTTAATTTTAGTCGCCGTATGTCCGGCTACGAAG
Organism: Schistocerca nitens; assembly: GCF_023898315.1. Lineage (NCBI taxonomy): Eukaryota > Metazoa > Arthropoda > Insecta > Orthoptera > Acrididae > Schistocerca > Schistocerca nitens. The sequence continues at coordinate 129,353,600 of NC_064622.1, forward strand.
TCTCGTAACCGGTTGGCCCTGACTAGTATTAGTACGCAATCTGACTGCATAGAATAACAACAAAGAATGAAAGGAAATTTCCGTTAACACAATTAATTAATTAAGTCCCCAGCAACTATGAAAGCTACGAAACAACAAGGCACAAGTGTAACTGTTCTGTGTGTGGAAGTGTGATTCAACGTACACATCTGGCACGGCTCTTCCTAAATAAGACAAGATATTTTAAATACCATTTACAGTGAATTAATTAAATAAAACTGAAATACTATAACTGCACATAGAGACCCGAATTACAGTCTAATACATGAACACAAGCCAGATGCTTTGTTGACTGAACCTGTGACCAAGAGGCATTTTTAGTTAGGAAATTTAAAAAAAATAAAAAAATGTTTTTTACCTTCATATATATTGACTAAAAATACACTCTGATCATTACAACATCTCCATTCGAACAACATCTGCTGTCTAGCCCATCAAAACAACTGCACACGACATGGCCTCAACTACACTCCTGGAAATTGAAATAAGAACACCGTGAATTCATTGTCCCAGGAAGGGGAAACTTTATTGACACATTCCTGGGGTCAGATACATCACATGATCACACTGACAGAACCACAGGCACATAGACACAGGCAACAGAGCATGCACAATGTCGGCACTAGTACAGTGTATATCCACCTTTCGCAGCAATGCAGGCTGCTATTCTCCCATGGAGACGATCGTAGAGATGCTGGATGTAGTCCCGTGGAACGGCTTGCCATGCCATTTCCACCTGGTGCCTCAGTTGGACCAGCGTTCGTGCTGGACGTGCAGACCGCGTGAGACGACGCTTCATCCAGTCCCAAACATGCTCAATGGGGGACAGATCCGGAGATCTTGCTGGCCAGGGTAGTTGACTTACACCTTCTAGAGCACGTTGGGTGGCACGGGATACATGCGGACGTGCATTGTCCTGTTGGAACAGCAAGTTCCCTTGCCGGTCTAGGAATGGTAGAACGATGGGTTCGATGACGGTTTGGATGTACCGTGCACTATTCAGTGTCCCCTCTACGATCACCAGTGGTGTACGGCCAGTGTAGGAGATCGCTCCCCACACCATGATGCCGGGTGTTGGCCCTGTGTGCCTCGGTCGTATGCAGTCCTGATTGTGGCGCTCACCTGCACGGCGCCAAACACGCATACGACCATCATTGGCACCAAGGCAGAAGCGACTCTCATCGCTGAAGACGACACGTCTCCATTCGTCCCTCCATTCACGCCTGTCGCGACACCACTGGAGTCGGGCTGCACGATGTTGGGGCGTGAGCGGAAGACGTCCTAACGGTGTGCGGGACCGTAGCCCAGCTTCATGGAGACGGTTGCGAATGGTCCTCGCCGATACCCCAGGAGCAACAGTGTCCCTAATTTGCTGGGAAGTGGCGGTGCGGTCCCCTACGGCACTGCGTAGGATCCTACGGTCTTGGCGTGCATCCGTGCGTCGCTGCGGTCCGGTCCCAGGTCGACGGGCACGTGCACCTTCCGCCGACCACTGGCGACAACATCGATGTACTGTGGAGACCTCACGCCCCACGTGTTGAGCAATTCGGCGGTACGTCCACCCGGCCTCCCGCATGCCCACTATACGCCCTCGCTCAAAGTCCGTCAACTGCACATACGGTTCACGTCCACGCTGTCGCGGCATGCTACCAGTGTTAAAGACTGCGATGGAGCTCCGCATGCCACGGCAAACTGGCTGACACTGACGGCGGCGGTGCACAAATGCTGCGCAGCTAGCGCCATTCGACGGCCAACACCGCGGTTCCTGGTGTGTCCGCTGTGCCGTGCGTGTGATCATTGCTTGTACAGCCCTCTCGCAGTGTCCGGAGCAAGTATGGTGGGTCTGACACACCGGTGTCAATGTGTTCTTTTTCCATTTCCAGGAGTGTAGTACAGCTATCGACATCCTCTCCGCAAAGCACTAACCACCACAACTTCTGAACAAGCACACTCAGTGGAGGCGGCGGAATAAAACTCTTTGGCGCGATCTCAGGCGCTGTGACTCAGTGTAGCCACCTTTCAAATGATCCTAGAGCCGCTCTCCAGCAATTCTGGACTTTTGGGGTGTCCATTCTCCTGCAGGAATTGCCCAAGTCCATCGGACTGCACAATGGACATGAATGCGATCAGACAGAATGCTTACTTACGTGTCACTCGTCAGAGTCGTATCTAGACGTATCAGGTGTCACATATCACTCCAACTGCGCACACTCCACACCATTACAGAGCCTCCACCAGCTTGAATAGCTCTTGCTGACATGCAGGATCCATGAATGAATGAGGTTGTCTCCATACCTGTACACGTCCATCCGGTTGATACAATTTGAAACGAAACTCGTCCGACCAGCCAACATGTTTCCAGTCGTCAACAGTCCATTGTCGGTGTTACAGGGCCCAGGCGAGGCCTAAAGATTTCTGCCGTGCAATCATCAAGGGTACACGAGTGGGTCTTCGGCTCCGGAAGCCCATATCGATGATGTTTCGTCGAATGGTTCACTCGCTGACACTTGTTGTTGGCCCGACATTGCAATCTGTAACAATTTGCGGAAGGGTTGCTCTTCTGTCACGCTGAACGATTCTCTTCAGTTGTCGTTGGTCCCGCTCTTGCAGGATCTTTTTCCGGCCGCAGCGATGTCGAAGATGTGATGTTTTACCGGATTCCTCATATCCATGGTGCGCTCGTGGAATGGTCGTAGGGGAAAATTCCAACTTGATACCTACCTTGGAGATGCTGTTTTCCATCGCTCGTGTGCCGACGATAACGTCATGTTCAAACTCACTTAAATCTTCATAACCTGCCACTGTAGCAGCAGTAACCAATCTAACAAGTGCGCCAGACATTTGTTGTCTTATAGAGGCGTTGCTGACAAAGCACCGTATTCTGCCTGTTTACGTATTTTTGCATTTGAATATGCATGCCTATACTAGTTTCTTTGGCGCTTCAGCGTATAATATATGTTTAACACAAAATCGTTTGTTTCCATTTTTTGTTGATACTTTGCTCATCGGTCGAAATTCATTGACAACGCCGAGCCTATGATTTGTATCTTAAAAGAGTAAATATGTTATTAGAAATATTTACTGAATGTGGAATGTTTCCGGTCTTACATAACTTCTAGTTGAATTTTTAACTTCTTTTCATGTGTGTTAACATCCTTTTTAGCCAATTTTTGTCACTGCAGTACCACTTTGGGCATAGCGGTAAAGCGCCCATTATTCAGAGTCACCTCGTCAAAGAGTTTTGTTGCTGCAAAATGGCAGCTAAAACATAGTTTGGTGAGCTCATTACGCTTGCAAAGACCCTGAACACTTTCCATGTGTTCACCACGTCAGTTTAAACTACATTTACGTCTCAGATCAGATATGACATGCATATTTTATGTGCATAAGTACAGTAAATTTGAACCTGTGGATCCTGGTAACGGATAATGATATCGATAAAAGTATCAGGGTTCGTCGAGAACATCATCTTAATAACTTGTCACACAGATTTCGGCGATTTGCCGTAATCAGGCATTATAGAAGCGGTCATCGCCACAATTTGTACTTTTTAGTACCCAGTAATCGTGGCTTTTAGTGTGTATCTTGAAAACGGGTCCAGATTATACAAAGTAGGTAAACGTCTTTTCTAGATGAATTTCTAAGGTATATGCAGTTAAAATTTGAGTCTCTTGCTACAGTTAGTTATTTAGATAAATGCGGCCCACCGTGCAAAAACAGGCTAAAATGGGTTTTGGCGTTTCCTGCGTAAGTATAACTTTGAACCTCTGGATCTCAGTAACGGATAATGATAATGAAAAACGTTTCGAAGTTCCCCGACAATATCATCTTAACTATATATGATAAATTTTCAACCATCTATCATGAATAGAAACCATTGAAGTGGTCATCACTACAACTAGTACTTTCTCTACTCAAAAATCATAGTTTTCTGGGTTTTCTCAGGAACCTGTAATGAACTAATGGTGCTTTTATAGGCAGCAAAAGGTCCACGCTATACCATACCAAATGCAAAAGAGCCATCATATTTGCTCAGTTTCCTTGGGCTGGGGGAAGTATGTTATAATTCAGTTTCGATTCTGTAGTACAACATAGCTACGAGATGCCAGTTTATCCGATAGGTGCACGAATGGTCAGTAGGCGAAGGGCTATCCAAAAGATTTGACCCCTAATCTTTGTGGTCAATATAACCCCAGATATGCCCCTGAAAAATAACATTTCCGAGCGCAGCGTTGTGGAACGTATTGGTATCATGCACTGTCGTCCTCGGACAGATTACATCTTTCCTGCAGGTCCCTGTTTATGTGCAGCCTAAGGGCCCCTAGTACAAACATTTGAAATAAAAATAAATATCTTTGCTCTTAATACTGCGACGCGACCCTCTTGTAATTACTTGCAAGTTTTCAGTGGGCAGCGGATGTGAATTAAACCAAGCGTTCCTTCCCTACAAATTCGCAACGGCACTGGGTCAAAGGTCTGGCGGTTTAGCTGATGGTTTGAAGTGAGTTCGATTTCCTGGAAAGGTGGTTTCCTCATACCTCATTTCACCCATAAACTCTCTTAACTTCTAGTCGCAAAACGAGGATTCTTGAGCTTTTCAAACAGGCGAAATCCATGCATTTTAGTAGGAAATCCTGGGAGAAAGGAAGATTAAAGTTTAACGTCTCATCGGCAACGCTGTCATTACAGACAGACGAAATTCTGGTTTCTCTCAATAATGTTAATGATACTTTATGTCGACTAAATTGCAGAGACATTTTTAAATAACTTAAACAGCAAGTGTAAGCACAAAACAATTAGCAGTAAGATTATGTGAAACTGTCATCTTGAGGCTGATGGTTCTGGAAAGCACTGTGTCTGAATGAAATACAAGTAAAATTTGGTTTATTGTTACTTTCGTTTGGGCCCGCATCTCGTGGTCGTGCGGTAGCGTTCTCGCTTCCCACGCCCGGGTTCCCGGGTTCGATTCCCGGCGGGGTCAGGGATTTTCTCTGCCTCGTGATGGCTGGGTGTTGTGTGATGTCCTTAGGTTAGTTAGGTTTAAGTAGTTCTAAGTTCTAGGGGACTGATGACCATAGATGTTAAGTCCCATAGTGCTCAGAGCCATTTGAACCAACTTTCGTTTGGTTTCGTAAGATCTGCAGTTGCGACACATTTTTTTTAGAACTGAAATACTGATCTTTAGCGTGGACATGAATGTCAGTTATGTGTTCGTTTTTTTTTCTTGACTGTAGCTCTTCATAGCGACGTTAATGAGTTGAGTTGAATGCCTTAATGATTACAATTTTTATTTTTTTTAATTTCACCACACCAGTAACTCTTCAATCGTATAGTAAATTTTATGGAGCTGATTAATAAATATTAAATGCTACATTATAGGATTTCAATCCCAAATTTCTTTTTAAATTATTATTATTATTATTATTTATTTTTTTTCTTCTGACAGTATTACCCCTTGTAGCGCCCCTCCACATTTTCAGCTTAAGAGGCTGTAGATCGTAAACTTGACCATGCTACGCGGTCACTACATGCGGTATAAAATAGACGAAGTAATACAAAAGAAAAAGAGAGATGGAGAGTTCTGGCCTCATTAAAGAACTATTGTGGTAATGAGCGATGGTTCTTCGATCATATATAGTGTTCTTACGATCTGGAAAGTTGCATCAACATCGATCAGTTAAATGAGAGTAGACAGACGTGTGCTTGCGAAAGGAAAAAGGTGTGAAGAAATGTGGTACCTAGCGTCAGAGAGAGTTATCGCACGTATGTTTTGGGGTGTTAAAATATCTAATCAGTAGTGTACCGTATCAGCCATCTACAGCCATTATTCAAAACTAGTTATTAACACAGTACCTTGAGGAGTTATTCCACATCTAAAAATATCTTCCTGCAGTATTTTCGAAAGGATTTTTCCCTGTCGACTGTTATTAAATGTACAAAGGCGGGCAAAAATATGGAAACATCCAAAATTAACTATTACCATGCCTAACACGACATTCAAAACAGACTCCAGTCGTCTCCAAATGGATAAATATAGGTCCTGTAATGTTTTCAAGAGAATGTTATACCATGTACAAAATAGTGGAAAGTTCAAGTAACGATGTGTTTAGCGCTCACAAACCCTTCTCTCCAAAGCAGACAACAAAGGCTCAATAATATTGATATCCGGCGATTATGGGGGCCAAGGCAGATACGACGATTCATCCTCGTGCTCACAAAAACCGGTCGTGGACAATGCGAGCTGTGTGGCCAGGTGGAGCATCACCATTGAGGAACATACATCGTACCACGAGAGGGATCTGATCAGCCAAAATGGTCACATAATCCTTGCCAGTAATGACACCTTACCGACTTACCATGCGACCCATCGAGTACCACGATATGAGTGGCCGCAGCATCACGTAACACCCGCAGTGTTTACTCTTGGGACGTAAACTCAGCCAGCATTAGGAAACGGTCTGAAACAAGGTTCACGGGACCAAATGACATCCTTCCATTGCTCCAAAGTCCAGATTTTGTAGTTTTAGTACTACGTTTTCGTCTCGCGTCCACTTGCATCACTGCCGAGTGGTTTTGGAATTCGACATCGCCCTGCAGTTCTCTAGGAGCGCTCTTCGTGTTACTTCGATACTGACAAAAATGGTTCAAATGGCTCTGAGCACCATGGGACTTAACATCTGAGGTCACCAGTCCCCTAGAACTTAGAACTCCTAAAACCTAACTAACCAAAGGACATCAAACACAGCCATGCTCGAGGCAGGATTCGAAGCTGCGACCGTAGCGGTCGAGCTGTTGCAGACTGAAGCGCCTAGAACCGCTCGGTCAAAGCAGCCGGCGATACTGACAGGATTCGTGAGTGTGACAACAATTCTGCAGTGACTTTTTCAGCTGTCGCCTTCTTATTTTTCGTCACGACACCCTTCAATGAACGTCCGTCACGGTCACTCAGCACACACTTTCGTCTGCCTTGTGGTTTAGCAGAATAAATCTTCGATATGGTCTCTCTTGGAGCTGCAAAAACTTTGGCTACAATAATTAGGGAAGCACCCAAAACACGACCACCTACAATTTGCCCACGTTTCCATTCACTTAGCTCCGACATAATGCCTTCACAACTACACAGAATACTGTTCTGGCCACGACCGACACTTGCAATGTATTGAGGACACTGCACAGGTGTCGTTCGGGGTCAGTTACAACAGCGAAACCTGTAGGCCAGGCTAGCATCTGTGTTCATGTTGATGCTTACATTTCTACATCTACATCTACATCCATACTCCGCAAGCCACCTGACGGTGTGTGGCGGAGGGTACCTTGAGTACCTCTATCGGTTCTCCCTTCTATTCCAGTCACGTATTGTTCGACGAAAGAAGGATTGTCAGTATGCCTCTGTGTGGGCTCTAATCTCTCTGATTTTATCCTCATGGTCTCTTCGCGAGATATACGTAGGAGGGAACAATATAATGCTTGACTCCTCGGTGAAGGTATGTTCACGAAACTTCAACAAAAACCCGTACCGAGCTACTGAGCGTCTCTCCTGCAGAGTCTTCCACTGGAGTTCAGCTATCATCTCCGTAACGCTTTCGCGATTACTAAATGATCCTGTAACGAAGCGTGCTGCTCTCCGTTGGATCTTCTCAATCTCTTCTATCAACCCTATCTGGTACGGATCCCACACTGGTGAGCAATATTCAAGCAGTGGGCGAACAAGTGTACTGTAACTTACTTCCTTTGTTTTCGGATTGCGTTTCCTAAGGATTCTTCCAATGAATCTCAGTCTGGCATCTGCTTTACCGACGATCAACTTTATATGATCATTCCATTTTAAATCACTCCTAATGCTTACTCCCACATAATTTATGGAATTAACTGCTTCCAGTTGCTGACCTGTATTCGCAGCACATTACACTTGTCTACATTGAGATTCAATTGCCATTCCATGCACCATGCGTCAGTTCGCTGCAGATCCTCCTGCATTTCAGTACAATTTTCCATTCTTACAACCTCTCGATATATCACAGCATCATCCATAAAAAGCTTCAGTGAACTTCCGATGTCATCCACAGGGTCATTTATATATTGTGAATAACAACGGTCCTACAACACTCCCCTGCGGCACACCTGAAATCACTCTTACGAGTTGCATTCAAGTTCTAAGGCCTCCGATTTTTTTTCTAATTAACTACTCACCCGAAATCGATGAAACTGGCGTTACTTCTCGACGTAATCTCCCTGCAGACGTACACGTTTTTCACAACGCTGACGCCATGATTCCATGGCAGCGGCGAAGGCTTCTTTAGGAGTCTGTTTTGACCACTGGAAAATCGCTGAGGCAATAGCAGCACGGCTGGTGAATGTGCGGCCACGGAGAGTGTCTTTCATTGTTGGAAAAAGCGAAAAGTCACTAGGAGCCAGGTCAGGTGAGTAGGGAGCATGAGGAATCACTTCAAAGTTGTTATCACGAAGAAACTGTTGCGTAACGTTAGCTCGATGTGCGGGTGCGTTGTCTTGGTGAAACAGCACACGCGCAGCCCTTCCCGGGCGTTTTTGTTGCAGTGCAGGAAGGAATTTGTTCTTCAAAACATTTTCGTAGGATGCACCTGTTACCGTAGTGCCCTTTGAACGCAATGGGTAGGGATTACACCCTCGCTGTCCCAGAACATGGACACCATCATTTTTTCAGAACTGGCGGTTACCCGAAATTTTTTTGGTGGCGGTGAATCTGTGTGCTTCCATTGAGCTGACTGGCGCTTTGTTTCTGGATTGAAAAATGGCATCCACATCTCATCCATTGTCACAACTGACGAAAAGAAAGTCCCATTCATGTTGTCGTTGCGCGTCAACATTGCTTGGCAACATGCCACACGGGCAGCCACGTGGTCGTCCGTCAGCATTCGTGGCACCCACCTGGATGACACTCTTCGCATTTTCAGGTCGTCATGCAGGATGTGTGCACAGAACCCACAGAAATGCCAACTCTGGAGGCGATCTGTTCAACAGTCATTCAGCGATCCCCCAAAACAATTCTCTCCACTTTCTCGATCATGTCGTCAGACCGGCTTGTTTCGGTTTGTTGTCACACGATGTTCTGCCTTCATTAAACTGTCGCACCCACGAACGCACTTTCGACACATCCATAACTCCATCACCACATGTCTCCTTCAACTGTCGATGAATTTCAATTGGTTTCACACCACGCAAATTCAGAAAACGAATGATTGCACGCTGTTCAAGTAAGGAAAACGACGCCATTTTAAGTATTTAAAACAGTTCTCATTCTCGCCACTGGCGGTAAAATTCCATCTGCCGTACGGTGTTGCCATTTCTGGGATGTATTGACAATGAACGCGGCCTCATTTTAAAACAATGCGCATCTTTCTAACTCTTTCCAGTCCGGAGAAAAAAAATCGGAGGCCTTAGAACCTGAATACACCTCGTACTTCGGAAGACTTCTCTCCATTGAGAATGACATGCTGCGTTCTGTTATCTAGGAACTCTTCAATCCAATCACACCAATTGGTCTGATAGTCCACATGCTCTTACTTTGTTCATTAAACGACTGTGGGGAACTGTATCAAACGGCTTGCGGAAGTCAAAAAACACGGCATGTACCTGGGAACCCGTGTCTATGGCCCTCTGAGTCTCGTGGACGAATAGTGCGAGCTGGGTTTCACACGATCGTCTTTTTCGACACCCATGCTGATTCCTACAGAGTAGATTTCTAGTCTCCAAAAAAGTCATTATACTCGAACATAATACGTGTTCCAAAATTCTACAACTGATCGGTGTTAGAGATATAGGCCTATAGTTCTGCAAATCTGTTGGACGTCCCTTCTTGAAAACGGGGATGACCTGTGCCCTTTTCTAATGCTTTGGAACGCTACTCTCTTCTAGAGAGCTACGGTACACCGCTGCAAGAAGGGGGCAAGTTCCTTCGCGTACTCTGTGTAAAATGGAACTGGTATCCCATCAGGTCCAGTGGCCCTTCCTCTTTTGAGCGATTTTAATTGTTTCTCTATCCCTCTGTCGTCTATTTCGATATCTACCATTTCGTCATCTGTGTGACAATCTAGAGAACGAACTGCAGTGTTGTCTTCCTCTGTGAAACAGCTTTGGAAAAAGGCATTTAGTTATTCGGCATTTAACCTGTCATCCTCTGTTTCAGTATCATTTTGGTCGCAGAGTGTCTGGACATTTTGTTTTGATCCACCTACTGCTTTGACATAAGACCAAAATTTCTTAGGATATTCTGCCAAGGCAATACATAGAACTTTACTTTCGAATTCATTGAACGCCTCTCGCATAGCCCTCCTCACACTACATTTCGCTTCGCGTAATGCAAGGCTTTGGCTATGTTTATGTTTGCTGTGAAGTCTCCTTTGCTTCCTCAATAGTTTTCTAACTCGGTTGTTGTACCACGGTGGCTCTTTTCCATCTCTTACGATCTTGCTTGGCACATACTCTCGCGGTGTTTCTATATATTTTTGTCCTACCCCTGTATTTACTGACCATGACTGTGATTTCGCCCTTTGTGCCATTCTCAAGTGAGACCTCACTCTGAAGGGTGTCAATACATAATCCTTCCTTTTTAAGAGGACACTGTCCTCGTGTCTACAATGTATACACACGTTATATTCATAACAGGAGACTGTAGGAAAGTGCCTGCAGTTAAACTGCTGGTACACTGCCGCCGAACTGGCTGACTTTGGCGGTTCTCGCCACGGCGCAGGCACTTCACCGTGGAGAGGGTGCGGCTCGGAGCGGCTGGCGGCTGGTACGGGCAGGTTTAGCCGGGCGCCCTTGACCGAGCGAGCCGTGGCTGAGTGCTGCTGGTCACCGGCCCGGCAGTCGGCCACTGAGCGGCAGCGAATTCCAGTACAAAAAAAAAAGATTCACAGCGTCAAAACGAGAAAAACGTACGGGACGCGGAGGCAGAATTAAAAACGTGACCTGATAACAAACATACCGTGCAATGAAGTGCTGCGTTAATGCAGAGGCTGGTCTCGACTAGGACTGTAGACAGAATATCGATATATCGATACACATACTTTTTGAAAAATATATCGATATATACTGAAGCGCCAAAGAAACTGGTATACACTACTTGCCATTAAAATTGCTACACCAGAAAGAAATGCAGATGAAAGAAATGCAGATGATAAACGGGTATTCATTGGACAAATATATTATACTAGAAGTGACATTTGTTTACATTTTCACGCAATTTGGATGCATAGATCCTGAGAAAACAGTACCCAGAACAACCACCTCTGGTCGTAATAACGGCCTGTATACGCCTGGGCATTGAGTCAAACAGAGCTTGGATGCCGTGTACAGGTACAGCTGCTCTTGCAGCTTCGACACGATACCACAGTTCATCAAAAGTAGTGACTGGCGTATTGTGACGAGCCAGTTGCTCGGCCACCATTGACCAGACGTTTTGAATTGGTGAGAGATCTGGAGAATGTGCTGGCCAGGGCAGCAGTCGAACATTTTCTGTATCCAGAAAGGCCCGTACAGGACCTGCAACATGCGGTCGTGCATTATCCTGCTGAAATGTAGGGTTTCGCAGGGATCGAATGAAGGGTAGAGCCACGGGTCGTAAGACATCTGAAATGTAACGTCCACTGTTCAAAGTGCCGTCAATGCGAACAAGAGATGACCGAGATGTGTAACCAATGGCACCCCATACCGTCACGCCGGGTGATACGCCAGTATGCAGATGACGAATACACGCTTCCAAAGTGCGTTCACCGCGATGTCGCCAAACACAGATACGACCATCATGATGCTGTAAACAGAACCTGGATTCATCCGAAAAAAATGAAGTTTTGCCATTCGTGCATCCAGGTCCGTCGTTGAGTACACCATCGCAGGCGCTCCTGTCTGTGATGCAGCGTCTAGGGTAACCGCAGCCGTGGTCTCCGAGCTGATAGTCCATGCTGCTGCAAACGTCGTCGAACTGTTCGTGCAGATGGTTGTTGTCTTGCAAACGTCCACATCTGTTATCTCAGGGATCGAGACGTGGCTGCACGATCCGTTACAGCCTTGCGGATAAGATGCCTGTCATCTTGACTGCTAGTGATACGAGGCCATTGGGATCCAGCACGGCGTTCCGTATTACCCTCCTGAACACACCGATTCCATATTCTGCTAACAGTCATTGGATCTCGACCAACGCGAGAAGCAATGTCGCGATACGATAAACCAACGCCGGTCAACTGCTGTCTATGGGAAATCGGTTGGAAATTTTCCTCATGTCAGCACGTTGTAGGTGTCGCCACCGGCCCCAACATTGTCTGAATGCTCTGAAAAGTTAATCATTTGCATATCACAGCATCTTCTCCCTGTCGGTTAAACGTCGCGTCTGTAGCACGTCATCTTCGTGGTTTTGCAACTTTAATGGCCAGCTGTGTAGGTATGTGTATTCAAATACAAAGATATATAAACAGGCAGAATACGGCGCTGCATTCGACAACGCCTGTATAAGGCAACAAGTGTCTGGCGCAGTTGTTAGATCGGTTACTGCTACTACAATGACACGTTATCAAGATTTAAGTGAATTTGAACGTGGTGTTCTAGTCGGCGCACGAGCGATGGCAAACAGCAACTCCGACATAGCGACCAAGTGGGGATTTTCCCGTACGACCATTTCACGAGTGTACCGTGAATATCAGGAATCCGGTAAAACGTCAAATCTCCGACATCGCTGCAGCCGGAAAAAGATCCTGGAAGAACGACACCTGCGGCGACTGAAGGAAATCGTTCAAAGTGATAGAAGCGCAACCCTTTCGCAAATTGCTATTGATTTCAATGCTGGGCCATCAACAAGTGTCAGTATGCGGATCATTCAATGAATCATCATCGATATGGGCTTCATGAGCCGAAGGCCCACTCGTGTACCCTTGATGACTGCACGACACAAAGCTTTACGCCTCGCCTGGACCCGCCAACACCGAGCTTGGGCTACTGATGACTGGGAACATGTTGCCTGGTCGAACGAGTCTCGTTTCAAATTATATCGAGCGGATGGACATGTACGAGTGTGGAGACAACCACAAACTGTGGGGCGTGTGCGGTTGGACTGATATGGGACTCCTGCTAGTCGGGGTACGAGTCTCACAGACGACACGTACGTAGGCATCCTGCATCCATTCGTGTCCACTGTGCATTGGGACGGACTTCGGCAACTGCAGCAAGACAATGCGACACCCGACACGTCCAGAATTGCTACAGAACGGCTCCAGGAACACTCTTCTGAGTTTAAACACTTCCGCTGGTCACCAAACTCGCCTGACATGAACATTATTGATCATACCTGGGGCCACGTCGTGTTGCGGCACTTCTGCGTGTTCGCGGGGCCCCTACATGGCATTAGGTAGTTGTACTAGTTTCTTTGGCTGTCCAGGAAATATATATATATATATATATATATATATATATATATATATATATATATATATATATATATATATATATATATAAAACTCAAAATGGAAATATGGACTGCCGATATTTATATTTTTTCACAATTTTCGAAAAATATTAAAAGTTTTCTTTTGAAATTCTAGTAGAACGTAATTTTACTTTCACTGTCTGATGGAGTCTTACTACATGTTGAGCTATCATGACGTCCAATCTTCCTCTTTGAAAGTTGTGCAGCAGGTGCAGGTACCACAAAAGAAGAAGTCCGATTGTACTCTTGGTGGGTGGCGGGGAGGAGGGGGGCGGGCGACAGCGTGAATGAAATAACAAGATTTCCGACGTAAAGAAAAAGCACATTAGTTTCGTTAAAAGACCATTTTAACGTAATTTTGACACTAAACTGCTAGGTTGCTGACGTTGGCAGATATGAAAAAAAAACCGGAAAGTCGACACGTTCCAGGCAAATCCGATAAGTGGCGAAACCAAACAACGGACTCATTGGACACCTTTTATTGTGCCACGTACATGCAATTACCATTATTAGGACAGTGGTTATTGCCAAACATGAACGTGCATCGTTTACCTTTAAATTCTTGCTCTAAGGGGGATAAACAGGCAGCTAGCCTGTTGATGTACAAAATATCTAATAATAAATCAACACTTGAATATACAGCTTTAAAACCGGCAGTATATTTACAATGACGAGCCGATATTTTATAGTCTGGTACTTTGTTATTCGTTTTCTTCAATTATATGACAAATCGATACTTTTTTCGATATATTGAGGGCTCATAATGACATTTATTTAAATATCGATATACTGGATTCCCGATATTTTTAAAAATATCAAGTCCTGATGTCGACTGTAGTAGGCCCTATAAAAACTGGTAATTGCAAAATACTGGTAGGAACTGCTTACAGGAGAACATAAAGATTGGTAGACTCCGGCCTCAGGGAAACCAAGTTTGCATTCTGGGGAAATGTAGGAGCATGTGAAGCAATACTGAGCCTATCAGTTATGTTAGCAGCAAATGGGTCTAAATCTGGGGAGTTTGATGGCCAGGGAAGCACGGTAAACTCATCCTGGTGCCCTTCGAACCACGCTCGTGCACTGAGAGCTGTGTGTCACGTTGCGTTGTCCTGCTGGTAGATGCCATTGCGCCAAGGCAAAACAAATTGGACGTAGGGGTGGACATGGTCCCAAAGGATAGATGCCTTCCACAATGATGAAATCAACTAGAAATGCCACGAAAACATTCCCCAAACTATAACGCCCCCTCCTCCCCCCCCCCCCCCCCCCACTGGCCTGGGTTCTTTCGACGACTCTTGCAGGGCTATCCGTTCGATGGAGCGTAAAAAATGATGCATATAAAAAAACCACCTGTCGCCACTCAGTGGACGTCCAGTGAATTACAGCCTTCGCTGCCAATGAACAGCAGGTAGCATGGGTGCATGAGATAGGCGCTTGCTGTAGAGGCCTATACGCAGCGTTGAACAGACGTTAAGGAGACACTGTTGGTAGCCCCTTGGGCCATCTGGGCTGTCAGCTGCTCAACAGTTGCACATCTGTTCGCCGGTACACATCTCCGCAACCGTTGTCCACCCCTGTCATCTATGGCCCATGGTGTACTACAGTTGCAGTGAAAGGGTACAGTACTGCCCGACATTGAAAATAGGTACAACATACTTCATTATTTTTGTCAGAACAACACATTTTTTTTGTAAAATAACTCAATTTCAATTAATACAGCGAAGCCGGATACCAGTGTGGGAAAGAATGACAATTTATTTATTTAATTGATCACATGTGCACTCCCACAAAGTAAATCCCTACATCCAGTTTGGTGAGATCTGTGAAATGAATGAATGTATGGTCGTCTGCTAACCGCAGATAGTGAATGTGAATATATGATCATCTTTGAGACGATCCTTTGGCCACCTTTGGTGGGACCAAAGAGATGAAATTTACCTGAGCTTTGAGCGCCTGAAATGTGGCTGACCAATACGGTAGCATGGTCTTCCCCCACCTCGACAGAGGTGTGAGAGGACCTCGAGAACGGCCATGTTTCAGCACTCTGCCGCTGGATCTTGTGCTGTTAAGACCTGTTTTAGTTGTGCTCCGTAATGACAAAAGAGTGGAGACATGGTATGCATGTGGAATATTTAAGAGTAGTTTGAAATAATAATTTTTTCTATTTCAGGAACTTTTGTGGGGAGAATTAAATGTCAGGCAGGTAATATTAATGGGATTGTAGTAATCTTCAGAAGTGACCAACGGTCACAATGAAACCACGTGTAGCAATAAGTTGAAATACTTCCGTGTGCTTAAGTTAAGCTGAATTACTAGCGTGTGTACAATAAGTTGAAATATTTAAGAAATAGCGTGTGTACCATAAGTTGAAATATTTAAGAAATGGCGTGTGCAGGACTTGAAATTAGAGACGAGTACTTCCACGTGGTGAGTACTGTGTGAGTCTCAATCTGTGTATGAGACAAAATATATAAAGAGAAGTACTCGTCCATGGTATCAGTTGAGAACTCGCGTGTGTGATGAATATGTTCTTAATATTACTTTGCGTGATATGATTTCGTGTGACGCTAGATTCAAACTCTGAGAGAGAAGCAAGGTGAGTCGGCCGTCTATCCAGCAACGCCACTTGGCTTGCATTGCACAGGAAGACGTGCAAATATCTCCAGAGTTCATAGTAGGTTCAAATGGCTCTGAGCACTGTGGGACTCAACTGCTGTGGTCATTAGTCCCCTAGAACTTAGAACTACTTAAACCTAACTAACCTAAGGACATTACACACATCCATGCCCGAGGCAGGATTCGAACCTGCGACCGTAGCAGTCGCACGGTTCCGGACTGCGCGCCTAGAACCGCGAGACCACCGCGGCCGGCTTTCATAGTAGGAAAGTAGAATTACAAAGTGGGGCAGTGTCGTGTGAAACTGGGATAAATACTAATTGAAGTGGGAAAGCTGAAAGTGATAATGTTGTGACTATTTAGTGTTTTGTTCTTTCTGTACTGTTCGGTCTGGAGGATAGTTTCGTGATGATGATTGTGAGAGTCGAAGTGTGAGAAATAATAAAAGATCCACCATCCTATCCAGAAAGTGCACTGTAGCGTTAAATAATTACGAGACCATAATATAGAGATTCACCAATGTAATGCCATGCCCACTGGGCGGAATTTCTCATGTGTTATTGTTGTAGGTTATAGAATTTGTGTGTTTAGGTTATAGAATTTATCGGAATAAATAAGATAGTGAAAAGAAAAAGATTGGTGGACTTTTCCATTGAATTGTATGTTGTCATAATGTCCCGAATTTATAATGTGTGCGCCATTCATATTCAGTGCGGTGGCCACGTGTTGACAAAAGCCGTTAAATAAAAGACAAAAAGAAAATGTGGTATTGCCAGTGCGTAGTGTACAGTCAGCGTTCTGTAAATTACTGATAGTCAGATGCGTGTTTCCGTTGCGTATTAATCATATAGGAGGATAACTTGTAACTTAAGTGTGAGTACTAGAGTTCATGTTACTCGATAAATAAGAATGAATCCACTCGCTTGGCAGACCACTCATCTTGCAGGCCTGACTGCTTGATGCCACAGTATGAGCAAGGCATGTGGGTGCCTCTCAGCAGTTTTGGACACCACCATTTTGCCTTGCACTTAAACCACGGCAGCGCTCGGACAGTTCACAGTCGTTTCGGAAATGCTTCCACAGTTGGCCCGAAAGCCACTGACAATCCCCTTTTGGACGTCAGATAAATAGCCCCTTTCTACATTACGACAACGATTGCACTGTATTCCGTGTCCTCCGGAGACACTTCATACACCTGCCATTTCTAGTGCTGCCACCTGCCATTACTTGCGTTTGTGAGTGACTATTGCACGTTGACGCCGAACATGGGGGATAGTCACATTACTGTGATTAGACCGTGTTTTTCAAAAGAAACCAAGTGTCGGAAAAGTAATTTGTGTGATAACTAAGCAAGCGTAAATATGGCCGTATCTTTTGTCGATTGTGGCTCGATTTATTCTGGAAGGTATGTACCATTGACATAACTCGTATGTACGGGCGAATAGAAAGCCACGTACAACAGTTATGCATTTGGGTCGATAAGGTGGGCACTATTTGCCCGGACGCCACATAATAACTCCTCCGCTCAGGTGGCCAATGCAAACTGTTTTTGCAAGAGCACCCACCGTCCTTGCTGGAGAAGATACCCCTAGTATCAAAAGTAGGATGTGCTTTCAGCATGTTGGGGCCGCGGCGAATTTTACAGAACAAGTACGTGCAGCATTAGCTCCACTTTCGGCAATCGATCGTGGACGGCCGTCACATTGGTCTGCAATATCCACGTATCCCAGTTCACTAGACTTCTTTCTCTGGGGTTACATGAAAACGGTTGTGCGTCTCATCCCAATGGGAAGAATTAGTTGCAAGAATTCTTCCGTCCACTACACACATACGGAACACTACAATGAAATGAATACCCATAGCTGAATACAGGCGTTGATATACGTCAACGGGGACAGTTGAAAATGTGTGCCCGACGGGGACTCGAACCCGGGATCTCCTGATTACATTACAGACGCTCTATCCATCTGAGCCACCGAGGATACAAAAGATAGTGCGACTGCAGGGACTTATCTCTGGCACGCCTCCCGTGAGACCCACATTCCCAACTTGTTGTCCCGCACTATAGTCATATATATATATATATATATATATATATATATATATATATATATATATATATATATATATATATATAGGGTGATTCAAAAAGAATACCACAACTTTAGGAATTCAAAACTCTGCAACGACAAAAGGCAGAGCTAAGCACTATCTGTCGGCGAATTAAGGGAGCTATAAAGTTTCATTTAGTTGTACATTTGTTCGCTTGAGGCGCTGTTGACTAGGCGTCAGCGTCAGTTGATGCTAAGATGGCGACCGCTCAACAGAAAGCTTTTTGTGTTATTGAGTACGGCAGAAGTGAATCGACGACAGTTGTTCAGCGTGCATTTCGAACGAAGTATGGTGTTAAACCTCCTGATAGGTGGTGTATTAAACGTTGGTATAAACAGTATACAGAGAATGGGTGTTTGTGCAAAGGGAAAAGTTCTGGACGGCCGAGAACGAGTGATGAAAATGTAGCACGCATCCAGCAAGCATTTGTTCGCAGCCCAGGAAAATCGACTCGCAGAGCTAGCAGAGAGCTGCAAATTCCACAATCAACTGTATGGAGAGTCCTACGAAAAAGGTTAGTTATGAAACCTTATCGTCAACTACCCGAGGCGATGGATCGGCCGCCAGGCAGCCCGTGACAGAGCACTTCATCACTGGCCTCCAAGAAGCCCTGATCTTACCCCCTGCGATTTTTTCTTATGGGGGTATGTTAAGGATATGGTGTTTCGGCCACCTCTCCCAGCCACCATTGATGATTTGAAACGAGAAATAACAGCAGCTATCCAAACTGTTACGCCTGATATGCTACAGAGAGTGTGGAACGAGTTGGAGTATCGGGTCGATATTGCTCGTGTGTCTGGAGGGGGCCATATTGAACATCTCTGAACTTGTTTTTGAGTGAAAAAAAAACCTTTTTAAATACTCTTTGTAATGATGTATAACAGAAGGTTATATTATGTTTCTTTCATTAAATACACATTTTTAAAGTTGTGGTATTCTTTTTGAATCACCCTGTATATATACACACACGGAACACGCTACATATTTTCCACTCCACATGCGAAGGACTGCTACGTTGGCTACAGCGCTGCACTGAAGTTAATGATGCTTATCTGAATGTTTATTGTAACGCTGATCTCAACAATAAACGACTGAAACACACCTAACGTGTTTCAGAGTACCGTGCTTCAGTCTGTGAAAACGGAACCCCTATACTCGTATACTGAAGAACCAAATAAATTGGTACACCTTCCTAATATCGTGTAGGGTCCCCGCGAGCATGCAGAAATGCCGCTACATGACATTTCATGGACTCGACTAATAGCTGAAGTAGTGCTGGAGGAAACTCACACCATGAATCCTGCAGGGCTGTCCATAAATCCGCAAGAGTACAACGGGGTGAACATATCTTCTGAACAACAACTTTCAAGGCGTCCCATATATGTTCAGTAATGCTCATATCTGGGGAGTTTGATGGCCAGCGGGAGTGTTTAAACTCAGAAGAGCGTTTCTGGAGCCGCTCTCTAGCAATTCTGGTCGAGTAGGGTGTCGCATTGTCCTGCTGGAATTGCCCAAGTCCGTCGAATGCACAATGGACATGAATGGATGGAGATGATCAGAGAGGATGCTTACGTTTATGTCGCCTGTCATAGTCGTATCTAGACGTATCAGGGATCCCATATCACTCCAAGTGCACACGTCCCACACCATTACAGAGCCTCTACCAGCTCGTACAGCCCCTGCTAGTGTGCGGGTCCATGGATTCATGAGGTTGTCTCCATACCCGTTCATGTCAATCCGCTCGATACAATCTGAAACGTGACTCGACCGACCAGGCAACATGGTTCCAGTCATCAACAGTCCCATGTCGGTGTTGACAGGCCCAGGCGACGGGTAAAGCTTTGTGTCGTGGTGTCAGGTCGAACGGGAAAATCCCCCCTTAAACGCTACCTCAGAGATGCTATGTCTCATCGCTCGTGCGCCGACTAGAACACCACGTTCAAACACACTTAAATCTTGATAACCTGCCATTGTCGCAGCAGTAACTGATCTAACAACTGCATCAGACGCTTGTTGTCTTATATAGGCGTTGCCGACCACAGTGCCTTATTCTACATATCTCTGTATTTGAATACGCATGCTAGTTCCTTTGGTGCTTCGGTGTAGGATCACTCTGTGGTCCGTCTGTCTCTTGTCTGTCTGTCCAACAGTTAAGAACCCTTTTCTCACAGACAAGTGGTCATATCAAGTTCGAATTTATGTATTTATGTCACGTATTAATATCTGTGGTCCCTTGGCGGCGTGAAAATTTTAAAGTTGTTGGTCCAGGCAATCAAAGATATGGCCATTTATGTCACAAATTCTGGTACTCGAAAACTCACTCATCAAAACATATATGGTATTTCCCGTTGAACTAGAATTATTAAATTTGGAAAGAAGCGAGGTTTCACCGCTCCTCGACCTTAACGCTCTTGCCTGAACAACATGGCAGAAACATCTTCTCCCATCAGAGCAAAATCCTTTCTGCCCCAATCCATCGTTCGGCCACTTTCTCAAAGTCCTTCTCAGCAGCAGGCGCCCGACTCTGGAATACGGGTAACCTCCCGCATTACGTTAGAGGACTGAATAACATCTCCAACTTCAGAAGACAGTTAATGATATATCTATTAAAGCAACAATAAGGATATAAGCACTTGCTACCCTAGTACATCCTTCTTTCCGAGCAGATCTCCCTGATTTCCCAGTATTCGTAGCTGATGCATCATTTTCCTTCCTTCCCCCAGAACTAGCTTTATATTTTGTACACGTATCCATTTTTTATATCTACCACTATCATTATTGTTATTACTGCCATTATTATTATTATTATTATTATTATTATTATTATCACTATTAGTGACAGCAGCTGTAGTAATACAAATACTGCCTTTATTATTCTGTAGTCAGTATTATTTACTCACGATGCCACTTCAGACACTCATTTTAACGCTATTATTCATATTAAAATATTTTTCATATTAAAATGCTGTAGAAAAGGTACTATACTTGTAAAATCCTGATCCGATGTAAGAGAGGGCCTGATGGCCCTAAACAGATCAGATTAAATAAATAAATAAATATTAAGATCCATGTGTTGCCTTTGTAATGTCCAGGGGACATAAATTGCTGTGAATTCAGTGTAATTATTGTCTATGAATGCAAGTGCCTCTTCTATTCGTATCATTGCGTATTTCATTCAGTTACCTTCTGTACCATACTGCAGCAGTTCTTTCTGTGTGTGGCCCAAGTTTAAGCGAGGTATACTACTTGGCAGTGACGTATCAAGCGGAGATAGGAGATACTTTGGTCCTTACGTTCCGAACGCTAATGCATAAAGTATGTACCGGGTGGGTATAATTAAAGTGCAGCTGCTCACAGAGGTCCAGTATGGGTTATAGTTATCGTGTGGCAGTGAAACTTGTAAGATATTTTAATGCGTTAATGTGGAACCGATGTGTGTGGGAAAGCAATTAGTTCCAGTTTTAGCCAGGTGCAAAAGTCGCGCTGTGAATACAAGAAAAACGTAGGAAATATTTCCAGATGTGAAGGATTAGCAACAGGATGTGGGCATAAAAGGTCTGTCAAGTGAGAAAGGTACCTTACTCATACCGATTACTAAGGGGCGATCTGTAAATATTCAGCTTCTCAGCGAAGATCGCATCTGTAAATCCTTTGTTTACGATGAATAGTTTCGGTAAACAGAGATAGCATCATCTGATTGGTATACAGGCCAATTGGCTCTATAAATATACTTCATCTCTTAATTAGTTAGACAGATGGCATAAGAAGCATTGGCACGTCAAATTTACAAACAGTATATGCAATACGTTCAAAGTTAAACCAGTATATACGGAATGTTTCGCCACGTGCATCCGTCCCATATTTCAGATCAGAGAGTGTATCACTGATGCAGGAGCTTCGCTGAACTGACTCGTAGCGAAAGTAAATTTTTAGATGAGCTCTTCATTGAAATTCTTGTATATTTAGGTATCACATTCACTTGGAGACATTCTTTGTTGAAGAGGATGTATCCCTTAGTGTCTGGCAAGATGTTAGTTAACTTGTTCATACTGATTTTTGCGTCCTGTCAGTTCAGCGGCGCTCTTGCATCAGTGATACACTCTGTGACCGGTAACACGAATATGGGACGGATGTACTTGGCGAAACATCTTGTAAATACTGATTTTAACTTTGAACATACTGTATATACTAAGTTTAAATTTGACATGCCATTGTATCTTATGTGAACTGTCCAGCTAATTAAGATACTGACAAGGGAACCTCCCCATCGCACCCCCCTCAGATTTAGTTATAAGTTGGCACAGTGGATAGGCCTTGAAAAACTGAAAACAGATGAATTGAGAAAACAGGAAGAAGTTGGGTGGAACTGTGAAAAAATAAGCAAAATATACAAACTGAGTAGTTCATGGGAAGATAGGCAACGTCAAGGAGAGGGAAAACGCAGGAGCGCCGTGGTGTCGTGGTAACGTGAGTAGCTGCGGAACGAAAGGTCCATGGTTCAAATCTTCCATCAAGTAAAGAGTTTAATTTTTTATTTTCAGGTTATGTGACAAACTCTTATGTTTTCATCACTTTTTTGGGAGTGATTATCACATCCACAAGAAAACCTAAATCGGGCAAGGTAGAAGAATCTTTTTACCCCTTCGCCAAGTGTACAAGTTAGGTGGGTCGACAACATATTCCTGTCATGTGACGCACATGCCGTCACCAGTGTCGTATAGAATATATCAGATGTGTTTTTCTGTGGGGGAATCAGTTGACGTATGACCTTGCGATCAAATGTTTTCGGTTCCCATTGGAGAGGCACGTCCTTTCGTCTACTAATCGCACGGTTTTGCGATGCGGTCGCAAAACACAGACACTAAACTTATTACAGTGAACAAAGACGTCAATGAACGAACGGACAGATAATAACTATGCAAAAATAAAATTTTCACTCGAGGGAAGACTTGAACCAAGGACCTCTAGTTCAGCAGCTGCTCACGCTACCACCAAACCACGACGCTCCTGAGCAAAGGCTGTCCATGATGTTGCCTATGCGACCCATGGACTACTCAGTTTGTATATTTTGCTTATTTTTTCACAGTTCCACACAACTTCTTCCTGTTTTCTCAATTGATCTGTGTTCAGTTTATCAAGGCCTATCCACTGTGCCAACTTATAACTAAATCTGAGGGGGGTGCGATGGGGAGGTTCCCTTGTGAGTACATTTATAGGGAATGTTGGCCATATGTACGTCAGATGATGGTAAGTCTGTTTACCGAAACCAGCCGCCGTCAGTAAAGGTTTTTCAAATGCGATACTGACTGAGAAGTTGTTTCTCTTCAAACTGAAGTGAGAAAGGTGTAAAGTTGATTTTATTATACTGAAGCGACAAAGAAACTGAAATAGGCATGCGTACTCAAATACAGAGATACGTAAACAGGCAGAATACGGCGTTGCGCTCGGCAACGCATATAGTAGACAAGTGCCTGGCGCAGTTGTTAGGTCGGTTGCTGCTGCTACAACGGCAGGTTATCAAGATTTAAGTGAGTTTGAACGTGGTGTTATAGTCGGCGCACGAGCGATGGTACACAGCATCTCCGAGGTAGAGATGAGGTGGGAATTTTTCCGTACGACCATTTCAAGAGTGTACCGTGAATATTATAAATTCGGTAAAACATCATGTCTCCGACATGCCGCGCCGGAAAAAGATCCTGCAAGGACGGGACCAGCGACGACTGAAGAGAATCGTTCAACGTGACAAAAGTGCACCGAGCGAGGTGGCGCAGTGGTAGCACACTGGACTCGCATTCGGGAGGACGACGGTTCAATCCCGTCTCCAGCCATCCTGATTTAGGTTTTCCGTGATTTCCCTAAATCGTTTCAGGCAAATGCCGGGATGGTTCCTTTGAAAGGGCACGGCCGATTTCCTTCTCAATCCTTCCCTAACCCGAGCTTGCGCTCCGTCTCTAATGACCTCGTAGTCGACGGGACGTTAAACACTAACCACCACCACCACCACCACAAAAGTGCAAACCTTTCGCAAATTGCTGCAGATTTCAATTCTGGGCCATGAAGAAGTGTCAGCCGAAGGCTCACTCGTGTACCCTTGCTGACTGCACGACACAAAGCTTTATGCCTCGCCTATGCCTATGAACACCGACATTGGACTGTTGATGACTGGAAACATGTTGCCTGGTCGAAAGAATCTCGTTTCATCCTGTATCGAGCGGATGGACGTGTACGGGTACGGAGACAACCTCATAAATCCAAGGACCCTGCATGCCAGCAGGGCTCTGAAATGTTGTGGGGCGTCTGCAATTGGAGTGATATGGGACCCCTGAGACTCTGACAGGTGACACGTAAGTTAGCATCCTGTCTGATCATCTGCATCCATTCATGATTCCGAAGGACTTGGGCAATTCCAGCAGGAGAATGCGACATACGAAGCGTCCAGAATTGCTACAGAGTGGCTCTAGGGTCACTCTTCAGAACTTAAACACTTCCACTGGCCACCAAACTCCCTAGACATGCACATTATTGAGCAAATGTGGGATGCCTTACAACGTGCTGTGCATAAGAGATCTCCACCCCGTCGTACTCTTACGGATTTATGGACAGCCCTGGGGGATTCATGGTGTCAATTCCCTCCAGCACGCCGGCCGCTGTGGCCGAAGGGTTCTAGGCGCTTCAGTCCGGAACCGCGCGACCACTATGGCCGCAGGTTCGAATCCTGCCTCGGGCGTGGATGTGTGTGATGTCCTTAGGTTAGTTAGGTTTAAGTAGTTCTAAGTTCTAGGGGACTGATGACCTCTGATGTTACGTCCCATAGTGCTCAGAGCCATTTGAACCCTCCAGCACTTCTTCAGACAATCGAGCCCATCCCACGTCGTGCGTGCTCGCGGGGGTCGTACACGATATTATACAGGTGTACCAGTTTCTTTGGCTCTTCAGTGCATTAACCGCCGGTTACAAAATTTTTTTCAGTATGAGCACTGGAGACGTCGACGAGTTGCTGTAAAGCGCCAGATTAGCACCTGGTGGCCAAATCTGGAATCCATTTTTCCCCCCAGCGTAAATCGGTTCCGTATTGACTCATTAGAACATCTTCCCAGTTTCGTTGCCGTACGATAGTTACAGCCCACACTGAACGTCTGTGGGTAGTTGCACTAATTGTAACTAGCCAGTACTACAAAGATGAAGAAAATGGGTGATTTGTGGAGCGTACGTTTTCCTCGCAAGCGTGAGTGTCGTGTGTGCCGGCAGGCGCCCACGGAGGCGGCCGGCTCGGGACCGAGGGCTCCGGGCTGGGCGTTATTCTGGTCCTGGTGCGGTTGGGTCCGGCGGCCGCGCCGCTCAATGGAATGTTTGGCGCGCAGCCAGCGGCGCCTCTGACTGCTGCAGCCGACCAGAGCCGAGCTGAGACGCGCTTGTCTGTGGCGCGGTGGAGGGGTGGGGAAGGGAGGGCGGGGAAGAGGGGGGGGGGGTAGCGGCGACGTGGCGCCGCGCCGCTGGCTACTCGGTTCGAACCTCACCAAAGATAAACATCGTTAATATTTAGTTGCCACATCGTAGCCCGGACGCAGGGTACGCACAAACTCATCAACACCGCTCCATACAGCCGCTCGGGTGCGTTAACTCCTCACAAATTTTCCCAGCACTCTGCGAAAGTTAGCAACTGTTGTCCACTTGGGTCTGAAAATGTAGGACCCCCACGTTTTTGCTGCTCTAAGGAATTACTGATACATAACAAAGCCCCAGGAAGAAAACGTGTGACAACCAGCTGAAGATGGATTCGTAAAAACTCCAACCGGTCATGGTTTGATCCAAACAAATCTTGTTAAACCATATTTGCAATTGGTTACTGTTTCAGTTATAAACCTTGTAGTATTACAGCCACAACTCTCAACATGTCAGTTTTCGACAAAAAGTGGCGAAGTAATTATACTGAAGTCAGACTAGAAACAATTTATTTATTTATTTATTTCATTAACAGTACAGAGTAACCCATCGCCTTGAAATGTAAGGTGGGTCGTATGCTTCTGAATCTAATAGCAAAGACTTCTCATTGTTACAGTCTTATTGGTATACAGATGTTAATGCTTTTTTTAAATAATGTAATGAACATAATATATAAAGATTTCTCTGAGGTGACAGCGGATTGAATGCTTATCAATTGTTAAAATGGTTCCATATAATTTGTTACTACATAGTTGATGAGAATATAATTTATACAATGCAAATGTCAAAGAAAAAAAAGTAACACAATGAGCGTGATTAAGAATAATTTGTAAAATATAGAGGGAAGTGATATGCTGTATTTGGATGAGCAGTACAGTCCAAGTAGCATGTTCGTTAGTAATGGCCTATTTCTATCTATTTCAGATGAGAAGGTCTCGGTACAACCTCGAGCTATTCTCATCTGAAATGGTTTGCGCTAATGTATGTTTACACAGATTATGCAGATTCAATGCTGATTGAGCACTTCATACGTGGAATACGTGAATTTTAGCTTCACATGAGAAATACACTTATGTTTGTAACTTGTTAGTTGAAATAGAACATAGTTCATTGCTACTTGATTGCATTATTCCTTAAATGACTTAATACATTTATGATATATGGAATTAATTGATTATAGCTTTGAACAGAGAAGAGAATATACTTCTGTCTGCACACAATAAGACGAGCAATACATTACTGATTGTGTGCAACTATCTTGGTTGTGGCTTCTCGGTGAAACACTGAAAATAATTACATAAGAACATCTGGTTACTGTCTTTCCTGTTCCCCCACACATCGTCAGCCCCCCCCCCCCCCCCACAACGCTGACCATCCATATAAAAAAATGGCTCTGAGCACTATGGGACTCAACTGCTGTGGTCATAAGTCCCCTAGAACTTAGAACTACTTAAACCTAACTAACCTAAGGACAGCACACAACACCCAGCCATCACGAGGCAGAGAAAATCCCTGACTCCGCCGGGAATCGAACCCGGGAACCCGGGCGTGGGAAGCGAGAACGCTACCGCACGACCACGAGATGCGGGCTCACCACCCACCCATATACATCGTGCTATGTTCACCACTTTTATAATCTGTACCATCTTTGAATTTAATAGTGAATAGGTTAGTCTATTCAAATATTTACCCTGCATATAGAGTGATTCAGATGCCCCTACCGATGTCGCTTTATGCAACCTGCAGTGTTAAATGTGGCCTTCAAAGACCACGTGCAAGATGTTGATATCTCTCTCTCTCACTACGCACGAATTACTAATCGCACAGAAAAATGAACAGGACCTTTTTATAGGAAATTTAATGCAGCTAAATTCTAAATTGGGATACGTTTTCGCTGGAGGCCACAGTTTTCGAGTTATTCAAGAGAAACGCACAAAACTGACCTTCAAACGCACCTCCATCCCTCACCGGTCTGGATTTCTAGTTTGCAGTTCCTGGCACTCCCTGCTACCACAGCACGAAAATTTCCGACTACGCGAATCATTTCCGATATTCAACCTTCTTTGCTCTCTATTGACTAGGCCGTTACACCACAAGAGTAGTTGGCTATTTCGTAAACATCACTTATTTAAATGTACCGTGAAGGCAATGAAAAGAAAAAAAAAACCACTTTCCTTAGCGTTACGCTAAAACTAATTTCGTTGACAGTTCGATCCAAACCCTTACAAACACAGTAATTTCGTAGTCAGGAGACCTGACCAGTACAAAGATGCAATTGTTTTTTTAATGCTCTTAACTGTTAGGTGAAATTTATACAAACGTCAATTTTACAATATGTAAATTCTCGACTAAACTGCTGACTTAATTAAGGTAGTCAGTGAAGACCAAAAAAGTAGAATCTACGAAATAATTCGAGCAGACCCAGATTTTTGCACTTAAGCAGGGGGAGTGCCATGAAGCACATACTAATTACCCTGACCACTGGGGGTTAAAAGTGGGAGCGGGGGTGCATTTGAAGATCACTTTTGTACGTTTCCTTGAATAACTCGGAAACTACGGCCTCTAGCGAAAACGGATCCCAGCACAAAACTTACGGTAAATACATTAAATTTCCTACAAAAAGGTCCTGTTCATGTTTTATGTGGGGTTAATAGCTCTGTGCACAATGTGTGAGGGAATATGAGTATCTCGCGCGTCATTTTTGATGGCCAGATATAACGCTGCGGGTTGTATAAAATGACAGCGGTAGGGGCAACTAACTCACCCTGTTGTTTTCTTCATACATTTCACTCAATACTTGCAACAAAATGTTATAAAATAGATCATAAAGTATAACTGGTAACTGTAATTATTCAATGGTGCTATTTATAGAAGTTGTGACACCTTGCTGTTTATAATATACCCATGGTATATGGGTCCAAAACATTTACAATAAAAAATGTCTATCTATAAATACAAAAATTAAACATTATAAGTCGGTAATTAAACCAATAATGCTATATGCCAGCGAAACCTTGACACTTAAAAGGAAAACAGATATGGAAAACCTGAAGAAAGAGGAAAGGAAAATCATTAGGAAAATTCTGGGACCAAGATGGACCAAAGAGGGGTATAGATTACAGAAAAATTCTAAAATTGAAGAATATTCTAACATAGAGATAGACATGAGGAAGAAGCGTCTAAAATTCTATGGCCACATAATGAGACTTCCCGATCACAGACTTACAAAAAAAAAAAAAAAAAATAGTAAGATACGTAGCATCCCTTGTTAATGGAGGAGAATGGATCAAAAATGTAAAGAAAGATCTGGAATTAGCCAACATTACTACTGAAGACATGAACAAAAGAAACAATTTCAAACTTAAAGCTGACAAATGGGAGGTCAAACCGGAGACAAAAGCGCCGAGAACTGGAACAAAATGGAGCGAAGAAAGAAAAGCTGAATTCTCGCAAAGAATGAAGACCAGGTGGGCAAACAAGAAGAATAAGAAGCCCCAGAAGTGAACCATCTTTACTTAGCGTCTTCCATGTTGGGAGCTTTACGACTAATAATAATATACCCATGAAAACCTGAATAGCTCTGTTGGCATCCAAGGCCATATTGTCGTAATATGGAATACCACGTCTAGATTTCACATACACGAACAGTGTGAGTGATGGCTTGAATGTATGTTTGTGTGGATTTCTACATAATGAAGAAGGCACAGCACTTGTAAGTACAAAGATACTATTTTATGACATTATCTCGTAAAAAAATTACGAGATTTTCCGATTTCCAGATTGCAGTAAATTCAGAAAAGAACGACTGCCGAACAAGAGAGGCAGAGCAAAACACAAAATGCCTGTGTAAATGTAAGTTGCTGCATTCGACAACGCAACTTTGCATTTTCCTGAAGTGCACGAGGAAAAACCTAACTTGTGCAGCGTTTTATTTTTAAATCTTTAATGACACAGGCACAGGCTTTCCAAAAACATTATTTATGATGAACAGAATTAAGACCATCCATGAATAGCGCGAAAATTAGTGAAAGAACTATGTTCCTCTGTTGTGAGAAACTTCATATTTAACAACAGACATCAAAAAAAGTTTTGCACCAACCCTGTTTCCAGAACTCCTGAACATAGACGTTGACTATGGATATTTTATCACAGACACTGTCCCTTTGACTGTTCAGAGATGTCACTAAACCAGCCCAAAGATGTAAGCAACCACGTATGAGCAGCGCACTATTAGACGGAGGGGATCCGACAGCCGACCAGTTCCAGTCATTCCACCAGGAATGATGTACACTGCTCGTGTCGTCTGTAGTTCAACCATACCTAGATGGTCAATTCAGCGGTTCGATCGCGTCTGCATTGTTACTTAGTGCCAGGAAGGGCTCTCAACAAGGGAAGTGTCCACGCGCCTTGGAGTGAACCAAAGCTATATTGTTCGGACGTGGAGGAGATACAGAGAGACAGGAACTGTCGTTGACATGCCTCGCTCAGGCCACCCAAGGGCTAATACTGCAGCGGACGACCGCTACCTACGGATTATGGCGCGGAGGAGCCCTGACAGCAACGCCACCATGTTGAATAATGCTTTTTGTGCAGCCACAGGACGTCGTATTATACTCAAACTGCGCAAATAGGCTGCATGATGCGCAACTTCACTCCCGACATCCATGGCGAGGTCCGTCTTTGCAACAACGACACCATGCAGTGCGGTACCGATGGGCCGAACAACATACCAAATGGACCGCTCAGGATTGGCATCACTTTCTTTTCATCGACGAGTATCGCATATGCCTTCAACCAGATAATGGTCGGAGACGTGTTTGGAGGCAACCCGGCCAGGCTGAACGCCCTAGACACACTGTCCAGCGAGTGCAGCATGGTGGAGGTTCCCTGATGTTTTGGGGTGGCATTATGTGGGGCCGACGTACCCCGCTGATGGTCATGAAAGGCGCCGTAACGGCTGTACGATACATGAATGCCATCTTCCGACCGATAGTGCAACCATATCGGCAGCGTGTTGGCGAGACATTCATCTTCATGGACGACAATTCGCGCCCCCATCGTGAACATCTTGTGAATTACTTCCTTCAGGATAACGACATCGCTCGACAAGAGTGGCCAACATGTTCTCCAGAAATGAACCCTATCGAATATGCCTGGGATAGACTGAAAAGGGCTGTTTATGGACTACTTGATCCGCCAACCACTCTGAGGGATCTACGCCGAAACGCCGTTGTCGAGTGGGACTATCTGGACCAACAGTGCCTAGATGAATGTGTGGATAGTATGCCGCGACGAATACAGGCATGCATCATTACAAGAGGACGTGCTACTGGTTGTTAGAGGTACTAGTGTGTACATCAATCTGGACCACCACCTCTGAAGGTCTCGGTGTATGGTGGTACAACATGCAATGTGTGGTTTTCATGAGCAATGAAAAGGGCGGAAACGATGTTTATGTCCAATTTTCTGTACAGGTTCCAGAACTCTCGGAACCGAAGTGATGCAAAACTTTTTTTGATGTGTGTATAAAACTTCATTGCTTGACTGGATTTGTTTGATTGCATCACTGCTTAACAAGAAATATTTGCACATCACTTTCTGCATCTCAGCCATCAACCTCTGGAACAAAGTACGCCGCAACCTGCATCTTATTCAAAACCATTGTCCTTTCTAAAGGCGATGGATTCTTTATTTGTTATTATCGGCGTAGCTTCCTTTTCGGCATATCCGAACTCTGTTCCTTCTCTCCACGAGGGGATCAGTATCTCCGCAACACTGTAGACTACCCATGTGTTTCTCATCCCTTCCTACTTCTATTTTTTTCCTTCCATCTCGTCATATCTGCTCTTGCTCTGACCAGTCAACTTCTTGTCCCCATTGATTCCTTCTGGGTTGCTTTTTGTAACGGACTGCTTCTTGTAAGATGTCATTCCTAATATTCGAAAATAATTTAGTGAGGAAATTGCTTAACACAACGTCAATTGACGTGCCACATATTGACAAACTGCCTATTGGCTTCTGTCTCGGGTTCTTCGGCCGACGTTCATCTAATGATTTTTCTGACGTTTCGCCAGCACGAGTGGCTGGCATTGTCAAAGCTTCACCCTCCATTGCCGGTGGTGAACTGGAGCCGAGCTCGCGGCCGCAGACTATATGTACCTGGCGCGCCAACGTCCGAGGGCTTCTCCGCGGTCATTTCCGGTGCGGTTCTCCTCTTGCTACCTACGACGGTCGTTCCCTGCAGTACGGGAAGCCAGGATCCGTTTACCTTAAGGGTTTTCTCTTTCTTGTTCAAACTGTTCGCGTGTTTTTGTATTTCTACAGCTTCTCTGAACAAGCGCGTGTGATAGTGCTTCTCTACAGCCAGAACTTCGATGATACTTTCGTGGTGTGGAGCCATGGTGAAGAACAGCTCGGTGACTTCCTAAGGCACTTGAACAGCCTCCATGCCAACATAACATTTACCATGGAAGTAGAAAAAGACAAGAAACTGCCATTTCTAGATGTGCTGGTCACAAGGGACGGCGAAAACCTGGGACACAGCGTGTATCGAAAACCGACTCACACGGACCGATACCTGCACAAACTTTCAAACCACCACCCGAGCCAGAAAAGAGGCATGATTAGTAGGCTCGTAACGAGAGCAGGACGAATATGTGAGCCGCAACACCTCAAACGAGAAATGTAACACCTGAAAACTGTTCTGAGGAGCAATGGGTACTCCACAAATTACATTAGAAGTGTAACAGAGCCAAACACTCGGCGAAGTAAGGAACCAGAAGAAGAAATGTCGGGTACGGCCTTTCTGCCATACATTCCCAGAGTGACGGACAGAATCGGCCGTATATTGCGCAAACATGGCGTAAGGACGATTTTCAAACCGACAAGGAAGATCAAAGAGTGTCTTAGATCGGCGAAGGAGAAAAGAGACCCACTTGCAATGTCGGGAATATACCGTATACCATGTACATGCGGAAAAGTTTATGTCGGAATGACTGGACGATAATTAACACCAGGATCAAAGAGAATAAGCGACATTGCAGGTTTGGGCAGGTGGAGAAATCGGCCGTGGCAGAGCACGCACTGAATGAGACCGACCACGTAATAAAATTCGCCGACACGGAAGTTCTGGCTGTAGAGAAGCACTATCACACGCGCTTGTTTAGAGAAGCTGTAGAAATACAAAAACACGCGAACAGTTTCAACAAGAAAGAGGAAAGCCTTAAGGTAAACGGATCCTGGCTTCCTGTACTGCAGCGAACGACCGTCGCAGGTAGCAAGAGGAGAACCGCACCAGAAATGACTGCGGAGAAGCCCTCGGACGTTGGCGCGCCAGGTACATATAGTCTGCGGCCGCGAGCTCGGCTCCATTTCACCACCGGCAATGGAGGGTGAAGCTTTGACAATGCCAGCCACTCGTGCTGGCGAAACGTCAGAATAATCATTAGATGAACGTCGGCCGAAGAAGCCGAGACAGAAGCCAATAGGCAGTTTGTCAACAAGTGGCCACGAAAGCCTTAACAATTTTGTATGTCACATATTCTTTCCTATATTATTATTGTTATCATTAACATACAGGATGACTATTGCTTAAACCGACAAACTTTGCAAATATCTTTCTATAGCGTCATAATTTCCTGTGTGCCTTATTTAATCCGATAGAGGGCATATCCACTTTTCATTGATTTGTTATTGTAACGGATCCTGTTGTACCGATAGAGGGCATACTTTGCTTTTCAGTTGTAGTAGCTGTTTCACATCCACATTTAGTTGTACATCTTGACCCAGCACAGTACTAGTTTACTAAGGGAGCGACACATCTGGAGTGAGTACACTGATATAGTTGGTGCTTTACATAGCCGGCCGAAGTGGCCGTGCGGTTAAAGGCGCTGCAGTCTGGAACCGCAAGACCGCTACGGTCGCAGGTTCGAATCCTGCCTCGGGCATGGATGTTTGTGATGTCTTTAGGTTAGTTAGGTTTAAGTAGTTCTAAGTTCTAGGGGACTAATAACCTCAGCAGTTGAGTCCCATAGTGCTCAGAGCCATTTTTTGCTTTACATAGCGAATCGCAAGGGACGAGCAGCACGGCGGATTTATTAACAACAGTATCTCAATCGCCGTATCCGACATTATTGGACGTTTACTGCTGAGTATCAACGTCTGCGTGAGGCCGGATCACTTAGTACATTATTTGGACGGGGATAGAGCCGCACAGAACGAAATCTGCAATTTAAGGAAGCTGTCCTGCAGCATGTGCAGCAGCATCCTTCCATCAGTACTCGTGCAATTACGCGTGGCATGGGGACGAATCAAACGAATGGACTGAACGACCTTCATGAGCAGTTGTTGCATCCATTTCACGTACAGCATGTGCACAACCTGGAACCAGATGATTATCCTCTCAGTGGTACCCGGAAAAGTGTCAAATGCATCAAGCATTTCCCTCCTCTGTGCTGTTTACAGATGAAGCAACGTTCGGGCGCGATAAGGTCTTCAACAACCACAATTCGCATGTTTGGAGCGAGTTTAATTCACATGCCACTTCTATTCACGGTCATCAAGTGCCGTTCTTCTAGAATGTGTGGGTAAGTGTTGTTGGTGAATGTCTAATTAGGTCGATAAATGACTGACATTATTACAATTTCCTCGCTAGAGCACTGCCAGAATTGCTGGATGACGTGCCACTCGCTACGAGACTGTATTTGGTTGCAGCATGAGCAGGTGCCAGCACATTTCAGTCGTCCTGTGCGTCGATACTTGAACCCTAATATTCAGAAAAGTGCACAAGAACTAAACAATGTACAGATGTCATACATATTGCATTTTGAAGAGAAACCCTGAAAATTTGTTTTACAAACAATCGATATGCGCGAGTGACCCGGCCGACATCAATACGGTAATCGAATTCTTGCAGCCGGCCGCTGTGACCGAGCGGATCTAGTCGCTTCAGTCCGGAACGGCGCTTCTGCTACGGTCACAGGTTCCAATCCTGCCACGGGCATGGATGTGTGTGATGTCCTTAGGTTAGTTAGGTTTAAGTAGTTCTAAGTCTAGGAGACTGATGACCTCAGATGTTAAGTCCCATAGTGCTTAGAGTCATTTGAACCATTTTTTAATTCTTGCCATACTCGTCCCAGCACGGCATCGTCGACTGTGGCAGTCGCTTCCCCTATTCTCCCCCAGAGCTCTGCTACATCACGTGGCAAAGACGGCATACACACCAGATCTTTGATGTGTCCCCACAGCAAAAAGTCACACGCAGTGAGACCTGCTGATCGGGGAGGCCATTTCATGCAACAGCTGTCCCCTTCTCCCCTTCTGTAGAACGGCCGATCCATCACTACGCCAGCTCCGTACTCAGGTACCTATGAAAATAGGGTGGAGCCCCATCCTGCTGAAAAATGAACGGATAGTCTGATTGCCTAAGAGGCATCAACCATTGCTGCAACATGTCCAAGTAGGAATATCCAGTGACAGCGCTCTCGGCGAAGAGGAATGGCCTGCCGGCCGCTGTGACCGAGCCATTCTAGGCGCTTCTGGAACCGCGCTGCTGCTACGGTCGCAGGTTCGAATACTACATCGGGCATGGATGTTTGTGATGTCCTTAGGTTAGCTAGGTTTAAGTAGTTCTACATCTAGGCGACTGATGACCTCAGATGTTAAGTCCCATGGTGCTTAGAGCCATTTGAACCATTTTGAAGAATGACCCGTACAAGGCACGTGACAAGGCACAAAAACATTTACCTTTGGGGAATCACGCTCAAATTCAATTCATCCATGTGGATGCTTTGTACCGCAGTTCCGACGATTATGCCAATTCACTTTCCCATTAGTGTGAAAAGTGGCTTCGTCGTTAAAATTAAGCGATCAACAATGCCATCCCCATCCTCATTCAGTTGTTGCAACTACGAACAAAACTCAAAACGCTTGTCTTTGTCGTCTTCACTGAGCTTCTGTACCAGCTCCAGTTTGAATGGTTTCATAGACACCTTCTGTCGCAGGACTTCCTACACCGTCATTGGAGACATTTCTAGTTCACGGGATGCGTGACGCGCCGATTTCTTTGGACTCCTTATGAATGTCTCTCGTACGCGCTCCACATTCACTTCACTCACACTGGGACATCCTCTTCTCTTTTCCAGGCAAAAGCAACCCGTCATAACGAATTTGTTGTGCCAGTGTAAATGGCCTCCTTGTTGGTGGCTTCTTACCGCATTTGGTTCTAAACACCCGTTGAACAGCTGTAGCACACTTGTTTTTGTCGAACTTCAACACACAGAAAGTTTGCTCCGCACCTGAACTCGCCATGTTTGCGACTAGCGCTGACTATCGGCAAATTACCAAACTACGCTGTGCCGGTATACATGAAAAAAGACTTTCAGGGTTTCTCTTCAAACTGACATAAGTATGATATCTGTACAATGTCCGGTTCTTGTGCAATAAATAATTGGAAACGTTCCCAAACTTAATGTACACCCTGTAAGTAAGTCGCATTGTGTAGTCAGTGTGTATGAACCTTGTCTCGTCTGAATGTGCATAAACGTGAACATGTGTTCGCCTCCACATTTCTTTAGGTTACGTCTGCTGAATAAATTGTGCTGTCTGCATACAGACTAAGTGCACATGCACCACTGTTGCGTAACTGATTCCATTTGATTTCTTATTACCTGTTTCTTCTGTGCTTGCGTTCTCCACAGTGCAATCCTTATCCAACATTCCGGGACTGGTAACGTTATATCCCTGTAGAATACAGAAGTCTCCTTTTAACCATTTTTTTAGAATAAAATGTAGCCCCCATTTACTATTGAAACTGGAATGTTGACTCACTTTGGTGACATGTAATCTTGTCATGTTAAATAAATAAGCAAATAATCCATTATGTAGTATCCCATCATTCTTACTTATCTCACTTAATTTCTTTGTTGTACGTAGTAGGTAAGTGGTGCATTTCCAATTACCAATTAAATATTTGGAGCATAACACTAGGAACTCGAAGTGTTAGCTGCGTATACGAGGTGCGGCTAGAAAAAAACCGGACTGATGCTGGAAAAAATATTTATTTACAATTATTTACAATTTCATGTTATCTCCTTCAATGTACTCTCCTCCTCGGTCTCTACACCGATCCATACGAATTTTCCACTGTTCATAGCAATGCTGCAGATCATTTTCGGTAAGTCCATACATTACTTCCGTCGCTTTTTCTTTATTGCTTCAACAGTCTCAAATCTAGTTCCTTTCAAAGCTGACTTGACTTTAGGGAAAAGAAAAAAGTCACAGGGGGCCAAATCAGGTGAGCAGGGTGGATGATCTAAGATGGGAATGTTGTGTTTTGCCAAAAACGTCTTCACTGACAACGCACTGTGAGCTGGGGCATTGTCTTGGTGAAGGATCCATGACTTTTTTCTCCACAAATCGTTCCGTTTTCTCCGTACTCGCTCACGTAGGGTAGCCAGGACGCTAAAGTAGTAATGCTGATTCACTGTTTGTCCCTCTGGTACCCAATCAATGTGCACAATCACTTTGATGTCAAAAAAAAAAAAAAAAAAAAAAAACCAGTCATCATTGCCTTGAATTTCGATTTTGACATTCGTGCTTTTTTTTGTCGTGGAGAACCAGGAGTTTTCCAATGCATCGATTGGCGTTTAGTTTCGGGATCGTAAGTAAAAAACCACGATTCATCGCAAGTAATAACATTTTGTAAGAAGGTGGGATCACTTTCAATGTTTTCCAGGATGTCAGAACAAATCATTCTTCGGCGTTTCTTCTGTTCAATTGTGAGACACTTTGGAACCATTTTTGAACACACTTTGTTCATGTTGAAACTTTCTTGAAGAATCTGCCTAACACTTTCCTTGTCAACTCCTGTTAACTCAGACACTGCTCTGATTGTTAAACGGCGATCTTGTCGAACAAGTTTACCGATTTTTTCAATGTTTGCATCAGTTTTTGCTGACAGTGGTCTGCCAGTGCGAGTGTCATCACTGGTGTCTTCGCGGCCATCTTTAAATCGTTTAAACCACTCAAACACTTGTGTTCGCGATAAACAATCATCGCCGTACACTTGATGTAACATTAAAAAACGTTTCACTTGCAGATTTTCCTAGTTTGAAACAAAATTTGATGTTAACACGCTGTTCTTTCTGTACACTCAACATTTTCCGACGCACAGACAAAACGTCAACTACTTAAAACAGACGCCACGGGCAGACTGAGTGCAGGAGGCAGATGAAACTCGAGCAGTAGGCGGAGCGAGAGTCACGTGACAGGCCACGCGACTTTCAGCCTTATTGCATTCGTTTTATTATTTCACCAGTACTAGTCCGGTTTTTTTCTAGCCACACCTCGTATATACAAAACCATTTTGTGAAACGTGGGAAAAGAGTTTTGTAAAGGACACTTACCTTTCTTTGGCTAGCAAGAAAGTTTGACTAGTCGCAACTCTCACCACACAGATTTGAGCGTCTTTCGCACTGGATTTCATCCTGATCACAACAATGGATTAAGAGTTTCCTCCTTCCTTCCTTTCTGGTGCCAATGTTCAGGCAATGCCGGAAGGAACTTGTATGGAACTTCTTCTGTTATACAGGAGACCAACCATACCCCTACATTACAGGCTATTAATGCAATGGGGTCGACACTCTCAGAGATACTTTAAAGCTGCTCCCAGCTCCCAGAACCCAATCTTTCTCACAAATTCTTACTGCTGTGTGGCACTCAGTACAGTGAAGTCGAGGCTTTGCTTGTAAACCCCGAGGCACTTAGGAACACCATCCGGCTGCGACTACGCCTGTTTACTGTGACTGCTACCATACTACTGTTCATACACGTGATAGTTCCTTATTGATACTGGTAGTACGCCAACGGCTTTTAGTTGCGAGTTTACAGGGTGTTCTGTTGCCTACTCCGCCCCCCTCCCCCCCCTCTACCCGCGCATCTATCCCAGATCAGCTGACGTAATGCCTTGAGACATTTTCCTAACATTAAGAACTGTATTTATGTACTCTCACCGCCAATAACACTGGAACAGCTCGGAGAATATAGAAATGCTGCTGTGGTGGCTATTCACAGGACGTTGCTATGTAAGGTATGGAACGGAATTGACTGCTGAATGGTCGTGTGACATGTGACCAGAGGGGCTCTCTTTAAACAAATGTAGACCGCAAAATGCAGCAGACTTGGTTAGTTTACAGTTCTGTTTGTGCATCAGTCATATTTGTACAAGTGATTCTTTGGAACATATAGAGCTTTGAAAACGAAGGAATCATTTATACTAGCCCTGTATTCTCATTAAAGATTTACGAACAAAGAGGAAAGCGAATATTTTGCGCTGAAATCGGGAGAAAAGAGCCCACTAGTATTTAGTATAGGACTGTTGTTGTTTTTAAAAATACTGGGAATCCGACATATCGATATTTTATAAATATGCTTATCATGTCTCGAGATGTCTGAAAATGTATCGATATATCGGTGGGAAAAATCGAAGTACTGGCCTATAAGAATGTCAGGTGAAAATTGTAAATATTTTGCTGCTTTTAGAAATGTATATTTAGGTATTGATTTATTATTAGATATTCCGTACATCAACAAGCTAGCAGCCTATCCCCTTCAGAGTAAGATTTGAAAGGAAAACGTTGCACGTTCACGTTTGCCCATAACCATTTTTTTTTTGACTATGGTAACCGCATGTAAGTGGGCACAATACAAGGTGTCCAGTGGGTCCATCGTTCGGTTTCGTCATATATCGGATTTTTCCGTA
This sequence comes from Schistocerca nitens, assembly GCF_023898315.1. NCBI lineage: Eukaryota > Metazoa > Arthropoda > Insecta > Orthoptera > Acrididae > Schistocerca > Schistocerca nitens. The sequence goes on from NC_064622.1 coordinate 129,393,025, forward strand.
ACATTTCATGTCTACTTCGATGGTTTTTCGTTTTTTGTTTCATTTCTGCCAACCCCAGCGACCCAGCAGTTGCAGTCTCAAAATTGTGTGGCGAAATTAAACGTTGCATTTCCTGCTGGTAGCGCCGAGCGCCGTTTACGTCAGCATTTCTCCTCCCACGTCTCTGCCCACCGCAAAGACCGGTCTTGTCATTTAGATTTTTATTCTTAATTTTCAGCAACTGTTTTTGAATGTCGATTTGAAGAAAAAATCACACTAGCTGCGTTCAAAATTCCTATCAGAATTCTTGTTATACCTGTAGCGGCACCACCGTTTAGGATGGGGAAAGTTAGTTTTGGGCAATATTCTGAGCACAAGTTACAGCCAGGTGCAGGCCGGATTGCAGTGAGTTACACATACCAACAGTTGCGAAGCACAATACAGGCCACAGAGCTGTCAAATTGCTGAAAGAGTATACACAGCGGTTACGCATGTTATGCCCACTGGCCAACCTAGCGTGTTATGAGTACGTGACGCGAAGCGGTGCATATGGAAAAACAGAGGCGCACAGCTGTGTATAAATAGTTGCGGTTTTCTAATGAGATTCATTCAAGTGTAGCAGCTCTACTGGACAGTGGGGCGTGTCACACCACCAGCTACATGCAGCAGCCGGGGTCCATAGCCAGCCAGTGGTGGGCAACCCCACGGCTCGCTACCGAGAAGCATGAAGCTGGCCACCTGCATTTCACACCGAGGGGCACTGAGTCGGCAGGTTTGCAGACCACTGCCGGCATCGTGACAACGACGCAACTGTTTCTGTACAAGGCCGACTCACAGCAGTGCGTACACGGGGTGCTGAGGCATCCATACTGCGACTAGCTGTTTCGCAGACAGCGAAGTGGTGTCCTCAGCATTGCGGGGCCCAGTGATGCAGATTGAGAGGAACGGGGGCACTGTAGTTGGAAACAATAAATCACTTGGAAAGCTTGGACGAGTCTCAGTACGGTGCCTTCTACCTTTTCCCACTACATTTGGTGTCATCCTGATACATATGGTGTTGCAGTTACATTCGGTGTGAGAAGCTGCCACTACATTCCACTCACATCGCCACCCCCCAGTGCAATCGGACACTTCCTTGTTTTACACTGTCAAAGAGAAAGACTGGAGGTCACGAAGTAATAAGTCTTCTTTACACAGTGAAAGTAAAATTATGTTCTACTATAATTTCAAAAGAAACATATTTACCGAATATTGCGAAAAAAATATAACACAAAAAAATATTGGCACTTGATGTTGTCATTTCGATAACCATACATTGATACCTGTTTTGAAACAAATATTGGTTGTGTATAAACAGGCGATTAACCATGAGTATCCCAGGAAGGGACCTGTGAAAACCTGGTATAGCGGGAATCAGGCGGCGACATGGAGGGGAGGCCTGTTTGGTCTGGCAACTGGGGCAGGAGGTAGCTATGTGGGTGATCACTGCGTCCAAGCCCCACGAGTAGACATGTTGGTGAGTTAGGTGCTTGGTGAGCACAATGCCCCAGTCCATCACACTGCTGCAGGGCTGTCGGGATCACGCCACTGGTGCAGCTGTTGCCCTGTGAAGCTGGAGCACATCGTTGAGGGTGAGGGGCTCATTCTGACAATACCATTAGGCCTGGGCCTCCAGGAGTCGCAGCTGCTTGCCATTTGATGGTCAACTGTGTTGCACCAGGGGACATACCTCGTGGAGCACTGGGTCCTTGGCAGTGTGGCTTGTGGTGAGCTTGATGGTCAACTGTGTTGCACCAGGGGACATACCTCGTGGAGCACTGGGTCCTTGGCAGTGTGGCTTGTGGTGAGCTTGATATCGAAGAGATGCTTGGCCACAGGTACCTCAGTGGTGACATACAGTTGGCTACCGACTTTGCAATCCACACTGAAGGAAGGTCCTGGCCCACAGGCAGAGGCGAGAGATGGTCAGCATTAGAAAATTTGGTCGTTGAATGGTACTCAAATTCATAGCTTGAAAGAGAGTTCACCACTAAAGGCGACGTGCCGTTTTGGTTGGAAAATTTGCTGATACTTAGAAAAGAAGGAGTAAGTGTTTGCGTTCTATGAACAGCGCGTAATGGCGGGCGTAGGCATAGTCATGAAAGTATTTTAGCCAATATATCATTTCTAGGGCTCCTTCTGCTATCTGGTTGTTATGCTGTGCAGCAGAGAGGGTCTTAAACATAAATGCAATTGGTCGCTCCACGTCGTCAATCACTTGAGAAGGCATCGCCCCCAGTTTGATGCATCACCTGCTGAGATTAAAGGCTTAGGGGTATTGTGCGCCATGAGCTAGGTGGGGCAGAGGGGAGCCTCTTTCAAGTCCCAGAAGGCTTTATCGCATGCTGGGGACCACTGTCAGCGAATGCTTTCATGTAGGAGGCAGTGTAATGAATGACAAGTCTTCGAAGGAAGTACTTGAAATACGAATTCACTACATCCAGAAAGTGATAGTTCCCATATACTAATACTGGTATGTTTGAGTGTCATTACATGAGGTGCATAAGGGGCCTGAGTCGGCGTAATGAACTACCGAAACTGGTTGTGAAAATAAAGTAAAATAACTTTTCAAAATGCACAGCTGTTTGGCAATTTTCCTTGTTAAATATTCGACCAGCCGCTGTCCTGCATCCACAATGGATCAACACAGATAGGATGGGTGTATGTTGAAGAACTATGGCGTTCCTAATGGGATAACAGCCTGATGTGCTTCGAAATTTTTGACTCTAGAGGAGGATTGTGTGAACACTGAGCCAAATGTAGAAAAGAGGTCTTTTTGATAGTGGTTGGCGACCAGCTACTTGACAGTGGGGGCGGAGTTGTGTATTTCTAAGCCAAGTTCGTTGAATAAATCCACACCCAAGAGTGTCGATGACCAGACTCCTGTCTGTAAGTGTGTTTGAACAGTACTGAACTTGGGCTGTAAATTGTCCATTGGCTTTAATGATGTCCTTTCTGCAACTATGCAGCAGAGTGTCAAAATGTTGAAGGGGATGGAACCCCAGGCAATAACTAGGTTGCCAATCTATGATGGTCGCAGAGGCCACCATGTCTGTCTGCAGGTCAGGCTACCATGAGCAATACAGATTCCTCTGACTGTGGAAGCACAGACTGGATGTATGATATGTCTGGGAACAGGTCCCCTCCCCCTCATCTGAGAGGACCACACATGCACAGTCGACATTCACTTTGAGTGCCACTTAGCACCCTGATTTCCCACAATATGTGCTCCTAACACACTGGTATGTCACTGGTGTCTTTGGTGACTAATGAAACACTGTCTGCAGGAAGCGAGCTGTTGAGAGCAGCGTCTGGTCACTGAGTCTTTTCCAGCATTGTCTGAATTCGACCTGGATTGTGGGTGTGACTGGAACTAAGGACAGCACATTGGTCAGATAGCAACACTTGTGATGGGGGCTGCAGAGTGGCTGAGGCTCTGAGGGACTGTTCAGAAGCTCTGATAATGGCGGACATATTTCAAAGGAACAGTACTTCAGTTTAAGAGATCTGTGCATAGTCCTTTATCGGGGAATGTAAGAGAATTATATCCCAGACGAAGGAAGCCACATATGATTGCTTATACTGGAAATGGGAGTTGTGTGATATACCCATGATGTGGGTGATCAATTAGCAGTAAAACAGCCCTTTAAGTTTATGACAGCTGATAAACTTGTGGTTGGTTGCTGCCACACGCGTGCCTGACAAAAGTTACACTATGTGATCAAAAGTATCCAGGTACCCCCAAAAACATACGTTTTTCATATTAGGTGCATGGTGCTGCCAGCTACTGCCAGGTACTCCATATCAGCGACCTGAGCAGTCATTAAACATCGTGAGAGAGCAGAATGAGGAGCTCTGCGGAACACACAGACTTTGAATGTGGTCAGGTGATTGGGTGTAACTTGTGTCATACGTCTGTACGCGTGAATTCCACGCTCCTAAACATCCCTAGGTCCACTGTTTCCGATGTGATAGTGAAGTGGAAATGTGAAGGGACACATGCAGCACAAAAGTGTACAGGCTAGCCTCGTCTGTTGATTGAAAGAGACCGCCGACAATTGAAGAGGGTCATAATGTGTAATAGGCGGACATCTATCTACATCATCACACAGGAATTCCAAACTGCATCAGAAATCACTGTAAGTACTCCCGCCTATATATAAGAAAATAAGAAATTTACATATTACAAAAAATATTTCTGAGCACAATGCTCTTTGCATATCAGTCTCTGTATACAGTCTTTTTGGTGTGTATCTTCTTTAGGAGTCGTAACATTAATGTCTTTGAATTGCGGCGTATTATCGTTGCTTAGCACAGCGTTTGAATTCAGTTCACATGATTCGTGTTTACAATGGAATTAATTCGAGCAATAAATGTTTCTATTATATTGCTCCAGTGTCTTTAAACGTAGTATCGGCTTCTGAGTATGTGGGTACTGCCTGGATCTCTTGCGTGTGACTTGAAGAACATCCAAAGTTTGTTCATTGTGTCAACACGAAATTGTGATCTCCAGCAGTCGAATTTTGGTGGCGTCCACCGGGGTATAAATGGTCAATGAGGGCACAGGAAACACCTCACTGCCTACGACAGGTGATGATCTTGTCCTTTACACCAACCTGAAGACCTGCCGGCTTCCGCTACACCATACACTTCAAGGCTTATTGACACTACATAAATATTTCTTGACCAGTGTTCCATCACGTTGGTTTCTTCTTTGCATTTTCAGTTCCATTTATATGAATCATGTGCTACATACACAAGTCCTATGCAGTTCACTGACATCTCCTTAAAATACATTTCTTGATATAATAAGTACATGAATATACAAATATTTACAATTAATCATTACATGAGATATTTACATTGTTGTCATATAGTACATATACAGAATGAAATGAAAAATATAGTAAATTTTTACGTTACAACAATATCATTGTGCTGACATGTGAATTACATTACATTCAGATTGAAATACACATTTTATTTATTTTATTTGTTAGCTCATTCTTTTTCCTTTCTTTCCTTTTTTTTATTTCCCTTTTCGTTACACTTGCAACATTTTAAGGTAATTGTGGAAACTCGATAGAATATTCAACTTAAAATTCATCTTGCCTCCTGGAATAAAATTTACACATATTTCAAGCTTCAAGACAGCCCTCTGTAGGAGGATAGGTTCATGGGATGGTTGCTAACTACTTCATAAATACTAGTAAAGTCATCTCCTACAGTGGACTACACAAAATAAAATATGATAGACAAAATACATGTTTTCTTAATAAATATATATATATATATATATATATATATATATATATATATATATATATATATATATATAGTTCAAGTCAATCATAAATGTTTTACTTCATAAATAAATAAATCTTCTTAGTTCTTGTCAGATAATTGCTGCTGCGTTCCATGCTGTATATCCACTCTGTATTTACCTTGTGGTACCTGTAAAATTCTATTCATAAATAAATATGTGTGTATGTCTCCCCATACTGTCAGATAATCACAAATTATATGTTGTTGTTGTGGTCTTCAGTCCTGAGACTGGTTTGATGCAGCTCTCCATGCTACTCTATCCTGTGCAAGCTTCTTCATCTCCCAGTACCTACTGCAACCTACATCCTTCTGAATCTGCTTAGTGTATTGATCTCTTGGTCTCCCTCTACGATTTTTACCCTCCACGCTGCCCTCCAATGCTAAATTTGTGATCCCTTGATGCCTCAAAACATGTCCTACCAACCGATCCCTTCTTCTAGTCAAGTTGTGCCACAAACTTCTCTTCTCTCCAATCCTATTCAATACCTCCTCATTAGTTACGTGATCTACCCACCTTATCTTCAGCATTCTTCTGTAGCACCACATTTCGAAAGCTTCTATTCTCTTCTTGTCCAAACTAGTTATCGTCCATGTCTCACTTCCATACATGGCTACACTCCATACAAATACTTTCAGAAACGACTTCCTGACACCTAAATCTATACTCGATGTTAACAAATTTCTCTTCTTGAGAAACGCTTTCCTTGCCATTGCCAGTCTACATTTTATATCCTCTCTACTTCGACCATCATCGGTTATTTTACTCCCTAAATAGCAAAACTCCTTTACTACTTTAAGTGTCTCATTTCCTAATCTAATTCCCTCAGCATCACCCGACTTAATTTGACTACATTCCATTATCCTCGTTTTGCTTTTGTTGATGTTCATCTTATATCCTCCTTTCAAGACACTGTCCATTCCGTTCAACTGCTCTTCCAAGTCCTTTGCTGTCTCTGACAGAATTACAATGTCATCGGCGAACCTCAAAGTTTTTTCTTCTTCTCCATGAATTTTAATACCTACTCCGAATTTTTCTTTTGTTTCCTTTACTGCTTGCTCAATATACAGATTGAATAACATCGGGGAGAGGCTACAACCCTGTCTCACTCCTTTCCCAACCACTGCTTCCCTTTCATGCCCCTCGACTCTTATAACTGCCATCTGGTTTCTGTACAAATTGTAAATAGCCTTTCGCTCCCTGTATTTTACCCCTGCCACCTTCAGAATTTGAAAGAGAGTATTCCAGTCAACATTGTCAAAAGCTTTCTCTAAGTCTACAAATGCTAGAAACGTAGGTTTGCCTTTTCTTAATCTTTCTTCCAAGATAAGTCGTAAGGTCAGTATTGCCTCACGTGTTCCAACATTCCTACGGAATCCAAACTGATCTTCCCCGAGGTCAGCTTCTACCAGTTTTTCCATTCGTCTGTAAAGAATTCGCGTTAGTATTTTGCAGCTGTGACTTATTAAACTGATAGTTCGGTAATTTTCACATCTGTCAACACCTGCTTTCTTTGGGATTGGAATTATTATATTCTTCTTGAAGTCTGAGGGTATTTCGCCTGTCTCATACATCTTGCTCACCAGATGGTAGAGTTTTGTCATGACTGGCTCTCCCGAGGCCATCAGTAGTTCTAGTGGAATGTTGTCTACTCCCGGGGCCTTGTTTCGACTCAGGTCTTTCAGTGCTCTGTCAAACTCTTCACGCAGTATCATATCTCCCATTTCGTCTTCATCTACATCCTCTTCCATTTCCATAATATTGTCCTCAAGAACATCTCCCTTGTATAAACCCTCTATATACTCCTTCCACCTTTCTGCCTTCCCTTCTTTGCTTAGAACTGGGTTTCCATCTGAGCTCTTGATATTCATACATGTGGTTCTCTTCTCTCCAAAGGTCTCTTTAATTTTCCTGTAGGCAGTATCTATCTTACCCCTAGTGAGACAAGCCTCTACATCCTTACATTTGTCCTCTAGCCATCCCTGCTTAGCCATTTTGCACTTCCTGTTGATTTCATTTTTGAGACGTTTGTATTCCTTTTTGCCTGCTTCATTTACTGCATTTTTATATTTTCTTCTTTCATCAATTAAATTCAATATTTCTTCTGTTACCCAAGGATTTCTATTAGCCCTCGTCTTTTTACCTACTTGATCATCTGCTGCCTTCACCACTTCATCCCTCAGAGCTACCCATTCTTCTTCTACTGTATTTATTTCCCCCATTCCTGTCAATTGTTCCCTTATGCTCTCCCTGAAACTCTCTACAACCTCTGGTTCTTTCAGTTTATCCAGGTCCCATCTCCTTAAATTCCCACCTTTTTGCAGTTTCTTCAGTTTCAATCTGCAGTTCATAACCAATAGATTGTGGTCAGAATCCACATCTGCCCCCGGAAATGTCTTACAATTTAAAACCTGGTTCCTAAATCTCTGTCTTACCATTATATAATCTATCTGAAACCTGTCAGTATCTCCTGGCTTCTTCCATGTATACAGCCTCCTTTCATGATTCTTGAACCAAGTGTTAGCTATGATTAAGTTATGCTGTGTGCAAAATTCTACAAGGCGGCTTCCTCTTTCATTCCTTCCCCCCAATCCATATTCACCTACTATGTTTCCTTCTCTCCCTTTTCCTACTGACGAATTCCAGTCACCCATGACTATTAAATTTTCGTCTCCCTTCACTACCTGAATAATTTCTTTTATCTCGTCATACATTTCATCTATTTCTTCACCATCTGCAGAGCTAGTTGGCGTATAAACTTGTACTACTGTAGTAGGCATGGGCTTTGTGTCTATCTTGGCCACAATAATGCGTTCACTATGCTGTTTTTAGTAGCTAACCCGCACTCCTATTTTTTTATTCATTATTAAACCTACTCCTCCATTACCCCTATTTGATTTTGTATTTATAACCCAGTAATCACCTGACCAAAAGTCTTGTTCCTCCTGCCACCGAACTTCACTAATTCCCACTATATCTAACTTTAACCTATCCATTTCCCTTTTTAAATTTTCTAACCTACCTGCCCGATTAAGTGATCTGACATTCCACGCTCCGATCCGTAGAACGCCAGTTTTCTTTCTCCTGATAACGACGTCCTCTTGAGTAGTCCCCGCCCGGAGATCCGAATGGGGGACTATTTTACCTCCGGAATATTTTACCCAAGAGGACGCCATCATCATTTAATCATACAGTAGAGCTGCATGTCCTCGGGAAAAATTACGGCTGTAGTTTCCCCTTGCTTTCACCCGTTCGCAGTACCAGCACAGCAAGGCCGTTTTGGTTAATGTTACAAGGCCAGATCAGTCAATCATCCAGACTGTTGCCCCTGCAACTACTGAAAAGGCTGCTGCCCCTCTTCAGGAACCACATGTTTGTCTGGCCTCTCAACAGATACCCCTCCGTTGTGGTTGCACCTACGGTACGGCCATCTGTATCGCTGAGGCACGCAAGCCTCCCCACCAACGGCAAGGTCCATGGTTCATGGGGGGCACAAATTATATAATGTCAAATATTTCATCAACATGTATAAATTTTTCTAAGGGAGGGATGAGAGTGTGAGCCGCAACAGAGGACTGACGTTTTGTTTTCTCCTTATTCTCCTTTCTATTTAATGGTGCACTAGTTCAGTACAGTAGATGAGCTTTAATTATGCCATTAGATGACGGCTAAATATGTTCTCTTAAATAATTCTTCCAATCTGAAGTGTCAACCCTACATAACTCTAAAAATTTCATTACAAGTTCGCATTAGATTAGTGTTAAAGTGTTATAGATTTAAATCATCTGGTATATTTCCAACAGTGGCTGTTGTAAATAATTATTTCCACATAAATCTATACTTTCACCTTTAGTTATAAGAATATATAAGACATCACATAAGTTATTATCTCAGGCATACCAATCTTTCAATAAATAATATTCTTTCCACTACTTTCATTCTGTATTCCATGAGTACATGTGATATAGCGTTTCCCTCCTCTCAACATATTCTCAATTACTCATAACATTCTCACCTATCCATTATTCATTCTTCACAAAATAACATATACTTATTCCTCAGCATTATATATACAGGGTGAGTCACCTAACGTTACCGCTGGATATATTTCGTAAACCACATCAAATACTGACGAATCGATTCCACAAACCGAACGTGAGGAGAGGGGCTAGTGTAATTGGTTAATACAAACCATAAAAAAATGCACGGAAGTATGTTTTTTAACACAAACCTACGTTTTTTTAAATGGACCCCCTTAGTTTTGTTAGCACGTCTGAACATATAAACAAATACGTAATCAGTGCCGTTTGTTTCATTGTAAAATGTTAATTACATTCGGAGATATTGTAACCTAAAGTTGACGCTTGAGTACCACTCCTCCGCTGTTCGATCGTGTGTATCGGAGAGCACCGAATTACGTAGGGATCCAAAGGGAACAGTGATGGACCTTAGGTACAGAAGAGACTGGAACAGCACATTACGTCCACATGCTAACACCTTTTTATTGGTCTTTTACACTGACGCACATGTACATTACCATGAGGGGTGAGGTAAACGTACACTTGGTTTCCGTTTTCAATTATGAAGTGGAATAGAGAGTGTCCCACTGGAAACGCGTCGACGTATGTGGTATCAGCATGATGGTCCACCTGCACATTCCGCTATTAACACTAGGCTGACCCTTGACAGGATATTCGACGGGCGTTTCATAGGACGTGGAGGACGCATAAATTGGCCAGCCCGTTCTCCTGATCTTACACCTCTGGACTTCTTTTTGTGGGGTACGTTAGAGGAGAATGTGTACCGTGATGTGCCTACAAACCCAGAGGATATGAAACAACGTATTGTGGCAGCCTGCGGCGACACTACACCAGATGTACTGCGGCGTGTACGACATTCGTTAAGCCAGAGATTGCAATTGTGTGCAGCAAATGATGGCCACCACATTGAACATCTATTGGCCTGACATGTTGGGACACACTCTATTCCACTCCGTAATTGAAAACGGAAACCAAGTGTACGTTTACCTCACCCCTCATGGTAATGTACATGTGCGTCAGTGAAAAAGACCAATAAAAAGGTGTTAGCATGTGGACGTAATGTGCTGTTCCAGTCTCTTCTGTACCTAAGGTCCATCACCGTTCCCTTTGGATCCCTAGGTAATTCGGTGCTCTCCGATACACACGATCGAACAGCGGAGGAGTGGTACTCAAGCGTCAACTTTAGGTTACAATATCTCCGGATGTAATTAACATTTTACAATGCAACAAACGGCACTGATTACGTATTTGTTTATATGTTCAGATGTGCTAACAAAACTAACGGGGTTCCATTTAAAAAGACGTAGGTTTGTGTTAAAAAACATACTTCCGTGCATTTTTGTATGGTTTGTATTAACCAATTACACTAGCCCCTCTCCTCACGTTCGGTCTGTAGAATCGATTCGTCAGTATTTGATGTGGTTTACGAAATATATCCAGCGGTAATGTTAGGTGACTCACCCTGTATATATTTCCCTCTTACTCATCATCACTTACTTTTTTTACTTCAACAACAATAATAATAATACCATTTTCTCAACTTATATTCCATTTACCTCTCTCCATATTACTGTTTATCCTCTTATTAAACTAAAATCACATTCACTCATCTCATTCAGTCACTCACATAACTCATATCAACATTACTATTATGACATGCCTCGTAAAGAAAATAATTCTGTTCAGTTCTCTGCCTCCTCGAATGTGTATATGCCTCAATAGCAACTCCTCTTATAACCAAATATCTAATTAGCTATTGGATGGTTCACATTGCTTTCTAGACTTACCTGCATTCATTAGATTGTAAGTATGTGTATAACTTCAATGTAGGCTCATCATAACTGTATATCAGATTAATTATCTTCTTCTCATTAGCTAACATTTTACTGTATGTATTTTTTCAAATGTCTGTGTGGATGTAGACCTCTGGGTTTATGTGTTAATGGATATTCTAATGAATAACAGCCAGGGTGTGGAATATTTGCAATTCGGTATGGTCCAGAGTATAAGACCTGCCATTTCCTGTTTAAATGTTTCAGTTTTGTGGGTTTAGGATGTGTTCTTAGTAAAACTAACTCATCAACTTGAAATGTTTGTGCTTTCCTGACACCTCTGTCATATATCTGCTTTCTTTCCTTAGCTTTGTCACATAATGTTGTGTAAGCTTGTCTTACCTTTTCTTCTAAACTAACATGATTGGTTGTTGCTGTAAATGTAGGTGGAGGGTCTGTCCATTCATTTCTTTCTGTTTCATCCATAATTAATTCGGTTGGTGTGTATCCAGTAGAAATGTGAGTTAAATTGTTCACTATGTGTTCAAATGGTGCTAAGTATTCTACCCATTTTGTGTGCTTCTCTGGTGTGTGTGTGTGTTCTCATATAGTTCTTTTTCTATTTTCTTAGTGTCATCATATCGGAGAAAACAAATCGTCGGTTCCGTTGCGCTCTGCTCCCTATCGACCGTAACTCGAGCGCTTAGCTCGGTCGTCTTTCGTTTTCCGATAAATTTGGTTGTTGCTGTGGGTTGGGTTCATTTCCCAACTCAATAATATTTACGTTTCTGTCGCGCGTCACCCATGTATCAGCTGTTTGGTTGTTGACATTACCTCGCGTCGCATTGGGAGTTCCGTTAGGTAGGAATTGAGGGTTGCTGTATTGCATGTGTCATGGCGGTGGTCCATTATGATTTCCCCATACATTATTTCGCCCATGACTGTAACTGGTATTGTCATTACTGTTATTCCTGCAATACATGTTTGGACGTTGTTGTATGTTGTTTCTCTGAAAATATCCTGGATGGTACCCGTTATCCTCTCTTCTTTGATCTCTATGATTTCGGTTCCTTCTTCTATTGTTGTTATTTTGAATATAACTGTTATTGTTCTGATTGTAATTACTGTTCGGATAACCATTATAGTGATAATTACCGTTTCCTTGCCAACGCTGCGAGTTGTTTCTCATAATATTGATTGGATTTGTCCCAGTGTAGTGCGAATTGTTTCTTTGAGTGTTTTGTTGTGGTGTCGTAGGCGGATTCCAATAGCCTCAAATGGTTCAAATGGCTCTGAGCACTATGGGACTCAACTGCTGTGGTCATAAGTCCCCTAGAACTTAGAACTACTTAAACCTAACTAACCTAAGGACATCACACACATCCATGCCCGAGGCAGGATTCGAACCTGCGACCGTAGCAGTCGCACGGTTCCGGACTGCGCGCCTAGAACCGCGAGACCACCGCGGCCGGCCTAATAGCCTCTGTCATTTCTGTTGTTGTGCGTACGCGAACTGCTTGGATGGATCGGATACAATTGATTGAAATTCCTGATCTCATCTCTGTAAACAACATCTATCTCATAAACATAACTGAAAAAATTCTTTATGTTGTCCTCGGACACTCCTATTAATTTATCACGGTAAGGCAATGGTAAGTGGCTTTTAAGTGTTCTAATTACGTCTGGTAAATCTGCTGGTTTTGTCCAATATAATGTTTTGTCCAGGTAGCGTTTAAAGTATTGACGTAAAGTCTCTTTCTTCGGGTTGTAAATTTCTGGATTGTATACTTCTCGTTTTAAACTTTGCTGTTCTGTGATCGACCAGAATTCCTCAAGAAATGCTTGTTCAAACTGTTGAAATGTTAAACATCGTCTTTTCATTGCTGCTCCCTACTTAGCTGCTCTTCCACGTAACAAATCTGTAACATATCGAATTTTATCAGCTTCTAACCAATGTCTCGGGAAAATACCGTCAAAAGAGCGGATGAAAACAATGGATGCACTTTGTCTTTCTCATCACATGAAAATGTCTGAAAGTATCCATGTCGTACTAATGTTTCATCAGCTACTCCCAATGGTATTATTGGTCCTGCATTTTGTGTCAAACTGTGCATAGTATGTGGTGATGTCTGATAGTAATTTTGATCTTGTGGTAGCATTGAAAATGGTTCATTGGGATTTGTATCACTCATTGGTAATCCTATTTTCGGCTATGTGCTGGGTCTAGCATTATTCGGATTCTCATTTGTGTTTTGGTTGCCTGTTATGGGTTTTCGTATCACTGACAAACTTGGTATTAAATTTTCTTTAAGTTTACGTACCTCTTTCTGAATATTATCTGTTTCTCCCCTTACTTGTTCCTTTGTCTTATCTAAAATGATCTGTGTCATTGTCTCAAACTTCTCATCTAAATAATCATCACATAATTTGCATTCATGTACAAGTTTCTCTGCTAGAGTTGTGTCATTCTTTAAAGATGCTGCTCTGCTCTGTCTTCAAGTTTTTCTAACTTTTCCTGTAAGTATTTCTGCTCCAATGTTACATCATTTAATCTGTCTGAAAGATCTGTAATCGTCACGTCTAAGTGTTCTTGGTTTGTTTTTACGGAATTGTGTACTTATCAACTTGGGTACTGGTTTTCTGTTGTTCAAAAACTACTGTTAACAATTTCTCATTACATCATTGTAAGTCAGTTTCTGTCTCGTCACTGAATTCCATAAATACCTTTTCTTGTCTCGTAACCTTGTCTGATAAGTCAGTAAATTTCCTTCCAAGACTACTGGTGGTTTCTGTCAAGTCGGCAATTTGCCTCGATTGTTTTTCAAAATTTTGTTTTATGTCCCGTATCAGTTCATCGAATTTAGTGTCAAATTTCCCAATGTCACGTTTTAAATTGTCGTCTAAAGTGTCAAATTTTCTGTTTTGGTCGCCAAGTAACTTCAGAATCTGGTTGAGCATGTCAGAGTCCTGTGTCTTAGTTTCGTCATTTTTTCGTGTCTGATTGATGTCTGGTTCTGAAGTTGACGTTGTCAATGTCGCGTTTTGTCACGTAGTACTCACTCTCCATTCGCCTGTATATCTGTTTAAATATAGGGGTTGTTGTCTTAATCGATCCGGTAAAATTATGTCTTGAACATCCTCACTATTAAGTTCAATATTCATTTGACTGTCGGACATGTTTTGCAATGCGTCACTTTGACTAAGCTCGTCCGCGGAAACAATTTCTACGCGTCTAGCGTCCATCTTGCGATTTTCGTAATTAATTGCAAATAAAATTTTCCAATGGCAAAAAAAAATTTTAAAATATGATATGTTGAAATCTGAAATTTCTCTTATGGAGATGGATATTTCTATATGATTTTTAATTAGAAATGAAATTATTAAACTGGTACTGAAATTTCCCTCTCAGAGATAAATGACTGTGAATATGCTCTTCACTTACCTTTTGCAATAATAGTAAATCAATTTTAACTACAATTTGGAAAAATAATTTCGAAATAAATGGATCGGAATAAAGGAAGTACAGATGGCTGCTTGAAACTGGAAAAAAATGTAAATTTCTGTATTCACCATTTTTTTTTTTTTTTTTTTTTTTTTTTTTTTTTTTTTTTTTTTTGTGTTCTTCAGTCTTATGTTGCAAATGTAGCGTCAGATATACAGTTATCAATCCAAAATTTTTCTTTCGCCTTCGTGCAAATTATTTTATGGAACGTTATCCTTTTCCTTTTTTTTAACAAATTAATTTCCTCAGCATGAAAATGAAAATTAACACGAATTAATATCAGGGAAAACAATATTGTTGTAAATTTCATGCACGTACATTACAATTGAAATGAATGAGAATTAGTCCAAATTCATTTTCTGATGCTATTAAATGATTAAAATTAGATAAAATGTCCAAAATTTATAATAAATGCACTTGTATCAAATCCGGAGATTGTAAGTCCTGTCACCAGGACGCCAATTGTAGTGTTTCCTTCGTCGGGGTTCTGCCGTGAAACAATATAAAATAGAAAATCTGATTGGGTTTTGAATTTTGATGGAATAAGTTACGGATAAGGCGGACTTCGTATTACTGATTGAGATCGTGCTGTAATTTGACCGTGTATGGCAGACCGGGTCGGCGACACTACAAAAAGCGACTGTACGAAAATAGCATCAGAAACTAATTGAAATTTACCTTATAATCTTGTTAGAAACGCAGTACTAATTACAATATAGTCTTCATGGCTGTCCTCCTAATTCTTTTGTAGGACGACCCGTCTTTCACTTTTCTCCGTCTGTTGAAAACTTCTTCAAGTTGTCACTGTCAGGATCAATTCACAAATTTGGCGATAACCACCTTGAATCAATATTGAAACAACCTCGCTTTGTAATATAATTTTAATTTCCACCCAAAAGCACATTCAACACAGCGCCGAAAAATAGACGTCTTTCGTATGAAGACAAGAGATAGAGAGTGTAATCAATTAGTTGTTAAAAACAAAACACCTACTCAAAGTAAAAAAAAGAACAAAAATTATTTATAAAAATCGGTCGCTGGCGCAGCGCTCTTCCGCATGCGCGATCGTAAATTATATCTTTGTATTGGCGGAGGCGCGGCAGTAAAAGCACCGTTACAGTATTCATCTCTTGGTCTCCCTTTACTACTTTTACCCTCAAATACTAAATTGGTGATCCCTTGATGCCTCAGAAAATGTCCTACCAACCGATCCCTTCTAGTCAAGTTGTGCCACAAATTTCTCCCCAATTCTATTCAATACCTCCTCATTAATTATGTGATCTACCCATCTAATCTTCAGCATTCTTCTGTACCGCCACGTTTCGAAAGCTTCTATTCTCTTCTTGTCTAAACTGTTTATCGTCCATACAAATACTTTCAGAAACGACTTTCTGACACTTAAATCTGTACTCGATGTTAACAAATTTCTCTTCTCCATAGATGCTTTCCTTGCCATTGCTAGTCTACAGTTTATATCCTCTCTACTTCGACCATCATGAGTTATTTTTCTTCCCAAACAGCAAAACTCATTTACTACTTTAAGTGTCTCATTTCCTAATCTAATTCCCTCAGCATCACCCGATTTAATTCGATTACATTCCATTATCCTCGTTTTACTTTTGTTGATGTTCATCTTATATCGTCCTTTCAAGACACTGTACATTCCGTTCAACTGCTCTTCCAGGTCCTTTGTTGTCTCTGATAGAATTACAGTGTCATCGGCGAACCTCAAAGTTTTTATTTCTTCTCCATGGATTTTAATTCCTACTCCGCAATTTTTCGTTTGTTTCCTTTAGTGCCTGCTGAATATATACATTGAATAACATCGGAGATAGACTACAAACCTGTCTCACTCCCTTCCCAACCACTGCTTCCCTTTCATGGCCCTCGACTCTAATAACTGCCATCTGGTTTCTGTACAGATTGTAAATAGCCTTTCGCTCCCTGTATTTTACCCCTGCATTACATTCTGTTTAATTCGAGCACTCTCTCTTTGGTCTTTCATGTAGGCTTTGTACATTGAATATACGGTGGAGAATTTATCCGGACTAGGTGGGACCGTAGCTCATTCGAATCGTCGAAAATCGGGATAATTAGAAAATGCAAAAGAAAATTATTGTGCCTAAAGTTAAATGCCATAAAAGCATACGTTACATTTATTTTTACATATATACTTTGATTGTTCATGATTTTCACGTATCGAGACCGTATACCGAAAAAATCTGCGACTTTGGTACACTGACTGAAATAAGCAGTAAGTTTCTGTTAAGACAATTTTGAATTCCATTTAGTGTAGCTTTATCAAGTGACGTTTTCCCAACATTATTTCAGCAGAAGCAATTTCCGCCTGGCGTTAAAATACACTGTTATTTTATTGCCTCTGCATGTGTCGGAATGCTTCAGATTGAGCGGCAATTTCGCCAGCTTAGCAGAGTGTGAGACATGGATGCAGTCTTTCGTTCCTACTGTTCAGTCCATACGGTGAAGAAGCAATAAAAAAAATGTTTAAAAGTGGAATTAAAATTCAAAATGAAATGATATCAACAATAAGATTCGCTGATGACATTGCTATCCCCAGTGAAAGTGAAGAAGAATTACAGGATCCGTTGAATGGAATGTACAGTCTGATGAGTACAGAATATGGACTGAGAGTAAATCGCAGAAAGATGAAAGTAATCAGAATAACAGAATTGAGAAAAGTGAGAAACTTAACATCAAGATTGGTGATCACGAAGTAAATCAAGTGAAGGAATTCTGCTACCTAGGCAGCAAAGTAATCTATGATAGACGGAGCAAGGAGAACATAGAAAGCTGACCAACACTGGCAAAAAGGGGATTCCTGGCCAAGAGAAGTCTACTGGTATCAAACATAGCCCTTAATTTGAGGAAGAAATTTCTGAGAATGTACGCTTGGAGCGCAGCATTGTATGGTAGTGAAACATGGAGTGTAGCAAAACCGGAACAGAAGAGAGTCGATGCATTTGAGATGCGGTCTACGGAAGAATGTTGAAAATTAGGTAGATTGATAAGGTAAGGAATGAGGAGGTTCTACGGAGAACCGGTGGGAAAAGGAACATATGGACAACACTGATCAGAAAAGGGGACAAGATGGTAGAACATCTGTTAAGACATCACGGAATAACTTCCAAGATACCAGAAGGGGCTGTAGAGGATAAAAACTGTAGTGTAAAATAGAGCCCGTACGGATCGAACAAATAACTGGGAAAGTTGTTTGCAAGTGCTATTCCAAGAAGAAGAGGTTGGCACACGAGAGCAATTCGTGGTGGGCCACATCAAAGCAGTCAGAAGACAGATGACTCAAAAAAAAAAAAATCGTCAATTTCAACATTAGCTGCACGAACTCCGCCCCGTCGACGTTGTCATCGGTTTCTTTATTTAGTGTGCAAACTACGTCCACGAAGTACTAAATAGTGTACAGTTACTTTAGCAAAAAGTATTACATCTACAAATATGATCGACGCATGAATGGAACATTCAGCAAGTTTTCATTTTGCACTCTACAAAATTTTTATGAGTGCCCCTGTCGTTACAGGACACACGTCCAAGCAGTAGTCCGTTCCATACCTTACGTAGGAACGTCGTGTCAGTGGCCATGCGTTCTCTTAGCTGTTCCAGTGTTCTTGGCAGTGGAGGACGTAAACACGATGATTAATGTTCTCCCCAAAGAAAAATTCGGAAGTCGTGTTTAGATCAGGCCGTCTGGGAGGGCAAAGGAACAGTCACATCACCACTACGCCCAATCCAACGACGTGGAAGTTCGTAGTTTAACTAGCGACGAACATTAGTGAAATAAACTTCTCGGAATCAGCAATCGCCGGCCGCAGTGGCCGAGCGGTTCTAGGCACTACAGTCAGGAACCGCGCGACCGCTACGGTCGCAGGTTCGAATCCTGCCTCGGGCGTGGATGTGTGTGATGTCCTTAGGTTAGTTAGGTTTAAGTAGTTCTAAGTTCTAGGGGACTGATGACCTCAGAAGTTAAGTCCCATAGTGCTCAGAGACATTTGAACCAATTTGAATCAGCAATCACTTACGGAAGCAACCACGACGTAACATAATTATCAAGGTTAGAGGCACACGTCACAGTCTTCTCACAGAAGAGAAACGGCCCATAGAGCTTCATTTGTGACAATTCATAGAAATATTAACCTTTGGCGAATCTTGTTCAAAAAATGGTTCAAATGGCTCTGAGCACTATGGGACTTAACATCTTAGGTCATAAGTCCCCTAGAACTTAGAACTACTTAAACCTAACTAACCTAAGGACATCACACACATCCATGCCCGAGGCAGGATTCGAACCTGCGACCGTAGCAGTCCCGCGGTTCCGGACTGCAGCGCCTAGAACCGCACGGCCACCGCGGCCGGCCGCGAATCTTGTTAATGAGCTACAATTTCATAAGGATTTTCAGCGCCTCACACTGTCACATCGTAGCGATTAACTTTTCCAAATAAATGGAAGGTTGTTTCATGGCTGAATGTCAGCTTCTAGGCGAAATGTCATTCCGAATATGCTTGCTGCACTGTGATGCAAAATCGAAACCTCCGGCCCGAACCTTCCGGTTTTAATTTATTGTTGCACGATTTGAAATGTGTCGGAGAATATTTCACATCATTTTACTGCGGTGTTACGAATTCGTCACTTGCGCAGATCGTAAATTTTTGTAGACTGCGTTCGGAACTTCCCCTCGCCCTCTCCACGCTTGCATCTAACCCACCTGATCAAACGGCACTGTTCTCTTGACAGAGACAACCAGTGTCGCTAAATTGTCGATACCAACACACAACGCTCTATTTACGTGGGGGTTAGATACACTATGTGATCAAAACTGACTTACAAGTTCGTGGCGCCCTCCATCGGTAATGCTGGAATTCAATATGATGTTGGCCGACCCTTAGCCTTGATGACAGCTTCCACTCTCGCAGGCATACGTTCAGGCTCGTGATAAAAGGTTTCTTGTGGAATGGGAGCCCATTCTTCACGGAGTGTGGCACTGAGGAGAGGTATCGATGTCGATCGGTTAGGCCTGGCACGAAGTTTCAAAACATCGCGAAGGTCAGGACTCTGTGCAGGACAGTCCATTACAGGGACGTTATTGTCGTGTAACCACTCCGCCACAGGCCGTGCATTATGAACAGGTGCTCGATCGTGTTGAAAGATGCACTCACCATCCCCGAACTGCTCTTCAACAGTGGAAAGCAAGAAGGTGCTTAAAACATCAATGTAGGCCTATGCTGTGATAATGCCACGCAAAACAACAAGGGGTGCAAGCCCACTCCATGAAAAACACGATCACACCATAACACCATCGCCTCCGAATTTTACTGTTGGCACTACACACGCTGGCAGATGACGTTCACAGGGCATTCACCATACCCACACCCCACCATCGGATCGCCACATCGTCAATCCACACAACGTTTTTCCACTGTTCAGTCGCCCAATGTTCACGCTCCTTACACGAAGCGAGGCATCATTTGGCATTTACCGGTGTGATGTGTGGCTTATGACCAGCCGCTCGACCGTGAAATCCAGGTTTTATCGCCTCCCACCTAAGTGTTATAGTACTTGCAGTGGATCCTGATGCAGTTTTGAATTCCTGTGTGATGGTCTGCGCCGGCCGAAGTGGCCGTGCGGTTAAAGTCGCTGCAGTCTGGAACCGCAAGACCGCTACGGTCGCAGGTTCGAATCCTGCCTCGGGCATGGATGTTTGTGATGTCCTTAGGTTAGTTAGGTTTAACTAGTTCTAAGTTCTAGGGGACTAATGACCTCAGCAGTTGAGTCCCATAGTGCTCAGAGCCATTTGAACCATTTTGTGATGGTCTGCCTATTACACATTACGACGCTCTTCAACTGTTGGCGCTCTCTGTCAGTCAACAAACGAGGTCAGCCTGTACGCTTTCGTGCTGTACGTGTCCCTTATCGTTTCCACTTCACTATCACATCGGAAACAGTGGACCTAGGGATGTTTAGGAGTATGGAAATCTCGCGTACAGACGTATGACACAAGTGACACCCAATCACCTGACCAAGTTCGAAGTCCATGAGTTCTGCGGAGACCACCATTCTGCTCTCTCACGATGTCTAATGACTACTGAGGACGCTGATGTGAAGAACGTGGAAGCAGAATGCACTTAATATGAAAAACATGTTTTTGGGGGTGTCCGGATACTTTTGATCACATAGTGTACCATAATTCCTTCTGAATGTCCGCTGCGCTGTTGCAACTGAAGCATGTCGCACATTCCAACATCTGTTTTCTTCTTCGTTCCCATTTTGTCACGGCACTGCAGTCATAACGCGAACTGGTGACCATAACGCAAACTCAATGAGTTCATGGTTCTATTCATGCACATGTTATAATTTGGAAAATATAGAGGTCTCGAAAAGAATGAAACATTTACAGTAACCCATGTATTTGTTGAATCCTAAAAGACAATAGAAAATAAATTTTGAGGTCTAAAAGAAATTAGCTTTTGCGAGCACCAGATAGACTCTCTTCATGAATCGAGTTCATGCAGTCAACGAGAAAAGACTAGGGTCGTCATTACTCGTCGTAGAATTGCACGCAGACTTGTGCCAGCAATGTGGGGCAGTAGTTTTGTGGATCCGTTCCGCTGGCCTGCTTGCGGCCGGCCGAGAGCTGCGCAGCGCTACGGTCACTGGAGACAATTTCCTGCTCTTGCGCTCCGCAAGTTATGGCCAGCAATCTTGCTCCGCGCCTTTTCTGTTACACCCGTTAGCAACACGATGACAGCGGACTATATTCTCTTGTCTTCTAAGAAGTTCGATGTATGTTGCCTGAGGCTGTAACGGCGGCGGGAACACATGACTGCCCTGTGGATCTGATGTGTTGAACTTAGTTATAACGAACGTTGATTTTGACGCACGACGTTTTAAGGTGTGGCGTCATACGTGAGCAAACAGTGACAGAACACAATAATGAAAATATTTTTTGTGTATTAATACGAAAAAATTGTTAGGTCAAAATCGGATATGTCAGTGTATTTTTTCATTTGCGACCCTTATCGTCGCTAGAATGGTCACCCATTCTTCTCTACTCCGCTTTTATTTTCATTTCCCATACTGTGTAATGTGCCTGCAACGTCACAAGGCACAATTCAGCCCCGGTGTGGGCAGAGGTCATAATGTTCTGGAGCATCAGTGTATTTATCTTGCTACTTATCTACTAATTTTGTGTCTCATTTCTTAATCTAATACCCCCGTCATCGCTTCATTTAATCAGAATACGTTCAATTATCCTTGTTTTACTTTTGAAGGTGTGCATCAATTTTTGGGAAAACTATTTTGCCCAGAAGAGTCAATATATAGAGGAGGATTGTCGTCATCAACAAGTTTCAAGGTTGCTGCTCGATCTTTTCCAGGTGACCACCGTGCGCCACATATCGATAAGAATTTTATTGGAATGGACTCTGGTGGCGAAAGCCTACGCTTTTATACTGAAATGGTATAGTACCACCCTACATTGAAAATAGGTACAACATACTTCATTATTTTTGTCAGAACAACACATTTTTTTTGTAAAATAACTCAATTTCAATTAATACAGCGAAGCCGGATACCAGTGTGGGAAGGAATGACAATTTATTTATTTAATTGATCACATGTGCACTCCCACAAAGTAAATCCCTACATCCAGTTTGGTGAGATCTGTGAAATGAATGAATGTATGGTCGTCTGCTAACCGCAGATAGTGAATGGGACTATATCATCATCTTTGAGACGATCCTTTGGCCACCTTTGGTGGGACCAAAGAGATGAAATTTACCTGAGCTTTGAGAGCCTGAAATGTGGCTGACCAATACGGTAGCAAGGTGCTCCCCCACTTCGACAGAGGTGTGAGAGGACCTCGAGAACGGCCATGTTTCAGCACTCTGCCGCTGGATCTTGTGCTGTTAAGACCTTTTTTAGTTGTGCTCCGTAATGACAAAAGAGTGGAGACATGGTATGCATGTGGAATATTTAAGAGTAGTTTGAAATAATAATTTCTCTATTTCAGGAACTTTTGTGGGGAGAATTAAGTGTCAGGCAGGTAATATTAATGGGATTGTAGCAATCTTCGGAAGTGACCAACGGTCACAATGAAACCACGTGTAGCAATAAGTTGAAATACTTCCGTGTGCTTAAGCTGATTTACTAGCGTGTGTACAATAAGTTGAAATATTTAAGAAATAGCGTGTGTACCATAAGTTGAAATATTTAAGAAATGGCGTGTGCAGGACTTGAAATTAGAGACGAGTACTTCCACGTGGTGAGTACTGTGTGAGTCTCAAACTGTGTATGAGACAAAAGATAAAGAGAAGTACTCGTCCATGGTATCAGTTGAGGACTCGCGTGTGTGATGAATACGTTCTTAATATTACTTTGCGTGATATGATTCCGTGTGACGCTAGATTCAAACTCTGAGCAACGCCACTTGGCTTGCATTGCACAGGAAGACATGCATGTATCTCCAGAGTTCATAGTAGGAAAGTAGAATTACGAAGTGGGGCAGTGTCGTGTGAAACTGGGATAAATATTAATTGAGGTGGGAAAGCTGAAAGTGATAGTGTTGTGACTATTTAGTGTTTTGTATTTCATATTGTAGTGTGATGTATGTCATGTAATTTGGGTATGTGTGGTTTGCATGGGAGAGTAGTAAGGTGGTTTCAAAAGATTAGTGGGTTATGCTCGTTCCTTCTGTACCGCTCGATCTGGAGGAAAGTTTCGTGATGATGATTGTGAGAGTCGAAGTGTGAGATATAATAAAAGATCCACCATCCTATCCAGAAAGTGCACTGTAGCGTTAAATAATTACGAGACCATAATATAGAGATTCACCAATGTAAAGCCATGCCCACTGGGCGGAATTTCTCATGTGTTATTGTTGTAGGTTATAGAATTTGTGTGTTTAGGTTAGAGAATTTATCGGAATAAATAAGATAGTGAAAAGAAAAAGATTGGTGGACTTTTCCTTCGAACTGTATGTTGTCATAATGTCCCGAATTTATAATGTGTGCGCCATTCATATTCAGTGCGGTGGCCACGTGTTGACAAAAGCCGTTAAATAAAAATAGAAAGAAAATGTGGTATTGCCAGTGCGTAGTGTACAGTCAGAGTTCTGTAAATTACTGATAGTCAGATGCGTGTTTCCGTTGCGTATTAATCATATAGGAGGATAACTTGTAACTTAATTGTGAGTACGAGAGTTCATGTTACTCGATAAATAAGAATGAATCCACTCGCTTGGCAGACCACTCATCTTGCAGGCCTGACTGCTTGATGCCACAGTATGAGCAAGGCATGTGGGTGCCTCTCAATACACTGTCCAGTGACATTAATGTGACCACCTGTCAAAAGCCTGAACAAGCATCTTGTGCAAATTTGGATTTCTGTGGTAAGTTCCTATGGGACCAAACTGCTGGGGTCATCGATTCTTAGGCTTACAGACTACTTAATCTAAGTTACGCTAAGCACAACACGTAGACACAAGCCCGATGGAGGACTCGGACTTCCGACAATGGTAGCCGCGCGAACCGTGGCAAGGCGCCTGAGACCATGCGGCTATCCCGCGTGGCCCCACCTTCTGGAGCACGGGCCAATGCGAGAGGTGCAAGAAGGAAGTCAGTGAGATTCTCGAAGGTACAGAGAGGGATGTGGAGCCATGACGACTCCTGTGCTGTGGTCAGCTGTGCTAGGTTTCACGGCTGAGGATCAAAGTGCGATCAGCCCGATCGAGGTGTTCCCACAGATTCTTGATTGGTGGCCAGGGGAGTGGGATAAACTAATCCTGGTGCTCATCGAACCACACACGTACACTGTGAGTTGTGTAACGTGTTGCATTGTCAAATGGCACTATGGGGCATCTGAGGTCATCATTCCCCTACACTTAGAACTACTTAAACCTAACTAACCTAAGGACATCACACAATCCATGCCAGAGGCAGGATTCGGACCTGCGACCGTAGCGGCGTGGTTTCGGACTGAAGCGCCTAGAACAGCTCGGCCACGGCGGAGGCCTGTTGCATTGTCCTGCTGGTACGAGTGGACGTGGTTCTCAAGGACAGATGCATACTTGTGTTGATCCATTGTGCGCTCCAGAGTGACGAGATCATCCAGGCAATGCCACGAAAACATTCCCCAGACCATGAGGCTCCCTCCTCCGACCTGAACCCTACCAACGATGGTTGCAGGGTGTTTGCTTTCAGGCGTTTCCTCCACACACGCCAACTTGTCCGATGGAGCATAAAACGTGATTTATCTGTAAAGGCCACCTTTCGCCACCCAATCGAAGTCCAGTGCCTGCTGCGGAGGCTCATACGCAGCAACGTTCGCTGAACAGTCGTTGAGAAGACGCTGTTGGTGGCCCCTTGGTTCATCTGGGCGGTAAGTTGTTCAATAATTGCACGTCTATTCGGCTGTACACATCGCCGCAGCATCGTTCACCCCTGTCATCTAAGCCCTGTGGCGCGCACCATCGTTGCCTCGGCGCCGGTTTTATACTTTATGCTTCATACTTTAACTAGGGAGGCATACGAACAGTTTACAAACTTAGCAATATCAGATATGCTGCCACCCTTCCCGAGAGCGGACGCTCAAGCCCTTCTGGACGTTGAATAAACAGCTCCGTTTTCTCACCACGACAACGACTGCACTGGCATCCGCATGCTAAAGCTGCTGTCTGTGAGTGACTATTTCACGTTGACGTCGAAACTAGTCATACTGTAAAAAATGTGCAACTGAGAGTAATTCATTATCAGACTAATGTGGCTGGACCTTCTGTTTACGGGTGCCCTCCGTGACTGATAATGAATTATGGCTAAAGAAATAACTCATGAAGATGGGGGTGGGTGCCTGGTCACTAACAAACAAACCTATAATAAGCTAGCCACTCTGATAACACACTGCAAGTTAAAAAATTATGCATCGTTAATTTTTCCTCTCAGTTGCACATTTTTTGCAGAATGACTAGATTCGATTTTCCAGCATCATCTTCAGATCAACCTATGTAGCTGCGTAAGAAACCGGTCGTGTCTACACTCATGCTCATAAAATAATGATAATGCTGATACATGGTGAAACAACGCTGTGGTGGGCGGTTTGCGGGTTTAAATCACCTCGGGAATGACCATGCGGTGCATTTGACCTGCGATTGTCGCACGGTGGCGCTGGCAGCAGTCCACATACGCAGAGGTGCATGTCAGAGTACGGTGCAGCGAGTAAGTGTGCACACGTTTTCAGACGTGCTAATCGTGACTGTGTGTTGAAAATGGCTCAAATAACACATATTGATGACGTTATGAGGGGTAGAATACTAGGGCGACTGGAGGCTGGCCAAACACAGCAGGTCGTAGCACTGGGCCTCCGTGTGCCACAAAGTTTGATCTCAAGACTATCGCAAAGATTCCAGCTGACAGGAAACGTGCCCAGGCGCTACAGTACGGGACTTCCACAGTGTACAACACCATAAGAAGACCGATATCTCACCATCAGTGCCCGCAGACGGCCACGGAGTACTGCAGGTAGCCTCGCTCGGGACCTTACCGCAGTCACTGGAACAGTTGTCTCCAGACACACAGTCTACAGATGACTGAACATACAGGGCTTATTCGCCCAGAGACCTGCAAGGAACGTTCCACTGAGCCCTGGTTACAGGAGAGCCGGTAGAGCCTGGTGTCAAGAATACGGTACATGGTCATTGGACAGTGGTCCCGGGTTATGTTCACAGACGAGTCCAGGTATAGTCTGAACAGTGATTCTCGCCGGGTTTTCATCTAGCGTGAACCAGGGACCAGATACCAACCCCTTCAAAAATGGTTCAAATGGCTCTGAGCACTATGGGACCCAACTGCTGTGGTCATAAGTCCCCTAGAACTTAGAACTACTTAAACCTAACTAACCTAAGGACACCACACAACAGCCAGCCATCACGAGGCAGAGAAAATCCCTGACCCCGCCGGGAATCGAACCCGGGAACCCGGGCGTGGGAAGCGAGAACGCTACCGCACGACCACGAGATGCGGGCTACCAACCCCTTAATGTCCTTGAAAGGGACTTGTATGGAGGTCGTGGTTTGATGGTGTGGGGTGCGATTATGATTGGTACATGTACACCACTGCATGTCTTTGACAGAGGAACTGTAACAGGTCAGGTGTATTGGGACGTCATTTTGCAACAGTATGTCCGTCTTTTCAGGGGTGCAGTGGGTCCCACCTTCCTCCTGATGCATGATAACGCACGGCCGCACCGAGCTGCCATCGTGGAGGAGTACCTTGAAACAGAAGATATCAGGCGAATGGAGTGGCCTGCCTGTTCTCCAGACCTAAACCCCCTCGAGCACGTCTGGGATGTTCTAGGTCGACATATCGCTGCACGTCTTCAAACCCCTACGACGCCTCAGGAGCTCCGACAGGCACTGGAGCAAGAATGGGATGCTATACCCCAGCAGCTGCTCGACCACCTGATCCAGAGTATGCCAACCCATTGAGCGGCTTGTGTACGTGTGCCTGGTGATCATATCCCACATTGATGTCGGGGTACATGCGCAGGAAACAGTGGCGTTTTGCGGCACATGTGTTTCGGGACGGTTTTCTCAGCTATCACCAATACTGTGGACTTACAGATCTGTGTCGTGTGTGTTCCCTATGTGCCTATGCTATTAGCGCCAGTTTTGTTTAGTGCCACGTTATGCGGCACCACGTTCTGCAATTATTCTTAATTTATAAGCATGAGTGTATATGGCTGCTTGTACACACTGACGATTTGGTCGCGCGACTTGCTCGCACAGCTGAGTCGTGTTGCTTATCTACTACCCACTTCACGTAAGGCCTCACACACGGAAGATCTGACCACGCGTCTGACTGTCCACCCGCCGGTCCCCAATTCTAGTCGCGGCGATTCAACTGGGTAACCATTTGTCGCCTCGCAGGTTGTGCTGCATTTGTTGTTTGTTTGCGCTTCATGATTGTTGAATAACGTTCTTAACCAGTGCCGTCTTAAAAAATTTTTATCTCCTCTCGGGCTGATTCTCGTATCTCTGTATCCAATTTAAACAAACATATCGGTATCATGTACAACTTCTTTGAAATGACAGTGTTAATGTAATGTGCAGTGGAGAGGACAAACATCAGGCAACGGCATGCATACCTTCTACAACTCTACCGTTCCTACAATTCAGTGTGAGAAATTAATGTTTTTTAATCTATAAAGTACCTTTGGTAAATCAACTATTTTTCTCATCAGCTAAAGGCACAAAATAATCTACACTGCCCTCAGTCTGCGACTGTGAAAAGACGTCTATGTCCTTCACCAACACCAGCCATGTAAATACAAAATTCTCCACCTGAAGACGATGATGTGAACCATCGAAACGCATTTGACAAAATAAACAAGTGACTGACGCGGAAATTGTTTTATTTGTATTGATCAACAGTCGCAGACCTCGAAATGCCGTCCCTTACGGACGAAATATTCATTTTCCTTGAAGGTTGTTCGACAGAGAGCAGAATAGGTGAAAATCTGAGGCCACAAGGTCAGGTGAATAAGGTGGGCGCGGAGTGACTTCTCAATCCAACTCCTGTGTAATGTTTTTGTCAGTCTAGCAGAATGGGAGCGGGCGTTATCGTGGAGTAGTATCAAACGTTGAAATGTGTGTGAATTCCTATGGGACCAAACTGCTGAGGTCATCGGTCCCTAGACTTACACGCTACTTAAACTAACTTACGCTAAAGATGACACACACACCCATGCCCTAAGGAGGACTCGAACCTCCGCGCGGCAGGAGTATCATCACTTGGCGCAGTCATCTTGGTCGCTGTCCTTGGATTACGACTGCAAGACGTTTCAGTTGTTGAGAATAAACGTCAGCAGTGGTGGTTACAGCTTGGGGAAGAAATTCGTACTACATCACACCGCTGCTGTTCCACAAGACGCATAAATTACGAGTGTTGCCCAGAAAGTAATGCACCGCATTTTTTTTTTCTTCAACAATTCTTTATT
The DNA here is from genome assembly GCF_023898315.1 of Schistocerca nitens. Classification (NCBI taxonomy): domain Eukaryota; kingdom Metazoa; phylum Arthropoda; class Insecta; order Orthoptera; family Acrididae; genus Schistocerca; species Schistocerca nitens. The sequence goes on from NC_064622.1 coordinate 129,421,697, forward strand.
GAAGATAATGAGAATTACACACACGAAAGAATGTTGTTTTATCTGCACATCCTATTTTTCCAGGTAATCTCCATCTCGTTCTATGACCTTCCTCCAGTGCGAAACAAGGTACCAATCCTTGTCCTGGTGGCGGAGCCGGTGCTTCACTGTGTGAATCACCTCCTCAACGTCCTCAAAACGTCTTCCAAGAATGGCATCCTGTAATGGCCCAAACAAGTGGAAGTCAGGTGTGACATCAGTGGATGGTCTCCCCGAGCGCTACAAATCGTGGAGCTACGCCGAACCGCCTTCTGATGACCTCACCCTCCCGGGGCCAGCAATTAACTGTACTTCTGCCGACCGCAGATGCTCCATAGACTTTGCACAAGCGTTTGTGAATATTCACCACAGTTTCTTTCTCTGCAGTGCGAAATTCAATGACGGCACGTTGCTTGTAACGTACTTCGCCTACAGGCGCCATTTTGAAACTGTCCTGCAGCTACGCTATCTGTCGGAAGAGACGGAAACTTGGCGCGCTCACTCAGGAGACTACAGATAATGCATACGTAACGGCTCGCATTTGTAGCATTGTTCTTGGCTGAGGAAAAAAAAAAAAATATTGTGCATTAGTTTCTGGGCAACCCTTTTGTGCAAGCGCGTAGGTCATAATGTGGAGAGATGCCGCTCTGTTTGGGCTCGTCACCAGTAACGATACGGGATATAAAAGGTCGGTGCTATTCACGAGCCAATTGAAAACAAGGAAGCTGAGATGCACATATACCCACCCATCGAAAAAAAGTCTCTACGTACTATAGGACTTAACATCTGAGGTCATCAGTCCCCTATAAAACTACTTAAACCTAACTGACCTAAGGACATCACACACATCCATGCCCGAGGCAAGGTTCGAACCTGCGACCGTAGCAGCCGCGTGGTTCCGGACTGAAGCGCCTAGAACCGCTCGACCACAGCGGCTTTTTGTGATTTTGGCTTAGGGAGTGCGGTAGCCATACCAAATTTTGGACCTTCCCCACTACGTGCAAATGTCGCACAGTGATGGAATCATCACAGTTCATCAAATTTGTCAGTTCTCGACGAGGATCAGTGTGCATTAATGCGCGTAAAGATCTTCATCAAACCCCTAAGATCTTTCTGAATGTAGGGAGTCGCTAATGTCAAAACGATCCTCCTTAAAACGAGAAAACAATTTTGTTGCCGTGCTCTGTTCAGTGGCATTATCGCCATACAGGGCGCGAATGTTGGTGGCAGTCTCCACTGGTGTCACCCCTCTATCAAATTCAAACAGTAGTATATCTCGAAAATGTCCGTATTATCCACTTGGCACAGCATTTTCTGGCGTCCACGGCTGCACTCACCATGTGCAAATGACAAAATGATAATATGTTAATCAAAACGCAACAGTAAAGTACATATAAATACACTCCTGGAAATTGAAATAAGAACACCGTGAATTCATTGTCCCAGGAAGGGGAAACTTTATTGACACATTCCTGGGTTCAGATACATCACATGATCACACTGACAGAACCACAGGCACATAGACACAGGCAACAGAGCATGCACAATGTCGGCACTAGTACAGTGTATATCCACCTTTCGCAGCAATGCAGGCTGCTATTCTCCCATGGAGACGATCGTAGAGATGCTGGATGTAGTCCTGTGGAACGGCTTGCCATGCCATTTCCACCTGGCGCCTCAGTTGGACCAGAGTTCGTGCTGGACGTGCAGACCGCGTGAGACGACGCTTCATCCAGTCCCAAACATGCTCAATGGGGGACAGATCCGGAGATCTTGCTGGCCAGGGTAGTTGACTTACACCTTCTAGAGCACGTTGGGTGGCACGGGATACATGCGGACGTGCATTGTCCTGTTGGAACAGCAAGTTCCCTTGCCGGTTTAGGAATGGTAGAACGATGGGTTCGATGACGGTTTGGATGTACCGTGCACTATTCAGTGTCCCCTCGACGATAACCAGTGGTGTACGGCCAGTGTAGGAGATCGCTCCCCACACCATGATGCCGGGTGTTGGCCCTGTGTGCCTCGGTCGTATGCAGTCCTGATTGTGGCGCTCACCTGCACGGCGCCAAACACGCATGCGACCATCATTGGCACCAAGGCAGAAGCGACTCTCATCGCTGAAGACGACACGTCTCCATTCGTCCCTCCATTCGCGCCTGTCGCGACACCACTGGAGGCGGGCTGCACGATGTTGGGGCGTGAGCGGAAGACGGCCTAACGGTGTGCGGGACCGTAGCCCAGCTTTATGGAGACGGTTGCGAATGGTCCTCGCCGATACCCCAGGAGCAACAGTGTCCCTAATTTGCTGGGAAGCGGCGGTGCGGTCCCCTACGGCACTGCGTAGGATCCTACGGTCTTGGCGTGCATCCGTGCGTCGCTGCGGTCCGGTCCCAGGTCGACGGGCACGTGCACCTTCCGCCGACCACTGGCGACAACATCGATGTACTGTGGAGACCTCACGCCCCACGTGTTGAGCAATTCGGCGCTACGTCCACCCGGCCTCCCGCATGCCCACTATACGCCCTCGCTCAAAGTCCGTCAACTGCACATACGGTTCACGTCCACGCTGTCGCGGCATGCTACCAGTGTTAAAGACTGCGATGGAGCTCCGTATGCCACGGCAAACTGGCTGACACTGACGGCGGCGGTGCACAAATGCTGCGCAGCTAGCGCCATTCGACGGCCAACACCGTACAAGCAATGATCACACGCACGGCACAGCGGACACACCAGGAAGGCGTATAGTGGGCATGCGGGAGGCCGGGTGGACGTAGCGCCGAATTGCTCAACACGTGGGGCGTGAGGTCTCCACAGTACATCGATGTTGTCGCCAGTGGTCGGCGGAAGGTGCACGTGCCCGTCGACCTGGGACTGGACCGCAGCGACGCACGGATGCACGCCAAGACCGTAGGATCCTACGCAGTGCCGTAGGGGACCGCACCGCCACTTCCCAGCAAATTAAGGACACTGTTGCTCCTGGGGTATCGGCGAGGACCATTCGCAACCGTCTCCATGAAGCTGGGCTACGGTCCCGCACACCGTTAGGCCGTCTTCCGCTCACGCCCCAACATCGTGCAGCCCGCCTCCAGTGGTGTCGCGACAGGCGTGAATGGAGGGACGAATGGAGACGTGTCGTCTTCAGCGATGAGAGTCGCTTCTGCCTTGGTGCCAATGATGGTCGCATGCGTGTTTGGCGCCGTGCAGGTGAGCGCCACAATCAGGACTGCATACGACCGAGGCACACAGGGCCAACACCCGGCATCATGGTGTGGGGAGCGATCTCCTACACTGGCCGTACACCACTGGTGATCGTCGAGGGGACACTGAATAGTGCACGGTACATCCAAACCGTCATCGAACCCATCGTTCTACCATTCCTAAACCGGCAAGGGAACTTGCTGTTCCAACAGGACAATGCACGTCCGCATGTATCCCGTGCCACCCAACGTGCTCTAGAAGGTATAAGTCAACTACCCTGGCCAGCAAGATCTCCGGATCTGTCCCCCATTGAGCATGTTTGGGACTGGATGAAGCGTCGTCTCACGCGGTCTGCACGTCCAGCACGAACGCTGGTCCAACTGAGGCGCCAGGTGGAAATGGCATGGCAAGCCGTTCCACAGGACTACATCCAGCATCTCTACGATCGTCTCCATGGGAGAATAGCAGCCTGCATTGCTGCGAAAGGTGGATATACACTGTACTAGTGCCGACATTGTGCATGCTCTGTTGCCTGTATCTATGTGCCTGTGGTTCTGTCAGTGTGATCATGTGATGTATCTGACCCCAGGAATGTGTCAATAAAGTTTCCCCTTCCTGGGACAATGAATTCACGGTGTTCTTATTTCAATTTCCAGGAGTGTAGATTTACTAAGTTGAATTAAGTTCTTAGCAGATCATGTAGCATTGTTAAGCATTTAGTAAACCTGAATGTGGGAACTGCCTACAGAGTAAGAAAACCTTGACTATAAAAAAATTATTATTCATTACCCACTAGCCTGTTATCGTCGATAGCGTATCGATCTATAATTCTTCAACTTTTGAACTCCCTTTATTTTTCGAATTGACAAAAAACATACGTAATATTAAGTATAATAAAATACATTTCTGTCCAGCAAACCTTAATTTTTCGAAATGTTAACATGCAGTCAAATTATTACCACATGCACAGTGGTAAGGCAAGAACAATTCGGTGGGGATATCTCAGACATTATTACGTTTTAAACAATGAACGATAGGACTGATATCGAGTTACTGAGTGAGTAGATTATTTCATGACCTCTAGTTCGCCGGAGTTTTAATGTATTTTCAGTGATTATAAATTGGTGAAACTTATGTTGTGGTGGCTTACATAATGGATTTACCGCAGAAGAAGAAGCAGTACGCTCAAAAATATCGGGATGCGTGGAAAGAAGAACCTGAATTCAATGGGTGGCTGAAACCAGTCGTTGGAGACTTATCCAAGGCAAGATGTCAAGTATGTGCAACAGAGTTTTATGCTAAATTGTGTGATATTAGAAAGCATTCGAAAACTATTAAGCGCAAACAAACAATTGATTTAAAAAAACACAAACCACCTTACCTGTGAAAATTGCTCCGAAAACTACAGTGAGAATAGCAAGCAGAGAGGAAGGCGACCTTTCTTTATTTATTGCTGAACTTTGTTCTATTTTAGCTGTAGATCATTTAGGAATACTGTGCAAGAAGGTGTTTTACGGTGATGAGGACGCTAAAAACATGCAATCGTACATCGTACAAAATGCACTAACATTATAACTGAAGTTTTGCATCCATATTTTACACAATCATTGTTTGAAGATATAGGTAACCAAAAATAGAGTGTACTAAGAGATGAATCCACAGATGTATCAATATCTAAAATGCTAGGTATCGTTATACGGTACTCTAGTGTAAACAACAAAACCATTAGATCAGCATTTCTCAAACGCGCTGTAGTAGAAACTGCAGATGCAACAAATCTGGCTGCTGTTCTTGTGAATTCTTTGAAATATCTCAAACTTCCAGTCGCTAATATGGTAGGAATTGGCACAGATAATGCTTCTGCAATGGTTGGAATAAACAATGGCTTTTTGAACAACTAAAGAGAGAATATGGTTTGAAGCATTTGGTATTGATCCGTTGCATTTGTCACTCTCCTCAGCTTGCAGTTTCGCACGCCTCACTGAATACCATACCTAGAGACATAGAGTTTCTTGTCCGAGAAATCTACCTTTGGTTCTCCATTTCACCCAAAAGACAAGAGGAATATAAAAAGGTTTATGAGACAATAATTGTGGAAAACAGCCACTAAAAATTTTGAAGGTCTGAGCATAACGTTGGCTTTCAATTGAACCAGCAATAAGAAGAATTCTGGAGCAGTGGGAAGAACTAAAGCTACATTTTCACTTGTCATGGTTCAAGACAATTGTTACACTGCCGTTCTTTTGTACAAGATGTATTGTGACGACTCAATTAATTTTTACATATTTTACCTTAAACATGCTTTAAAAGACGTACAAATAGGAATAAAAGCTTTTGAAGGAGAAGACAATGACCCCACTAAATTACTAGATACACTTGCATTTCTCATGCAGTCACTCGGACAAAACATAGTTTTTCCAACTGTTGATTTGTTGACAACACCAGTTCCAAGCGAATGTATGTACGCAAATCCGAACCTTGGCTTTATGTTTGAACTGAAATTGTTTGAGTCAAGTTTGTCTGAAGAAAATAATGTTTGTTTGAAGAAGAGATGAATTCAATTTAGTCTGAAATTCATAAAAGAAATTAAACCAAGACTGCCAAGTAACGTTACGATCCTGAAAAAAAACGCCAATGCTGACTGTTGGAGAAACACTAAAAGTGAATAAAAATAATGCTGTAGCGGATGTAGCCAAATAGTTGGGTTTTAGTGGCGATTTCATAGACGGTATGCTGCAAGAATGGCATAACATCAACTTAATGAGGTGGAATAACACTACTAAGGAGAAAATATAAATAATGCAGTAAATGAATCAGGCAAAAAGGAATACAAACGTCTCAAAAATGAGATCGACAGGTAGTGCAAAATGGCTAAGCAGGGATGGCTAGAGGACAAATGTAAGGATGTAGAGGCTTATCTCACCAGGGGTAAGATAGATACTGCCTACACGAAAATTAAAGAGACCTTTGGAGAAAAGAGAACCACTTGTGTGAATATCAAGAGCTCAGATGGAAAACCAGTTCTAAGCAAACAAGGGAAAGCAGAAAGGTGGAAGGAGTACATAGAGGGTCTATACGAGGGCGATGTACTTGAGGACAATATTATGGAAATGGATGAGGACGTAGATGATGATTAAATGGGAGATATGATACTGCGTGAAGAGTTTGACAGAGCACTGAAAGACCTGAGTCGAAACAAAGCCCCGGGAGTAGACAACATTCCATTAGAACTACTGACGGCCTTGGAAGAGCCAGTCCTGACAAAACTCTACCACCTGGTGAGCAAGATATATGAGACAGGCGAAATACCCTCAGACTTCAAGAAGAATATAATAATTCCAATCCCAAAGAAAGCAGGTGTTGACAGATGTGAAAATTACCGAACTATCAGTTTAATAAGTCACAGCTGCAAAATACTAAAGCGAATTCTTTACAGACGAATGGAAAACTACTAGAAGCGGACCTCGGGGAAGATCAGTTTGGATTCCGTAGAAATATTGGAACACGTGAGGCAATACTGACCCTACGACTTATCTTAGAAGCTAGATTAAGGAAAGGCAAACCTATGTTTCTAGCATTTGTAGACTTAGAGAAAGCTTTTGACAATGTTGACTGGAATACTCTCTTTCAAATTCTGAAGGTGGCAGGGGTAAAATACAGGGAGCGAAAGGCTATTTACAATTTGTACATCAACCAGATGGCAGTTATAAGATTCGAGGGGCACAAAAGGGAAGCAGTGGTTGGGAAGGGGGTGAGACAGGGTTGTAGCCTCTCCCCGATGTTATTCAATCTCTATATTGAGTAAGCAGTGAAGGAAACAAAAGGAAAATTTGGAGTAGGTATTAAAATCCATGGAGAAGAAATAAAAACTTTGAGGTTCGCCGATGACATTGTAATTCTGTCAGAGACAGCAAAGGACTTGGAAGAGCAGTTGAACGGAATGGACAGTGTCTTGAAAGGAGGATATAAGATGAGCATCAACAAAAGCAAAACAAGGATAATGGAATGTAGTCGAATTAAGTCGTGTGATGTTGAGGGTATTAGATTAGGAAATGAGACACTTAAAGTAATAAAGGAGTTTTGCTATTTGGGGAGCAAGATAATTGATGATGGTCGAAGTAGAGGGGATATAAAATGTAGACTGGCAATGGCAAGGAAAGCGTTTCTGAAGAAGAGAAATTTGTTAACATCGAGTATTGATTTAAGTGTCCTGAAGTCTTTTCTGAAAGTATTTGTATGGAGTACGGAAGTGAAACATGGACGATAAATAGTTTGGACAGGAAGAGAATATAAGCTTTCGAAATGTGGTGCTACAGAAGAATGCTGAAGATAAGGTGGGTAGAACACGTAACTAATGAGGAGGTATTGAATAGAATTGGGGAGAAGAGAAGTTTGTGGCACAACTTGACTAGAAGAAGAGATCGGTTGGTAGGACATGTTCTGAGACATCGAGGGATCACCAATTTAGTATTGGGGGGCAGCGTGGAGGGTAAAAATCGTAGAGGGAGACCAAGAGATGAATACACTAAGCAGATTCAGAAGGATGTAGGTTGCAGTAGTTACTGGGAGATGAAGAAGCTTGCACAGGATAGAGTAGCATGGAGAGCTGCATCAAACCAGTCTCAGGACTGAAGACCACAACAACAACAACAATAACACTACTAACACTGTTCGATTTTGGAGTGAGGTTTTGCAGTATAAAAATGCAGCAGGAGAGATTCCTTTTTCTTTGATTTCACAGCTAGCAACGACTGTTCTATGCCTACCGCATTCAAATGCAGAAGTGGAAAGAATATTCAGTTCTATGAACATTATAAAAACTAAACAACGTAACAGATTATCGTTAAAGGCAATTAATGCTTTGATCATATTGAGAGACCAGCTGAAGAAACAAAATAAAGACTGTGCATCTTCTGACATACTGTCAGACGTATTGGAGCTTATTGGAACGAACAAAAGTTACTCTTTTGCGACAAAACCAGTCGAACTGCAACATCATCTTTTGAGCGACGTTCAACCCACTACAACAACTACAGTTCTGTCAGAGCATGAAACAGTTATTCGATCTTCTGAGTGACGACGATGAATAGCTCGCATACCGGTATGTATATATTTTGTAACCTAATTTGAGTTCTTGCTTTCTTTTGTTACAAATATAGTTGTATATTTCTAGTATATTTGACTACTGTGATTGAAACAACAATTATGACAACATGTTTAATTAAACGTTTGCGTATTTTATATGTATGTTGTAGCAAGCGATGCGTCATTTAATTAAGACAATATAGCAATTACGTATGAGACAATTTTTATTAATATTTTATTATCCCCACCCCCACTGGCTTATTGCACCATTCACAGCACGAAATTTTCTGTACACCCCTAATAAAATCAGTTTTAGCGACTTTATAGCGACTTTTGATATTGAATCTAGCGACTCGGGTTTTTTGGAGTTGACAACACTGGTTGCGCAGTTGGAGGTGAGCCGCCAGCAGTGGTGGATGTGGGGAGAGAGATGGCGGAGTTTTGAGAGCGGATGATCTGGACGTGTGTCCATCAGAAAGAGTAAATTTGTAGACTGGATGTCATGAACTGATATATATATATATATATATATATATATATATATATATATATATATATATATCTCTTTTGAACACTATTAAGGTAAATACATTGTTTGTTTCTATCGAAATCTTTCATTTGCTAACTATGCCTATCAGTAGTTACAGCCTTTAGTAGTTTGAATCTTTTATTTAGCTGGCAGTAGTGGCGCTCGCTGTATTGTAGTAGTTCGAGTAACGAAGATTTTTGTAAGTGATTCATGAAAGGTATAGGTTATTGTTAGTCAGGGCCATTCTTTTGTAGGGATTATTGACAGTCAGATTGCGTTGCGCTAAAAATATTGGGTATCAGTTTAGTGTCGATCAGAATAGGCGAAGAGCGAAATGTCTGAGTACGTTCAGTTCTGTTCAGCTGTCTGAAAATCAAATAATGTAAGAGGTTTATCAGCACAGTAATTCATTAATTTTTCTAAGGGGACGTTTCAGTGGACGTCAGGTGTGACAGCCGTGGGTGGTCTCCCCGAGAGCTACAAATCGTGGAGCTTCGCCGAACCGCCTTCTGATGACCTCACCCTCCGTGCCCAGCTACTAAGTGTACTTCTGTCGACAGCAGGTGCTCCATAGACTTTGCACACGTGTTTGTGAATATTCACCACAGTTTCTTTCTCAGCAGTGAGAAATTCAGTGACGCCACGTTGACTGTGACGTACCCCACCTACAGACGCCATTTTGAAACTGTCCTGCAGCTACGCTACCAGTCGGAAGAGACAAAAACTTGACGTGCTCACTTAGCAGACCTCAAATAATACATACGTAACGTCTCGCACTGTTACATTAGTTTCTGGGCAAACCTCGTATGTTTTGCGGATGCGCGTAGGTCTTAATGTGGAGAGTTGCTGCTCTGTTTGGGCTCAACCATTCCTTTATTTTCCTTATGTTAGCGTAAGGGGACCAATCCTCATTACCAGTAACGATACGGGATATAAATGGTCGGTGTTATTCACGAGCCAATTGAAGACAAGGAAGCTGAGATGCAAATTCAGCCACCTGCTGATTTTTGTGATTTTGGCTTAGGGCGTGCGGTACCCACACAATCAATTTTTGGACCTTCCTCACTACGTGCAAGTGTCGCATAATGATGGAATGATCACAGTTCATCAAATCTGCCAGTTCTCGACTACACTGACGAGGGTCGTTGTGGATAATGCGCGTAAAATGGCTCTGAGCACTATGGGACTCAACTGCTGAGGTCATTAGTCCCCTAGAACTTAGAACTAGTTAAACCTAACTAACCTAAGGACATCACATACATCCATGCCCGAGGCAGGATTCGAACCTGCGACCGTAGCGGTCTCGCGGTTCCAGACTGCAGCGCCAGAACCGCGCGGCCACTTCGGCCGGCCAATGCGCGTAAAGATCTTCATCAAACCCCTAAGATCTTCCTGAGTGTGGGGAGTCACAAATGTCAAAACGATCCTCCTTAAAACTAGAAAACACTTTTGTTGCCGTGCTCTGATCAATGGCATTATCCCCATACAGGGCGTGAATGTTTGTGGCAGCCTCAACTACTGTCACCCCCTATTGAATTCAAACAGTAGTATATCTCGAAAATGTCCGTATTATCCACTTGGCACTCCATTTTCTACGTCCACAGCTTTACCCACTATCTGCAAATGATAAAATGACAATATTTTAAGTCAAAATGCAACAGTAAAGTACAAATAAAAAATGACAGTAAACTCGCAGGAATCGGAATACCAAAACGCAAAACAGAAACGCTACGTACTTATATTTGAATGCAGGCTTTCTTGGCGAATCTCGATGATAAAATCTTCTCGGGTTGACAGCCGAGTCAATGTGTTTTCTCGAGCAACATTTCACCAAGTTTCTTACTTACCATCTTCGCCTGAAGATGGCAAGTAAGAAACATGCTAAAACGTTGCTGGAGAACAACACATTGACTCGGCTGTCAACCCGAGAAGATCTTATCAAAGCTACATACTTATTTACCAAGCGGAGTTATTGAACGCAGTTTTCCGAAATTCCTTCACCAGGGAATACGAATGGAATATTCCAGAATTTGAAACACGAACAGCTGCTAGCATGAGTTTCTTAGAAGGAGATACCTTAGGGGTTGCGAAGCAACTCAAATCTCTTGATACGGGCAAGTCTTCAGGTCCAGATTGTATACCGATTACGTTCCTTTCAGATTACACTGATACAATAGCTCCCTACTTAGCAATCATATACAAGCGCTCGTTCACCAATAGAACTGTACCTACAGATTGGAAAATTGCACAGGTCGCACCAGTGTTTAAGAAGGGTAGTAGGAGTAATCCATCGAACTACAGACCTATATCATTGACGTCGATTTGCAGTAGGGTTTTGGAGCATATACTGTATTCAAACATTATGAATCACCTCGAAGGGAACGATGTATTGATACGTAATCAGCATGGTTTCAGAAAACATCGTTCTTGTGTAACGCAGCTAGCTCTTTATTCGCACGAAGTAATGGCCGCTATCGACAGGGGATCTCAAGTTGATTCCGTATTTCTAGATTTCCGGAAAGCTTTTGACACCGTTCCTCACAAGCGACTTCTAATCAAGCTGCAGGCCTATGGGGTATCGTCTCAATTGTGCGACTGGATTCGTGATTTCCTGTCAGGAAGGTCGCAGTTCGTAGTAATAGACGGCAAATCATCGAGTAAAACTGAAGTGATATCAGGTGTTCCCCAGGGAAGCGTCCTGGGACCTCTGCTGTTCCTGATCTATATAAATGACCTGGGTGACAATCTGAGCAGTTCTCTTAGGTTGTTCGCAGATGATTCTGTAATTTACCGTCTAGTAAGGTCATCCGAAGACCAGTATCAGATGCAAAGCGATTTAGAAAAGATTGCTGTATGGTGTGGCAGGTGGCAGTTGACGCTAAATAACGAAAAGTGTGAGGTGATCCACATGAGTTCGAAAAGAAATCCGTTGGAATTCGATTACTCGATAAATAGTACAATTCTCAAGGCTGTCAATTCTACTAAATACCTGGGTGTAAAAATCACGAACAACTACAGTTGGAAAGACCACATAGATAATATTGTGGGGAAGGCGAGCCAAAGGTTGCGTTTCATTGGCAGGACACTTAGAAGATGCAACAAGTCCACTAAAGAGACAGCTTAAACTACACTCGTTCGCCTGTGTTAGAATATTGCTGCGCGGTGTGGGATCCTTACCAGGTGGGACTGATGGAGGACATCGAAAGGGTGCAAAAAAGGGCATCTCGTTTTGTATTATCACGTAATAGGGGAGAGAGTGTGGCAGATATGATACGCGAGTTGGGGTGGAAGTCATTACAGCAAAGACGTTTTTCGTCGCGGCGAGATCTATTTACGAAATTTCAGTCACCAACTTTCTCTTCCGAATGCGAAAATATTTTGTTGAGCCCAACCTACATAGGTAGGAATGATCATCAAAATAAAATAAGAGAAATCAGAGCTCGAACAGAAAGGTCTAGGTGTTCGTTTTTCCCGCGCGCTGTTCGGGAGTGGAATGGTAGAAAGATAGAATTGTGGTCCGATGAACCCCCTGCCAAGCACTTAAATGTGAATTGCAGAGTAAACATGTAGATATAGATGTAGATGTAGACCAATATAATTTTAGTAAGTTTCTTCCTTTAAGTAATTATTAAATATCAAGAGAGTAGCTGAATTGTCTCGTGACGAATATGTCGGCTGTAGCGTTATTAAAAATTGCATCGTTTTGGCGAATTTTTGTATAAAATTTCCATTTCTTATGGGTCTCTTAGCCACCGGTGCCATTCGCTTTTCCTCTTTACGTGCTCTTTCGCCGGTTCGTTACTTCCTCCCTTTCGGAACGGAGCACAGAGAGGTTATCTAACGGCGCCGGCTGGGCCTGTGCCTAGAGCCGTATGCGCGCGGCCGTCACCTCGCCGCCGGCCGTTCCTGGCGTTTGGGAGTGTCCCGGTTACGTCACGGAAGCACGGCGGCCCCACCCTCCCCCTCCACGCCCCCGCAGAGCGTCACGGCCGGCGCGCCCATTGTTTCCATTCACGTGTGCCGCCGTCGGCGTGTTTATTTTTACTGTGCGGACGGCTCGCCCGCTGGAACGTGATTCACTCGTCGCCCCCGAGCCTTCCTCCTGGGATTTGTACCCGCTTCTTTCTCTTCCTGTACACAGCGGCCGCGGCACTGCGCCTCACACAGAGGATCAGGTGCCGCCGGAAATGACTGAGTAGCGATGTACCTTATCTGATCAAAAATATCCGGACACGTCTCTGTAAAGCAGAATTAACCACTAGATTCCACGAGAGGCAGACCCGTAAGTACACTACTGGCCATTAAAATTGCTACACCAAGAAGAAATGCAGATGATAAATGCGTATTCATTGGACAAATATATTATACTTGAACTGACATGTGATTACATTTTCACGCAATTTGGGTGCATAGATTCTGAGAAATCAGTACCCAGAACAACCACCTCTGGCCGTTATAACGGCCTTGATATGCCTGGGCATTGAGTCAAACAGAGCTTGGATGGCGTGTACAGGTACAGCTGCCCATGCAGCTTCAACACGATACCACAGTTCATCAAGAGTAGTGACTGGCGTATTGTGACGAGCCAGTTGCTCGGCCACCATTGACCAGACGTTTTCACTTGGTGAGAGATCTCGAGAATGTGCTGGCCAGGGCAGCAGTCGAGCATTTTCTGTATCCAGAAAGGCCCGTACAGGACCTGCAACATGCGGCCGTGCATTATCCTGCTGAAATGTAGGGTTTCGCAGGGATCGAATGAAGGGTAGAGCCACGGTTCGTAACACATCTGAAATGTAACGTACACTGTTCAAAGTGCCGTCAGTACGAACAAGAGGTGACCAAGACGTGTAACCAATGGCACCCCATACTGTCACGCCGGGTAATACGCCAGTACGGCAATGACGAATACACGCTTCCAATGTGCGTTCACAGCGGTCACCAAACACGGATGCGACCATCATGATGCTGTAAACAGAACCTGAATTCATCCGAAAAAATGACGTTTTGACGTTCGTGCACCCATGTTCGTCGTTGAGTACACCGTCGCAGGCCCTCCTGTCTGTGATGCAGCGTCAAGGGTAACCGCAGCCATGGTCTCCATACTGCTGCAAACGTCGTGGAACTGTTCGTGCAGATTGTTGTTGTCTTGCAAACGTCCCCATCTGTTGACTCAGGGATCGAGACGTGGCTGCACGATCCGTTACAGCCATGCGGATAAGATGCCTGTCATCTCGACTGCTAGTGATACGAGGCCGTTGGGATCCAGCACAGCGTTCCGTATTACCTTCCTGAACTCACCGATTCTATATTCTGCTAATAGTAATTGAATCTCTACCAACGCGAGCTGCAATGTCGCGATACGATAAACCGCAATCGCGATGGACTACAATCCGACCGTAATCATAGTCGGAAACGTGATGGTACGCATTTCTCCTCCTTACACGAGGCATCAGAACAACGTTTCACCAGGCAACGCCGGTCAACTGCTTTTTGTGTATGAGAAATCGGTTGGAAACTTTCCTCATGTCAGCACGTTGTAGGTGTCACCACCGGCGCCAACCTTGTGTGAATGCTCTGAAAAGCTAATCATTTGCATATCACAGCATCTTCTTCCTGTTGGTTAAATTTCGCGTCTGTAGCACGTCATCTTCGTGGTGTAGCAATTTTAATGGCCAGTAGTGTATAAACGGACGCCAGTAGAGAAGCATATCTCAGTGATTTTTGAACGAGAACTAGCCATTGGCTGTCAGCCTAAAGCCAGCCATGTGGTGGGGAAGCGTAGTTGTGAGAACAGTGCCTTTGATGTTACGTAACAGATAACGGTTGTAACGTCTCTGGCCCGGAGAATGTTGGGAAAATGGGCCAAGGGCGATTACAAGCTCGCGCACGACCGACCCGTCGTGTTAGTAGCTCAGTATCCAAGAGCTCAGGAACATCGTTGTGGAAGTGCACTGGAACAACATCCTGTTCAAAAATGAAATTATCGCTGACCCCTTCCAATTGCGGCATGAGCCACGCAAAATGCTTTCCAGTTGGTTGCAACGTTTAACACTATGCCGTTCGGCGACACCCAGTGGTGTCGTGCGCGAAATAGCGGTCAACGGCCGGCGACACCATAGTTGTGTCGTCTGCACAGTATCGCTCAGTGGCCGGCGACAGCACTTTAGTATCTTTTGCATTCTGTTGGTATTTTGTTTGGGTAACAATAAGTTACACACTTCAACAAGTTTTTTTGTTTTTATAAGTATATGCCCTTTCATCTTGGCGGACGGAAGAGATAATAGGATTATTTACGATGAATGCGCGGACGTCTTGGCTGACGTTCCGGACGACTCGGCCGTTTGGGAAGAAGACAATGGATATAAAAAAAATTAAAGTGAAGCAGAATCGTAGGAATTTAGTGAAATACGTCCAACAAGAATTCGGCGAACAGTACGGTTGCCAACTGATTCGGCTGAATCAGACGAAGAAGACAGTGCACAGTGGTCAGACTTTGATTTACCGAGGACCAATAATAAATTTGAAGGATCCCCGGGTCCAAACATACTTCCCAAAGATACACAGAGCGTCGAAGATATCGTAGAATTATATATTAGGAACGATCTATTTGAATATATTAGCAACGAAACCAACTAGTACTACAGTCAAAACTGCAATAGAAGGAAACTGGATTAAAAAAAGAAAATGCCAAATTTTTCGACGTTACGAGACCCGAATGCAGAAAATGGATTGGGCTTGCTATCCTTATGGGAATTGTAAAAAAAGCAAGGATCGATGATTACTGGTCAACGAATCCGTTGACAGACACACCGATATTTCGCAAAACGATGTCTCGCAACTGATTCAGACAAATATTATCGTTTTTACATTTTTCCGACAGCAACAATAAACCAGATGATGCCGACCGTCTTGTCAAAGTGCAATTCGTAATTGATTATTTTTCCAAAAAGTTTAAAGAAACGTTTAATCTAAGTCAAAAAAACTCAGTTGATGAAGGAATGATACCGTGGCGTGGACGGTTAAATTTTAAAGTTTACAATCGGTCGAAAATTACGAAATATGGCATACTCATTCGGATGCTGTGTGATTCGAGTACGGGATACATTTCCTCATTCAAGATATACACTCCTGGAAATTGAAATAAGAACACCGTGAATTCATTGTCCCAGGAAGGGGAAACTTTATTGACACATTCCTGGGGTCAGATACATCACATGATCACACTGACAGAACCACAGGCACATAGACACAGGCAACAGAGCATGCACAATGTCGGCACTACTACAGTGTATATCCACCTTTCGCAGCAATGCAGGCTGCTGTTCTCCCATGGAGACGATCGTAGAGATGCTGGATGTAGTCCTGTGGAACGGCTTGCCATGCCATTTCCACCTGGCGCCTCAGTTGGACCAGCGTTCGTGCTGGACGTGCAGACCGCGTAAGACGACGCTTCATCCAGTCCCAAACATGCTCAATGGGGGACAGATCCGGAGATCTTGCTGGCCAGGGTAGTTGACTTACACCTTCTAGAGCACGTTGGGTGGCACGAGATACATGCGGACGTGCATTGTCCTGTTGGAACAGCAAGTTCCCTTGCCGGTCTAGGAATGGTAGAACGATGGGTTCGATGACGGTTTGGATGTACCGTGCACTATTCAGTGTCCCCTCGACGATCACCAGTGGTGTACGGCCAGTGTAGGAGATCGCTCCCCACACCATGATGCCGGGTGTTGGCCCTGTGTGCCTCGGTCGTATGCAGTCCTGATTGTGGCGCTCACCTGCACGGCGCCAAGCACGCATACGACCATCATTGGCACCAAGGCAGAAGCGACTCTCATCGCTGAAGACGACACGTCTCCATTCGTCGCGACACCACTGGAGGCGGGCTGCACGATGTTGGGGCGTGAGCGGAAGACGGCCTAACGGTGTGCGGGACCGTAGCCCAGCTTTATGGAGACGGTTGCGAATGGTCCTCGCCGATACCCCAGGAGCAACAGTGTCCCTAATTTGCTGGGAAGTGGCGGTGCGGTACCCTACGGCACTGCGTAGGATCCTACGGTCTTGGCGTGCATCCGTGCGTCGCTGCGGTCCGGTCCCAGGTCGACGGGCACGTGCACCTTCCGCCGACCACTGGCGACAACATCGATGTACTGTGGAGACCTCACGCCCCACGTGTTGAGCAATTCGGCGGTACGTCCACCCGGCCTCCCGCATGCCCACAATACGCCCTCACTCAAAGTCCGTCAACTGCACATACGTTTCACGTCCACGCTGTCGCGGCATGCTACCAGTGTTAAACACTGCGATGGAGCTCCGTATGCCACGGCAAACTGGCTGACACTGACGGCGGCGGTGCACAAATGCTGCGCAGCTAGCGCCATTCGACGGCCAACACCGCGGTTCCTGGTGTGTCCGCTGTGCCGTGCGTGTGATCATTGCTTGTACAGCCCTCTCGCAGTGTCCGGAGCAAGTATGGTGGGTCTGACACACCGGTGTCAATGTGTTCTTTTTTCCATTTCCAGGAGTGTATTTCGGCGCTGGACAGGCTTTAGCAAAAACCGCGATGGAACTATTGACACCTTGATGGAGAGTGGCATCATCTCTGCATGGATAATTATTGTAACAGTGTAGAACTTGCAGAGAAGGTGCTTGAAAAGAAATTTCAAGTTTGTGGAACGACAAGCCAAAATAGAGGATTTCCGGCAAATTAAAGCGCGTAAAAGTCAATGTGTTTGAAGCTTGTCATCAACGGCAAGGTGACAAGCAGCCGGCGACAAGTCAAGTAATCCGAATTATCGCTGCTAGCGCCAAGCGAATAAATTTGTACGAGACGTGCGGACGGCAAAGTGTTGCTATCACTATAGCCGACATATTCCTCACGAGACTATTCAGCTACTGTTTTGTCACGTAAATAATTATTTAAATAAAAAAGCTTATTAATATTAGGTTGTTAAATAAGTATGTAGCATTTTTGTTTCGCAGCCGGCCGGAGCGGCCGAGTGGTTCTAGGCACTTCAGTCTGGAACCGCGCAACCGCTATGGTCGCAGGTTCGAAACCTGTCTCGGGCATGGACGTGTGTGCTGTCCTTAGGTTAGTTAGGTTTAAGTAGTTCTAAGTTCTAGGGGACTGATCACCTCACATGTTAAGTCCCATAGTGCTCAGAGCCATTTTTTGTTTTGCATTTTGGTATTCCCGCTGCTACGGGTATATTTATCGATTGTTATTTTTTATTTATACTTCACTGTCGCTGTTTGACTCTCCACATTGTCATTTTCTCATTTGGAGGTAGTGAGTGGAGCTTCAGACGCTAGACAGTGAAGTGCCAAGCGGATAATACGGAAATTTCCGACATGTTCTACATCAGTAGAGGGGTGAGAGAAGTGGAGGCTGCCAGAAAAATTTTCGCAGTGTACGGAGACAATACAATAGGACAGAGCACGGCAACAAAATGGTTTTCTCGTTTTTAGGAGGATAGTTTTGACATTAGTAATTCTTCACGTTCTTCGGGATTCGACGAAGATCTTTAAACGCATTAATCGACAATCAGTGTACCCGAGAAATGGCAAATGTGATGCAGTGTGATCATTCCACCATTGTGTGACGTTTGCATGTACACTTCAAAAATTGGGTGTATGGGTACCCCACGCCCTAATACAAAATCACAAAACTCAGCAGTTGACTGTATGTGGATCCTCGTCGTCAATTGGTTCATCAACGACACCGACCATTCCTACCCTGTATCGTTACTGTTGACGAGAAATGGTGTCCTTACGCTAACATAAGTAAAATAAAGGAATGATTGAGCCCAAACAAAGCAGCAACTCCCCGTACATCCACCACACATAATTTATGCATCCGGTGGAACATCGACGGTGTGATGTACTACGAATTGCTTCCCCGAGGTGGAACTCATCCGTCAGGGAGATTTCAGCCTTCCTACAACTGTCCAAGTCGACTTTTGTTGATATAGTACGTATGTTTTTGGATAGTGTCCGCCTTTAGCAAAACACAATTTTGTTTTTTAAGCTGAACATGTTTCCACTGATGTTGCTGCATCTTCAGTGGGCTTTTATTTTATGGCTATTAAAGATAAAGAATGTTCTTCACTGTTTTTATACATGTAACTATTAGTTATTAAATCGTAATTACAAATATTTGAAAAAACACATAAAATTGTGAATTTATACCTTTTTACCACATGGTGTCGTTTTTCTGATGTGCTGTGTTTCTACAGTGACTGTTTTGTTACACAGTTTGTCATCTGCAACCACTTACACTTTAAAGTAGATAAATTGTTTAAGCCAAAATTACGATTTGAAAATTGTTATTTCTATGCCTGAAATTAATTAATTCTATGTGTGTGTATATCTGTTTACATTCATGTTTCACTTACGTTCTCGTTTTCCTCATCTTCATCACTGTCAAAGACTATATATAGAGTTGCCACTGTCACTGTCGCTGTCACTGTTTACCAGCTGTAAAAACAAACATGGCGGGTTGTGGAACAGTTGAAGGTGTAAAAACAAGATGGCTGACAGTGGAACAGTTGAAGGTGTTCCTGGCTGCTGTTCTGAATCTTTCAGAGGTGTCTGTGAAATTATGTGTGTGTGTGTGTGTGTGTGTGTGTGTGTGTGTGTGTGTGAAAAGGGGGAGAGAGAGAGAGAGACGGTAGGTTTTAGGTTTGTTTGTATATAATTGTCGAGAAGGAATAACCACAGCTAAAGGAAGACTGTACCGACGGATACGGACGTCTAGCGTTGCGGAGATTGTAGGGAGTCGCATTAAATCAGTGGAAGCTATGTCTGCAGCTCATGGTCTTGCCCTTGCCGGCCGGGGTGGCCGAGCGGTTCTAGGCGCTACAGTCTGGAACCGCGCGACCGCTACGGTCGCAGGTTCGAATCCTGCCTCGGGCATGGATGTGTGTGATGTCCTTAGGTTGGTTAGGTTTAAGTAGTTCCAAGTTCTAGGGGACTGATGACCTCAGAAGTTAAGTCCCATAGTGCTCAGAGCCATTTGAACCATGGTCTTGCGGTAGCGTTCTCGCTTCCCGCGCCGGGGGTCCCAGATTCGATTCCCGGCGGGAACCGGGATTTTCTCTGTCTCGTGATGACTGGGTGTTGTGTGTCTTTCATCATCATTTCACCATTATTGACTCGCAAGTAGCCGAAGTGGCGTCAACTAAAAAGGACTTGCAATACGGCAGCCGAACGTCCCCGCATGGAGCCTCCCGGCCGACAATGACATATGATCATTTCATTTTTTTCAGTGGAAGCTATCACTCGTGAATTTCCGAGTACTACCAGCAGTCCATCTAGCGCAATGTCTGTGTGTAAGGAGCTAAAAAGAATGGTGTAAAGTGGTCAAAGGGCGCTTTATATGACACACATTGTAATGTTGATGCATTAATTTGTTCTGAAAGTGGTGCTGATATTCAAGACAATAAAAGCGGGTTAAAAGCTGTGAGCTATCTGGGGAAGTTAACCTTGCATTACTGAGCAACTGTTTCACCAGGTATCTAGTCTAGCTTACCAAATTCCCAACCAGACTAACATTAATTATAATCTTTTAGTAGTCATCTTACGATCTTATATATATATATATATATATATATATATATATATATATATATATATATATATATATATGAGACAATTTAAATAAAAAGAAATAAATCAGTTTATATTTGGACATTTATTTAACATTGATCATTGTTCCATTAAAATTTCAGCATATTAAACTTGATTCACAACTACACTGGTGCCTTATTTAGGATTGTGAAAACGTGAGTTTGTAATCTTACGGAACACATCAAATATGGAGCCAAGATTCGGAAACTGCATACAACACTGCATTCATAAAATGACAGACGAAGAACGTTGAAACATATGCAAGAGCAAATTAACCACAACCAACCGATTAAATTTTCACCCAAAGAAGTTACGTTCGTAGCGCAATCCTGTCCGTCATCAAATTACCACACACTGGTATACTAAATTAATACTAACTCTCTGTGAAATCTTCCCGAAAAGAATAGCTGAGGGCTACTTTGATGATTACACTACATTCATCTACATCTACATCTACATCTATACTCCGCGAGCCACCTTACGGTGTGTGGCGGAGGGTACTTATTGTACCACTATCTGATCCCCCCTTCCCTGTTCCATTCACGAATTGTGCGTGGGAAGAACGACTGCTTGTAAGTCTCCGTATTTGCTCTAATTTCTCGGATCTTTTCGTTGTGATCATTACGCGAGATATATGTGGGCGGTAGTAATATGTTGCCCATCTCTTCCCGGAATGTGCTCTCTCGTAATTTCGATAATAAACCTCTCCGTATTGCGTAACGCCTTTCTTGAAGTGTCTGCCACTGGAGCTTGTTCAGCATCTCCGTAACGCTCTCGCGCTGACTAAATGTCCCCATGACGAATCGCGCTGCTTTTCGCTGGATCATGTCTATCTCTTCTATTAATCCAACCTGGTAAGGGTCCCATACTGATGAGCAATACTCAAGAATCGGACGAACAAGCGTTTTGTAAGCTACTTCTTTCGTCGATGAGTCACATTTTCTTAGAATTCTTCCTATGAATCTCAACCTGGCGCCTGCTTTTCCCACTATTTGTTTTATGTGATCATTCCACTTCAGATCGCTCCGGATAGTAACTCCTAAGTATTTTACGGTCGTTACCGCTTCCAATGATTTACCACCTATGGCATAATCGTACTGGAATGGATTTCTGCCCCTATGTATGCGCATTATATTACATTTATCTACATTTAGGGAAAGCTGCCAGCTGTCGCACCATTCATTAATCCTCTGCAGGTCTTCCTGGAGTACGTACGAGTCTTCTCGTGGTCAACTTGGTTTACACAAAGAGTGTAACTCCGCAATAATTTTGATAATTAAAACAAATTACATCGAAAAGCAATGTACAAAAGAAAAACCTCGAACTGGTTACTATCTTCTTACTATTAACCTGATGGGTCAAACAATTGTATAAGCACGTGGTACTGGTCTCACGAAGTACACCCCACGTGGGTTGAACATAAAGAAAAGTTGCTATATTGAAAAATATAGTCAAGACGAGACGTTATAATCTCACGCACATTTGCATTTAAGATTGATTATCTTAGTTAGAGTTACTGATCAATACGTGGTTCCACTTTACTCACAAAGTAGTGACAAAGCAACTACTGGAAGATATTCTGACTTCACACTCGAATTACACTGTGTTGCAATTTAAGATAACATTAGATATTTTAGATCGAAACCTGAAATAAAGGTGATTAAATTTTCAGTTAGGCTGAACTTAAGAAATCCATTGTCCTGCGGACTTAGCAGAGACGCGCTTAGCCGGCGATCGTACCACTTCAGACGCTCGCCGCGGACAGATTGCCGTGGGCCCCTACCAAGGGTGCTTCCAGATACAAAACGGAAGTGACCAGAGAGGCAGCTTCCTATATCAACATGACAAGGGACGGACAGGACCATACTAAGAATAGAAACCTCTTTGCTTTTAGAAAGCGTAGCTACCTGTTCCGACGTTGGTCCTACTGTTCTCTAGCAGACAGGCTTGTCTGCTACCATCAAGCATGCAACTAGAAATACATTTGCTCATTCATCCTTTCACACAGAAGGGAAGGGGGATGACAGTATCTTATCATATACAGTATGTAAAAGAAAGCGGATGTAGGTTCCGTATGAGACTGTGTGACATGAATTACATATAAACTGTGTTTTAAAGTGTAGTACTGTGACAGATCGTTCTTGATTATGTGTAAAAGTAACACGTTCCACTGCTCAGTCTTTTCCCAGATAGTCAAAAACACCACAGTAAATTTAGAAGTGGAATGTATGCCGTAAATGACAATAGTTTTAAAAAATTAGCATGAAAGGAATCCAACAGAGACCTTTCAACATTTCTGTATTTAGCGCTAAGCGACGCTTGGGGTGGTGTAAAGTGCATCGCCACTGGAGACGAGAGGTGTGGAACGATGACTCACACTACTCTCTGTCATTGAGTTTAGCGAATACCTGGGGAACGTTATCTGCCATCATGTGTGCTGCCAACAGTGAAGTAAGGGGGTGCTATTTCAGTATGCATTTGTTCCTCGTCGTTAGGGTGTGGTCTCCTTACTGCGCTTCTTTTTAATTAGTCTTCTGACTGGGATGACGTGGTCGGTAACTAATTGTAAACTGATAGCAGCATCATCTGCAGAGGTCTGAGGGTAATATTCATAGCGTCCCCCAAGTCATTAAGCCTCACAATACCAAGGGAGTTGGGCTACGTCGTGGCCACCTTTTGAAACTATTGTAGTCGAATGTTTTACCCATATTTTTAAATAATTTCTTATACCAGACTCGGTAATTGTTTTTAACATTCCAGTAAAAAGCAAGCAGAAGACTTAAGTCTTACAAGGGAACCTCTCCATCGCACCCCCTCAGATTTAGTTATAAGTTGGCACAGTGGATAGGCCTTGATAAACTGAACACAGATCAACTGAGAAAACAGGAAGAAGTTGTGTGGAACTGTGAAAAAATAAGCAAAATATACAAACTGAGTAGTCCATGGGTCACATAAGCAACATATTGGACGAAGTGACCGTAGGAGCGCTGTGGTCCCGTGGTAGCGCGAGCAGCTGCTGAATGAGAGGTCCTTGGTTTAAGTCTCCCCTTGACTGAAAATTTTACTTTCTTTATTTTTGCATAGTTATTATCTGTTCGTTCGTTCATTGACATCTCTGTTCACTGTAATAAGTTTAGTGTCTGTGTTTTGCGACCGCATCGCAAAACCGTGCGATTAGTAGACGTAAGGACGTGCCTCTCCAATGGGAACAGAAAACATTTGATCGCAATGTCATAGGTCAACCGATTCCTCCACAGGAAAACACATCTGATATATTCTATACGACACTGGTAACGGCATGTGCGTCACATGACGGGAATATGTTGTCGACCCACCTAACTTGTACACTTGGCGAATGGGTAAAAAGATTCTTCTAACTTGCCCGATTTAGGTTTTCTTGTGGATGTGATAATCACTCCCAAAAAAGTGGTGGAAACATAAGAGTTTGTCACATAAACTGAAAATAAAAAATTAAACTTTTCACTCGATGGAAGAATTGAACCAAGGACCTTTCGTTCCGCAGCTGCTCACGTTACCACGAGACCACGGCGCTCCTGCGTTCCCATTGTCATTAATGTTACCTATATTCCCTTGAACTACTCAGTTTGTATATTTTGCTTATTTTTTCACAGTTCCACACAACTTCTTCCTGTTTTCTCAATTGATCTGTGTTCAGTTTTTCAAGGCCTATCCACTGTGCCAACTTATAACTAAATCTGAGGGGGGTGCGTTGGGGAGGTTCCCTTGTTAGTAGCGTTGAACGGTGTATACACAGGGTAAATTAAGGCACGTTTTGCAAGAAAATATTGTATTGAATCAGACATGGTCAAACGTAGTATCGATTGTATAGCAGCGTCGCTGCTCAGCAGCGATTGGTGATTCAATGTGTTATGCATAATGTCTTAGAGTGTGGGCAAACCTAGACGTCGTGCGACGATGGAAGTGTCGCTGCAGCGGGAAGAAAAATCGTCTCTGCTCCGGGCCCAGGAAAAAGGAATGCGTCGGCCACTGCCAGAACTACTCCGCCAACATGCATCAGAAACGAAACAGTAATCAAAAAATGGTTCAAATGGTTCTGAGCACTATGCGACTTAACTTCTGAGGTCATCAGTCGCCTAGAACTTAGAACTAATTAAACCTAACTAACCTAAGGACATCACACACATCCACGCCCGAGGCAGGATTCGAACCTGCGACCGTAGCGGTCACACGGTTCCAGACTGTAGCGCCTAGAACCGCACGGCCACTAGGCCGGCAGTAATTCTGTCCAAATAAGGCTGCAAACGACAATACCTAAGATGTAGGAAATATTAACTTATTGCGGAAGTAGCTGCAGAAGCAAGTCACAAGCCTGACGCTGCTTAATATTACACGAAAATTGACAACATTAATTACAACAATCTTTTATCCAAATACCAGGGCACACCCTCTTTTAACAGTGCATTGCCGTCGACACGACCTATATTGCAGTCCCAATTACATCAACTAGATTGCAACACGCAGTATTCATACACTTGCATAGAATACGATCTGGAACGGACAGATTAAAATCAGTTACACTGACAGGTGGCCATCAACACAATCAGTCGAAAGCGTAATGACGAGTCTATCCAACATTAACACAACCACGGGCTTACGTTAACAAGTACCAATAACAGGTCATTGCTCCACTCATGTGCGTAGGATACGAAGCTGGGGCATTATTGCCTCCAATCCGTGCAGGTGATGTACAGGTGGCGTAATGTTTAAGTTGGCCTAGTGCTTGCTGAGCAGGTTGCACGCGGCGTCCGCTGTCCTTCGCGCAACTCGCCACTGTCAACACATAATCCAGCCGGAAAACTTTGTCTGCGACCAGTTTAACAACTCGCGGCTGCACGAGCTCCACGCCCAGGCAACAGGAGTGGCTTGAAAATCAACTCGCCAGCCACGTGGTCTCCCACTAACTCCGGTACCACGGCCCGCCAAACTCAAACAATACACTCCTCGCCCACTGACTCTAGCCCTGGAATGTGACCAGGATCGATATCGGCTGTACAAGTAGTTAGTGGCGCCAGTGGAGTGGCAAGCCAACCAACCAAAATTAACGCTGCCACGGCTTACCTTGTTTTTCATGTTGTATATTAAACATAGTAATACACACATTTTCCATGACACTGGCTACCAGGGGAGGGGGCACGATACTTCGTGCTCACCGCATAAAACTAAGAAAAACAAATTTGGTTAATAGTTGTTAACTTTTATCAAGAACATTCTTTTTAAAATATGTACTGATATAGAAGTAGTGTACACAGGGAGAATGGGTATTCTATAACCACAGAAAATTAATAAAAAAAAACAGTATTTTTATTGTGGTTATGTTTAATTCACAACAAACTTCTGAGCTTGAAAATATGAATATGACATTTGTTGCGACAAGTCACATGCGCTGAAACATGTACGTTTCAAATATGACAGAAAACACAACTGTTAGAACGTGAATGACATGTGAACATGAATTTTATCTCGTCGCTTATTTGCTTTGCCCTGTACTTTTCGGACTGCGAGAATGTAAATTTAATTTAGCAGCGAGAATGTAAACTGTAAATAACTTTGAGAGAATAACTTCTTGAGAAAAATTGTTAATCAAAAATGACATGGATCTGTGAACTGCTATTGACTTACGGTAAGTAACAATATGGTTGTAACTTTAGAACTTGTATTTCGACTCTTTGAAAATTAATAATGCTCACAATTAACACACTCAACTGATTATACATTAACAATAGCTTTACAAAATCATTGGATGTGTGTGCTATACATTGTCTCAATCATCAGTTATGAACACGTGCATTGCATTAGTAACAAAACAACTTTCTTTACCTTAATTATTTCCAACTTCTGTTGAGATACCCTTTAGAGTTAGTAAACATTATAGTATGTAGCAAACAAAAAAATCATTACTGGCCGTAGCGAGTAAGTATATATCCATCACACATCACATACAACATGACTGTTCATTTGAGAGTTCTCCATACGGTACATCTCTCGAAACTAAGGTTACTCTAACATATTGCCCATAACATCTTGAATCACCGATCGCTCTTGAGCAGCGACGCTACTACGCAATCGATACCTCATTTGACCATCTCTGGTTCAATATAATATTTTCGTACAAAACTTGCATAAACTGTGTATATACCTTTCGTAATCCTGCTGCCTCATTCTAAGGAAATTCTCAGGGTTGTAATGGCAATTGGCCGTAATAACGCAACAAATTTTTAACATTACATAAGTATAGGTTGATAAAAGTTCGGAAATGTAGCATGAAAGAGATAATTAATAAAGAAATACAAATGTATGTGAGCTTCTGACTCTTCGAATAGAATAAAAGTATCACAGTTAATTTGTGAAGCATTTTCTTTAATCATCTTACACCTGTGGGTTAAAAATCATGAATGTACAAATAGTCAGGGATGATATTGCTCATGTGCACTATGAAACTTTAAAATATAGCATAATATCTAAGAAAAACGGAGTACGAGCAACTCGCTCTTTACAAAGTACATGGGAATTAAAACAACCTGGGTTATACTATACAGAGTTATAGAAAAACATTACTAAGGATTTACAAACTTGTTAAGAAAGTCCGCAGCTCGTGGTCGTGCGGTAGCTTTCTCGCTTCCCGCGCCCGGGTTCCCGGGTTCGATTCCCGGCGAGGTTAGGGATTTTCTCTGCCTCGTGATGACTGGGTGTTGTGTGATGTCCTTAGGTTACTTAGGTTTAAGTAGTTCTAAGTTCTAGGGGACTGATGACGATAGATGTTAAGTCCCATAGTGCTCAGAGCCATTTGAACCATTTTGTTAAGAAATTTAGTGCCTACGTGATCTAGTATGTGAGATCGAGTATCTATTATAATGCTCATATCCATAGCTATGACTAATCATAGGCATTGTTGTACGAAGCATACTGTAGCTATATAATGAGTATGAAAATTAAGTAAAGAGTGAAAACGGCAAGGATAAAGTCATGTTTAAATTTCCTTTACTTTACATCCATGGTCACAAAATTTTTTGTCATCGGGTTACCGGTTTCGGCCTATAATGACCATCTTCAGATCTGTTTTATAAAAACAATGTTCTAATGTAGTGCAGTCATGTTTGGGGTAAAGTTGCAGTCTGGATGGTCTGCAAATCGACGATCCATAGACATTGGTTCATATTTCTTCACCAGAGGATTGTATTTCTAAATCATGTTACTTTGAATACTGTTTTCGAACTTCACTAGGTATGTCAAAGCAGTGAGATTTGGGATTGAGTAGACTCATTGGTGGCTGCAGTAGATATGGTACACAATGACAACTCAGCCAATTACATATTAAGTGCTGCCTAGTACAGTCATGAGTGCAGTAAATAGTATCATCACAGCTCTCTCATTTTTAATGAAAAAATACATAGTTCATAATTAATCAGTCTATATGGTGTCAGAGATCATAAGAAAGATCACTATAGTAGAAAATCTCTATAGTGCCTGAGATTTGAAAATGGTATTTGTTGCAGATATTGACGACACATAAGTAATATATCTTATACAGAGAAGTGAAAATAAAATAATAATAGCAGATGTAAAGAATGCACATAACTACTGGAAAAAGTGGGAGTAAGGAAAAGGAAAGAGCACTTTTGCTGCAAAAGAAAATCATCACCATCCATAGTCATCAAACTGGTCAGTCAAAATAAAGCAAGATAAAAACGTGTGATCAGAAGACTGCTCCAAACATAGATATGAAAATGTTTAAGAAATTATTATGACTTAACAATTAGAAGCATATAGTATAAGCATAGATTGCAGATCATAGAAAAGAAAAAAAAGTGTGATAAGAACTGGCGCATTGTATCTGTAAAGTATGAGGAAATTATTATGCTAGAATTGTTAAGAGCATAGTTAATGCAAACAAAAGTAATATCAGCAGGTGCTAAATGTCAGTGTACATATATGTGAAAACATCATTAGTTCAGAAAAATGCATTGTATCAAGCGGAACATGTATGCTACTCTACCATTCAAAAGTAAATCTTGTCTTTATAATACAAGGAGTAATATATGTGTGTACCAAGTAATATCATGCTATTCTACAATAGTTAAAAAATAGTGCCCGTACCTCATTAATCCATTATTGTGTTTTCATTAACTTCTTATTATCATAAAATATTTCTCATTACAATAGTGTGATCTCTGTGTCATCACCTTTCTGTACCTTATTATTCAGATATAGTCATTATTATTATTATTAATAGAACATAATTGTGTCTCCATTTCTATTACTTCAGAAAATATTACAATAATCAAATTGAAACTTATAGCTATCTAGCAAACAAACAAAAATCGTTAGTACATGTCATTCTTGGTACAGCTATAATACTCATCTAGTATGCTGAAACAGAATTGTTTAGTGACAGCATATAAATGAGTTTGTAGTATATGGATGTGATCCTTAAGTTTATGCTTTGTTGTTTCCTGTCAAACCTACAAGAAAAAAATCAGTTGGTATATGAAAATGGATGACCTTTGTTGCACTTGTTTCGTTCATTTTCCATTAATGTGTTGCATATCCTCGATGCTTCAAAATGTATGTATGTTTATTTCTTTTTACTTTACTTTACATGGTAACAACTTGTTCTGAAACAGTGAATGGTTCAAATGGCTCTGAGCACTTCGGGACTTAACTTCTGAGGTCATCAGTCCCATAGAACTTAGAACTACTGAAACCTATCTAAACTAAGGACATTACACACATCCATGCCCGAGGCAGGATTCGAACCTGCGATCGTTACGGTCGCGCGGTTCCAGACTATAGCGCCTAGAACCGCTCGGCCACTACGGCCGGCACAGTGAATGAGCATGATGATTAAATAGTAATGACAATACGCAGTAAACATGTGAAATCTTGTCTCTATCTAAAAGGCGGCTATCTGTAAACGCATAGCAGTACATGAAATGGAACCAAGTTGCAAGACAAATAACAAATACGTAGTACATAGTGGAATGCAAAAGGAATTATTATGTCACACTGTGATAGTGTAGTATCAAATATCGTCTCACTCAGGAAAAAAATGGTTTCAGTCAGTAAAATGTTTTACATTACTGATAAGATGGTTCCTCCGCGACTATTTCGTACGCAAAGTTTCTACATGAACAACATTTGGATGTGGAATATGTCTTATTCTGTACAGACTACTCCACACCAACTCGAACTTGTTGCACCTATTTTTTACTTTGCTGCAAAAATTATGAGTACGTACTAATTACTTTTTGACCGATTTTAAATTCGTGGAGACGACTCACTTGTTTCTGTTGTTTGTTTCTTCATTCAGCTGCACGCTAAACATTATTGACTGCAATGACAATGACTTCATGGTGACGTAGTCGTCGTGAAGCAGGAAATGCTACTAATTTTTTACTTTTGTTCGGCGGTTCAACATTCTTTAATACCATGTATGGAGACAACAATGTAGAATCATTTGGACTGGAGTTAATAATTTCTTGAAATGTGTAGATATATTTATCCCAATCGGCGTGTTCCTTAGTACAGACGACAAAGCTTACCAATTTCATCATAATGCGTTCAGATGAGTTTTTATGAAGCATGGTAACTAGATATGTATATAGGTGTAATCTTCCTAGCTTTCATAGTACGTGTGCATATAGCTCATCTGAATTGTGGTCCATATCAGAAATAACATTTTGTACATGACCAGCAATCAGTAAGAAATTTATTTATAAAAGCTGCTGAAATAGTTGTGGCCGTAGCTTTATGCAACGGCAACTTAGAGGTTAGTTCTACTGCTACGAAAATATAAGAAAACCCTCTTTTGCATCTGGGAATAGGTTCATAGGAATCTACGGCGGCCATGTGACGTAATTTTATTGGTATAATGGGATATAAGGAAGCGAGATAAGAAATCGTCGATGATTTCGCTTGCTGACAAAGCTTGCATGTTGCTAGTACATGTCGTATACATTTTTCATATTTGCAAAGTAACAGTTCTGTCTGAGAATGAGGAAACACTTTCGTGAACTGTAATGTGCATAACTTAAGTGCGTGTACCAAACTAATTTGTTGACTAAATCTTCAGGTATACATAAGACCCTATTGTCGCCGTGTAGATGTATACGTCGAAAGAGAATATTGTTATGTACTAAGTAGCAGTGACTGATTGTTGAATTGGTCTTGTCATGCCAATGCTACTTATTATTTTTGTAGATACTGTCTTTATCCTGTTCTTTGGAAATGTTTTTAAGAGATGAAGAAATAAAATTTACAAATGCTACTTGCTGTATGTACAAAATACTGTAATTAATTTGGCAAAAAGTGTGGGACTGTCTTGATGTCTGGTAGTAAGAGAATGAGATAAAGCAATATCACGGTGGTCAGTAAACAGTGATATGTATTCCATACAAAAAGTGTCTAAATTTAGTAAAAGCCCAAACGACAGATTAGGTCTCCAACTCTGTAATCGAATAGTTGCGTTCAGCAGCAGACAGAATGCGGCTCGCACATGCAATGCTTTTAATAACTGTGACGCCATCCTCTTCTATCTCTTGGAAAATGTATACGCCGAGGGCTGTTTTGAAACTGTCAGTGGTGGTCGGAAAGTTCTTAGTGGGGTTAGGGTGTGATAGGATCTGTGCATTAAAGAGTGCATGTTTAAGGTTCAAAAATTCAGTAAAAGCTTGTTCATACCATGTCCAGAAGGTATTTTTGCCTGCTAATTGACATAATATCGGGATATTCAATGCAGAATCATGAATGAAGCGACAAAAAAGTTTATCAGTTCTAGGAAACTACGAAGTTGCTTTCTTGCAATAGGATTCGTATTACCTCGAATTGCTTAAAGTTTTTGTGGCTCGGGTGCTATGCTGTCGGCAAAATGACATGATCTAGAAATTTAATAGAAGCTTTACCGAAGTGGGATTTACTGAGATTAACTGTGAGGCCTTGCTGAAGAAATGTCTGAAGCAAAGCTTGAAGAGTATTGTTATTGTCAGATCAAGTGTGTTCCACAATTAAAATGTAATCAACATACATGGTTATTCTGTCTTTCAATTCCCTGGTATTACTGAGTTCATCCTCATATGAATACAGTAGAAGATATTTTCAAACCAAATGGTAGATTCCAAACAGAGAGCAATTACCAAAACAGAGAAATGCTGTGTATTTTCTACAGTTGTGGCGAAGTTCCATCTTCCAAAAACCCGATTTTAGATCTAGTGCTGAATAAACATATGTACCATGAAATTTCTGTATAAGTTCATCTAAAGTCTGTGGTCGATGAGTTTCCGTTACTATAATGTCCTCGATCTGGCGTGAATCGAGAACAAGTCGTAATGATCCATTCTTTTTAATAACAATGTGTAATGGACTTGTGTACTGACAAAGAGGTGGTTCCCATCTCCTAGGCCGAGCATGGCTTGAAGTTTTTGTTTGATCTGTGCTCAATAAATAAATGGTATGGAATAATATTTAGATCTGAGAGAATCGTGAGGTTTGACCTGAATTTCATATAAGAAATCTGTCATAGTACTTGGAATGTTATCAAAGACTCGTGAATGCTGTAGTAAAATGTCATGTAATTGTCATCGTTCATCGTCAGTTGTTGCTTGGCTTTCACTTACCTTGTTGGTAATTGTTGGTTCAACGTTGATTCCATATCGTGTGGTATATTATTGCAATGAAAATAAGCGTCCATGCAAAAAGTGGACTTATGTACTGACTCATAGCTGGTTCTATAATACCTTGGTCGAGCAAGGTTTGAAGCCCCTGTTTGACTTGTTCTCTATGCATATTTTTGGTGACAGAAATAAGTTGAATTCTATTGACATTTCGTTCCTCAGATGATAAATTTTGGTGAAATTCCGAAGCAACCTCCTTGTTATTTTCGTTTAAAATGATGTAGTTGTTTTTGAAATCCAAAATAGCTTTATGTTCGATAAGAGAGTCCATACCTCACATAATGTCGGCAGAGAGTAAAGGAACAATCCAAAAATTAGAATAAAATGTATGACCATGTATATAGAAAGATAAATATGTTTGAAGTTGTACGTCGACGCCTTTGTTAGAAACTTTTTTTTTTTTTTGCTCAGTGGAAAAGTCAGACAGGAATTATTGTGGTTATACTTATTAAATGAAGCATCACTTACCACTGTAACAGGCGGACCTGAATGTATCACAGCAGTAAATTTATGTGTGCCTATTTGTATTTCAATGATGAGGTGTGAAGCTGCCTTCATAGTCTACTTCTTTTCTTCAATGTCATCGAAAGTGGTTACATTTTCAGTTACTGTTTCGTGAGGTTCTAATTGCTGATCGTCGTTGCAGTCTAAAGCAACGGCGTTGTCCTCTAGTCACGTAGTATTCCGAATTTGTTTACTTGCCAAAGCTTCTCAATAAATTGGACAATTCTGCTATTGTGGTCATTAGGGTTTGAGGTGGGTGTAGACGTACGTCAGGTTCATTCCGAATAAGTGGAGGTTTTTGTTGAAATTGTCCTTGATTCTGGAAAAAATTGCGATTATTATGCTGAAAATTCTGACTATGGCCTTTTCGTTTGTTGCTCTAATTAGTCTGATACGGAACATCTCGGTTCAAATGCAGTGTCTGGTTTCTATACAAGAAATCATTGCTTCGTGGTGAAGTATTATTGCAGGCCGGGACGGCCGAGCGGTTCTAGGTACTATAGTCTGGAACCGCGCGACCGCTACGGTCGCAAGTTCGAATCCTGCCTCGGGCATGGATGTGTGTGATGTCCTTAGGTTAGTTAGGTTTAAGTAGTTCTAAGTTCTAGGGGACTGATGGCGTCAGAAGTTAAGTCCCATAGTGATCAGAGCCATTTTTTTTAATATTATTGCTATGCTATTACGTGTTCATTAAAGTTTGCGGCGAACCATTGAAGTTTAGTTGACTTTGCTGAGAGCATTGTTGTCCGGAATTTCCAACTTGCTGGTTTTGTTGGTGAAAATTTTGGTTCTTGCTACCAAACTGTTGGTACTGTTGTTGGTTTTGTGAATACTGATTATTAAAATCGTTCTAAAAGTTATTGCTATTGCTAAACCTCTTATGATTTCTGTAATTAAAATGTCCTGAGGAGGTTTGATATCCATACGTGTTACTACTGTTGCTGTTTTGGGAGAAATTTTTATTGACAAAGGAATAGTCACAATGTTCTACTTTCAAAAGTTGTAAAAGTTCGCAGAATGCAGGAATGCTTTCTTTTTGTTGCCCGTTAACAGGGAGACCCGTAATGAACGAGGTAATTTACAGATGCATAGATGTATTAACGCTTATTGACTAAATGGCTCGTTAAGGTGCTGATTTTGTTGAGCGATATGTTCAAAAAATTGCGTAATATTTGGGAAGTTAGCATTATCAAAGGACGTTAAACTGACTCATGTGTAATTGCTCGTTGTGTAATTTCGGACCAATAAACTGACAAAAAGGCATTTTGAAATTCTTCTAATGAGTGGCATTGTCTTGCAATGGGGCACATCCCGGTGGCGGGCTCGCCCACCAAAATACTGCAAATGAATTCCAGTTTATGGGTAATAAGCCAATTAGGCGTTAACGAGAAGGGATGGAGATCTTTTTTGTTATTGAGGAATACTTTGTATTTACATACTGACGAGAAATTCTCGTAATCGAAACCACCGTAAAGGAATTTTTTGTCGGTTCATTAATGTTAAAAAATGTGTTTTGCGTACGTTGTTCCGAGTTTAATCTCTCACACGTCATGATCTGACAAGACTGTGCTCTTGCGGTATAATGTCTAATTGTTATGCCTGATTATATTGAAGGTCACTATGTACTTGATTGTTTCATGTTTGATCTTTTAACGTGGCAGTTTCACGGTGCAAACTGTTAACTTTACGATTCAGTGCATTGCTGTGTGAGTTCAGCTCATTACCAGCACGGTTCATAAACTGAAATTGTTCAGACTGAATGAAAGCAGAAGGCAATGTGTCTTCAGATTTAGTATCGGTATTTTTTCTAAAATTTCTACTCCCTTCGAAAGACTATCAGGTTTTTCAATAAGTGATGAAATTTGAGCATTACTTGTTTCGTCGACCTGTTTCTGCCGCTTCATTGTACACTTGTTAAGTTTGTGTATGTCAGACTTGACTACGGTAGAATCAGTATCAGGTTCTAATTGTTCAAGTCTACTGGTGACTATATGTCTTCTTGGTGTTTTTCGTGTTGTTGACTTAAACAAGTTTCTAGTTGTGTTTTATGCTCTGTAAAATCGCTTTGAAGCAGTGTGTTCGTGTCTTATACGGTTTTAAGACCACCGAAAACGTTATTGTAGCAATTGACTATGTATTTTTCTACGTAAGATACTACATTTTTGCTGATTCCATATTGTTCGTGAACGGGAGATTCGCGTAACTGTTCGATTTTTTCGTTTTGTTGGTGAATGGTCTTTCGCGCTTGGATTGGAAGTGTAACTAGCTCTTGAAATTGGTTACAAGCCTCTATCTGCTGATTGAGGCTTTCATTAAGTCGCTTTTCTTGTTGTTCAAAACATTCGTTAGTTTGTTGTTCTATACTGTATGTCAGTACCTCTTGTTTTTATGTTTGTTGGTTCATCGCGTCACTAATTTGAATGAAACGATCTTCTTGTTTCTGCTGTGACTTTTTATTGCCATCCATGATTAGTTGACACATCCTCATAATGATATTATACGATAATTGACTATCAGTGTTTAAAGTATTTTGTGTAAACTGTTCAACAGTGTCAGTATTTGACATGTCTATTGAGGTTTGGGTATTGCCATTTTGATTGGATACTAAAGATAAATGATCAGAGTGCAAATTTTGTATATGGGATGTATGTGTATCAGTGCCCTCCGCATTTGTGGGATTTGCCGTCAGATTAATTGCGACATCGGGAGGTAGAGTAAAATTCAAGGTAGTTTAACTGTTCGGCATTGAAGATGCACTTTCATCGACTGTCGTGTGATCCACTGGCGTCAATGCAGTATTGTCAGAATTGGTATACATTGCAACAGAGTTATTTTGCAAATGCGTACTTTCGACATTTTCCATGACTGAGCTACGCGTAATATTATCAATCGTTTCAAACGGCATGATGCACAAATACAATCAAAGAACAAACAAATAGACAAGAAATAAAGAGCAATTTGCCGTTGACCAGTTAGAAATAACTGACACAGATTAGTAAATGCGCAGCGCAAAGTTGCTGACTACATTTACTATGTAACAAAGAGTAGAGCGTATGACTGCCTGACTGTTAATTTCAAAAGATTCCAAAAAGAATTTCGATCTGCACGAAGTTGTCGCCAAGTGAAACATGTACAAGTGAAATATGTACGTTTGAAATATGACTGAAGTTAGGTTCCAAGATACTACTTCAGGCGGGTGTAAAAATGAATGTGCGCAACGGAAAATACTGAACGCGAAAACGAAGATTTGGCTCTGTCTGGCCACCCCCTGAAGCAGATCTTAGGATCTCTTAATTGTGATATTACCTCATCCTTCTTGCTCTTTTTAACATATAAATTACAACATAAACATAAATGAACGATTAAGGGAACTAGTAACTACAAAATGATAAATGCTGTTTCTGCTTATACATCAATTGTAAATTAAAAACCCCTTTATATTACTAATGTTCATATTTCTTAACTGATATTACTGATCAATTGCCCAAATCTGCCCCTTCTTATGGCTACGCGATCTATTATAAAATAATGCAAGATGATTGACGTCATCTACGCACCAAACACTACAAGACACTACATTCAAAGATGATCTACAGTGGTGTGCAAGCTCAGTGGACATAAAACTTACATGATCACAGATGTCAAGCCTTATAGCCCTAATAAGCCGAATAAATTAGCAATATCATCGTATGTACTGCGTCTGGTGCCTCGGAGTGGTGGTTCTCGTACACGTCTGCGATGATGGAAAAGCTCCAGCCGCAAAATAAACATTTTATATCACTAGGACGGCTGACTAGTAAAATCTAATACTGTCTTCTCCTCTCTGTGTTCAACAGACAAGAAACACAAACTCCCAGCCACAAGGACGGAATTCAGATTACATCTCTACGTGACTATAGAAAGAAGAAGTGCTCTCAATCACTGAACGCTGCGTGCTCAACGACGACTCCCTAACTAGAGGCGAAGTCCAGAATCGTATAAGTTCGCAACAGTACAGTGTCTAGCCGTTCTAACTATAACATATCCTGAGAGCAGAGACAGCAAGTCCGTCTGTACCAACAAAAGCTGATAATGAGTGACCGTCAAACACGGGCTCTCCACTGCTGGCTTACCAGCAAAACTCGGCTCCCCTCCCTCGTAACTGCAGGAAGCGAATCATATTCTCGAAACCACGGAATATTCTCCCTCTCTACAGATTCTTCTGAACAACGACCAACCATATTTCAGTCTTTTGTCGACCAGCGCGGAAAGTTTGCGAGGAACTACCTATCCCCTTTAATTAGGAATTCATACAATGGTACGATTCTCAGAGTCAAAATCCTCTGAAATAACCCAGCCTGCGTGATTTCCTCCCAGCCGGCCGCCGCTGTATTGTGCTTCAGCGCTCAGGTGCCCCGACCGTCCGTCTTGGGATACTTCCCGTGTTAAAACAGACTAACACACCTGTGCGGGCTTTTCCACCCAGCGTCTGAGTTACGCCTGCCGTTTCATTTCCACTGGCGTTCCAACCTCTACTAGTATAGGCAATCATTCGTTACACCGTTTTGATAATAAAGACGCTCCAAGACTTGCAATACGGCGGCCGAACCCAGAAGGAGATATCCCGGCCAATAAATGCCATACAATCATTTCATCTCATCAGCTTTCATGCAATAAGCCTTAACAACTATTTACAAGGAGTACGTGACAATGTCAGTGTTCTTTAAATATTCATATATACGATGTACAACCTATCAAATGATACCTAATTCCGGTTGTAAATCACGGCAAAGTATGTAGATGAGTGCTTGTAAGGTGCGAAATTATAGCCACCTTGCAACGTAACTGACAGTGGTCTGAAATACAACTGTTAGAATGGGAATGGCATGTGAATGAGTATTTTATCTGTTCGCTTATGCGCTTTGTCTTGTACTTTTCTGACTGCAAGAACATAAATTTATTTCGCTCCGAGAATATAAACTGTCAATAACTTTAAACCAAACCAAAACTGCATGAATTTACGTAAAGCAACTACTGAATCTGGTGCAACACTATTGATTTGAAACTGTCCCTGGTAATAAAATAAAACTTGATCAGTTTGAAAGTAATGGTTCTGTGCTTAATGAATGCTATCCCTGAAATAATAAGATTTCTTACCTTTGTCTACACTGCTCATATCAGACACAACACGTCTTTTCACTTGAGAGTCCTTCATAGATGGCGGCCGGAGTGGCCGTGCGGTTCTAGGCGCTACAGTCTGCAACCGCTCAATCACTACGGTCACAGGTTCGAATCCTGCCTCGGGAATGGATGTGTGTGATGTCCTTTTGAACCATTTTTGAAGCGTGGCCATGAATTTTACCACAAATCTTTTAGTGGGAGTGGACAGAAGTATGGACCCACCACGAGAAATCCATGCTTGCAAGTAAATGCAGATTCTAACCAAGCCTGAAAGTTGCGCTGTTGTATTTGAACACTAAATGTGCTTGTGCAGTGTCAATACGTCACGAGTGCCAGTCGTGGCCAGAACACTGTTCTGTGTATTTGTGAATGCACTATGTCCGACCTAAGCGAGTGCGAAGGAGGGCGAATTGTTGGTGCTTGTATGGTGGTGCATCCGTAACCAAGATATACAAAGTGTTTGGTGTTTGAAGAAGCACCATATCGAAGATTTATACTGCATACAGGGAGAGCAGGTAAACATCTGCCGCTAAGTCACAACGCGGACGGAAGTATTGAATGGCCATGAGAGACGGTCACTGAAGACGACTGTGACCCAAAATAAGAGGACGACAGTTGCAGAAACCAAAGTAAAAATTAATATCGTCTTCACGAACCCTATCAGCACCAAAACAACACAAAGGGAGCTTCATAATTTGGGAATTGCAGTGTGATTTGGAAATCCAAATCAGTGATGCATGTGCGCGTAATAGAAAAACATGGTTCCGATGCTTTAAAACCTTGAGGAATGGAAGACAGTCATTTAGTCGGACGAGTCTTGTTGCACTTGGAAAACATAAACTAGAACGTAAATGGTTAAAAAAAAAAAAGGACGTTCCGTCAGGAAACGGCGAACCGTCAAAGGTTGATGACAATGGGCACAGTGGGGGGGGGGGGGGGGGGGGGAGGGAAATCACCACTTAACAAATGGCGATGGCTAAAAAAACAGTGCCCAATACACAACCTAACTAAAATGATCTCCTCGTGGTGAGATGGCCGAGAGGAGATCGGCCAAGCCGCAGGGAGAAGTTTAATTCTCGAAGCTTGTTCCAGAGAAGGGAAGACCAGTGTTGGTGCTCAAGTGGCACTACCTGCTGCTGAGGGCAACACAGAGATCGTCGGAGGGAGTGGAGGAACTAGCAGGCTAAGGCACAAGGCAGCAGCGTCAACGGCCTCGTTTCCCGTCAGACCAACGTGATCAGGGACCCACATTAACATCACAGCGGCTTCATCAAGAATGAGCAAGTGAAAGCTTTCCTGGACCCGTTGCACTAAGACATGGATGGCGTACCGTCCACAGAGGCTCTGAAGAGCACTTAGAGAATCGAAGCAAATGACGCAATTGAAACGCCCATGTCGCTGGATATACTGTGTGGCCTAATACAGGGCGAAGAGCTCTGCTGTAAATACTCAGCAGTGTTCCGGAAGCCGATACCGAAAATCATCGGTGTCAGTGACGAGACCACAGTCAATCCGAGAGCCATCACTATACACGAAGATACTATCGCGAAGTTCTGTGTGAAGGTCGAGATACTTATGGCGATAGAGCGAGTCTGGAATAGTGTCCATAGGACGTGAATGAAGACCAAGGTGACCACTAGCCGCCCCACGAAGCCAAGGTGGCGAAGGGTTCACATCCATCGGGAAAGTGGCAGATGGCATGAAGTTAAGCTGCTGGAGCAATAGCCGAAAGCGAATGAGGGAACAGAAAAGAGGGACACGCCTCATACTGGCAAAGTAGCCATCTAGGAGAGAGGCATAGAAAGGGTGGCCAGGCATGGCAGTCGAAAGGCATGCATATACGCTAAGAACATCACATCGTTATGACGGCGTGAGTTCGGCAGCTTCTGCATATAGACTCTCAATTGGGCTAGTGTAAAAGGTGTCAGTGGCCAAACGGACACCATGATGGCAGATTGTATTGAGACGACATAATGGATGGACGTGCATATGCATAAACAAAACATCGATTGATTAATTTCGAACGGACAAGGGATCCCTACAAACAGGGGAGGGTGGTCCGCTCTGCTCCCCAGGAAGTACCACTGAGGACACGTAGGACACTGAGGGACTGGGTACAGCGAGCTACTAGGTAAGACACATGGGAGGACCAAGAAAGTTTCCTATCGAGAATGAGCCCCAGGAATTTCGTAGTTTCAACGAATGGAACAGCAACAGGCGCGATATGTAAAGGCTACACACGAAACCCATTGCGCCGCCGCCGTCAGAAATTCACTCAGACGGTTTTGTTAGTGGAAAAGCGAAAGCCATTGTTGTTGGTTGTCTTGGGGAAGGAGACCAGACATCGAGGTCATCGGTCTCATCGGATTAGGGAAGGACGGGGAAGGAAGTCGGCCGTGCCCTTTGAAAGGAACCATCCCGGCATTTGCCTGGAGCGATTTAGGGAAATCACGAAAAACCTAAATCAGGATGGCCGGACGCGGGATTGAACCGTCGTCCTCCCTAATGCGAGTCCAGTGGCGAAAGCCATTGTCGATGCTCCACGAGTAAAGACAATCGAGACAAAGCTGAAGATGCCGCTCAAGGAGACAAGTCCGTGGAGAACTGCAATAGAGGGAAAAATCGTCAACGGAAAGGAAGCTGGAGATACCTGGTGGGAGACAGGTCGTAATAGGGTTGGCGATAGCAAAGAGGACGACGCTTGGGATGGAACCCTGGGGCTCACCGTTTTCTTAGATAAAAGTGCCCGACAAGGCAGAACACACACGCACTTTGAAAATCCAACCTTTCAAAAATTTGTAAAGGAAATGAGGTAAACGGCCTCAGAAGACCCACGTGCAGAGAGTACAGAGGATACCAATCCTGCAGCAGGTGTCGTACGCCTTCTCTGAGTCAAAAAATACGGCCACAGTCTGGTATTTCCGAGAAAACCATTCTCATCACATGGGTCGACAAACTGACGAGATGACCAGCTGCAGAATGGCGCGCCCGATATCCAAATGGTGCAGTGGTTAGTAAATTGCGAGACTCGACCCACCATAACAGCCAAGCATGAACCATATGTTCCATCACTGCTCTCTGCCCAGATGCTATTTTACATATGAAGGAAAAAGTGATTGCCTGCAAGGGAAAGGTACTGCAAAATCTGAATGTGAACATTACCGGCCCTGGGGCGGAGGATCGGGATGAAGTGAGAACATGATCTAGCTCCCCCTTAGTAAAAGCAGCATTGTAGCACTCACGATTTTGAGAAGAGAATGGTATCGCCTGAGCCTCCTCCACACGTTGTTGATGGAGGAAGGCAGGGTGATAGTGGGTGGAGCCCGAAATCTCCGCAAAATGGCGGCCCCTAGGTGTTGGAGATAACAATGAGTTCCATAATGACATCATCTGATGCTGTCAGGCTGGAAACTGGGGAATGGACCTCGGTCGCAGAGAGCCATCTGAGGTTATCCCACACGACGGGAAAGGAAGTGGAACTTTTAAAAGAACTAGGAAATGAAATTCAGCCAGCTTTCTCGCTATCCCGACAACCGCGACGACACTGCGCACAAAACCGCTTATATAGAATACAGTTCGCCATCATAGGATGACGGTTAAAAACGCGGAGAGCACGACTCCGCGCGCGAATTGTGACGCAGCACGCCTCGGTCCACCAAGGGACCAGGACACGGCGTGGTAAAGGTGAAGTGCGAGATAAGGAACGTCCTGCGGTCGTAATGATAACGTTGGCAAGGTATTCTACCAGGTCATCACAACTGGGTAAAAGTTGTTCATCGTAGGTCGCCATGGAAGAGTAAAGTCTGCAATCGGCCCTAGAAAGCTGCCATTTGGGTTTGCACGTAGATGGGGTAGGAGTCAATAGCACACGGGAAATGGTCGCTCGAGTACATGTTAGGCAGAATGGACCATTTGAAACGACAGGCAGAATGAGATGTCCAAATGGGAATAGGTGTGCGTGGAGTATGAAAGGAATGTGGGTGCTCCAGTGTTAAGGCAAATGAGGTTGAGTTGGCTGAAAAGGTCAGCCAAGAGAGCATCTCTCTGGTATGTTCAGAGAGAGTCCCAAACAGGATGGTGTGCGTTAAAGTCTTCAAGCGGCAAAAAGGGGTAACGGAGTGGCCCAACAAGCTGGAGGAAGTTTTGTGTTAGCAGAAGAGCCAACACCGTGTTACGAATGGAGGCCGAAATGCACGCGTTTTAGCTCACGCAGGCTGGCGTGAGGAGGGAAGAACTATACTGACGTGAGGTCTGGAACATGACAAGGAATGAGAATTCAGAAAGCGCACATAATTAGTTTGATAACTTTAATCCATTAATGATGAACGTCGCTCTTGACGGTACATGATTCACAATATTATCTGTTCAGAATATATTCTTGAAGTAATTATAGTAACTGAATATGGCGCCTTGCTAGGTCGTAGCAAATCACATAGCTGAAGGCTACGCTAAACTGTCGTCTCTGCAAATGAGAGCGTATGTAGACAGTGAACCATCGCTAGCAAAGTCGGCTGTACAACTGGGGCGAATGCTAGGGAGTCTCTCTAGACTATACCTGCCGTGTGGCGGCGCTCGGTCTGCAATCACTGATAGTGGCGACACGCGGGTCCGATGTATACTAACGGACGGCGGCCGATTTAAAGGCTACCACCTAGCAAGTGTGGTGTCTGGCGGTGACACCACAGGAAGTATGCCCTGGTGATACTGAAGGACAGAGGGATGTAAATGGTAAAAAGGGAAAAGGTGAAGTGATGACGGAAAATGTGGACTGCAACAGCTTGCAGGCGGGTGTTCAGGGAAATGGTTTGACTATGAACGTCATCACAGATGAGCAGCACGACTCCCCAATGAGATGGAATGCCATCCTTCAGGGGAAGGCCAAAGTGGACCGGAAAGAAATGCGAGAGGTCAAAGCGGTCATGAGAAGCAGTTTTGTTTCCTGGAGGCAGAGGACAAGTTGACACTGCAATTCCAAGAGCAGCTGTAATTCCTCCTTGTTGGATCTAAGGTCGCAAACGTTCCACTGGAGGAGAATCACGATGAGGAAAGGGGAGGAGGGGAAAAATGAAGAGGTGTCACATTGGGGGCTGCCGAGTGCCAGTCTTTGAAGACCTTCTGCTAGAGGGCGCAGGGGCTGGAGGATCCTTCTCCATGAGATCTACATAGGCGTCAGCATTCTGCCTCGGTCGGCCAGAGGAGTCCAGGGCAGAAAAACTGTTGGCGGTGCGCACTGGGGACACAGAGGTCGGCTGGGTGAGGGTATTACGCGACGACGCGGTTGAAGATGACCTCCGAGTCGGTGAAGGAGAGGACCGTTTGCCCGTGGTTGAGTTTTTGGAGGCTTTTCTGTTGGCAGATGACGATTCAGATGTTTGTTGGCTGGAGGGATGTAGAAAGTCTTCGCAGGAGAATTCCTTCTGTCCTGCCAGTGGTGTAGCAGACGATTTTGCCACGTAAGTCGAAAATTTGATGGCTCGTTGCACAGCTGGAGGAGAAGGAAATGGGGCTGCTATCTTGACATTAGACATCCTGTGACGCTTCGTTGGGGCACACCCGCTGTAACTTCTGTGTCTATTGAAGAGTCGCCTCCCGGTAAAAAGTTCTGAGTTGTATGTCAGTTAACAGACAGCCTAGATGGGAATGAGAGGACAGATTCTCAACAGATATTGGTTTCCAGATGTATCAGTATCGGAATATTTCTTCTAGTTTTGACCAATACTACCTCCTGTAGGACCCTTTTTTCAAATGTTCTGTACAGGGTTATTACAAATGATTGAAGCGATTTCACAGCTCTACAATAACTTTATTATTTGAGATATTTTCACAATGCTTTGCACACACATACAAAAACTCAAAAAGATTTTTTAGGCATTCACAAATGTTCGATATGTGCCCCTTTAGTGATTCGGCAGACATCAAGCCGATAATCAAGTTCCTCCCACACTCGGCGCAGCATGTCCCCATCAATGAGTTCGAAAGCATCGTTGATGCGAGCTCGCAGTTCTGGCACGTTTCTTGGTAGAGGAGGTTTAAACACTGAATCTTTCACATAACCCCACAGAAAGAAATCGCATGGGGTTAAGTCGGGAGAGCGTGGAGGCCGTGACATGAATTGCTGATCATGATCTCCACCACGACCGATCCATCGGTTTTCCAATCTCCTGTTTAAGAAATGCCGAACATCAAGATGGAAGTGCGG
This sequence comes from Schistocerca nitens, assembly GCF_023898315.1. NCBI lineage: Eukaryota > Metazoa > Arthropoda > Insecta > Orthoptera > Acrididae > Schistocerca > Schistocerca nitens. The sequence goes on from NC_064622.1 coordinate 129,465,726, forward strand.
TGGAGTACCATCCTGTTGAAAGATGAAGTCGGCGCTGTCGGTCTCCAGTTCTGGCATGAGCCAATTTTCCAGCATGTCCAGATACACGTGTCCTGTAACGTTTCTTTCGCAGAAGAAAAAGGGGGCCGTAAACTTTAAACCGTGATATTGCACTAAACACGTTAACTTTTGGTGAATTGCGAATTTGCTGCACGAATGCTTGAGGATTCTCTACCGCACAGATTCGCACATTGTGTCTGTTCACTTCACCACTAAGAAAAAATGTTGCTTCATCAGTGATAAGTTTCGCACTGAACGCATTCTCTTCCATGAGCTGTTGCAACCGCGTCCAAAATTCAAAGCGTTTGACTTTGTCATCGGGTGTCAGGGTTTGTAGTAATTGTAAACGGTAAGGCTTCTGCTTTAGCCTTTTCCGTAAGATTTTCCAAACCGTCGGCTGTGGTACGTTTAGCTCCCTGCTTGCTTTATTCGTCGACTTCCGCGGGCTACGCGTGAAACTTGCCCGCACGCGTTCAACCGTTTCTTCGCTCACTGCAGGCCGACCCGTTAATTTCCCCTTACAGAGGCATCCAGAAGCTTTAAACTGCGCATACCATCGCCGAATGCAGTTAGCAGTTGGTGGATCTTTGTTGAACTTCGTCCTGAAGTGTCGTTGCACTGTTATGACTGACTGATGTGAGTGCATTTCAAGCACGACATACGCTTTCTCGGCTCCTGTCGCCATTTTGTCTCACTGCGCTCTGGAGCGCTCTGGCAGCAGAAACCTGAAGTGCGGCTTCAGCCGAACAAAACTTTATGAGTTTTTCTACGTATCTGTAGTGTGTCGTGACCATATGTCAATGAATGGAGCTACAGAGAATTCATGAAATCGCTTCAATCATTTGTAATAGCCCTGTATACTGTAAACATGAGACATCCTGTGACGCTTCGTTGTGGCGCACCCGCTGTTACTTCTGTGTCTGTTGAAGAGTCGCCGCCCGGCAAAATGTTCTGAGTTGTATCAGTCAGTTATTCCTCAAGTCAATCGTATATTTACGAAGGCACTCCTTGTGATCGGAACGTGATAAGTAATCGACGATGTGGTGCAGTGCCGAACGCCTTTCGGAACTCTTGGAAAACGGAATATACCAGTTCACTTGCATCCACAGTTTCCAAGACGTAATCTAGCATCACAGTTAAGACGGTTCTTGCTCTGATGTGGCGTTCCCAAGCTTCGTGTTATCCCAAGTCGATACTGTGGTTTCTATTTTTCTTTAACACCTTTGTCTTTCAGCTACATTCCATGCTGAGTAAGTCTTCCACAGCTTTCAACAAGCCGCCTGAGTCTTTATTACATTCGTGTAGTATTAGTGATTTCCTTCTTATTGTCACAACTTTCAGCTATTGCGAACAAGTATTCCGTCTAACTCGCCCACGAAGTGTGTCGTGTGGTAACGGATCAAGCTGGGGCTTTGTTCTTATCCCACTCCCAATGCCAATATTATTTTTCCCCTTCTCTGATCTCTTCGTTGGTAGTATATGTACGATAGTGACATGAAGTAACTAATTTTAGGCAGTTTTTAATTAATCTCTATTATTCACTGTATAATTTAATGAGTAACATATGAAAATATGTTAATTTGAAAAAGCGTGATTTACTCTACCTGGTAACTGTATGAACGTAAAAATTCTGTTATGCTAAAATCGTTTCTTTCTAGTTTTACCTACCTCATTTAAAAGCTCTCATTCTTTTAATTTGAACAATCATCTTACTTTTTCTGAAATGGTGAGTTTTCAAAAATAATTGCTATTCAGAATGTTCGAATCATAAAATGTAATTCTTTCGAAACTCCAGTAACCTTGATTTTTGTGTTTCCGAAAACATATATTTTCAATACAAAAACTAGTTAGTTCGCTAGTGATTCCAATTAGAAGACTCCAGTTTTTCGAAACCTTTTGGCGAACTTTGTGAATCCCCGTGCATTATAATTGCTCCTCCTTAAAATAGCACTGATAATTTTTCGATTTTCTAATTATACACCTAATAGTTAAACAAACTTATTTCACTGTCTATTGTACTTTTGTCCCTTTTAATTTTCCTGTCATTTATTTTACTGCGTAGAACGGAATAGCTTAGATCTTTATGAGTTTTGTAATTTCCTGTTATACACGCCTCTGTAACTAGGTGTAGCTCACGAAACCATAGTTGAGTTCGCGTCTGCTAGGCCAAAAGTGTTGTTACTGTGCGAATCCTGGTCCGGTACTTAAAAGATGAACATCTATGTAAAGTTCGTATTTAAAGTGTGTGGCTATTATGCGTCATTCTGGTGAATTTCGTAGAATCTCAAACGTGTGCACCCATTTTGTTCCCACTTGGGAAGTTCTTCTTAGAGTTTGTATATTTTATTGACCTGTTTAAAGATACAGATGGCCTATGGTTTACAGAGTTGATCATGGAACTAAAGTGTGTGTTAATGGATGTGAAGAGCGATGAAAACCAAATTATAGAGTGTTGTATGCATCTTTTAATAACAATTCATCGTAATCAGTTAATACTGGGAGGACGTTAACGTATAAATTCTGTGAGTGTTATGAGACAGCGGCATACGAACCGTGTCCTTAAGTTACGGCGTGTCGCCTACATCGGGTATTTGGTGTGGGGAGGTCTTGCTGCGTTGAAACTCAAGACTATACGAGACGAAACTAGAAGCGGCTGTAGATGGGCGAATTAATGAAGGCATAGGCGGGTCAGAGTTTAATCGGCAACCGTCAAGCGGTTAGATGGCAGGGCCAAAATATTAATATGCCAAAGTTTTACACCCTGAGGCGCGGCCATGGCAGGGAGCCAGCAGGGCGGAATGCGGCCGAGTTCGCTTTACGAGTGCCTGTATTTCACGCGTTGAGTTCGGATCGTAAAAAAAAAGACGAGCCGCTCTTAAAAATGCTCGCTGATTGGCGCATTCCTGTGCGGGCACGTCTAACGAAGGCCAGCCGACTGTTTATTTCTCGCGACCACAAAGGGCATCGGTTTCTTTTACGACGCGGGCCGAAATTGCGTTGTCGCGGGAGCCCCTCGGAGTTCTGGACCCCGCTGCTGTTCCATTTCCTGGCGAGCACACGAGGCAGTTGGTCTCCCGCGCACAGTTTAAAGTGGTTCCTGTGGAACGCTGTCCATCATCTGTAGACGTTTCCTTCCGGTTGGACTGATGGCGTTGGAACGAAGGGAGCTAAGCGCTGTACTCATGTTTTATGGGGGGTTGTGTTGGTTTTACCTTTCATACGCTAAATTGAGAGTGTAGTGTGTTAGAAGACGATCAGTTTGGCTTTAGGAAAGGTAAAGGCACTAGACAAGCAATTCTGACGTTGCTGTTGATAATGGAAACAAGATTAAAGAAAAATCAAATGGTTCAAATGGCTCTGAGCACTATGCGACTTAACTTCTAAGGTCATCAGTCGCCTAGAACTTAGAACTAATTAAACCTAACTAACCTAAGGACATCACACACATCCACGCCCGAAGCAGGATTCGAACCTGCGACCGTAGCGGTCGCTCGGTTCCAGACTGTAGTGCCTAGAACCGCACGGCCACTCCGGCCGGCGAAAAGAAAAATCGAGAGACGTTCATACGATTTGTCAACTTGAAAAAAGCATTCGACGATGTTCAAAATTGTTCAAATGGCTCTAAGCACTATGGAACTTAACATCTTCCCCTAGACTTAGAATTAATTAAATCTAACTAACCTAAAGACATCACACACATCCATGTCCGAGACAGGATTCGAACCTGCGAACGTAACAGCAGCGCGGTTGCGGACTGAAGCACATAGAACCGTTCGGCCACAGCGGCCGGCTCATTCGACGATGTAAAATGGTACAAGATGTTCGAAATTCTGAGAAAAATTGGGGTAAGCTGGATGGAGAGATGGATAATATAGAATGTGTACAAGAACCAACGGGGAATAATAAGAGTAGAAGACAAAGTAAGAAGTGCTCGGATTCAAAAGCATGTAAGACGGGGCCGGCCGAAGTGGCCGTGCGGTTAAAGGCGCTGCAGTCTGGAACCGCAAGACCGCTACGGTCGCAGGTTTTAATCCTGCCTCGGGCGTGGATGTTTGTGATGTCCTTAGGTTAGTTAGGTTTAACTAGTTCTAAGTTCTAGGGGACTAATGATCTCAGCAGTTGAGTCCCATAGTGCTCAGAGCCATTTGAACCATGTAAGACGGGGACGTAGTTTTTCGCCCCTACTGTTCAGTCTGTACACGGAAGAAAGGTTCTGGGGTGGAATCGAAATTCAAGGTGGAAGGATTTCAGTAATACGATTCGCTAGTGACACTGCTATCCTGAGTGGAAGTGAAGAAGATTTAGAAGATCTGCTGAATGGAATGAACAGTCTAATAAGTACCGAATATGGATTGAGAGTAAATCGAAGAAAGACGAAAGTAATGAGTTGTAGCAGAAATAAGAACAACGACAAACTTGGCTTTAGGAAAGGTAAAGGCACCAGAGAAGCCATTCTGACGTTGCTGTTGATAATGGAAACAAGATGGTCACGAAGCAGATGAAGCTAAGGAAATAACCAACGATGGACGGAGCAAGGAGGATATCGTAATCAGACTAACAGTAGCAAAAAGGGCATTCCTGGCCAATAGAAGTCTCCTAGCACGATGAGGAGGGGCAGGATGATAGGACATCTGCTATGACATTACGGAATAACTTCCATGATACTAGAGGGAGCTGTATAGGGCAAAAACTGTAGGGGAAGACAGAGATTTGGAGACATCCAGCAAGTAATTGAGGACGTAGGTTACTAGTGCTACTCTGAGATGAAGAGCTTGGCACAGGAGAGGAATTCGTCGCGGACAGCATCAAACCAGTAGAAGACTGATGATTAAAAAAAATTAATAAAAAAGGAAACGCTAACACAATGGCAAGTAATGAAAGAGCAGGCCAGCCAGCAACATAGTTGACTACGAAGGGCAAGAGCACGATCAGAATATGGGATGAGAAGTAACAACAACACGTAATGGCAGCGAAAATTCCGCCTATGTTTTGAGAAATCGAAAAAGTGCAGTGCCAAGAGACCATAGGTCACAAAGAAAGCCTAATTACTTCTCCAAAAACACAGGAGAACGCACCACAACTTCAAAACTGTAAGTTACACATAAAAAACGTGATACAGACTCATTTCCGTTCGTAAATGCATAACAAATAAAAAGTATCCAGAATGAGATTTTCACTCTGCAGCGGAGTGTGCGCTGATATGAAACTTCCTGGCAGATTAAAACTGTGTGCCCGACCGAGACTCGAACTCGGGACCTTTGCCTTTCGCGGGCAAGTGCTCTACCATCTGAGCTACCGAAGCACGACTCACGCCCGGTCCTCACAGCTTTACTTCTGCCAGTATCTCGTTTCCTACCTTCCAAACTTTACAGAAGCTCTCCTGCGAACCTTGCAGAACTAGCACTCCTGAAAGAAAGGATATTGTGGAGACATGGCTTAGCCACAGCCTGGGGGATGTTTCCAGAATGAGATTTTCACTCTGCAGCGGAATGTGCGCTGATATGAAACTTCCTGGCAGATTAAAACTGTGTGCCCGACCGAGACTCGAACTCGGGACCTTTGTCTTTCGCGGGCAAGTGCTCTACCATCTGAGCTACCGAAGCACGACTCACGCCCGGTCCTCACAGTTTCATATCAGCGCACACTCCGCTGCAGATGGTAGAGCACTTGCCCCGCGAAAGGCAAAGGTCCCGAGTTCGAGTCTCGGTCGGGCACACAGTTTTAATCTGCCAGGAAGTTTCAAATAAAAAGTAAATTACGTTTTGCTGTTTGCAGATGACAAGTTGTATATTGTGTAGCTTAACAGCTACCATAATAAATGGACAATAACATCATGTAAGGTATATTAACTAATGCACACATCCACTGTTCGCCAATTAAGCTACAAATGAAACTTCGACATAATGTTATAAACAACACAAATGTTAATATGTAACAACAATTTTACAGTTAAAAATAAATATTAAACCCACTGATGATAGCACAGAAGTGTTGAAACATGTATGGGTGAACCAAAACAGAGAAAAGCTGTCTTGCATAAGGCGGAATTTCTCATCCCATTTTCGTAGCAAGCACGGACACAAGAAGAAGAACTGTACCACGAGATGATCATGATCAGAAAATTCCGACACAACCTCGTCGTCATGATCTATAAGTTTTGGATCTCTGTGCCGGTGCTTCAACAAGGGATTTTGTCCTTCGAACTGGTGAGCTGTCTTTCCACGTAGTGTCGTCGTATTGGCTTCTACTGCAGCAGCAGCAGCAACATTTTTGGAAATCTGTTATTGTTCTTCCGTTGATTATTTTCATTTCACTTCAGTTTAATGTCCTGTATTCTAATATTTACATGGAAATTTTACAGTTACTTCCGTATGTCACTGGCGTTGTGGCCTTTGGCCCAAAGACTGGTTTGGAGCAGCTCTCCACGCCAGACTTTCCCGTGCCAGCCGCTTCATCCCTGCAAAACTGCCGTAGCTGAATCCATCTGAACCTGCCTTCTGCATCGCGACTTCCAGCTCCCTTTACAATTTTTACATCCCACTCTTCCCGTGGTACAAAACTGACGATTCCTTGATGCCTTCATCAATTTTCATCAACCGATTCATTCTTTTCTCGAGTTGTGCCATAAATTTCTTTTCTCCGTAATTCGAAACAGTACACCTACTACATCTCTATCATGCTTGCAAGCCACCTAACGGTGTGTGATCGAGGGTACTTCTCGTACCACTAACTGTTGCCCCCCTTCCCTGTTCCACTCGAGAATGGTGCGTGGGAAGAGTGATTGTCAGTAAGCTTATGTTTTAGGTACAATTTCTCGAATTTTCTCGTCGACATGATTTAGCGAGATGTATGTGGGAGGAAATAGTACTTTGTCCGGTTCTTCGCGGAAACCGCTCTCTCGAAATTTCAATAGGACACCTCTCCTTGATGCACAACGAATCCCTTGAAATGTCTGCCACTAGAGTTTTTTGTGCATCTCTGTAACTCGCGCCAAATGAACGAACTCTCGACGAAACGTGCCGCTCTTCGATCTTTTCTATTTCTTCTACTAGTGCTACCTGGTAAGGTTCGCAGACTGATGAACAATACTGAAGAATCGGTCGCACAGGTTACTTGTAAGCCACTTTCTTCGTGTGTGAATTACATTTACTTAAGATTCTATGAATTTCAGTCCCACATCTACTTTACCTAACATTTGTTTCCTGTGATCATTCTAGTTAAGGTCGCTCTGAATAGTTACTCCTAGATATTTTACGGTAGATACTGTTTCCAGCTGTTTGTCGTCAGTAGTGTAGTTGACCAGTAATGGATTTCTTTTTCTATGCAAGCGCAATATATCCCTTTTATTTACGTTCAGAGTCGACTGTCACAGTTTACACAATTCATTAGTTCTCTTCACATCATTCTGCAAATCGATACTTCTTCCGGCGTCGCTACTTTTTTATAGACAACTACATCATCTGCGAACAGTCTCAGACAGACTGCCTATTGGCTTCTGTCTCGGGTTCTTCGGCCGACGTTCATCTAATGATTTTTCTGACGTTTCGTCAGCACGAGTGGCTGGCATTGTCAAAGCTTCACCCTCCATTGCCGGTGGTGAACTGGAGGCGAGCTCGCGGCCGCAGACTATATGTACCTGGCGCGCCAACGTCCGAGGGCTTCTCTGTAGTGTCGGCAGACTTGCCAACACTACGTACACTAATTGAAAGAGGCGACCAAGATGCACGCGCTAACTCACGACGGATGGAGTGAGGTCTGAAACAGGAGACTTAATGAATGCTATAAAGAAAATACGTAGCTTTAGAATATACTTAACTTTTAATACAGCCTTTGTATACATCGTTCTTGATGAGACATCTGGAGATTGTGGCGATACAAGTGAGGCTCTTTAAATACAAGCTATCTAAGGCTAATGGCGCCTTGCTAGGTCGTAGACATGGACTTAGCTGAAGGCTATTCTAACTGTCTCTCGGCAAATGAGAGCAAAGGCTTCGTCCGTATAGTCGCTAGCAACGTCGTCGTACAACTGGGGCGAGTTCTCGTACGTCTCTCGAGACCTGCCGTGTGGTGGCGCTCGGTCTGCGATCACACAGTGGCGACACGCGGGTCCGACATGTACTAATGGACCGCGGCCGATTTAAGCTACCACCTAGCAAGTGTGGTGTCTGGCAGTGACACCACATTCTCCGCGGTCATTTCCGGTGCGGTTCTCCTCTTGCTACCTGCGACGGTCGTTCGCTGCAGTACGGGAAGCAAGGATCCGTTTACCTTAAGGCTTTCCTCTTTCTTGTTGAAACTGTTCGCGTGTTTTTGGATTTCTACAGCTTCTCTGAACAAGCGCGTGTGATAGTGCTTCTCTACAGCCAGAACTTCCGTGTCGACGAATTTTATTACGTGGTCGGTCTCATTCAGTGCGTGCTCTGCCACGGCCGATTTCTCCACCTGCCCCAACCTGCAATGTCGCTTATGCTCTTTGATCCTGGTGTTAATGGGTCGTCCAGTCATTCCGACATAAACTTTTCCGCATGTGCAAGATATACGGTATATTCCCGACATTGCAAGTGGGTCTCTTTTCTCCTTCGCCGATCTAAGACACTCTTTGATCTTCCTTGTCGGTTTGAAAATCGTCTTTACGCCGTGTTTGCGCAATATACGGCCGATTCTGTCCGTCACTCTGGGAATGTATGGCAGAAAGGCCGTACCCGACATTTCTTTTTCTGGTTCCTTACTTCGCCGAGTGTTTAGCTCTGTTACACTTCTAATGTAATTTGTGGAGTACCCATTGCTCCTCAGAACAGTTTCCAGGTGTTGCATTTCTCGTTTGAGGTGTTGAGGCTCACATATTCGTCCTGCTCTCGTTACGAGCGTACTAATCATGCCTCTTTTCTGGCTCGGGTGGTGGTTTGACAGTTGTGCAGGTATCGGTCCGTGTGTGTCGGTTTTCGATACACGCTGTGTCCCAGGTTTTCGCCGTCCCTTGTGACCAGCACATCTAGAAATGGCAGTTTCCTGTCCTTTTCTACCTCCATGGTTGCGCAAACACGGCGTAAAGACGATTTTCAAACCGACAAGGAAGATCAAAGAGTGTCTTTGATCGGCGAAGGAGAAAAGAGACCCACTTGCAATGTCGGGAATATACCGTATATCTTGCACATGCGGAAAAGTTTATGTCGGAATGACTGGACGATCCATTAACACCAGGATCAAAGAGCATAAGCGACATTGCAGGTTGGGGCAGGTGGAGAAATCGGCCGTGGCAGAGCACGCACTGAATGAGACCGACCACGTAATAAAATTCGTCGACACGGAAGTTCTGGCTGTAAAGAAGCACTATCACACGCGCTTGTTCAGAGAAGCTGTAGAAATCCAAAAACACGCGAACAGTTTCAACAAGAAAGAGGAAAGCCTTAAGGTAAACGGATCCTGGCTTCCCGTACTGCAGCGAACGACCGTCGCAGGTAGCAAGAGGAGAACCGCACCGGAAATGACCGCGGAGAAGCCCTCGGACGTTGGCGCGCCAGGTACATATAGTCTGCGGCCGCGAGCTCGCCTCGTTCACCACCGGCAATGGAGGGTGAAGCTTTGACAATGCCAGCCACTCGTGCTGGCGAAACGTCAGAAAAATCATTAGATGAACGTCGGCCGAAGAACCCGAGACAGAAGCCAATAGGCAGTTTGTCAACAAGTGGCCACGAAAGCCTTAACAATTTTGTAGTCTCAGACAGCTTCCGACGCTCATTTATATACATAGTAAACAGTAAGACTGTTGAGGTCCGGTAAGCCGGCCAGTCTGTGGATGGTTTTTAGGCGGTTTTCCATCTGCCTTGGCGAATGCGGGCTGGTCCCCCTTATTCCGCGTCAGCTACATTATGTCGGCGATTGCTGCGGAAACAAGTTCTCCTCGTACGCGTACACCACCATTACTTTACCAAGCAAACATAGGGGTTACACTCGTCTGGTGTGAGACCGGGAGTCGAACCGCACAATAACAATAACCCTGAAAGAGTGATTCGGCAGTAGTCGTCGTGGGATTGTGGACCACTGCGGCTGGGGCGGGGACGGAGCCTCTCCGTCGTTTCTGTGTTCCCGGTTCGCATACAATACAATACAAACAATAAAATCCTATCACACTTCCTTGGAATACTTCAGAAATTGCCTTTACGTTACTCCAGTCAATCGATCTAACCGTTTCAGCATTTTTCTGTAGCGCTGCATATCAAAAACTTCTGTTCTCCTCTTGTCTGAACAGCTTACCCTCCACGTTTCGTTTCCCTTCAAGGCTACACTCCAGACAAATAATTTCAACAAACGCGCCACACGCAGCTTTAAAAAAAATGGCTCTGAGCACTATGGGACTTAAATTCTGAGGTCATCAGTCCCCTAGAACTTAGAACTACTTAAACCTAACTAACCTAAGGACATCACACACATCCATGCCCGAGCCAGGTTTCGAACCTGCGACCGTAACGGTCGCGCGGTTCCAGACTGTAGCGCCTAGAACCGCTTGGCTACTCCGGCCGCCACGCACCTTTCTATATGTCTTTTATTGTTACTGCCGTTTTCGGTTAATGACCATCATCACAGCAGAATCAAATATTATTTACATACCGTGCTATGTCGTGTCAGTATTGCCATGGTATTATTGCAGCCCCATCAAAACTGCTGAACATCAAAAGAACAAAACAAGTATGGGCACTCAAGAGGTGGCGTGTCAGACGCGAAATCACAGTTATAGCTCAAGTTTTATACTGAGACGATGATTATTAACCGAAACCTGTAGTGCGAGTCATAAAACACTAGACAGCTGTTGGAATCGCCTTCTGAATATGTTTAATTTTCAGAAAAGACACCCTAACAGTTAAATTAATGTGACCGCGTGTCCAAAGCTTGAATAACCATCTTTTACGGCCGAACCGATACAAGACGTGCAGAATGAGAGTAATTGAGGTGTCCATCTGCGCTAGGTTTCTCGGTCGACGATGGGTGGCACGAACAGCCCCATAGAGATTGTCTATAGATTCTAGATTAGATCCCGGGGGTTGGGGGGGGGGGGGGGTGTCGGTGGCCAGCAGAGTGCGATAAACTGCTTCTGGTGCTTTTCGAACCACACACGTACACTGCGAGCTCTGTAACACATTGCGTTATCCTGTTCTCAGATGCCATCGTGTCGACGAGAAACAAACTGCATGTAGGGGTGAACATGGTCCCCAGGAATACATGCATACTGCTGATGATTCATTGCTACTTCCAGAATGACGAGATGACCCAGGGACAACCACTCCGCAGACCACAAAGCTCCATACTCTGGGCTGGGCCCTTCCGACGATTGTTGTAGGGTGTTTATTGACAGACGTTTCACGTCGATGGAGCATAAAGTGAGGGCCATCTGAAAAGGCCACATTTCTCCATTCAGCAACCGTCCAGTTGGGGTACTGGCATACAAATCCAAGCCCTCGTCGCCGATGAGCAGCGGTTAGTACACTACTGGCCATTAAAATTGCTACACCAAGAAGAAATGCTGATGTTAAACGGGTATTCATTGAACAAATATATTATACTATAACTGACATGTCATTACATTTTCACGCAATTTGGGTACATAGATCCCGAGAAATCAGTACCCAGACCAACCACGTCTGGCCGTAATAACGGCCTTGATACGCCTGGGCATTGAGTCAAACAGAGCTTGCATGGCGTGTACAGGTACAGCTGCCCATGCAGCTTCAACACGATACCACAGTTCATCAAGAGTAGTGACTGGCGTATTGTGACGAGCCAGTTCCTCGGCCACCATTCAATTGATGAGATATCTGGAGAATGTGCTGGCCAGGGCAGCAGTCGAACATTTTCTGTGTCCAGAAAGGCGCGTACAGGACCTGCAACATGCGGTCGTGCATTATCCTGCTGAAATGTAGGGTTTCGCAGGGATCGAATGAAGGGTAGAGCCACGGGTCGTAACACATCTGAAATGTAGCGTTCACTGTTCAAAGTGCCGTCAATGCGAACAAGAGGTGACTGAGACGTGTAACCAGTGGCACCCCATACCATCACGCGATGACGAATACACGCTTCCAATGTGCGATCACCGCGATGTCGCCAAACACGGATGCGACCATCATGATGCTGTAAACAGAACCTGGATTCATCCGAAAAAAATGACGTTTTGCCATTCGTGCATCCAGGTTCGTCGTTGAGTACACCATCGCAGGCACTCCTGTCTGTGATGCAGCGTCAAGGGTAACCGCAGCCATGGTCTCCGAGCTGACAGTCCACGCTGCTGCAAACGTCGTCGAACTGTTCGTGCAGATGGTTGTCGTCTTGCAAACGTCCCAATCTGTTGACTTAGGGATCGAGACGTGGCTGCACGATCCGCTACAGCCATGCGGATAAGATGCCTGTCACCTCGACTGCTAGTGATACGAGGCCGTTGGGATCCAGCACGGCGTTCCGTATTACCCCCGTGAACCCACCGATTCCATATTCTGCTAACAGTCATTGGATCTCGACCAACGCGAGCAGCAATGTCGCGATACGATAAACCTCAATCGTGATAGGCTACAATCCGACCATTATCAAAGTCGGAAACGTGATGGTACCCATTTCTCCTCCTCACACGAGGCATCACAATAACGTTTCATCAGGCAACGCTGTTCAACCGCTGTTTGTGTATGAGAAATCGGTTGGAAACTTTCCTCATGTCAGCACATCGTAGGTGTCGCCACCGGCGCCAACCTTGTGTGAATGCTCTGAAAAGCTAATCATTTGCATCTTCTTCCTGTTGGTTAAATTGCGCGTCTGTAGCACGTCATCTTCGTGGTGTAGCAATTTTAATGGCCAGTAGTGTATGTTTTCATGAACCAGGCGCCTGCGGCGGAGGTCCATATGCAGCAACGTACGGTGAGTGGTCGATGTGGAGACACTGCTAGAGCCCCCTTCGTTCATCTGCTCAGCAGCTGCACGTTTATCCGCCCGTACCCATCCCCGCAGCATTCCTACACCCCTGTCACCTATGGCCCCTGGTGCGCCACAGTTGCTTCGGCGCCGGTTTGGATAGTGGCACTTTGCCGTGACAGTATACTTTAAACACAGCGGCACGCAGACATTTTACGAACTCAGCCGTTTCCGAAACGCTTCCATCCTTAACCCAAAACCAATGATCATCCAATTTTGGACGTTAGCCAAAGTGGCCCGTTTCCGATTAGAGAAACGACTGCAGTGTTTCCACGCTTCCCAGACACGCTTTGCACGCCCTCCACTGGTTTCTGCTGGCACCCGCCGTCTGTAAGTGCTTATTGGTCGTCGACGGTGACCTTAGGCTGTGATCACCTTGATATGACTGGACTGTGTGTATTCCATGTTAACAAATTTGTCTTATTCATGAAAGATGTTCTTGTTATTACAAATCTGCGTTCTATATTCCGTCTGCTTCGTCGTCGTCAGTTACTTTGCAGTACAAATAGCAAAACTTATACTGGGTGAACCACGTAGAACTTGTACCTAAAATATTGCGGAAATGGCAGGTGCTATTGATGTGCGGCCTACGCATAATGGATTAGTAGACAGGGGCTAGTATTGTTAGCCGATCAACAGATTGTAATAATACTTAGGAAGTGTATGTTTTGTGTAAACACACAATTTTTAAATGGAACAATGCCCTTTGACATTAAAAAGCCAAAATGAGTGTGAATTAGAATGTTACTGTGTCTGTTGCGAGTCGTTTACGAGCTATCGTATTTTAAAAAGTTACCACATCAACACTTGTTCAATACCTGTGGTAGCACACACTAAGGGATATATGTGAATACACGACTTTGTGGATTCTGACCAGTAACGAAACAGCTGGCCGTCACAGGTTTTGTTCAAAATGACCACCTCCTATGGCATTACGTGCTTATAGTCGGATATGGAACGACAGCTGCATACTTGCTAGTATTTCAGCGGTGATGACCGAGTAGCCTGTATTAATATTTACCTGCGTGTCGTCTGGTGTAGTTGGTATCTCCTTGTAGACAGCGTCTGTCAGCTTTCCCCACAGCAAAAAATTCTACATCACCTGTCACCGGAGTTGGCTGAACATCTCCTCGCCGCTGGTCCATAACGCGCCTCTTACAGCATCTACAACTGAAGTTGGTTGGACAGCTCCTCGCCACTTTCGTGCTTACTAAATGTATCTGTAACGAAACGTGCTGCTCTAATTTGGATCTCCTCTATTTCTTCTGTCGATCCCGTCTGCTACTGATCCCAGACTAGGAAGTAATATTCAAGTAGCCGGCCGCTGTGGCCAAGTGGTTCTAGGCGCTACAGTCTGGAACCGCGCGACCGCTACGGTCGCAGGTTCGAATCCTGCCTCGGGCATGGATGTGTGTGATGTCCTTAGGTTAGTTAGGTTTAAGTAGTTCTAAGTTCTAGGGGACTGATGACCTCAGATGTTAAGTCTCGTAGTGCTCAGAGCCACTTGAACCATTTAATATTCAAGTACGGTCGAACGAGTTTCTTATAAGCTACTTCCATTGTTGATGGACTACATTTCGTGAGGATTAATCCAATGAATCTCAGTCTGGCATCTACTTTCATTGCGATTAGTTTTATGTGGTCGTTCACATCACTCCGTACGCATACTCCCAGATATTTTATGGAAGTAACTGCTTCCAATGATTGTTCTTCAGTCGTGTAATCATACAAGAAAAAGTCTTTCTGTTTACGTATTCGCTACATGTTACCTCTGTTTATGCTGAGACTCAATTTCCATTCTCTGCACCAAACGTCGATCGTTTGCAGGTTTTCCTACATTTTTCTGCAGTCTTGCGGCGTTGCGACCTATACAATAGCAGCGTCTGCGAAAAGCCCCATGGAACTTCCGACGTTATTTACAAGGTCGTTTACATACATAGTGAAAAGTGGTAGTCGTATAACGCTCTATGGGGTCACGCGACATACCCGAAGTTACTTTTAAATCTGAAGACTTCTCTCCGTTGAGAATGACATGCTCAGTTCTGTCCGCTACAAACTCTTCAATCCAATCACACAACTGATCTGATGTTCCGTATGCCCGTATTTTAACATTTAGCGACAGTGCGGAACTGCATTCGAATGCCTTACGGAAGTCAAGGAACACGCCATATACTTGGGCGCCACTATCTACTGCTTTCTGGGCCTCGTGGAAGAACAGAGCGAGCTGGGTTTCACACAATCCTTGTTTCCGGGACCTATGTCGATTCCTAAAGAAGAGATTTTCAGTCTCCAGAAATGGCTAATACGCCAGTATAAAATATGTTTCCAAATTATGCAACAGCCCGACGTTAGAGATATAGGTCATTAGTTCTGTGCGTCTGTTTCATGATCTTTCTTGAAAACTGGAATGACCAATGCTTTTCTTTCTACGGTATACTCCTGCTGGAACAGGGGCAAGTTCTTTCGCATACTCTATGTAGAATCGTAGTGGTATCCTATCAGGTCCCATGGCCTTTCCTCTGTTGAGCGACTGCAGTTGCTTTTCTATCTCTCGGTCACTTATTTCGATATCTGTCATTCCGTTGTAAGAAAAAAATTGATCAAATGGCTCTGAGCACTATGGGACTTTACAGCTATGGTCATCAGTACCCTAGAACTTAGAACTACTTAAACCTAACTAACCTAAGGACAGCACACAACACCCAGTCATCACGAGGCAGAGAAAATCCCTGACCCCGCCGGGAATCGAACCCGGGAACCCGGGCGCGGGAAGCGAGAACGCTACCGCACGACCACGAGCTGCGGACTCCGTTGTAAGAACAGCGGTTTGAAGAAAGAAGCTTCAGTGAGATATCCCTCTTTGAAACAGTTTTGGGAAAACTATTTAGTATTTCTACATTTTCTGTGTTACCCTCTGTTTCAGTGCCATTGTGGTTACAGAGCGTTTGGACAGATGGCTTCGATCCGTTTGCTTTTAATTTCGCCGAACGTTGTTTTGTCTTGTCTACATGCTGAGTCAGTCCTTCCGACGATTCACATTCTTCTTGCAGCCATTTCGCCTTGCCTTCCCAGTACTTTCCATTTATTTCATTCCTAAGAGAAGTATATTGCTTTATTCCTATCTTTCCCGAAGCGTTTTGATACTTTTCTTCGATGATTTGAAGTGCTACTTCTGTTACGCAAGCTTTCTCCAAAGTTATTATGCTTACACCTTCACTGATGGAAAAGAATTGCAGCACCCAAAAATAATCAATGTAGAGTACGAAATTTCGAGAGTATATTTGTATTGCAAGATGACAGGTTAATGTAAGTGCGAGATAAGCCACTGCAAATGTGAAATTATGGTACATTAATAACCGGTGTAGGCGCCAGACTGTTGAATGCAAGCATGCAAACTTGTATACATTGTGTCGTACAGGTGGCGAATGTCAGTTTGTGGGATGGAGTTCAATGCCAGTTGCACTTGGTTGGCCAATAAAGGACGATTAATGTTGTTTGTGGATTACGCTGGAGTTGTCGTTCGATGATGTCGCACGCGTGCCCGATTGCAGACAAACCTGGCGATCGAGCAGGCGAAGGCAACATGTCCAAGCTCTGTACAACACGTGTGGTTTTACAACAGTGGTATGTGGCCGAGCGTTATCCAGTTGGGAAACACCCCCTTGAATGCTGATCATGAACGGCGGCACAGTAGGTCGAACCACAAGACTGATGTACCGTTTAGCTGTCAGGGTGCGTGGGATAGCCTCGAGAATGCTCCTGCTATGACGCGAAATGGCACCCCAGACTGTACGTCTAGGTGTACCTCTACTGTGTCTTGCACGCAGACAAACAGGTTGCACACCCTCAATTGACCTTCTGATCAACATTCGGCCATCACTGGCATTGTGGCACAACCAGCTTTCACCAGAAAACACAACAGACCTCCACCCAGCCCTCCAACGAGCTATCGCTTGACACAAGACGCAAATGACAATAGTTTGCAGCCGGTGAAATCCACGCTGGCTCCGAGCTGTCCTTGAAGTAACCGATTTGCAACGGTTCGTTGTATCACCGTGATGCCAACTGCTGTTCAAATTGCTGCTGTTGATGCAGTATGATGCGCGAGAGCTGTTCGCCTAACACGATGCTCTTCCCTCCCGCTGGTGCCATGTGACCGTCCGGAGCCCGGCCTTGTTGCAACTGCAACTGCCAGTGATCATTCTTGCCAACTTTCTCTGCAGTATCGCAGAAGGATCATCCAGCTCCTCAGAGCCTTACTACAAGATCTAGTTGAGATGTTGATATTGGCGTCTTTGTCGCCTTAAGAGCATTTTTGACTAATATCAACTCATCACATCCAACCTCAAAGACAAGTCAGCGCCTTTGCAACGCATTAAAAGCAAACCTGATCTGCATCCTCATAAGGGGGCTACTAGCGCCACTCTTACGTGACGAGCTCGAAATCTGAACAGACACCTTCTTGTAGATGTAGAAACATCCTACCAACTTTCACTTATGTCTCACAACTCCTTCTTGGTGTTGCGATATTTTCCGTCCTTGTATATGTGTCCGACCAACTTCAGTCAGTGCCCTTTTTAGAGATGTCAATTTCTCTTTAATTGAACTGCTTACCGAGCAACTCATTATAGCAGTAGACAACTTTAGATAACTTAAAACGCGTTATATCATTCCTTAATACCGTCGCAGAAGAAGCTAAGTAACACTGTGGTGTACTGGTTACGATACTAAACTGTTGCATGGAGGGTTGTGAGTTCAAAACTCACCTATACTGTACAATTTTAATTTCTATATTCGATTCGAGTACATTCTAGAAGTATACACAAATGTCAAGCATCATTGTACAGGAATGTTCTGTAGCTGTATATATACTGAATGTGCTCTGGCCGGAGGCAGTTCGCTCCGCGCTCTTGTATGTGCAAGTGCTGAATAAACTTTCGTTAAGTGAAGTTAGTGTTCGTCATTCATCCAGTTACACCTTCTTCTACGTGACAATATTACAGTATCCCACTTCTTTCCATATTGATTCTTACAGAAGAGTGTCTTAAACTTCAGCTTACTCTTCATCATCACTAGAGTTAGCAACTAAATTTATAGATTTCCTGGGCCTGCCTTACAATGAAATATCTAATTTCGGACTCTCTGCCTGGCTGTGATGTAATCTAATAAAACTGAAATCTTCCCGTATCCCCAGAGTTTTTACAAGTATACCTCCTCCTCTTGTGATTCTTGAACATCTTGTTCACTATTTCTAGCTGAAATTTATTGCAGAACTCGATTAGTCTTTGTCATCTCTCGTCCCTACTACCACGCTCACATTCTCATGTAACCCTTTATTCACTCCTTCCACTACAACCACAGTTCAGTCCCCTATGAGTCCCAGATTTCATCTTCCTTTACGTACTGAATTACTTGTTCAACATCCTCATATACTTTCCCTGTCGCCGCGCGGGATTGGCCGAGCGGTCTAGGCGCTACAGTCATGGACTGTGCGGCTGGTCCCGGCGGAGGTTCGAGTCCTCCCTCGGACATGGGTGTGTGTGTTTCTCCTTAGGATGGTTTAGGTTAAGTAGTGTGTAAGGTTAGGGACTGATGACCTTAGCAGTTAAGTCCCATAAGATTTCACACACACTTTCCCTGTCTCTTCATCTTCTGCTTGCGACGTCGACATGTATACCCGAAATGCTGTTGTCGGTATCGCTTTGTTGGCGGTTCTGATGAGAACAACCCTATCACTGAAATGTTCACAGTAACTGACTCTCAGCCCTAACTTCCTGTTCATAACGAATCCTACTCCAGTTATACCATTTCCTGCGGTCGTTGATATTACCCTAAAGTCTTCTGAACAGAAATCCTTATCTTCTTTTCATTTCACTTCACTGACCCCCACTATATCTAGACTGAGCCGTATCATTTAGCTTTTAGATTTTCTAGCTTTCCGACCTCGTTCTAAATTCTGACATTTCACACTCCAATTAGTAGAATGTTACCTTTTCGCTGGTTACTCAATCTTTTCCTCACGATTGCCACATCCTTGGCAGTACCATCTCGTAGATCAGAATGGAGGACTGATCCGGAATCTTTTGCCAATGGAGAGATCATCATGAGTTTTTTTCAATTACAGGCCGCATGTTCTGTGGATACACATTGTGTGTCTGTAATACAGTGGTTTCCATTGCCTTCTACATTATGAAGCGGTTGAGCATTGCTGATCCTTCTGCCTTTTAGAAACAGTTACCCATCTCACGAGCAAGAGAATACCCTCAGAATTTTTTCACTTTTCCGCCCTCTGTACTAAGGCAGTTCGCGGAACGAGGGTATTCGAAACTAGCTGCAAAACACCGACGTCTTCTGGTCTTTATTTTGATTTGATTTCTGATAATGTTCCAAATTATTCGGGAATATTTGGGAACAACGTAAAAACGAACATTCAAAAAAACAGTAAATATGCTAATATTTAAAGCTCAAAAATATTCTCGAATGCTCAAAAATACTTAAATCCACTTAAATATTCAACAGTAACCTAATTTTACATAAATTACTTTGTCACCTACTCATTTATTTCAATATAGACGACCCGAGAACATTCAAAATATTCGGGAACGTTAAAGAAAGCTCTGAAACTTTCCAGAACATTCTAAAACATTCAAGAACATCCGTAAAAGCTATAGAACATTCCAGCATGATCTAGAACACTCTTGAAAATTCTAGAACATTCGAAAATATTTTAGAACATTCGAAAACATTCATTAACCTCCAAGAGTATTCGTAAAAGCTTGAAGACATTTTCCCCATTTTAAAATATACAATGATGTGAGAGAGATGGAAAATTTCCTGGTCACCACTGCAAAGTGATAGTGACCACTTCAAACACTCCTGTCTCCACACTCACAACAGCTAGCATTACACAAGCAGACAAGCAGTATAGTGCACAACAGGATATACAGAAATTAGTGACTGGTGGTGGGTGGGCTTAGAGAAGTTAAATACTCGGAATTACCCTCGGTTTGCTCAGCCAAAGCCAGACAACTCCTATAATATGTGAATTAAACAAAAATGTTCATTCAAATATACAAATTATAAAGCTAAAGTAAATCATCATACTCTCAATACAGTTATATTTAATTTAGAAAAAGAGCAGTGAACTTTCTTTTCACTTTATTTCATAACAATTTAACTACCTCTAATACATTACTTGTTTATGAACTACATTTGTGATCTTATTAGTTGTTGAGTCGATATTTAATTTATTCAGGTTTTCCACTCAACAACGATTTAATAAATGATTGTGAGAAGATCATGATTATTTTAAATTAATACTATGTCTTAACGTTTGTCCTTGTGTCATATGTACAGAGTTACCAAATTCTAATCTAACTAGAAATTGCACTCTTTTGAATTAGAACGGTAGTTTGTTGGACATGAGTGGAATCTTCAGAATAATCTTTGTGTGTTCATCTTTTCCTTGCGTTATTTTTGCTGCTGCTGTATTTCTTGATAACAGTTTCATAGTTTGTCCTTGTTGCATAATTTTGGTGAACCTAAATTTCTCAACAAAATGACTGTGATCCTACTTTTATTCTTAAACCACATACAGGCATTCCTGATACTTGCATCAGATCCAAAAAGTCTATGGGAAAATTGGCACTTTCACTTGCATTACCCATTGAATAACTCGATTTATACTTCTTTCCTCACCAAGAATCTTGTTTTGAATTTTTAAATTATATTGTAAACTACTTAATTTCGTTCTGATAGAACGGCTCTTTCAAGTAAAAAATTTGAATTCCTTTAATTCTGATCAATGCTCAGGTAAACTTTACCTATTAATCCACCTGGACTGTTGACAGCGTTAGACAAATCACTTGTAAGTTCCACCAGGCCACTTATAGAATCAATTAGGCGAATATCTTCACCAGTTTGCAAAATTTTTTCGGCAAAATGTCTCTCTTATCCAGCACTCTCATATTCGCTCTTATTTGTACTTTCTTCACTTGAAGCCAAAAAATAATTGGTCTCAACATGCATCTACTGGAGTTGATTTTGGAAGAACTGAGCGCGTTTGCCAAAATCTACAGAAAATATAACTAACTCGCCTTCCAATAATTACCTTTTTTAAAAAGCTGGCCTCTTTCAGATGGTGTTAATATACTACAGACTGGAAATTCTTATTCTACAACATTTAATGGAAGTTTCCAAACAAAATGAGCAGTTCCTCCTTCTTGCATTAATGTTGCCATAATTCTAAATGATGACAATCCTTTTTGGTGCTCATTTCAACCAGTGTTAAACTTATCAAAATGTTTTCCCAGTATCTCCTGGTGCCTTCAAATAGGACATTCCACCGCCGGCCGTTGTGGCCGAGCGGTTCTAGGCGCTACAGTCTGGAACCGCGCGACCGCTACGGTCGCAGGTTAGAATCCTGCCTCGGGCATGGATGTATGTGATGTCCTTAGGTTAGTTAGCTTTAAGTAGTTCTAAGTTCTAGGCGACTGATGACCTTAGAAGTTAAGTCCCATAGTGCTCAGAGCCATTTTTTGAGAACATTCCACCAGTGCTTCTCTTCACATGGTGATATATTAGGGTTAGTTTTGACTTTCTATTAATAATAGTTTGATACTAATGCTAATAATTTTCCAACTGCAAATTAAACCCTTGCACTGAGTCATTGCGCTATTATCTTCCTGACTAATATTACATTAGATTGAAGGTAAAGCTTTTGTGTGAACATCAATTGAAATGTCAAAAAGAAGCAGTTAATTAAATCAGATTACTCTGAGAAACCAGATTAAAAGTTTTTTTTCTTCGTACATCCATATTTAAACTGGATGAAGGTGGGACACAGCTGGTATGATTTTTATTAAAAATGAAATTCCTGCAGCTGTACTTAAGATTTTATATTTACTTCGCTACTAGTTTCGACGTTGCGTCAATGCCACCTTCAGGCCCGTACACTCTGATGAAATCAGTTGTGTGTGGCTCAGTCTAGAAGTCCGCAGTGAGACCAACACGTGCTCCACATGGATGGCGGGCAGTAACTAGTGTCAATGCTAATGCTAATAATTCTCCAATTGCAAATTAAACCCTTGGACTGAATCATTGGGCTATTATCTCCCTGACTAGTATTAGTTACTGCCCGCCATCCATGTGGAGCACGTGTTGGTCTCACCGCGACTTCTAGACTGGGCCACATACAACTGATTTCATCAAAGTGTACGGGCCTGAAGATGGTGTTGACGCAACTTCTAAACTAGTAGCGAAGGAAAGATAAAATCTTAAGTACAGCTGGAGGAATTTCATTCTTAATAAAAAGATTAAAAGTTGGATGGATTACACAAGTAACGTTGAGATCACAATTTAACAGGCAGTTAACATTTATTTCACGAACCAGTTCATTTAAGAACATCAATATGCACAGTAGAGATCACAGGGGAATGCTTGATACTGTGTACATATGTATATGACATAGCAAGTATTTCAATAACTGTTCCTTAATACGTGGGAAAAGCTTTATTTTGATATAAGGATGGATTCGCCTCATTTACATACACACATTCAACCCACAATACATACACAGAAAGGAAACAACATGAAGATTAATTTGCACTTCAGAGGGAAACACGATGGGCCAGAAAAACTTTAGCTTTACTGATCAACCACGGGGTCGGTAGCTCGCGCAGAAGTTCTCCACCTCAGTGAGACAATACATACAGAATTATCTAGGATGCAAGCAAATCCTCATTCGTTTCGAAATTCAATTTAAACAGCGATCTTGAATGAATAGGAACGTTGAACTGAATGCTCTCCACGTGGCGGAAAGGAACGTGGTCTAGTTTAGCTAGCCAGACAAAGTAACCCCGAACTTACTAATTGAATTTAAAATTAAACACGAAAAGAATTCTAACACGAAAAACGGTTAACACGCACAAGGCATTCACACTTTGAGATACACACTAACTGAAACAAAATATGCGCTCTCCCATCACTAAGCAGTGGTCGGATAAAGAATCGCTTTAATTAATTCAAATATTAATAAGCATCGTCGCACTCCAAAACTGAAATAGGTACTCGGGTGTGATTTACCACGATTATACTTCTGAAAAACGTATTAGTATCACATTCTCAAGAAAATCCTTACACATTTCCAACTGCCTAAACTTACAGACAGCCTCACCTTCCTAAGACCCAGCAAACAGCGATTTCATCGCTACTCGCCCGAGGTCCGCGGGTTGTAGAGGAAGTGGGAAGAGAAGAACGTTCTGTCTACCTGTACCAACTTGTACAATAGCTGCTGACCACTCTCCCTTAACGGCTCTTTGCCCCAGCAAGACGGCCACTATCACTCAAAGAATCCCCGCCGAAGAACCAAAGTACGAGGGTTGCTCAGAGTGTAAAGCATAGCATTTCTTTTCTCAGACGAAAACAATGTTACGAATGCGAGACGTTACGCATGTATTATCTAAAGTTCGCTGAGTGAGCGCGCCAAGTTTCCAGCACCTCCGACAGATAGCGTAATTGCAGGGCAGTTTCAAAATGGCATCTGTAGGTGATGTACAGGGCTATTACAAATGATTGAAGCGATTTCATAAATTCACTGTAGCTCCATTCATTGACATATGGTCACGACACACTACAGATTACGTAGAAAAACTCATAAAGTTTTGTTCAGCTGAAGCCGCACTTCACGTTTCTGCCGCCAGAGCGCTCGAGGGCACAGTGAGACAAAATGGCGACAGGAGCCGAGAAAGCGTATGTCGTGCTTGAAATGCACTCACATCAGTCAGTCATAACAGTGCAACGACACTTCAGGACGAAGTTCAACAAAGATCCACAAACTGCTAACTCCATTCGGCGATGGTATGCGCAGTTTAAAGCTTCTGGATGCCTCTGTAAGGGGAAATCAACGGGTCGGCCTGCAGTGAACGAAGAAACGGTTGAACGCGTGCGGGCAAGTTTCACGCGTAGCCCTCGGAAGTCGACGAATAAAGGAAGCAGGGAGCTAAACGTACCACAGCCGACGGTTTGGAAAATCTTACGGAAAAGGCTAAAGCAGAAGCCTTACCGTTTACAATTGCTACAAGCCCTGACACCCGATGACAAAGTCAAACGCTTTGAATTTTCGGCGCGGTTGCAACAGCTCATGGAAGAGGATGCGTTCAGTGCGAAACTTGTTTTCAGTGATGAAGCAACATTTTTTTCTTATTGGTGAAGTGAACAGACACAATGTGCAAATCTGGGCGGTAGAGAATCCTCAGGCATTCGTGCAGCAAATTCGCAATTCACCAGAAGTTAACGTGTTTTGTGCAACCTCACGGTTTAAAGTTTACGACCCCTTTTTCTTCTGCGAAAAAAACGTTACAGGACACGTGTATCTGGACATGCTGGAAAATTGGCTCATGCCACAACTGGAGACCGACAGCGCCGACTTCATCTTTCAACAGGATGGTGCTCCACCGCACTTCCATCATCATGTTCGGCATTTCTTAAACAGGAGATTGGAAAACCGATGGATCGGTCGTGGTGGAGATCATGATCAGCAATTCATGTCATGGCCTCCACGCTCTCCCGACTTAACCCCATGCGATTTCTTTCTGTGGGGTTATGTGAAAGATTCAGTGTTTAAACCTCCTCTACCAAGAAACGTGCCAGAACTGCGAACTCGCATCAACGATGCTTTCGAACTCATTGATGGGGACATGCTGCGCCGAGTGTGGGAGGAACTTGATTATCGGCTTGATGTGTGCCGAATCACTAAAGGGGCACATATCGAACATTTGTGAATGCCTAAATAAACGTTTTGAGTTTTTGTATGTGTGTGCAAAGTATTGTGAAAATATCTCAAATAATAAAGTTTTTGTAGAGCTGTGAAATCGCTTCAATCATTTGTAATAACCCTGTACGTTACAAGCTACGTGCCGTCATTGCATTTCTCACTGCAGAGAAAGAAACTGTGGGGAATATTCACAAACGCTTGTGCAAAGTCTGTGGAACATCTGCTGTCGACAGAGGTAGAATTAGTCGCTGGGCAATGAGGGTGAGGTCATTAGAAGGCGGTTCGGCGGAACTCCACGATTTGCAGCGATCGTGGAGACTATCCATAGCTGTCACACCTGACAAGTTACATCGAGCTGACATCATTCGCGAGGAGAGACGCATTAAGACTCGGCAGCTGACGCGGCATCAATCAGCAAGGGAAGTGTGGATACAATTATCTGTACTCTTGAATATTGAAAAGTCTATGTAAGATGGGTCTCGCTGTGTCTAACGGTGGATCACAAATCGCACATAAAAAACGTTGTCTTGATTTGTTGCAACCTTTTGAAGCCGAGAGGGAGGCCTTCTTGTCCTGAACTGTGACAAATGATGAAATCTGGGTTCACCATTTTGAGCCCGAAACAAAACGACAGTCGATGGAATGGTGCCATTACCACTCTCCACGAAGAAAAGATTCAAAGCAACTGCTTCCGCCCGTAAGGTCATGACCACCGTGTTCTGGGACTGTGAAGGTGTGATTTTCAGTGATGTGATGCCTAGAGGCGGTACCATTAATGCAGAAGTATATGTCAACACATTAACAAAACTGAAGACGCGCTTTTGGCGACTTCAGCGCCACAGCAACCCAGGAGATGTTTTGCTGCAACACGATAACGCTCGGCCCCACACAAGTCTGAGGACTGCTGAACACATCGCAAAACAGGGTTGGACAGTGTTACCCCTTCCACCTCACAGCCCTGACCTAGCCTCCACGGACTTCCTCTTGTTTGGGCCATTAAAGGATGCCATTCATGGAAGACGTATTGAGGATAGTGAGGAGGTGATTCAGACAGTGAAGCACTGGCTGCGTCACCAGGTCAAGGATTGGTAAATATGGAAATGAGCGTACAGTATTGTGGGCTGGGAGTCCCCCATTCGGGGAAGTTCGGCCGCCGAGGGCAAGTACTTATTGAATAAAAGAATTTGAGCCATTTTGACTATTTTTCAACGTCGACTGTCTGAAGAAATAAGTAAAGATTTTTTAAAATTATCGCTACCAGTCACAAACGTCGTCAACTATTGTATTATTTATTTAGCGACATGTTTCAAGGTAATACCTCATCCTCAGGCTAAATGGAATTACAACAAAGACTATGTAACATCAGTATGACCTTATTGTAAAGTTGCTTTTGTAATGCCATTTAGCCTGCAGATGAGGTATTAACTCTCAACATGTCGCTAAATAAATGAGTAATACAATAGCTGACAAAGTTTGTGACTGGTAGCGATAATTTAAAAAAATCCCGCCGCGCTGACCACTCAGCTAACGGGGGCCGACACAAGGATGCACATGCACATGCACATGCCCTTGTTTCTCGCTGGAGGAAGGCCATAGAACGGGATGGAGGTCACGTGGAAAAATAGGGCGTGTAGATAAAAGACCATTCTTTCGTGTGTGTGATTCTCGTTACGATCAACAAAGAACTGTCGAAGAAAAAAAAATCACATGCATCACTTTCTGGGCAACCCTCGTACATGAAAGCACCACACAGATTCACACTCTCACTGTAGGAGACGAGACAGGAAATGGAAAATAGAAAGATAGAATTACAATACGGAAGCGTAAGAAACAAATAGGAAAAGGAAACACAGGACTATACGATATTCGTACACTTATTACACTTACAGATGAAATGTTAAGCAAAAATTGAGAAATGACAATACTTGCCTGCAATGTGCCACTGTGGCTGTCCCATAAAAGACTCAGCTGTTCTTTCTTCGCCCCAGAATCGAAAACATAGATGCACCTACCAAAAGAGGTGTATAGGAAGGCTGAAGTTAGCTCAATAGAGCCAAGACACGTCAGTCACCGCGAATTGTGATAGAAGCCTGGACATTACAAAAGCCAGGAAATGGTTCTGAATAGGATGTGTTATCACTAGGGACGGCATTGCGTGCTCTGCAATGTGCTCCCATGCTGGCCACAAGGTTGGCAAGGAGTTGTTGTTGTAGGACGCTGCACTCCGCCATCGCGGTTGACAACGACAGGTGCTGGATGGCCGTTGGTGCATGTGGAAGTGTGGCAGTACGTCTCCCCAACGCATCCCACAAGTACTCTACGGGGTTTAATTTGGGGGGGGGGGAGGGGGGAGGGCGGAACGGGCAGGCCAGTCCATTCGCCAAGAGCTCCTCCACCTGCGATGCTGGATGCGGTCGTATGTTATCATCCATAAAAATGAAGTCAGGGCCCACTGCACCTCTGAAAAGGCGCACGTGGGGAAAGAGTTGAGTGTCACAACAATGTTGACTGGTGAGTGTATTTTGGCCAAAGATTTGGAGGACGGAACGCACATGCAACATTATAATCTCCTAGCGCCATAACAGCTACATCAGAAAAATGATCATGTTTGATAGTGTTTCTGGGTGCATTACTTGTTCACCATATGAGGGTACGTCCAAAATCTGTACTCATACTGCCGGCCGGAGTGGCCGAGCGGTTCTAGGCGCTACAGTCTGGAGCCGCGCGACCGCTTCGGTCTCAGGTTCGAATCCTGCCTCGGGCATGGATGTGTGTGATGTCCTTAGGTTAGTTAGGTTTGAGTAGTTCTAAGTTCTAGGGGACTGATGACCACAGAAGTTAAGTCCCATAGTGCTCAGAGCCATTTGAACTACTCATACTGAATCTGCTCTCATCCGAGAAGACCATGCTACCCCACTCCTCGCTGTTCTAGGCCCTGCGCTCTCGGCACCATCGCCAACGGTGCCGCCAATGTGCGAATGTCAACAGAACACAGCGTACTGGTCGTCGGACTAAGAGACGACTACTATGCAGCCGCCGTGCTACCGTGGAGCGTGAGACTGTGAGCCTTGTAGTCCTGTCAAATGCGGACTTAATGTCTGTCCCGTCTTGCCTGTTGCACGATGTAGCGGTCATCTTCAGCTACAGTTGACCGTGGTCGACCGCCTCCTCTCCTTCGTGCAGCAGTGCCTGTAGTTCGGAACGCTCCGCAAGCACCTAAGACAATGCTGTGAGCAACGTGAAACTCCCGGCCTACACGTGTCAGATTTCGTCCTCCTTCCTGTTTCCTGATGATTATTCCCAATATGAAGTCATGCAAATGTTGTCTCCCCAGTGCATTGACACACACCTTCTTTTCCCATTCCTTCAACTAGTGTTGCGAGGGTGAGAGGCACCCACATGCCTTGCTCATACTGTGGCATCAAGCAGTCAGGCCTGCAAGATGAGTGGTCTGCCAAGCGAGTGGATTCATTCTTATTTATCGAGTAACATGAACTCTCGTACTCACAATTAAGTTACAAGTTATCCTCCTATATGATTAACACGCAACGGAAACACGCATCTGACTATCAGTAATTTACAGAACTCTGACTGTACACTACGCACTGGCAATACCACATTTTCTTTCTATTTTTATTTAACGGCTTTTGTCAACACGTGGCCACCGCACTGAATATGAATGGCGCACACATTATAAATTCGGGACATTATGACAACATACAATTCGAAGGCAAAGGCCACCAATCTTTTTCTTTTCACTATCTTATTTATTCCGATAAATTCTCTAACCTAAACACACAAATTCTATAACCTACAACAATAACACATGAGAAATTCCGCCCAGTGGGCATTGCTTTACTTTGGTGAATCTCTATATTATGGTCTCGTAATTCTTTAACGCTACAGTGCACTTTCTGGATAGGATGGTGGATCTTTTATTATTTCTCACACTTCGACGCTCACAATCATCATCACGAAACTATCCTCCAGACCGAGCAGTACAGAAGGAACAAGCATAACCCACTAATCTTTTGAAACTACCTTGCTACTCTCCCATGCAAACCACACATACCCAAATTACATGACATAACCACACTACGACATGAAATACAAAACACTAAATAGTCACAACATTATCACTTTCAGCTTTCCCACTTCAATTAGTATTTATCCCAGTTTCACACGACACTGCCCCACTGTGTAATTCTACTTTCCTACTATGAACTCTGGAGATATTTGCACGTCTTCCTGTACAATGCAAGCCAAGTGGCGTTGCTGGATAGACGGCCGACTCACCTTGCTTCTCTCTCAGAGTTTGAATCTAGCGTCACACGGAATCATATCACGCAAAGTAATATTAAGAACGTATTCATCACACACGCGAGTCCTCAACTGATACCATGGACGAGTACTTCTCTTTATCTTTTTGTCTCATACACAGTTTGAGACTCACACAGTACTCACCACGTGGAAGTACTCGTCTCTAATTTCAAGTCCTGCACACGCCATTTCTTAAATATTTCAACTTATGGTACACACGCTATTTCTTAAATATTTCAACTTATTGTACACACGCTAGTAATTCAGCTTAACTTAAGTACACGGAAGTATTTCAACTTATTGCTACACGTGGTTTCATTGTGACCGTTGATCACTTCTGGAGATTACTACAATCCCATTAATATTACCTGCCTGACATTTAATTCTCCCCACAAAAGTTCCTGAAATAGAGAATTTATTATTTCAAACTACTCTTAAATATTCCACATGCATACCATGTCTCCACTCTTTTGTCTTTACGGAGCACAACTAAAAAAAGGTCTTAACAGCACAAGATCCAGCGGCAGAGTGCTGAAACATGGCCGTTCTTTAGGTCATCTCGCACCTCTGTCGAGGTGGGGGAAGACCATGCTACCGTATTGGTCAGCCACATTTCAGGCGCTCAAAGCTCAGGTAAATTTCATCTCTTTGGTCCCACCAAAGGATCGTCTCAAAGATGATCATATATTCACATTCACTATCTGCGGTTAGCAGACGACCATACATTCATTCATTTCACTGATCTCACCAAACTGGATGTAGGGATTTATTTTGTGGGAGTGCACATGTGATCAATTAAATAAATAAATTGTCATTCTTTCCCACACTGGTATCCGGCTTCGCTGCATTAATTGAAATTGAGTTATTTTTCCAAAAAAATGTGTTGTTCTGACAAGAATAATGAAGTATGTTGGACCTATTTTCAATGTCGGGCGGTACTGTACCCTTTCAAGGGTCAGCCCCATATGGCGCTGTAGTCCGATGACCTCTCGCCATGTGTCCTCCAACTTTCTGTGCGTGAATGGCAGTCCTCAGACAATATGCTCCTGCACTTTCATTCACTTCCACCTAGCAGTCAACAAGTTCGAAGTTAACCACTGTCGGGCTGGGCTACCACCTGGATGGGTGACCATCTGGTCTTCCGAGCGCTGTTGGCAAGCGGGGCGCACTCAGCCCTTGTGAGGCAAATTGAGGACTATCTGATTGAGAAATAGCGGCTCAGGTCTCGGAAACTGACATACGGCCGGAGAGCGGTGTGCTGACCACATGTCCCTGCATATCCGCATTCAGTGACACCTATGATCTGAGGATGACACGGCGACCGGTCAGTACCCTTGGGCCTTCATGGCCTGTTCTGGAGGAGTTTAGTTTAGTTTTAGTTAACATGATAAGTTACTTTATTTACCTCGTCCTTAAGTTCTTCAGAGCACTGTAGTAACTTCATTTATGGCTCAAATGGCTCTGAGCACTATGGGACTCAACTGCTGAGGTCATTAGTCCCCTAGAACTTAGAACTAGTTAAACCTAACTAACCTAAGGACATCACAAACATCCATGCCCGAGGCAGGATTCGAACCTGCGACCGTAGCGGTCTTGCGGCTCCAGACTGCAGCGCCTTTAACCGCACGGCCACTTCGGCCGGCTAACTTCATTTATCTTCATGTTCTAAAATCTGGAAGAACCTTCCAGTACCTGCGCTCTTATGGCGTATTTACACCATGGTTTCAAAGTTAATTTTGGATAAACAACCGATATTCTAAGGAGACATGTATAAATTGGGGCGCATCGTCAATGTAACGGTAGCGAGGTTGTTCGCTCCAGCCAGGCAGTCCCAAAAATGATAGCATGTCGTTAAGAGGTCCTCGGTTTTACTCGGCCATCTACGAGCAAAGTGGATTCATTAAGATCTGAGAATCTCCATTTTCTTTCTTGATATGTTAATAATACGTACCGTCCAGACAAAATCTGGTAAAGGACTGACTTTTGACTAATGAGGCAAACGGATGATTTAGCTTCTGAACGTGATAGGTGTAAGCGCCATTACGTAACATTATAGAAGTTACGTTTGCTATCTTCTCTGACGAAGTATATTTATAATAAAAATAGCTGACAACAGTGTCGCTGTAATTTCATAAAACCTCTCATCAGAAGCATCACGACCTACGTGCTACTTCTGCACTCGACAACGACATACCACGAAGACGCCACGTTGGTGAAACTGTTGTTTACTTACTTTGGGCTCACTTTAGCAGATATGACGTGTTAATGCTCTAAGAACTTTTAGTACTGTTCTCGAGAGTGGCGTAAAAGCCGAAATCTAGATTGTGCAGAAGTACCGTAATACACAGTCAAACAGCGGTCTATTCTTTCAAGAAGTTTAGTGTTTTGTTCTGATGTGGCAAGATACAACTAGGCTCCTCACACTTTCTGCTACTGCAGTGAGAATGGAGACAGTAGCTTAATAGCGTGCTGTCTGTGGTGACGCAGAGGAGGGAATAGTACACCGATTACATAACCACATGTTTTTTTTTTTATTATTCAAACATTTAATCTCAAATGGGCAACGCTTGTCCAGACACGACACGTGTCTCCATGAACTGTCTGCATGATGCTGGAATTTTCCCTTGGGCTGCAAAAATCCATCGATTGTGCTCCAAAGGAAAGAAAACGTGACGGTTAAATGGGAAGTAATATCCAGGAGATTGAAGGTCGTGACAACAGCTGTGGGTCATCTTATCTCAATACGGGATACAACGGCTGTATGACACCCTTCCCAACCGCGCCCAAGGTTATGCAACATACATCTACAGCTACATAGATACTCCGCAAATCACCCTACAGTGTGTGGCGGAAGGCACTCTATACCACTACTCGTCATTTGATTTCCTGTTTCACTCGAAAATAGAGCGAGGGAAAATCGACTGTCTATATGTCTCCGTATGAGCCCTAATTTCTCGTATCTTAGTGGTCCTTACTCGAAATGTACGGTGGCGGCGGTACGATCGTTCGGCAGTTAGCTTCATATATCGGTTCTCTAAATCTTCTCAATAGTCTTTCTCGAAAAGAACGTCGCCTTCCCTCCAGGGATTCCCATTTGAGTTCCCGAAGCATCTTCGTAACACTTACGTGTTGTTAGAACATACCGGTAACAAATCTAGCAGCTTCGATTCTGAATCGCTTCGATGTCTTCCTTCAGTCTGACCTGGTACCGCTCCCAAACACTTGAATAGGTCGTATCAGTAATGACTTGGTTGTGTCAAGCACGACACTAGCAATACTGTATCCGATCATTACAGGTTTGATCGCCGGCCGGGGTGGCCGAACGGTTCTAGGCGCTACAGTCTGGAACCGCGCGACCGCTACGATCGCAGGTTCGAATCCTGCCTCGGGCATGGTTGTGTGTGATGTCCTTAGGTTAGTTAGGTTTAAGTAGTTCTAAGTTCAAGGGGACTGATGATCCTAGAAGTTAAGTCCCATAGTGCTCAGAGCCATTTGAACCATTACAGGTTTGATCTTCCTACTCATCTGCATTAACTTACATTTTCCACATTTAGGGCTAGCTCCCGTTCATCACACCAGCTGGAAACTTTGTCTGTTTTGTATCTTCCTACTGTCACTCAACTTCGACACCTTATCGTACACCGCGGCATCGTTAGCAAACAACCGCGGCCGGTCACGGTGGTCTCGCGGTTCTAGGCGCTGCAGTCCGGAAACGTGGGACTGCTGCGGTCGCAGGTTCGAATCCTGCCTCGGGCATGGATGTGTGTGATGTCCTTAGGTTAGTTAGGTTTAAGTAGTTCTAAGTTCTAGGGGACTGATGACCTAAGTCCCATAGTTCTCAGAGCCATTTGAACCATTTTTTTTTTTTTTTTTGAAACAACCGCAGATTGCTGCCCATCCTGTCCGCCAAATCATTTACCCTATCACACTTACTTGGACCACTCCTGATGATACCCTTATCTCTGATGAACATTTGCCATCGAGCACAACATACTGCGTTCTATTGCTTAAAAAGTCTTCGAGCCACTCACATATGTTTGAACTTATTCTACATGCTCGTATCTTCGTTAACAGCCTGCAAGGGGGCACCTTGTCAAATGCTTTCCAGAAATCTAGAAATATGGAAACTTTCTGTACCTTTCGTCCAGTATTGGCAGAGTTTCGCACGAACGATGCTTTCCAAAACCATGCAAATTCGTGGACATAAGCTTCTCTGTCTCAAGAAAATTTATTATATTCGAACTGAGAATATGTTCAAGGATTCTGCAACAAACGGAAGTTAGGGATATCGGCCCGTAACTTTGCAGGCCCGTTCTTCATTCTAGTCGCTTGGGACTTTGGGCTGGGTGAGAGATGCACGACAAATATTAGCTAGGTAAGGGTCCAATGCAGCACAGTATTCTTTGTAAAATCGAACTGGGATTCCATCCGGACATGGTCATTTATTTTCTTCAGATCACTCAGTTGTTTTACGTCAGGTACGCTTATTACTATGTCCGATGGTCAAATGACGGTACGTTTTCGCGATTCTCCTGTGTGAATGTTTTTTTGAAGTTCGGCTTTCGCTTTGCTGTCTTCAGCTGCCACACCAGACAGGTCACCACGGGTCTGAATGGAAGCCTTAGAGATTTTACATACGACCGCAATTTTCTCGGGTTCTCCGCCAAATCTTTTGTTAAGGTGTGAAGGTGGTAGTTTTTGTATGCTTCGCGCAAAGATCTCTTCACAGACGCACGAATCTCTGCTAACCTTCACTTGTTGTCACTTATGCATTCCGTTTTGAACCGAGAGTACAATAACCTCTGTTTCCTCAGCTTCCGCCGAATTTCGTTATTAAAACATGGTCCGTGTTTTCTACCCTTTATCCACTAACTCTCCGTATCCGTAACTCTCCAGACCATGATTTACTGTCTGCTTAAACTTTGCCCATAATTCCTCTACATCCATCTTACTGGAACTTAGTAATGCCAATTCATTGTCTATGTGAGATGTTAATAACTGCTTATCTGCTCTACCTAGCAGAAACACTCTCCTATCCTGCTTGACTGATTTATAAATTTTCGTAATCATAGTTCCTATAACGGCATCATTATCGCTAATCCCCATTTCTATACTGACACTGTCGATAAAATCCGGCCTGTTTGCAGTACGAGGTCTAATACAGTACTGACAACGGTCCACCACTTGTGCTTATTCTGTTGTTCATGTAATTTGCTTTTGAAATTAAGCGTGAAATTTCATTTTACTTGCTCCTCTCCTTCAAGAAGCTTAAACTGATTGTTCAGTGAATACCAGGCTACTGTGACGTAACAGCTGGAGCCGGCGAACTGAAAATAGCAGGAGGGAGACAGAAAAGAATAGCGACGAGCGTCAGTGGGAATGGGAGAGCTGCCACTCATTGTCAGCGTGGCTGGACAGGTAGCGGTGAGTCAGAGATAAGCCGGGACACGATTACGCTAATCTGCGAGTCTCAAAGCGACCCTAATGCCGGGCCTCAGCAAACACGAGGCACAGTCACGTTGCACAGATAAGCGCCACACATTTGGGTCACGCCCACCAGGCGATGCACACGCCCACAGCACCAGGCCGACTGCTACATCTGACCACCGCGAAGTGACTGGCGTAGGGTACTTCCCGATGCGCCACGTATTAAGATTTCTTCCCGTTCCATTCTCTTATGGAATGGGGGAAAAAGATCCCTTAAATATCTCTGTGCTCGCAGTAATTAGTCTTAAGTTGTCTGTGTGGTCTCTACGGAAGCGATACACATGTAACTGCAGACTGCTTGACAAAAAACGCACGAAGACACGGTCGATTTTGTACATACACACCATCGACAGGTGCGTAAATGATTAGAGTTGCGATTCTCCATGGCAGGTAGAACAGCGTTGTTACCAGGCATGGTAGAGTAAACAAGAGGCGTGACAAGTGTCAGATCACTGCGAAGGACACTCGTATGAGATAGCCTTATCAGTACCTGAATTAGAAAGGGGTTTCATTGTGGGCTTACATTTTGTCAGCTGAACGAGTAGTGCAACATCCAGATTTCTGTAGCATTAGGATGCGACTGTGGTCCCATGTTGGACTCTATGGGAGCTAGAACTGTTGATATTTTTAAAAATATTGGGATATTTAAAAATATATCATCATCAGTTCCTGACATATCGTAGAAAAGTGTCAATATCTCGATAAATCGACGACAAAATATCGACGTACCAGCCGAAAAAATATATCAGCTGCACATTGAAAATATACTGCCGGTTTTAGAGCCGCATATTTAAGTACTAATTTATTATTAGATATTCTGTTCATCAACAAGCTAGCAGCCTGCTTATGCCCCTTAGAGCAAGAATTGGAAGGAAAACAGTAGGACTAGGAATTCCGCCTTACGCAAGACACCTTTCTGTTTTGTTTCACCCAGACATGTTGAAACGTCCCGTTTGAAACATTATGTATGACTGTGCTGGTAAACTTCTAAGTTATTTGATTTTCAAACAGCTGAGCGAAACTCAATGTACTCAGACAGTTTTCTCTTTACTTATTCTGATCAACACTAAACTTACACACAATATTTTTAGCGCAATACAATCTGACTTTCAATAATCCCTACAACAGAATGGCCCTGACTAACAATAACCTATACCTTTCATGAATCACTTACCTTACAAAAATCTTCGTTACTCGAACTAATGCGATACAGAGAGCGCCAATACTACCAGCTAAATGAAAGATTCTAACCACTGAAGACACTAACTACTGACAGGCATAGTTAGCAAACGAAAGATTTTAATAGAGAACAAACAATGTATTTGCTTTAATAATGTTCAAAAGTCATCATATATATCTGCCAATTCATGACAACCATCTTTACAAATTTCCTTTTTCAGGCGGACACACGTCCAGATCGTCCGCCTATAGCAACCTCTCAAAACTCTGGCATCTCTCTCTCTCCACACCCACCACTGCTGGCGGCTCACCTCCAACTGCCCAACGCTACGCGCTGTTCACATCCAACTGCCCAACACTACACAAGTGAATATTCCAAAAATGAGTCCAACCAGCCACAGACTGTAAACAGCACAGCCAGTGATTTTCATACAGGGCGCTACGTGGCGTCACCAACATAAAAACTTTAACAGCCTACTTACAATGTTTCAGCACTGTTTGTGTCATCTTCAGTGGTTTTTTTTTTTAATTTCTTACATGATGCTATTGGACATTTATTTTGGTAGCTATTCTGTATCATGTTAAGTTAGAAAATAAAAAACAACCCACTGAAGATAGCACAAAAAGTACTGAAACATGTCTGGGTGAAACAAAACAGAAAAAAGGTGTCTTGCATGAAGCGGAGCTCCTCGTCCTACTTTCGTAGCAAGCACGGACATAACAAGAAGAACTGCAACACCACAAGATGATTATGAAAGGAAAACGATGCACGCTCACGCTTGCCGAAAACCACTTTGCTAACAATGGTAACTGCCAATACGTCCGTCGTTCGGTTTCGTCACATATCGGATCTGTCCGGGACGCTTCACGTCGACCTCCCTATTTTTTAGTTTCTGCCAACGCCAAAGATCTAGCAGCTGTAATCTCAAAATTCCGTGGTGAAGCTGAAGGTTGCAGTTTCTGTTGGTGACGCCGAGCGCCGATTACGTCAGCATTTTCCCTAGCTTATCTCCGCCCACCACCGTAAATGGTGCCATTTAAAGTATTGCTTATCATTTTCAGCAATCGTTTTTGAAGAATGCCGACGTGAATAAACGGCACACTAGTTGCGTTAAAATAGTATTTTAACGCAAATGGTGTGCTATTTCTTCGCACCGGAAATTTTGTAGCTTCGTCCACACTGCCACTCCCTAATGCAATCGCACTTCTTGTTTTGTGCCATCTATACTTGCTTCGCTCAGTCAAAGAGAAAGATTGGACTAAGACTGCTTCACACACTGAAAGTAAAATTACGCTGTACTACAATTTCAAAAGAATAACTTCAAATATTTACCAAAAATTGTGGAATAAATATAAAACAAAAATATCAGCACTCGTTAACGCTATTTTGATATAGATATGTCTGTATATCGATGGAAAGAGTATCGCCGTCACGCACAGATATTTTTTGGAGTAAATATCGATTTATACAGGATTCTGTTGACCACATCTGTCCACAAATATTCTGCACCATGCACATCTTAATTAAATGTTCAAATAACTTACGGGTTTGCTGCCGGGTGACGTCCTCGACCACCGCCAATATTTCGACAGGAGCACACCCTACCATTCTCAAGGCACAAATGCAAGGAAGAATAAATGTGCAAGCAAATTTAATACCTCGGTTCACAGAGGAGAAACAAGGAAGACACCACACACAGAACAAGTGTCAACACAGCCAAAGACAACCAACATCAGAAATATCGATAGTTACTATTAATCAACAGGTGAGGTAGCACTAATTCTGTCCCTCTGTGAACTGAGGTATTAAATTTGCTTGCACATTTTTTCTTCCTTGCATTTGTGCCTTGAGAATGGCAGGGTGTGCTCCTGTCGAAATATCGGGCCGCGCAGGATTAGCCGAGCGGTCTCAGGCACTGCAGTCACGGAATGTACGGCTGGTCCCGGCGGAGGTTCGAGTCCTCCCTTGGGCACGGGTGTGTGTGTTTGTCCTTAGGATAATTTGGGCTAAGTAGTCCGTAAGCTTAGGGACTGATGACCTTAGCAGTTAAGTCCCATAAGGTTTCACACACATTTGAACATTTTCGAAATATCGGTGGTGTTCGACGACGTCACCCGGCAGCAAACCCGTAAGTTATTTGAACATTCGATTCGCCGGGAAAAGTTAAGGTCTCACACATCTTAATTACTTAGCGTCTGTGACTGCCATCCGAGAACAAGTAACATGGTAACTTTATAGCAAGTTCCAGATGATCAGATGATCATCATAGCGTAAGGCTGTTGAAACTTGTCATCTTGGGGCAATAAAACTGTCTACAATGCGATCGCGGCGTGTGAAGTGTGCTCATTTCCGAGAATAAGTAATGGGCTCATCCCGCACCATTGGCTGGAGACTAGCAGCAGCGGGACGAGGAAATTACCGTCCCGTGCGTGAGCTGTCGATAACGACACAACAAAAACGGGTGCGTCTGTTGTGTTCAGCGACCTGGGGAGGGTTTTGGTGAGGCACAGCGGTGTCGCGACAGGCGTGAATGGAGGGACGAATGGAGACGTGTCGTCTTCAGCGATGAGAGTCGCTTCTGCCTTGGTGCCAATGATGGTCGTATGCGTGTTTGGCGCCGTGCAGGTGAGCGCCACAATCAGGACTGCATACGACCGAGGCACACAGGGCCAACACCCGGCATCATGGTGTGGGGAGCGATCTCCTCCACTGGCCGTACACCACTGGTGATCGTCGAGGGGACACTGAATAGTGCACGGTACATCCAAACCGTCATCGAACCCATCGTTCTACCATTCCTAGACCGGCAAGGGAACTTGCTGTCCCAACAGGACAATGTACGTCCGCATGTATCCCGTGCCACCCAACGTGCTCTAGAAGGTGTAAGTCAACTACCCTGGCCAGCAAGGTCTCCGGATCTGTCCCCCATTGAGCATGTTTGGGACTGGATGAAGCGTCGTCTCACGCGGTCTGCACGTCCAGCACGAACGCTGGTCCAACTGAGGCGCCAGGTGGAAATGGCGTGGCAAGCCGTTCCACAGGACTACATCCAGCATCTCTACGATCGTCTCCATGGGAGAATAGCAGCCTGCATTGCTGCGAAAGGTGGATATACACTGTACTAGTGCCGACATTGTGCATGCTCTGTTGCCTGTGTCTATGTGCCTGTGGTTCTGTCAGTGTGATCATGTGATGTATCTGACCCCAGGAATGTGTCAATAAAGTTTCCCCTTCCTGGGACAATGAATTCACGGTGTTCTTATTTCAATTTCCAGGAGTGTATATACTCCGCTAGCCACCAAGCGTTGTGTGGCGGAGGGCACAATTCGCGCCAAAGTCATATTTCCCCCCGTGTCTGTGTCTATGTGCCTGTGGTTCTGTCAGTGTGATCATGTGATGTATCTGACCCCAGGAATGTGTCAATAAAGTTTCCCCTTCCTGGGACAATGAATTCACGGTGTTCTTATTTCAATTTCCAGGAGTGTATATACTCCGCTAGCCACCAAGCGTTGTGTGGCGGAGGGCACAATTCGCGCCAAAGTCATATTTCCCCCCGTCTGTTCCACTCGCGGATCGCACGAAGGAAAAACGACTGTCTGAATGCCTCAGTACGAGCTCTAATTTCCCTTATCTTTGAATGGTGATCATTGCGCGATTTGAAATTTGGTGTAATAATATATGTTCTACATCCTCGAGCGATGATCAGATTTCGAAATTTAGTGAGCAGCCCCTTCCGCTTAGCGCGCCGTCTATTTGCAAGTGTGTCCCACTTCAACCTTCCTATGAGATTTGCAACGTTCTTGCGATGGCTAAATGTACCAGTCACGAATCTTGCCGCTCTTCTTTGGACCTTCTCAATCAAGGTGTCTTGCATAAAGCGGAATTCTTCGTACTACTGTTTTCCTTTCAATTCTTGCTCTAAGGGGCATAAACAGGCTGCTAGGATGTTGATGAACAGAATATCTAAATTAGTAATTAAATATACGGCTCTAAAACTGGCAATATATTTACAATGTGCAGCTGATATTTTTAAAAATACTGGGATATTTAAAAATATATAATTATCGGTTCTCGATATATCGTAGAAAAGTATCAATAAATCGATAAACCGGCGTAAAAATATCGACTGGACGAACTAATGTATTGTAAGCTATTTCCTTTGTTGAAGGATTGCATCGCTTCAGGATTCTACCAATAAACCGCAATCTAGAGTTCGCCTTGCCCGTTACTTGTGTAATCTGATGGTTCCATTTGAGATCTTTTCGAATATCGCCCCCAGATACTTGACGGATAATACCGCTTCCAAAGACTGGGCATTTATTTTGTACTCGTACATTAATGAGGATTTTCGCCTTGTTATACGCAGTAGGTTACACTTACTAATATTGAGAGATAATTGCCAGTCATGACACCACGCATTTATTTTCTGCAAATCCTCGTTGATTTGTTCACAACTTTCGTGTGATACTACTTTCCTGTAGACTACAGCATCATCGGCAAACGGTGTAATGCCGCTGTCAATACCATCAACCAGATCGTTTATGTAAATCGTAACAAGCAGCGGACCTATTACACTGCCCTGGGGCACACCTGAAGTTACGCTTTTTTCTGTTCAAGCCAGCCCGTTCAGGACGACATACTGCTCCCTGTGTGTTAGAAAACTATCTATCCAACCGCATATGTCATCGGATAGGCCGTAAGTGTGAACTTTTTCGAGCAAGCGACATTGCGGAACTGAGTCGAACGCCATTCGAAAGTCGAGAAATATGGCATCAACCTGGGAGCCGGTATCTAGAGCCTGTTGTACATCATGCACAAAGAGGGCCACCTGTGTCTTGCATGACCGCTGTTTCCTAAAACCGTTCTGGTTTCTGCAGATGAGCTTCTCAGAGTCTAGAAAGGTCATTATGTCTGAACACACCTAACTGTACAGTATGATGCTGAAGTACCCCCTTGGTCAGCAACATCCTCAGATAGAACATGCGTGTGACCAGCTTGGTTATGAACTCTGTCTCAGTGTCAGGGTGTAGAATCTCAAGGACCATTTACAGCAAAATGATTCAAATGGCTCTGAGCACTATGGGACTCAATTTCTGAGATCATCAGTCCCCTAGAACTTAGAACTACTTAAACCTAACTAACCTAGGGACATCACACACATTCATGCCCGAGGCAGGATTCGAACCTGCGACCGTAGCGGTCTCGCGGCTCCAGATTGTAGCGCCTAGAACCGCACGGCCAATCCGGCCGGCCCATTTACAGCAGTTATGGGCCAGTTTTCCTCGGGCGAGGGTACAACTGCTTTATGACACCCTTCCCAACCGAATCAGTGTTGAATTCGCACGAGATAGGATGGTGCATCATACTGAAAAGTGGACTCATAGTGCTGTAATCTGTAAATTTGACTCGATATCACTGAAATAATACCACATCCTCTTGTAGTCGCTAATTAAAGCAATCTCATAAAGTTTCAAGAACCCGGTTCTTGAAACTTTATAAGATTGCTTTATTTGACGTCTACCTTCAAGTGTCTGATCTGTAAGCATTTCACAAGTGCACGTTCCCAGATGTAAACGAACAATCTTGATGAAACTAGCCAGGCATGAAGTGGGGTCGAAATAATGCAATATGCATTTCTTGTATTTGACTGACTTCGCTTTTAAGAGGTAAAACACACGCCACATAGTAGTTTGGCATGTTATGTTTAGAGATAATATCTTAGAAACCATGATGTATAAAAATGTGTTTCATACAAAAATTCAAGTGTAGTTAACGTTACGGTATATTGATAATTTTTACTTATGGACCGTCTGACAGCAACTGAATAAAACACAATTTTAGTGCCATAAGCGTTTCGCCTTTATTTTCTGGAAAGCATCATCAGTGGCCTGGAATATGTACATATGTTAGCTATTTAATTTACATTTTTGTCACTGTGCCTATAGGTTATAAACAGTTCTGCTGGTTGCTATTTTCTATTAAGTAGTAATGTTTTGAACTGTACTTACAGGCTGCGTGGACAATTTCTTACATAATACGCTCCTGTTGCATTTTTGGTGTTGTTCTTCTTCTTATGAATGCCAATTTGCGGTTTTTTCCCCACATTCCACAGCACTATGAACTGAACGCTTGTTTCAATGCAATGTTTTGGTTTCTATTGCCGACTGTCAAATGTTTTTGCCAAAGATCGAATGTTATTGCCAAACTTTCGAGTGTAATTATTGAAGTATCTGTGATCTGTTCGTGTATGCATTTGTGTGTGTGTGTGTGTGTGTGTGTGTGTGTGTGTGTGTTTGTGTTGTGTGTGTTTTGGTGTGATATAATTTTTTTTATTTTTATTTTTATTTTTGGTGCTCTGTGTGTGTGTGTGTGTGTGTGTGTGTGTGTGTTATGGTGCAGTATTTCTTATTTTAATTTTTGGCTCTGATTGTGTGTGTGTGTGTGTGTGTGTGTGTGTGTGTGTGTGTGTGTGTGTGTGTTTTGGTGTGGTATTAATTTTTTTTGGCTGCGCGCGTGTGTGTGTGTGTGTGTGTGTGTGTGTGTGTGTGTGTGTGTGTGTGTTCAGATGGTGTGGGGAAGAGTTTTTTTGTTTTATGTTATCATTTCTTTTGTTAAGTGTAGTAGGGAGCCTGTGCTGATATGTGTTTGTTCATTTATCACATGTTTGTTTTCTGCTATGGCTTTCTGGATGTGGAAGTTTTCTTTCGTTTGTATAAGATGTTTGTCATGGTTGCTTATTCTCATTATTTTCATTTCTTGTTCCATGTTTGTAGGATGATGGTTATGGTGTTTTAAATGCTCTGCAAATGTGGAATGGTTTGTTTCATACTTCCAACATCTGATATGTTCTTTGTATCTTGTTTCAAAATTTCTGCATGTCATGCCTATGTATACTGCATCGCAACTTTGACATTCAAGTTTATATATTCCTGATTGTTGGAATTTGTCCCTCTTGGTAGCTGGCTGCCTTAGGTGTGATTGGAGGGTTTTCCCAGGCTTATATGCTATTTTGAAGCCCTGTCTCTTTAGGATGTTCGCAACTCTGTGTGTTAGTTTATGTGTGTAGGTCATGGTGTACCATCTGGTTCTTTCCTGTGTGGTGTTGTCATTGTGTGTGTTTGTTGATTTGACGGTCCATAAATAAAAATTATCAGTATACCGCAATATTAACGCAACTGAGGAAGACAGGACCACAAAAGTTGAAGATGTAGTTAACGTTCTTTAAAACTTTATAAACCACTTTTGTAACAATTTGAAATTCTGTAAAGTACTCCACCACCATTGTTCGGTTGTTACATTTGACTGAGTCTCTGGACAGCGCTGCCCTCTCTGGAGGTATTCGTACATGAGGGACAGTGGTCAGTGGGCCACCCCTCCAAGGGCACCTGACGGTATACTCGCCGCCGCGAGGGAAAGATTTGGGAGTGGCGAATGGGCTGTCGGTCGGGCGGGTGTCCTTAGCTCGTAGCCGCGCGCGCCATGTAAATAGCAAAGATGTTTGTGTATTTTGGCTGTTAACTAACCTGTGAACAATAAGTGATTATCTCAACTCTCGTGTTTCATTACAATCTGAATGGATTCGAACCATTATACAGTCCTCCGCAATTCATGGTGCTCTGGTACATTTACGTTTTCGTCTGCGGACGCTACCATTTGCTCCTTGGGGCCGTATTGTGATGGATTCGACGAAGTAACGTGCAGCGACGGCCATCCATCGGCGGAGCGGCAGCGACGAGTGTCGACGGAGCAACACGGAGACGCAGCTTGCAGCGTCGAGACGACGCATCTGAAAGCTAAGTACCTGGTCTGGCTATCCCGATTCCTATAATTCCCACTCATTGTAACTGCTGCTTCTGCTGTTCCCTGTCACCGCTAGCTTTCAATGATGGACGAAGTATTAAGAAAGAAACTTGTAACCACACGCTCGGTGGCGAAAGCAAGCCTCACACGATTGTTAAAGTTTGCAACCGAATTCGATGTAACAGGCAAATCGGACACTTTGGACATTACTGTCAGGCTAGAACAATTGCCAAAGATCGTGGAGGAGTATGAAGACGTGCAGTCACAGCTCGAATTGAAGATGTAGAGAGTTTTGCCGAGCACAGAGAAACTTTCGAAAATACGGTCTTCGAGGTTTCGAAAAGAAGGAGAGCGATTCAGATCAATCACAGATACCCAGTTGACAAGGTTTCGTCAGATGCTGGGTCTGCCTTGAGTGTATCAAAAAGTAGCATCAAGCCGCCCACCATAAAACTGCTATCATTTAACGGCGATGTAATGCAATTCCGGCATTTTCACGACATATTTGTGACTCTCGTCGTAAACAATGAGGAATTAGAGGACACTGCTAAGTACCATCATTTGCTGAGTTCCTTAAAAAGTGAAGCACACAGTGTAATTGCCCATCTCTCTGTGACTAACACTAACTTTAAGGTAGGCTTTGATTTGCTCTGTAACAGATACAATAATCCTCGACTGATTGCATCAGCACACTTAAAGAAGCTCCTAACGCTGTCAAAGACCAAGCCGTGGCCGGCCGCTGTGGCCAAGCGGTTCTAGGCACTACTACGGTCGCAGGTTCGAATCCTGCCTCGGGCGTGGGTGTGTGTGATGTCCTTAGGTTAGTTAGGTTTAAGTAGTTCTAAGTTCTAGGGGACTGATGACCACAGCAGTTAAGTCCCATAGTGCTCAGAGCCATTTGAACCATTTTTGAGCAAAGCCATGTTCAAATGAACTTCGTGCACTACTAAACGAAGTTTTAAGCAATGTGCTGATGCCATTACAGCTGGATGTCTCTTTACAAGACATAATTACATCACAGTTCCTTATAGAAAGAGTTGAACATTCTATAAGAACCGAGTTTGAAGCCAGCCTGAGTCGAGTAGCTTTCCAACATTTAAACAAACTTGTGCCTTTGTCGAGAATAAAAGAGTATCTTTACAAGTAGCCAAGACTATAGCACCACAACATCGCGGCACAAGTGTTAATAAACATCAGAAATCGTCCAACACAAAGCAATTTGGGCATTCGAAAACGTTGGTACAGGTACTCCATGTGTCATGTGC
The DNA here is from genome assembly GCF_023898315.1 of Schistocerca nitens. Classification (NCBI taxonomy): domain Eukaryota; kingdom Metazoa; phylum Arthropoda; class Insecta; order Orthoptera; family Acrididae; genus Schistocerca; species Schistocerca nitens. The sequence goes on from NC_064622.1 coordinate 129,510,541, forward strand.
TACCAGCCTCATGTGCTGCACAAGTGCAGCAAATTCAAACAAGCCACGTGTAGTGAACGCAAGGCTGTTGTAATGTGCAACAACTTGTGCTACAACTAAAAAAAAATGTTCAAATGTGTGTGAAATCTTATGGGACTTAACTGCTAAGGTCATCAGTCCCTAATCTTACACATTACTTAACCTAAATTATCCTAAGGGAAAACACACACACCCATGCCCGAGGGAGGACTCGAACCTCCGCCGAGACCAGCCGCACAGCCATGACTGCATCGCCTTTGACCGCTCGGCTAATCCCGCGCGGCGTGCTACAACTGTCTGAATAATGACCACAGGGCTTCTCGATGTAACTCCATAACCTGTCATACTTGTGGTAAGCGACACCACACGTTATTACATGCAGAAACACAACGGACACAATATACAGCAAGGAAGGAGTGTACAGGTGACATGCAACACGAACACAATGGCAAACATCAGTCAACTACATCGAGCTATTGTTCAGTGAAGATCCGTCCAGGCAAACGAGTACTCCTTGCGACAGCGAGAATAAGGTTGCAAGATATCGATGGAAAATGGCAGACTTGTCGTGGTCTATTAGATTCTGGGTCGCAGTCATGCTTCATATTGGAAACATGTGCACAACGCCTCAGACTTCAAAGGTGACACAGCAGAGTATCGATTCAAGAGACAGGTGCAACCCGCTCAGAAATAAAACACTATACTAGTGGGCTTCTGTGTAAGCAAATTTACGTCAAATGTCGAATGCTTAGTTTTACCAAAGATGACTGACACCTTACCTGAACAAATAATTGATCCCAGTACGTGGCAATCGCCAAATTTACAACTCGCTGATCCAGAGTTTTGCTTACTTGGAAAGATCGACGTGTTGCTAGGAGCAGGATTTTGTCCATACATTCACAAATCAAGGACTATCTCCGTAGGAACTGATAATCCTGTGCTTCAAGAAACAGAACTTGGTTGGGTCAGTATCAAACAGGGCCGGCCGGTGTGGCCGAGCGGTTCTAGGCGCTACAGTCTGGAACTGCGCGACCACTACGGTCGCAGGTTCGAATCCTGCCTCGGGCATGAATGTGTGTGATGTCTTTACGTTAGTTAGGTTTAAGTAGTTCTAAGTTGTAGGGGACTGATGACCTCAGAAGTTAAGTCCCATAGTGCTCAGAGCCATTCGAACCATTTTTTGAGTATCAAACAGTAGAGCACAACATTTCGTCACGGCGGCCGGTCGTGTCATGCTTTGTAAAAACGAACACTGATGTTCAAACCCTCTTGAAGAAATTCTGGGAGACAGAAGAATTAAATCGTGATGTAATGACGAAAGAAGAGGAAGAATGTGAAGCACACTTCGTGCTACACACAACGAAAGATCCCACAGGCAGATTCGTTGTGCATGTTCCGTTTCGCGAAGAGCTAGTAAATTGGGCAAATCTTTAAACACTGCAGCAAAACGCTTCTCTCAGATTGAACACAAACTGTCGAGACACCCAAAGCTTAAAGAAAGTTACACACAGTTTATGAGGGAATATGAAGACTTAGGACATATGGAACCAGTAGCTACACCTGTTGGCATTTCATACTACATGCCACACTATCCAGTTCTTAAGGAAGCAAGCTTGACTACCAAAACACGAGTAGTTTTTGATTTTTCGGCCAAAACGAGCTCTAATTTGTCGCTAAACAGTTTGTTGATGGTCGTACCTATGATTCGACAAGATTTCTGCTCCATAATATTACACTTCCACAAGCACAGCATTGCCCTCATAGCTGACAGAGAGAAATGTATCAACAAGTTCTGGTAGCGGATGAAGATGGCGCCTACCAACGAATACTGTGGAGGAGTGATATATCTGCACCACTGCGGGAATATCAGTTAAAGATAGTCACATACGGAATGGCCTGCGCACCTTTTCTTGCGGTACAGTGTCTGTTACAATTAGCTCATGAAGAGGGCAGATAAAACACGGCAGCAAACATTCTTGCTAATGACTTCTATGTGGACGATTGTATCCCAGGTTGTGATAGAGTAGAGGCTTCAATCAAAGTCCGGCAAGATCTCACGAAGCTATAGAAGAAAGGTGGTCTCATTACGGAAGTGGTCCAGTAACAGTGAGGAATTCCTCGAAAAATCCCCTCAGAGTAAAGAGAGACACAAGTACCCTTATGGCTTGAAAAAACGGCGAGGATATTCAAACTTTAGGTTTACTCTGGCACCCAGATGCTAAACTGTTCAAATTGTGAATAATGTCAAGCCAGCACGTAAGGTCTACAGCTTCACAAAACGCACTGTACTGGCTGTCACGTTCTTTATCCTCTGGGATTAATCAGTCCCGTTGTTATCACAACAAAATCTTTTTGCAACGTCTGTGGCAGTTTCAGTTAACATGGGATGAGCCCTTTCCTCAGGAGTTGAGTTGCATGTGGCCGACACTATATAGAGAGGTTCGTATGATAGATAATATTCGTGTTGATCGTAGAGTCGTTAACAGAAGGAAAACTTGTCAGCATTCAACTGCACGGATTCTGCGACGCTTCAGAGAAGGCCTAAGGCTGTTGTGTATCAGTACGATCAACTAATTATCATGGAATAACATGTGTCAAATTATTAAGCCCCAAAACACGAGTATCTCAATTGAAAAAGTTCTTCTCACCTTGCCAGGAACTCTGTGGTGCTCTCTTGCTGTTGCGAGTACTACAGTATGTTGTTCGGTCGTTGGGTATAGACGTAGACCGAATTTGTGGACTGACTCATCCATTGTACTGGCATGGCTCGCATCTTCACCCATGCGGTGGAAGACATTTGTGGGGAACCGTGTCGCTGAGGTACAGGAAAATACAGCAGCTGTGGCCTGGAACCACGTATCTACAATGGAAAACCCAGCTGATTTGCCTTCACGAGGAGCGTCTCCTGCAGATATGCAAGAAAACAGCCTGTGGTGGGAAGGACATCACTTCATGGCCTGTGATAGACACCCCTAGTGATTCTGCAGCCCATGAGGTACCAGAAGAAGGGGCTAATGTTCTCTGTCACAGGAGCAGAGCAACTCAAGACGGTATCATCTGTCGATTCTCAAAGTTGTCACGATTAGAACGGATAACGGCATACTGTCTTAGATTCATTAATAACTGTAAGACTGCAGAGGAAATGTAACTGCTGGATTGTCTCGCAGTGAACTGCAGGACGCTTTGCTGCAGTGTGTCAGGATAGCACAAGAAGGTACATACGCAACGGAAATCTACCAGTTGAAGACCATAAAGCTAGTGGATAAAAATAGCAAGCTCAAATCACCGCATCCTATCCTCGATGACATGAGACTGCCACTGGTTTGAGGCAGGCTACAAAAATTCTGATCTGTCATTTGAGGAGAAGCATCAACTCGTACTGCCGTCTAACCACCTTCTCACATATCTAATAGTGGAACGTGAACATCGTCGTCTTTCCATCGCTGGGTATCAACTGTTGCTTACGTCTCTCAGAAAGCAATACTGGATATCTAACGGACAAAATGCAATCCGGCGTGTACTGTATCAGTGCTTGACTTGTCAGCAATTAAAGGCGAATCCTGCACAACAGCTCATGGGAGATCTGCCACGCCCATGTGAAGAAGCTGTTAGGCCTTTCTTCAATTGTGGGATTGATTACACAGGACCGTTCTACGTAAAAACAGGCTCGCGGAGATCCAAATTAGGGGAAAAGTGCTACGTTGCCCTGTTTGTGTGCTTGGCTGCACGAGCAGTGCATCTAGAGGTAGTTGGGAAGATGACGACTGAAGCATTCCTGTCGGCCCTCAGAAAATTTGTTTCATGGCTGGGTAGGTGCCAAAATCTGTACAGCGACAGTGGGAAAAACTTCGTTGGAGATAGTCGGGAACTTCACGAGTTACAAGTTGCTGTGAGCAGTCATTATCAGGTGAAAAGCTTTATGCGTGAAGAAGGCATCGACTTGCACTTCATTCCTCCTGCGTCACCACACTTTGGCGGAATATGGGAAGCTGAAGTCCTTCAAGTACCACTTACGGTGAACAATGAGAACCATATGTTCAACTTTCGAAGGGTTGACAACCCTGACTTGCCAGATTGAGGCTTGCTCGATCCTTCGTCCTCTCACACCACTGTCTTGCGATCCTAATGATCCCCAAGCCCTCACCCCAGGTCGTTTCCTGATTGGAACCACAACCACAATCACAAGCATCCCTCAGCCAGATCTAGGTACAGCCAACCTCAGCTTGCTCACAAGATGGAACTACTGCAGCCAGGCTTCCAGACCTTTTGGCGGCGCTAATCATCTGACTACCTGCATCATCTGCAGCAGCGGGCCAAGTGGATGGTCCCTAGTCAGAATGAGCAACCTGGTGCATTGGTCGTAGTAAGAGAAGATAACCTGACCCTTATGCTGGAAGCTGGCCGTCATTGAAGGAGTATTCCATGGGAGCGATGAAATGGTGCCAGTGACCACTATTCGCACACAGTAAGGGTTTTCATGAGACCATTCTGCAAGCTATGTCCTTTACCCAGTGACGTGATACAAAAGTGACTAGTCTATTCGTGTTTTTTGTTTGTGTGTTTTTCTCCTTTTGTCTTGTGTGTACCTTGCAGCAGACTCAGTGTATTTCATCTTTTTTTATGCTTAAAAGTATATTTGTTTATGTGATTGTGATTTCCAGATACCAGTTACAAGCTCTATGGACAGAATACCTGCTTGAAGGACGCAATGTTGTGTGCATTTACGAGTGTTATTTTCTATGAGGAGTATATAGAGGGTTTATACAAGGGCGATGTACTTGAGGACAATATTATGGAAATGGAAGAGGATGTAGATGAAGATGAAATGGGATATAAGATACTGCGTGAAGAGTTTGACAGAGCACTGAAAGACCTGAGTCGAAACAAGGCCCCGGGAGTAGACAACATTACATTAGAACTACTGATGGCCTTGGGAGAACCAGTCATGACAAAACTCTACCATCTGGTGAGCAAGATGTATGAGACAGGCGAAATACCCACAGACTTCAAGAAGAATATAATAATTCCAATCCCAAAGAAAGCAGGTGTTGACAGATGTGAAAATTACCGAACTATCAGTTTAATAAGCCACAGCTGCAAAATACTAACGCGAATTCTTTACAGACGAATGGAAAAACTGGTAGAAGCGGACCTCGGGGAAGATCAGTTTGCATTCCGTAGAAATGTTGGAACACGTGAGGCAATACTAACCTTACGACTTATCTTAGAAGAAAGATTAAGGAAAGGCAAACCTACGTTTCTAGCATTTGTAGACTTAGAGAAAGCTTTTGACAACGTTAACTGGAATAGTCTCTTTCAAATTCTGAAGGTGGCAGGGGTAAAATACAGGGAGCGGAAGGCTATTTACAATTTGTACAGAAACCAGATGGCAGTTATAAGAGTCGAGGGGCATGAAAGGGAAGCAGTGGTTGGGAAAGGAGTGAGACAGGGTTGTAGCCTCTCCCCGATGTTATTCAATCTGTATATTGAGCAAGCAGTAAAGGAAACAAAAGAAAAATTCGGAGTAGGTATTAAAATTCATGGAGAAGAAGTAAAAACTTTGAGGTTCGCCGATGACATTGTAATTCTGTCAGAGACAGCAAAGGACTTGGAAGAGCAGTAGAACGGAATGGACAGTGTCTTGAAAGGAGGATATAAGATGAACATCAACAAAAGCAAAACGAGGATAATGGAATGTAGTCAAATTAAATCGGGTGATGCTGAGGGGATTAGATTAGGACATGGGACACTTAAAGTAGTAAAGGAGTTTTGCTATTTAGGGAGTAAAATAACTGATGATGGTCGAAGTAGAGAGGATATAAAATGTAGACTGGCAATGGCAAGGAAATCGTTTCTGAAGAAGAGAAATTTGTTAACGTCGAGTATAGATTTAAGAGTCAGGAAGTCGTTTCTGAAAGTATTTGTACGGAGTGTAGCCATGTATGGAAGTGAAACATGGACGATAACCAGTTTGGACAAGAAGAGAATAGAAGCTTTCGAAATGTGGTGCTACAGAAGAATGCTGAAGATAAGGTGGGTAGATCACGTAACTAATGAGGAGGTATTGAATAGGATTGGGGAGAAGAGAAGTTTGTGGCACAACTTGACTAGAAGAAGGGATCGGTGGGTAGGACATGTTTTGAGGCATCAAGGGATCACAAATTTAGCATTGGAAGGCAGCGTGGAGGGTAAAAATCGTAGAGGGAGACCAAGAGATGAATACACTAAGCAGATTCAGAAGGATGTAGGTTGCAGTAGGTACTGGGAGATGAAGAAGCTTGGACAGGATAGAGTAGCATGGAGAGCTGCATCAAACCAGTCTCAGGACTGAAGACCACAACAACAACAACAACAACAACAACATTTTCTATGATGTAGCAGGACTTGTAATATGCTAGAAACAAATTAATATTTCTTTGGTGGCCCGTCTGTTCGGTTGTTACATTTGATTGAGTCTCTGGACAGTGCTCCCTTTCTCGAAGTATTTGTACTTGAGGTGCAGTGGTCAGTGGGCCATCCCTCCAAGGGCACCTAACGGTACACTCGCTGCCGCGAGGGAGGGATTTGGCAGTGGTGAATGGGCTTTCGGTCAGGCGGCTGTCCTTCGCTTGTAGCCGCACGTGCCATGTAAATGACAAAGATGTTTATTTTGGTCGTTAATTTACCTATGATTAATAAGTGATTATCTCAACTCTCGTGTTTCTTTACAGTCTGAATGGATTCAAACCATTATACAGCCCTCTTCAGTTCATGGTTCTCAGGTACATTTATGGTTTTGTCTGCAGATGCTAGCAACCATTAATTAATTTTTAAAACTGAAAACTTTTACTACAATACAAACTGAACAAACATTCACGCCACATGCATCCATGTGTAATAAAGCTAGTTCCTGAAATAGTAATTTTGGAAAATAAACTATACACAATGCGCTGTCAGAGTATTTTCAACATAGCTAATTAAAAAATATAAATGTGCTTTATTATTCTAATTATTTAATTTACTTATTTTGTTTTATGCTTCAAATTATCAGTTTACATTCTACATTCACGTCTTTCTTTATTTTTTAGTTCACTGTTTCACATACATGCCTTTTGTTAACTCACAATAATTCATTATGATGAAACAAAATCATTACAGTAATTGTAATATGTAAAGAAATGCTTAAAACATAACGTTTTTATAAACCATGCACACTCAATGAACGAAATTTCTTCCCACAGTACAAGCTGAGGACAACACAACATAAAAATAAAATTTAGCAGGGTTCTCAACCTGTGGTATGCGATTCTCTAAATATCTTGATTTCCATCAGGCTTCTTTCAGTGCACTGCAAAACCTTAAAGACGGGAATTAATTAGATACTGGTGACTGCAGCTTGATAATATTGTTTCTCAAGTGGAGATTGACATCATAGTCATTCAGCAGAACTAGATACGAAAATTTTTTCACAAAGTTCTTCCAACATCGAGGGTCGAATATGGCCAAAGTATGTACCTGTCCCATCGAGCCTTTTGGTATCACAAGATGAACAAGTTACTTGTACTTAGGTGCGACGTTCAAAACGGTTTTTCTCCGACATTAGGAAAGAAAACTGGTCAGCCGTGAGTTTACAACACTTCGATGCTGTCACAACACTAGGGCCTTCAAAAAGAGATTTTCGAATTCTCTTACTTTCAAGATTTTGAACATGGCTTCGCTTCAGCCAACTGTGCGTGCAAAAGCTTCAACGCATTGGAAATAACAGCCAACCAGTTCCAAAATAAAGGGTTTATTGAACCTTGACCATGGTTTTGACGGTTTTAAAACCATCTTGTTCAGAAGATGTAGGATGTAAAATCGCGTCACCTATAGTCAAAATTGGAGTGGTTGACTCTGTCCAGTACATGTCATCCACTTAATCACCATGTAAATACACTATATAGAAGCAGTAGCTGTCTGTTGTAGGTCTTTGTCATAAAAGTTCTAATTTTTTAAAAATATATCACATACTTTACACAGGATACAACAATATACAGTATGTCACATAAAAGATTTGTATGAAGCTGACATTTAAATATAAAACGTGGTGTCAGATGCTATAGGGCATCGATATGTTAGGCGCGTTCTGAACTATTGACATGCGTCGACTGGCTGAGCCTTAAGTTACCTCTGGTAGGTGGCGCTCCTGTGCATCCTATATGCACATATGTGTAGTTCTTTGCACCAAGGTGTTCCGATGTACTACAGCATGTCTGGTACAAATCAGGACCAATTTTAGAATCTTGCGTAATTTGTTTTGTGTCGTCTATCAGTGACCCTAAAAACGAAAAGTGTGAGGTCATCCACATGACTGCTAAAAGGAATTCGTTAAACTTCGGTTACACGATAAATCAGTCAAATCTAAAAGCAGTAAATTCAACCAAATACCTAGGAATTACAATTACGAACAACTTAAATTGGAAGGAACATGTAGAAAATGTTGTGGGGAAGGCTAACCAAAGACTGCGTTTTATTGGCAGGACACTTAGAAAATGTAACAGATCTACTAAGGAGAATGCCTACACTATACTTGTCCGTCCTCTTTTAGAATCCTGCTGCACGGTATGGGATCCTTATCAGATAGGACTGACGGAGTACATCGAAAAAGTTCAAAGAAAAGCAGCACGTTTTGTATTATCGCGAAATATGGAAGGGAGTGTCACTGAAATGATACAGGATTTGGGCTGGACATCATTAAAAGAAAGGCGTTTTTCGTTGCGGCAGAATCTTCTCATGAAATTCCAATCACCAACTTACTCTTCCGAATGCGAAAATATTTTGTTGACATTGATCTACATAGGGAGAAATGACCACCACGATAAAATAAGGGAGATCAGAGCTTGTAGGGAAAGATACACTGGTTCGTTATTTCTGCGCGCTATACGAGATTGGAATAAAACAGAATTGTGAAGGTGGTTCGCTGAACCCTCTGCCAGACAATTAAATGTGATTTGCAGAGTATCCATGTAGATGTAGATGTAGGTATTACTCGTATATGAAAAAAAATCGTTCATTTTATCTGTGTGATGTAACAAAAGTTACATTTTCAGCATTTCTTTACATATTACCATTACTGTAATTATTTTGCATCATAATCGTGATTTAATTATTATTGTCAATTAACAAAATACACGTACACGAAATTATAAATTTAAAACAAAAATATGAATGTAAAAAGTAAATTAACAATTTAATAAATAAAATAAGTAAATTAAAAAATTAGAACATCAGTGAACATTTAGATATTTTAGTTAGGTATGATGAAAATTCTCTGGCAGCACATTGTGCACAGTTGATGGTTCAGAAGTGGTACTTCAGAAACCAGCTTTATTACACGTGGATGTATGTGATACGAAATTTTATTTAATTGATGTTATAACAAAAGTTTTGATTTTTCAAAATTAATTAATGGTCGTGCAGTATTTTGCAAAATTTCAGATTATTACAAAAGTTGATTATACAGTTTTCAAGAACATTAGTTACATTTCAGTTTTTTGTATGAAACACATTTTTTGCATATCATCGTTATTCCTGTAAAACTAATTTGCTAAATGACCCTGTGGGGTGTGTTTTACCCCTTAAAAGTGAAATTGGGCAAAAGTTAATAACATATGCATCGTATTATTTCAGTGCCCTCTACATTGACCGTAAATTTCATCAACATTGTTTACTTACACCTGGGAAAGTTCCCTTTGTCTGTGACACTTTTCTGCGAGACAAACAAATATATTACAATTCGAGCAACCCTTCTTTGTATCTCCTGATAGCCCTATTTGGCATGAGACTCAACGAGTAATATTCTAGGATGGATCACATGGGTGTTTTGTAAGCAATCTCCTTTGTAGACTTTTCAAATTTTCCCAATATTCTTCCAATGAACCATACTCTACCACCTACCTACATCGTAGGCTAGGGGATCATTCAATTTCATTCCCCTACAAATTGTTACATCCAGTATTTTAAAGCAAGTTGACAATTTCCGTACCACTTTGAAATCTTACCAAGTTGTGACTGAATATTTTTGCAGCTCTTTTTACACAATACGTTTTACTTTTATACTTCTTTATAGATAACTGCATAATCTACTAAAAGATGGCTTAATATTTCCATGATATCTGAGTCTTCTGCACCAGTAATGTTAACCAACGCAAGCGAACGAATACCCCCAGACAATTCACCAGCGTTCACAATTCGCTTGTACCTGTGAACAAGGGTTTACACCGGAGGGAACAGAAGGCAACATGGTAGGACGAGGAGCTTAGTGTTCGAACTCTACGTGCGGTGCGGGTTTTATTTTTTATTTATTTATTTTTCTTGCGTTAATAATTGCAAACTGGGTCGTCCTATACAACGCTAATTATAGCCACTATGCGTAACCACAATATTCAGACAACATTTTTTCTTTTTTTTTTTTTGCATTGTAAGTACCCTGTTTTTGATGTAGGAAGCGAAACGAAATAAGAAAAGAAAAAATGTAAGTATTGAAAGCATTACGAAAGCGTGAACCGACCTCGTAGAAATACTGCAGTTATCCCTGAGCTGCGGCTCCACCCTCCTTACCGTTATTTCAAGATCTTGCAAGTATGTCGGTTGACGCTTTTCGCTGGCTTTTCATTGAAATAAATTGGGAAATTTAAAAGCAGGGCGCTAAACACGGACGAGAAATATGAAGCGAAGGAAGCCAGACACTTACACTCTGGTTCTTAGTAACCGAGACAGCTACGTTAGTTCTTCTGTCGTGTTTTCGTAGCTGCTAATCTCAGTCTGCGGTGATGGATGCGAAGTACTCTAGAATTTTAAAGTACTTATAAGGAGGACAATATCAATAAAGCAATGTGAAACGTATAGGCTACATGATAAAATGTGTTACATAATATGTTGGAAGGGAGATAGTGTAATTGACCTTAAAGATTTTTATTTATTCGGTTGTTACATCAAAAGTCTTAAAATAACAGTGATATACCTTCGATATAATTACTGCAACCTTGAACACAATTCCAAGAAGATTTCACGCATGTTTTATATTTTATGTTTATCACCATAACACAGGGACGTAAAATAAACGTACCCCGAAAATTTGTAAAAGGCTGACGCACAACTGACTTTTGTTAACTGGCAGGAGAACTGCCCATCACAGGAAATGCTGGAGGCCATGATTTTAGTGCACCAGCGGTTGTTGTCACACGTCTGTGCATGTGCGTCTCTCGGTTGCTCTGCCCCGAATACTTATTGGATCATAACGTTTGAGGGAGCGAGAGTGGCAAACATGTTTTGTCACCAGCTGAATGCAACTCAAACGAAAAAACAGCGCTTGTTCACTGTCGAGCGTTATGCGAAGCACAGTTCATGGAAAACGTGTGTGGAACTGTTTCTGCAAGAATCTAATGCTGGAAGACTTTTGGCAAAACTGCAAGTGGTGTGGAAAAGCAAAAGGGAGAACCACATTTCTGCTTGTCCGCTATTCATCTACGGAACTGGAAAGAACCTTTATTTTAATTATAGGTCCTGCCGTATAAGAACAGCAGGCCCGCCCAATGCTCATTCAGTTTCGATCTGTTAAGAAGGAAAACATTATCATTCAACTTTCAGTAAAAAGATGGAGGTGAAATCAGCTCAATATTTGTTAGTACAAGCAAAGCCCACAAAGAAGTATGATTTTCAAGCCATGTATTCATCGAACACAAGAAAATCTAATCATTTTTACAATACTCAAGCTAGTCTCCCCTGTGTGGTATGGGACGCTGGTAATGGAAGGATCGTGGCATGTCCAACCGTATAACATATGTTTCTGAGAAAGTACTGGCCATAGTGTACGTCGAGAATAGAAGGTTCAGCTTGGCTAGCAACTTGCACACATGGACTCACCTGGCTGGATTCACAAAGGAAAGCCAGTTAAATTGCATCAACTGTACTTGCGGACGATCGGCAGTGGCATTACAACACTGGTCAATCAGAACTGAGAAACAAAACGAGCGTTAGAAAAAGCCTATCCAAAAGACAAACGACTTTCAAAGGTCTGTCTAATACCACATGTGTGGACAGACAAAGAAATCCAGTAGCGACTGAGAAGTTACACGTGCAAGTCGACGGGAATAATGCTGGATCAGGATTTAATCAAGATAAAAGGGACCACTGTGAGGCTCTGTTTAATACCACGAGCTGCACTGAACACAGCCTATTGTCAAGTGTAGTCAATCAAAACGAGAAGTTGACTTCCTTATGAAATTTCTTTCGCAAATTGTCAGAAACCATAGAGAACACTACTGACACAATTCATATTGAAGAAGAAACACTGTGGAGGTCTACTTAACACCACGAGCTACATGAAACCCTGCCTGGTACCAGGCGCGTCCAATCACCAAGAGAGAGTGGCTTAATTATCGGAAATGCTGGGGAAACATTATTTAAGCAAATACACGATCGACAATGGCATTACAACACTGTTCAAACAGAACTGAGAAACAAAACGAGCGTAGGCCTATCCAAAAGTCACGCGCCTTTCAAAGGTCAGCCTAATACCACACGTGTGGGCACACAAAGGTATTTCAGTACCGACTGAGAAGTTACACATGCATCCTATGTTCGACGTCAGCGTGCAATAACCACTGACAGACAGCAGTGGAGAGTATGCAAAGCGTGTCAGGGGAAGCGGCACATACTGCAGTCGTTTTCGTAATGCGGAAACGGATCTATTTGTTTGACGCCCAAAACGGCACTATCGTTGGCTTTCGGGTCAAGGACGCAAGCTGTGGTTAAAGGGTACCGTGCTCGGCAAAATGGCGCTATCAAAACTGGAGTTGAGGGGACTGTGGTGCACCATGGGCCATAAGTGGGGCTGTACGACGGATGCGGATATGTGTACGGGCGAACTTGCGTGCAACAGTTCAGCAGCTGACCGTTAGGTGACTGTTGCTGCCTGTGGACACCTACGAGGTGCATTCAAGTTCTAAGGCCTCCGATTTTTTTTCTAATTAACTACTCACCCGAAATCGATGAAACTGGCGTTACTTCTCGACGTAATCGCCCTGCAGACGTACACATTTTTCACAACGTTGACGCCATGATTCCATGGCAGCGGCGAAGCTTCTTTAGGAGTCTGTTTTGACCACTGAAAAATCGCTGAGGCAATAGCAGCACGGCTGCTGAATGTGCGGCCACGGAGAGTGTCTTTCATTGTTGGAAAAAGCCAAAAGTCACTAGTAGCCAGGTCAGGTGAGTAGGGAGCATGAGGAATCACTTCAAAGGTGTTACCACGAAGAAACTGTTGCGTAACGTTAGCTCGATGTGCGGGTGCGTTGTCTTGGTGAAACAGCACACGCGCAGCCCTTCCCGGACGTTTTTGTTGCAGTGCAGGAAGGAATTTGTTCTTCAAAACATTTTCGTAGGATGCACCTGTTACCGTAGTGCCCTTTGGAACGCAGTGGGTAAGGATTACGCCCTCGCTGTCCCAGAACATGGACACCATCATTTTTTCAGCACTGGCGGTTACCCGAAATTTTTTTGGTGACGGTGAATCTGTGTGCTTCCGTTGAGCTGACTGGCGCTTTGTTTCTGGATTGAAAAATGGCATCCACGTCTCATCCATTGTCACAACCGACGAAAAGAAAGTCCCATTCATGCTGCTGTTGCGTGTCAACATTGCTTGGCAACATGCCACACGGGCAGCCATGTGGTCGTCCATCAGCATTCGTGGCACCCACCTGGATGACACTTTGCGCATTTTCAGGTCGTCATGCAGGATTGTGTGCACAGAACCCACAGAAATGCCAACTCTGGAGGCGATCTGTTCAACAGTCATTCGGCGATCCCCCAAAACAATTCTCTTCACTTTCTCGATCATGTCGTCAGACCGGCTTGTGCGAGCCCGAGGTTGTTTCGGTTTGTTGTCACACGATGTTCTGCCTTCATTAAACTGTCGCACCCACGAACGCACTTTCGACACATACATAACTCCATCACCACATGTCTCCTTCAACTGTCGAAGAATTTCAATTGGTTTCACACCACGCAAATTCAGAAAACGAATGATTGCTCGCTGTTCAAGTAAGGAAAACGTCGCCATTTTAAGTATTTAAAACAGTTCTCATTCTCGCCGCTGGTGGTAAAATTCCATCTGCCGTACGGTGCTGCCACCTCTGGGCCGTATTGACAATGAACGCGGCCTCATTTTAAAACAATGCGCATGTTTCTATCTCTTTCCAGTCCGGAGAAAAAAAATCGGAGGCCTTAGAACTTGAACGCACCTCGTAGTTCATGCTTCATGCACGCATGCTGACTGCTGTCCATCGGAGACAAAGGCTGGAATCTGTACTACCATTATCACGACTGGACCTCCACTGAGTGGCGCCGGGTGGCCTTTTCAGGTGAATCACGTTCACGTTATATGTGTTTTATGCTCCGTCGCAAAGATGGAGTGAAACGTCTGAAACCAAACACCCTGCAACAGTCTTAGGAAGGGTCCAGACCAGAGGAGGGAGCACTATCGTCTGGGGAAGCTTTATGCGGCATTCTCCCAGTGATCTCGTCATTCTCAAGGCACGGTATATCAACACTAGTATGCACCTGTTCTTTGGGACCACGTCTACCCCTACATGCAATTTATTTTTCCTCGGCATGATGACAAAGAGCCCCACAGCTCGCAGTATTCGAAGAGCACCAAGATGTGTTTACGATACACCCCTAACTACCTAACTCCACGGATTTAAGCCTAACCGAGAATCTGTGGGACCACGTCGATCGGGCTGTTCGCCCCGTGAATCCTCAACAGAAAAACCTAGTGCAAATGGCCAGCACTGGAGTCGGCTTGACTCCACATCCCTGCATATACCTTCTAAAACATCACTGACACTCTACCTGCACATCTCACTGCGGTTCATGGTTATTTGGAATTTTGACAGGTGGTCACATTAATGTTACTGGACAACACACGCACGTCAAAAAACAGTTTTGCATCACTCCTGAAGATAGTCGTTGACTGTGGACTGTATCACAGACACAGTCCATTTGACTGTTCAGAGTTGTCGCTAAACCCGCCCGACGATGTAAACAACCATGCATGAGCAGCGCCTATTAGACGGACTGGGTCCGAGAGCCGATCAGTTCCAGTCCTTCCACCAGGAAGGAGGTACACGGCTCGTGTTATCTGTAGTTCAACCAAGACTAGACGGTCAATACCGGGGTTCGATCGTGTCCGCATTGTTACTTTGTGCAAGGAAGGGCTCCCAAAAAGGGAAGTGACCAGGCGTCTCGGAGACAACCAAAGCGATCTTATTCGAGCATGGAGGAGATACAGAGAGACAGCAACTGTCGACGACATGCATCACTCAGGCCGTCCAAGGGCTACTACTGCAGGGGATGAATGCTACTCACGTATTGTGGCTCTGAGAACCCTGACAGAAACGCCACTATTCTGAATAACACTTTTCGTGTTACGACTCAAACTGTGCGCAATAGGCAGCATGATGCGCAACTTCACTCCCGCCGACCATGGCGAGGTCCATCTTTGCAACCACGACACCATGCAGCGCTGTACAAATGGACCCAACAACATGCCGAATGGACTGCTCCGGATTGGCATCACGTTCTATTCACCGATGAGTGTCGCATGTGCCTTACACCGGACAATCGTCGGAGACGAGTTTGAAGGCAACTAGGTCAGGCTAAACCCTTAGACACACTGTCCAGCGAGTGCAGCAAGGTGGAGGGTCTCTGTTGCTTTGGGGTGGCATTATGAGGGCCCGACATACGCCACTGGTGGTCATGGAAGGCGCTGTAACGGCTGTACAATACGTGAATCCCATCCTCCGATCGACAGTGCAACCATATCGGCAGCATATTGGCGAGGCATTCGTCTTCATGGAAGACAATTCGCGCCCCCATCGTGTACAACTTGTGAATGACTTCCTTCAGGATAACGACACCGCTCGCCTAGAGTGGCCAGCATGTTATCCAGGCATGAACCCTATCGAACATGCCTGGGATGGATTGAAAAGGGCTGTTTATGGACGACGTGACCCGCCAACCACTCTGTGGGATCTACTCCGAATCTCCGTTGAGGGGTGGAACAATCTGGACCAACAGTGCGTTGATGAACTTGATAATATGCCACGACGAATACAGGCATGCATCAATGCACGTCTGGGTATTAGAGGTACCGGTGTGTACAGCAATCTGGACCACCACCTCTGAAGGTCTCGCTGTAAGGTGGTACAACAATGTGTGGTTTCCATGAGCAAAAAAAGGGCGGAAATGATGTTTATGTCCAATTTTCTGTACAGGTTGTGGAACTCTAGGAATCGAGGTGATGCAAAACTATTTTTGATGTGTTTATATCGAAGAATGTTTGAAACCATCAGACATAAAAAGGCCCTCATAACTATACTTAGTCAGAATCACAAGGAGACATGGACTAGAAATCACGAAAATTGGAAACCACAAAAATCTCCTAATGTAAACAAACTAAACGTAGAAGAGACTGGAAAATCATCAATTACATCTACGTAGCGTTAATATTCTAATGGACAGGCACAACACAGCAGAAAAAACGACCCGGGCCCTCTCGGTCCTACCATCCTCAGGAAGAAAGTGGCAGATTTATCCAGTGGTGCTTCTCTCTCGCACCCACTCATCTTGCTGAAAGCCAATGGTCACCGCAAAGCACGTGACCCCGAGCCAGTTTCTGAACTCTCGCTCCACGTGGCTTCTATTCACAGAGCCAAAGATATCAAAGCTTATATCCTTTGCAAACCAGAGGGATTATGAAAGTTGCTTGCCAATTGCGACAACTGCTGTTACTATTAATATCAAGAAGGGACTAGGGTTAACTTGCCAACAACCTACTGATGTCAGTCACTTCTCTCATTATTTTTCACTCTTTACTCTACTTAATCGAGGGATGTTTAATATCACTTGTGAAACGAGTCGGTAGAGAACTCGGGTGACGTGTCTCAAACCCTCGAGCAATGTCTGCATAACAAAACTTAGTGGCAAAATGGCACCAACGGGTCTTGTAGCGGATAAAAACTGTAGCTATCCGAAAAGAGTATGAACATCAGGGTCAAACACACATCAGTTTCGAAAATATTTTCTGGGACAGTTTTATACTGCCCACGCTGTAGATACAAAGAGGGGCGATCAAAAAGTTTGGGTTCAAAAACCGTACAGTCCAGAAACGATATGCCAATCAACAGCATCACCGTAGGCATCGAGACAATCGTTCTACCGACGCACCAGGATGAAGATACCTTGGTAAAACACCATGTCCTGCTGCGTGTAGAACTCTGTAACTGCCTGCTGTGCATCATTGTCCAACAGAACTAGTCCAACCTTCGAGGCGTTTTTAAGGGACCGAAGGCGTGATAATCGCACGGGGAGAGGTCAGCACTACAGGACCGATGCTCGAGTGTTTCTCACTTTAGTTGGTATAACTTTTGCGTTACTGCATTTGCTATATAGGGACGTGCTTTATCAAGATGCAGCAGCACTTCTTGTCGCGCAGCATTCCACAACGGTCGTTTTTGACGGACATTCTTTGTTCTCCGATGGATGTCTACCGGTGTTTGTCCTTCGGCAAAAGAGTAACAACATGTTGGTGCTGTTTGGACCAAATTTGGTAATAACGTTGCCATAATTCACGTTTACTCATTTACCGCACGCATCTCGGAAACACACGACCCTAATCCCTTGTCTACATGTCGGTGCTTACATATCCGCACCGGAGTCGCGCTACAATGCATATAGGCTGCAGCAAAGCCCTCAAATGGTAAATTTTTGATAGAGCCTTAAAAGTGTATGTTTTCTTTTAAGGAAATCAGTGCGCTAGCCCTTTTTTGAATTAAAAAAATACGGAAACTATGCGCCCCTTCCATTCGCCCGGAGTGTGATGGAAGCAAGTAACAAATTTATCGCCTTTCTCACGAACGCAGTTGGAGCTTTGAGTGCTTTAGCTATTTCACACGAAGCATTTGCTTTTTGTTCAGTTTTACGCGGAAGATCTCTTGGAACCCACAAGAACCTGTGATATCTACATTTTTCTCCTAGAAACTTTGTATTCTCTTCTAACCATTCGTTGGGTATCCCAAATCACATTCAATGACAAAAGATGTCCGCACGCAAAGTAGCAGACGAATAAATACATTTAACAATAGGTCATAAAAAAA
The DNA here is from genome assembly GCF_023898315.1 of Schistocerca nitens. Taxonomy (NCBI): domain Eukaryota; kingdom Metazoa; phylum Arthropoda; class Insecta; order Orthoptera; family Acrididae; genus Schistocerca; species Schistocerca nitens. The sequence continues at coordinate 129,528,735 of NC_064622.1, forward strand.
AGGTTCTCATTTTTAAAATCGCGGATGAAACTGTGGACACAATTAAATAGAAAATAGCAGAAATTGTGGTTAAATGGCTGGTTACATAATGTTAATGTATTTATAGCTTTCAGTTGCATCTTTACTACACCACAACAACATACCTCATCAGAGTATCCTACATGAAACAATTACGATTCAGACGCCGCTGATATTTTGCGAAAGGCACAAACAAACAAAACCTTTCTGGTTGGTTTGTTGGTTGGTTTGGGGAAGGAGAACAGACAGCGTGGTCATCGGTCTCATCAGATTAGGGAAGGATGGGGAAGGAAGTCGGCCGTGCCCTTTCAGAGGAACCATCCCGGCATTTACCTGGAGTGATTTAGGGAAATCACGGAAAACCTAAATCTGGATGGCCGGACGCGGGATTGAACCGTCGTCCTCCCGAATGCGAGTCCAGTGAAACCTTTCTGGTTTAGGTGGTGAACACCTGTGGGACGTTGCAGCAAATAATACCTTTTTATGAGTCATCAGTCTTCTGACTGATTTGATGAGTCTCCCTGAAGAATTTCTCTCCAGTGCCAAGCTCTTCCGCTCAGAGTAATACTAGCTCCCAACGTTCATAAATATGTCTTAGGTGTAATCCAATGTCTGACTTCCCCTACAGTTTTTACCCTTTACAACTCTGTACATTGAGGAAGCAGTAAAGGAAACAAAAGAAAAATTTCGAGTAGAAATGAAAATCCATGGAGAAGAAATAAAAACTTTGAGGTTTTCCGATGACACTGAAATTCTGTCAGAGACAGCAAAGGACCTGGAAGAGCAGTTGAACGGAATTGACAGTGTTTTGAAACGGGGATATAAGATGAACATCAACAAAAGCGAAACGAAGATAATGGAATGTAGTCGAATTAAATCGGGCGATGCTGAGGGAAATAGATTAGGAAGTAAGACACTTAAAGTAGTTGATGAGTTTTGCTATTTGGGGAACAAAGTAACTGGTGATGGTTGAAGTAGAGAGGATATAAAATGTAGACTGGCAATGGCAAGGAAAGCGTTTCTGAAAAAAGAGAAATTTGTTAACATCGAGTATAGATTTAGGTGTCAGAAAGTCTTTTCTGAAAGTATTTGTATGGAGTGCAGCCCAGTATGGAAGTGAATCGTGGACGATAAATAGTTTAGACAGGAAGAGAAAGAAGTTTTCGAAATGTTTACTACAGAGGAATGCTGAAGATTAGATCGGTAGATGACGCAACTAATGAGGAGGCACTGAATAGAATTTGGGTGAAGAGGAATTTGTGGCATAACTTGAACAGAAGACGGGATCGATTGGTAAGGCACGTTCTGAGGCATCAAGGTATCACCAATTTAGTATTGGAGAGAAACGTGGAAGGTAAAAATTGTAAGGGGAAACCAAGAGATGAATACACCAAGCAGATTCATAAGGATGTATGTTGCACTAGTTACTCGGAGATGAAGAAGCTTGCACAGGATAGAGCAGGATGGAGAGCTGTATCAGACCAGTCTCTGCACTGAAGGCCACAACAACAACAATGACAACAACAACTCTCTCAAGTACCATGGAAACTTTTCTTTGATGTCTTAAGAAGTGTCTGTCACACTGCTCGTACGTCTAATTACTGTATCCCTCTCTCCGCGCCTATTCTGCGGAAAGCCTTATTTCTTAGGCCATCAGTTCACTTCATTTTCAACATCCTTCTATAGAACCACATCTCAAACACCCGGATTCTAATCTTATCCGGTGTTCCCACGCTCCATTGTTCACTATCATACACTACTGGCCATTAAAATTGTTACACCACGAAGATGAAGTGCTACAGACGCGAAATTTAACCGACAGGAAGAAGATGCTGTGATATGCAAATGATTAGCTTTTCAGAGCATTCACACAAGGTTGGCGCCGGTAGTGACACCTACGACGTGCTGACAGGTGGAAAGTTTCCAACCGATTTCTCACATACAAACAGCAGTTGACCGGCGTTGCCTGATGAAACGTTGTTGTGACGCCTCGTGTAAGGAGGAGAAATGCGTACCATCACGTTCCCGACTTTGATAAAGGTCGGATTGTAGCCTATCGCGATTGCGCTTTATCGTATCGCGACATTGCTGCTCGCGTTGGTCAAGATCCAATGACTGTTAGCAGAATACGGAATCGGTGGGTTCAGGAGGGTAATACGGAACGCCGTGCTGGATCCCAACGGCCTCGTATCACTAGCAGTCGAGATGACAGGCATCTTATCCGCATGGCTGTAACGGATCGTGCAGCAACGTCTCGATCCCTGAGTCAACAGATGGGGACGTTTGTAAGACAACAACCATCTGCACGAACAGTTCGACGACGTTTGCAGAAGCATGGACCATCAGCTCGCAGACCATGGCTGCGGTTACCCTTAACGCTGCATCACAGACAGGAGCGCCTGCGATGGTGTACTGAACGACGAACCTGGGTGCACGAATGGCAAAACGTCATTTTTTCGGATGAATCCAGGTTGTGTTTACAGCATCATGATGGTCGCATCCGTGTTTGGCGACATCGCGGTGAACGCACATTGGAAGCGTGTATTCGTCATCTGCATACTGGCGTATCACCCGGCGTGATGGTATGGGGTACCATTGGTTACACGTCTCGGTCACCTCTTGTTCGCACTGACGGAACTTTGAACAGTGGACGTTACATTTCAGATGTGTTACGACCCGTGGCTCTACCCTTCATTCGATCCCTGCGCAACCCCACATTTCAGCAGGATAATGCACGACCGCATGTTGCAGGATCTGTACGGGCCTTTCTGGATACAGAAAATGTTCGACTGCTGCCCTGGTCAGCACAGTCTCCAGATCTTTCACCAATTGAAAACGTCTGGTCAATGGTGGCCGAGCAACTGGCTCGTCACGATACGCCAGTCACTACTCTTGATGAACTGTGGTATCACGTTGAAGCTCTATGGGCAGCTGTACCTGTACACGCCATCCAAGCTATGTTTGACTCAATGCCCAGGCGTATCAACGTCGTTATTACGGCCAGAGGTGGTTGTTCTGGGTACTGATTTCTCAGGATCTTTGCACCCAAATAGCGTGAAAATGTCAGTTCTAGTATAACATATTTGTCCTATGAATATCCATTTATCATCTGCATTTCTTTTTGGTGTAGACATTTTAATGGCCAGTAGTGTATAACACCGTGCTTCGAACGTACAAACTTAGGAATTTCCTCCTCAGATTATGGTTGATGACTGAAATCAGTAGACTTCTTCTTGACCACGAGAGCCCTGTTTATCTGTGCTAGTCTGCTTTTTAGGTAATCCTTGCTTCATCCGTCATGGGTTATATTCCTTGGAGGATAACAGAATTCCGTCATTTCGTCTGCTTTGTAGTCCCCAGTTTCGATGTTAAATGTATCTGTTATTTTCGTTACGCTACTCCTTATTACTTTCATGTTTCTTTCAGTTCAGTGCTTATTAGACTGTTCATTCCAGTCAACAGGTTCTGCAATTCTTCTTCATCTTCGTTACGTATAGAAACGTCATAATAGTGAAGGGATTTTAAGGTGCAAGTTGTGGTCAGAAAAGGGGGGGGAAAGGTTCTGAAAAACACATGAAAAGTTGCCAAAAAGGTGCTGATGAAATTAATTCGTTTGGATTTAAACAATTAACTTTCTTGGTCCCATATAAATGTTTCTGTTATTGTGAGTTACATACAGCATTTCAATGTTTCTAGCAGTAAGTCGCTGGCGCTTTTAGCTCTATAGTTCCTTACATACCGAGAAACTCCGCTCGACATCTACAGAAACCAGTGGAGCATATGAGTTTTTTATCGCCTTTTAAGGAAGTTCACTCAAAGTTGCAAAGGTTTCCACAGCTGGATTGTTGTTGAAATTTAGTTCGAATTTATCTTTAGCAAATCGATCAGGGATATCACTATCACTCATGAACTTCTTCCACTGATCCTCCTTGCTCATACTTTTTTCTTCCAAACTCTGAATCGTATCACGCAAATACTTGAAGCAATACCCAAGCAGATGTTCAACACTGGGTCTCTCTTGTTGAATAATTATTGCCCTGCTTTATGGCTGCTGCTGCCCATTGAGTCTGGGACATATGTGACGTGTTTGATTTGATCAAAGTTTTCGCACAAGAAAACTGCACATCTCGTCCAAGTAGCCCACCTTGCGATGACAGGAAACTGTAGAAAGTGGAGTCTTATCATTTCTTGCTACAAACTGTAACGACTTGGAGCCTTTACCACATTCTTCTTCAGAGCAGCAATGAAATCATTTACCTTCCAGTAATACTTCCTGGTACTTTCGCAAACACGGTGCAGACCGTGTGCAATACCTGTTACATGGCTGATGTTGAGTTACACGCCCTTCAGTTGTTGGAAAGCAGAAAGCATGTAGCGTGCTCGGTCAGTCACTTCTTCGTACTGTATGCTTCCTGGCCACAGGTTCACACACGGGTCGATAAGTTATTGCATTCTCGTGCAGGCACATGTCTTCTCGAGTTGGTACATCCTAAAAAGCACAGGTTTTTAACAATCAGCAGATAATGGAAAACCAACATATTCAAAATATATCTTCGCAACTCATCAGTAGTGTAAAATCCGCCTCGATAGCTCAGTGGTCAGCGTGACGGATTGCAGTCCTACGGGCCCGGGTTGGATTACCGGCTGGGTCAGGGATTTTCTCCGCTCAGGACTGGGTGTTGGTTTCATCATTTCATCCCCATCCGGCGCGCAGGTCGCCTAATGTGGCGTCGAATGTAATAAGACCTGCACCAAGGCGGCTGGACCTTGCCCGTAAGGGGCCTCACGGCGAATGACGTCAAACACTCATTCCCATTTTCCAGTAGCGTAAAACGAGTCCCGCTTCATGTTTGTCGACTGCCTCTTTTGTTTCCTCTAAAACGTTCTCATAAATGGGCTGTATGTAACTTTTTCTCAAAATGCTCTCATTCGATATTGATATTTGAGTGTACTTCTCAAGAAATGATTTGACTTTGGGATTGCTTACTTTGCAGGTTGGAAATCCTGACTAGATTAATGCTGTGGCAAGATCCGCACTAGACTCGTTCAATGACCACTGCTTTCCAGAACCTGAAGCGAAGGCGTGTATCAGAGTAGTTTGCTTAGGTTTCGACTTCCGAAATCCATTTTTCTTTAAATGTATATTGTTTCAGACTACTGGACTCTGTTTCTTTGATGCTTGTCATCGACTGTAATATCTCCTTCGCACGCGGCACATCCCAGAATAATGCCATCAGTTTCGATAAACTGAGTGCTGAATTATTCTGGAAGTGCACACAACTTCTCCTTGTAAACTTCGGCATGATTCTCTTGTGAAACATCCGTTCTGGTATAACAATTAATACTACCAACAACAGCCGCGCGGGGTGGCCGCGCGGTTTGAGGCGCAATGTCACGGACTGCGCGGCCCCTCCCGCTGGAGGTTTGAGTCCTCCCTCGGTAATGGGTGTGTGTGATGTTCTTAGCATAAGTTAGTTTAAGTAGTGTGTAAGTGTAGGGACCGATGAACTCAGTAGTTAGGTCCGATAGTTATTCACACACATTTTGAAAAAATGGTTCAAATGGCTCTGAGCACTATGGGACTCAACTGCTGTGGTCATCAGTCCCCTAGAACTTAGAACTACTTAAACCTAACTAACCTAAGGAGATCACACACATCCATGCCCGAGGCAGGATTCGAACCTGCGACCGTAGCAGTCGCACGGTTCCGGACTGCGCGCCTAGAACCGCGAGACCACCGCGGCCGGCACACATTTTGAACAGAGTATACAGTCGATAAATAGAAAACGGTTAAATTCATGCCAGCACTAACTGTTGCAGCATCATTATGTTCATTTTATTTGATTTTACAGATGACTATTGTTGCTGAGGTCGGCCACTGTTGCTTGGGATATGAATAACTACTGGCGCTTTCCATAAATTATGTTTTATTATTTATTGACCACTGCTGACTTCTGACTGAACAAAGTCTTAAAATCCTGTTCAGGAAGAGAAAAATAATTCTGTCTAATCTATTAAATATGAAGATAAAATGGGAGGTGAAGGTGGTTGTGTGGACTAGATGGGAAAATGTGCAACATATACTAATTTCACAAAAAAGTGCAAAAAGACGCAACAAAGTGTACTGATGAAACTTCCTGACAGATTAAAACTGTGTGCTGGACCGAGACTCTTACTCGAGACCTTTGCCTACCGCGAGCAAGTGTTCTACCAAGCTTTTTTTTTTTTAATCTCATTTTGTTCCACATTGCTCGTAGATTTTGTTCGCGGCGGACGTCCGATGACACTCGTTCAGGTTGTTCGATGATCCGTTCACTCAGTTTTTTGATTACTGAGAGTAACTAAACCCTCTGACCGAACACGCCGAGCTACCATGCCGGCAAGCAACTGAGCTACCCAAGCACGACTGACGACCCGTCCTCACAGCTTCAATTCTGCCAGTACCTCGTCTCCTACCTTCCAAACTTCACAGAAGCTCTTCTGCAAACCTTGCAGAATTAGCACTCCTGGAAGAAAGGATATTTCGGAGAGATGGCTTAGCCACAGCCCGGGGGGTGTTTCCAGAATGAGATTTTCGCTCTGCACTCCTACCACTTCTGCAAGTTTTGCGGAAGAGCTTCTGTGAAGTTTGGAAGGTAGGAGACGAGGTACTGGCAGAATTGAAGCTCTGAGGACGGGTCGTGAGTCGTGCTTGGGTAGCTCTGTTGGCTGCCGGCACCGTAGCTCAGCGTGTTCGGTCGGAGGGATAGCTGCCCTCTTTAATAAACAAAACTGAGTTAATGGATTAACGACGAACTGAAACGGGTGTCTTGCGACGCCCGCCCCGACCAGATGAAACGAACGGAAACGAACAAAATGAGATAAAAAAAAGGTTGGTAGAGCACTTGCCCGCGGAAGGCAAAGGTCCCGAGTTCGAGTCTCGGCCCGGCACACAGTTTTAATCTGCCAGCAAGTTTCATATCAGCGCACACTCCGCTGCAGAGTGAAAATCTCATTCTGGAAAGTGTGCTTATTTTGCTTCATTCCATGTCGCCAAATGCCTATATTGAACTGTCTGAGTGAAAATAGCAGTATTTTTGAAAAGGTGCTGCAACTTAAAATTCTTCCTTTACTCATTAATGCGTATCACCATCGATATCCTTTCACCCTGAATTTTAATTCCATGCGTAAACCTTACGGCCTTAAGATTTTCTTTCCTGCTGCACCCCTGCGGCGAGCCGTCTATAATTTGGGGAGATTCCTGCTTTTGAGCGCGGTCACTGACCGCGGCGGAACCGGTTCGCCCCATGCGGCACTTGCGGCGCGGCCACACAGAAAAATAAGAAGGGGCCTCCCAAAAGGTAAACGCCGACAGTCCCGATCGCTGGCATTAAACGGCCTCAGGCGCGCTCCCAGGCCGCGTCGGTCGCCTGTTGGCATTTCGAGCCGGTCAGGGGCTTCTGCTGCACCATCGACGACTCCTCTCACTCACTCTTAAGCCGTAGGCACACGGACCGTGCATCCGAACGTTGAGCGTTCAGCTTGCCGAGTTTCAGACGTCATAGCGTGGAATAGCACGTTCGGGAGTCTTTGCGAACGTGCACAGCAATATCTGGCATGTCAGATATTCTGAGCGTGCGTCTGAGCGTTGACCAATGAGACGGCACAGCGCCACCTACGTCTCACGCACGCCGTCTCCCTTCAGTACAGAGTTGTGAGGTGCCATACTGGCATTCATTTCAAGCCTGTACGTATATATGCCGTTTCTGAGCACCAGCAAATTGAGAATCACTGGAAAACCCGTTGTTAACTGTGTGATTCGTTCCAATAAAAAAATGGCTCTGAGCACTATGGGACTTAACATCTATGGTCATCAGTCCCCTAGAACTTAGAACTACTTAAACCTAACTAACCTAAGGACAGCACACAACACCCAGCCATCACGAGGCAGAGAAAATCCCTGACCCCGCCGGGAATCGAACCCGGGAACCCGGGCGTGGGAAGCGAGAACGCTACCGCACGACCACGAGATGCGGGCTCGTTCCAATAAAATAATGAGAAACATCATATTCGTGGCAAAAGAATTATTGTAACTTGCGTACTATGAGAGTAGGCTATTTGAAGCCAGCGACACACTGAAGATCCACCCAAAATGCGTTGTTCTTGGTACAATTTGTTATAATTAAATTTCAATTAGTAACATATCTACGATTAAGGTTTTCTGCAGCAGTTAACATACTATGGTAAGACGATAAGATCCTATTATCGGTGTAGCGTAATGAGTAACGTCGCTAGAGAGTTATTATATGTGGCGGTGGTTCGCGTCTTGTCACTTCCAATTTTTTTTTCCAAACATTCGCGTTTTTATTGTGTTCTGATACTTTATTATTAGTTTAATATAAGTTTATACTATAATATTTGATGTTAAGTAAATATAAGTTCACCTTTTTTTGAGGGGTGACTTTGTTCGATTGGCTTTATCTAAAGGACAGCTTGCTGCTACTTGTATAAAGATATTTTACTCCTTTTTCTTTTACGCTTCGTAATTCACATGTTGCAAAGATTCTGCTACTGGGTAAGAACACTGATAAAATAAGACTGACCTTGGGGTTTTTACTAAAATGTGGGATGGTGAAATAATGTTTATCTTATGCGGAGAAGTATTCCAAATTTGTACCGCACTGTTTGTAATGGAACTTTTATAAGCCTGTGTCCTTATTGATTGGACACGGTACTTTCCTTTTCGTGGACGATGGAGGAAATGTGCGTTTTAATAGAGCTAATGTGGGAATTTTATGCGCGCCCGTTGAGTAAACAATGTGATTTACGAACTAGAAACATCGCTCAACTGCCGCTGGAGAGCGTTGCGATGGCGTATACCACGTTGCGGCCCACGTACCGTGTGCACAAGTCGCATCGTTCCTGAGCGTTCAGCAGCACGTTGAACTTGGCACGCTTAACGTTAACGTTAACGTTAGACAGCACGGTCCGTGTGCCGACGGCTTTACATCGGAACGGGGGCGCAGTCAGGAGCAAGCTACCTAGACTGCAGGCATAGGAGACCGCACCGCGAATATTTAAACCAAAAAACATCATTTATTTTAATACTTGGTATGAGCGCCGTTATAGTAGTAAAGGTCGAAAAAAGAGTCAAAATTAAGAAGTTGGATTGATAGTAAGATTCGTAACGGTTAAACTTTGATAGACGTTTGAAATGTAACTTTTCTACAGTGTTGGAAACGGATTGAACGAAAACATTTCTAAACGTCAAAATATAATTTGCTTGAGAAAATACACTGAAGCGCCAAAGAAACTGGTATAGGCATGCGTATTCAAATACAGAGATATGTAAACAGGCTGAATAAGGCGCTGCGGTCGGCAACGTCTATATAAGACAAGTGTCTGGCGCAGTTGTTAGATCGGTTACTGCTGCTACAATGGCAGGTTATCAAGATTTATGTGAGCTTGAACGTGGTGTTATACACTCCTGGAAATGGAAAAAAGAACACATTGACACCGGTGTGTCAGACCCACCATACTTGCTCCGGACACTGCGAGAGGGCTGTACAAGCAATGATCACACGCACGGCACAGCGGACACACCAGGAACCGCGGTGTTGGCCGTCGAATGGCGCTAGCTGCGCAGCATTTGTGCACCGCCGCCGTCAGTGTCAGCCAGTTTGCCGTGGCACACGGAGCTCCATCGCAGTCTTTAACACTGGTAGCATGCCGCGACAGCGTGGACGTGAACCGTATGTGCAGTTGACGGACTTTGAGCGAGGGCGTATAGTGGGCATGCGGGAGGCCGGGTGGACGTACCGCCGAATTGCTCAACACGTGGGGCGTGAGGTCTCCACAGTACATCGATGTTGTCGCCAGTGGTCGGCGGAAGGTGCACGTGCCCGTCGACCTGGGACCGGACCGCAGCGACGCACGGATGCACGCCAAGACCGTAGGATCCTACGCAGTGCCGTAGGGGACCGCACCGCCACTTCCCAGCAAATTAGGGACACTGTTGCTCCTGGGGTATCGGCGAGGACCATTCGCAACCGTCTCCATGAAGCTGGGCTACGGTCCCGCACACCGTTAGGCCGTCTTCCGCTCACGCCCCAACATCGTGCAGCCCGCCTCCAGTGGTGTCGCGACAGGCGTGAATGGAGGGACGAATGGAGACGTGTCGTCTTCAGCGATGAGAGTCGCTTCTGCCTTGGTGCCAATGATGGCCGTATGCGTGTTTGGCGCCGTGCAGGTGAGCGCCACAATCAGGAATGCATACGACCGAGGCACACAGGGCCAACACCCGGCATCATGGTGTGGGGAGCGATCTCCTACACTGGCCGTACACCACTGGTGATCGTCGAGGGGACACTGAATAGTGCACGGTACATCCAAACCGTCATCGAACCCATCGTTCTACCATTCCTAGACCGGCAAGGGAACTTGCTGTTCCAACAGGACAATGCACGTCCGCATGTATCCCGTGCCACCCAACGTGCTCTAGAAGGTGTAAGTCAACTACCCTGGCCAGCAAGATCTCCGGATCTGTCCCCCATTGAGCATGTTTGGGACTGGATGAAGCGTCGTCTCACGCGGTCTGCACGTCCAGCACGAACGCTGGTCCAACTGAGGCGCCAGGTGGAAATGGCATGGCAAGCCGTTCCACAGGACTACATCCAGCATCTCTACGATCGTCTCCATGGGAGAATAGCAGCCTGCATTGCTGCGAAAGGTGGATATACACTGTACTAGTGCCGACATTGTGCATGCTCTGTTGCCTGTGTCTATGTGCCTGTGGTTCTGTCAGTGTGATCATGTGATGTATCTGACCCCAGGAATGTGTCAATAAAGTTTCCCCTTCCTGGGACAATGAATTCACGGCGTTCTTATTTCAATTTCCAGGAGTGTATTTGGCGCACGAGCGTCGGGAGACAGCATCTCCGAGGTAGCGATGAAGTGGGGATTTGCCGTCAATATCAGGAATCCGATAAAACACCAAACCTCCGACATCGCCAAGGCCGGAAAATGATCCTGCAAAAACGGGACCAACGACGACTGAAAAGAATCGTTCGACGTGACAGAAGTGCAGCCCTTCCGCAAACTGCTGCAGATTTCAGTGGTGGGCCATCTACAAGTGTCAGAGTGCGCACCCTTCAACGAAACATCGATATGGGCTCTTGTAGCCGAAGATCCACTCGTGTAGCCTTGATGACTGCACGACACAAAGTTTTACACCTCGCCTGCGCCCTTCAACATCGACATTGGACTGTTGATGACTTGAAACATGTTGCGTGGTCGGAAGAGTCTCGTTTCAAATTGTATGAAGAGGATGGACGTGTATCGGTATGGAGACAACCTCATGAATCCATGGAGGCCACATATCAGCAGGGGACTGTTCAAGTTGGTGGAGGCTTTGTAATCTTGTGGGACGTGTGCAGTTGGAGCGATAGGACTCTGATAGGTGACACATTCGAAAGCATCCTATCTGATCACCTTGCATCCATTCACGTCCATTTTGCATTCCGACGGACTTGGACAATTTGAGCTGGACAATGCGACACCCCACACGTCCAGAATTGCTACAGAGTGGCTCCAGGAATATTCTTCTCTATTTAAATACTCCATCAGACTCCCCAGACATGAGCATTATTGAGCATATCTGGGATGCCTTGCAACGTCCTGTTCAGAGAGTTCTCCACCCTCGTACTCTTAAGAAGTTATGGACAGCCCTCCAGGATTCGAAATTTGTGGTAAGGTCTTATGGGACCAAACTTCTGTCATCAGTCCCTAAGCTTACACACTACTTAATCTGACTTAAATTAACTTACGCTGTGGACAACAGAAACACCCACGACCGAGGAAGGGCTCGAACCTCCGACGGGAGTAGCCGCGCGAACGATGACAAGGCGCCCCAGATCACACGGCTACCCCTCGCGGCTAACCTCCAGGATTCGTGGTGTCAGTTCCCTCCAGGACTACTTCAGACATTAGTAGAGTCCATGCCACGTCGTATTGCGGCACTTCTGCGCGCTCGCGTGGGCCCTTCACGATATTAGGCAGGTATACCTGTTTCTTTGTCTCTTCAGTGTATTATAAAATATGCCTGAGAACCGGGGGCCACGCGAATACTAGGTTCGGGCCACAATTTGACGACCGCTAGTCTAGAATTATGGAGTACCAGTCCACTGCAGATGGTCTCCTCCATCGAGGGTGCAAAATGTGATCTTTACTGATCACAATGATCTTGACGTCCTTTGCGCATAACCCTGACATCAGTTAAAACACTTTTCAGATATTAACGATTCAACATCATAAAAGAAAAGACACAGCCGTCCGCTGGACATTTCTTGACCCTCTTTAGCGATGTTCCTTTAGGTTTAATTAGGTTGTCTACCTTTCTTGTTTATAATTTACTATGTACGTATGGAGCTCAGTTGCGAATGTGGATCAAGCGTTAGTCAGAAAGATTCGATCGGTTGTCAAGTGGCGCGTGTGGGATGATATACCAATGAATATTATAATATTCCGTCAAATCTCAATAAATAGAAATATTGTAACAAGGGTGTAAGAAAATTTTTATGTTGCTACAACAAGACAGATATTCAGAAGTCTTCGAATCGACAGTTGTTTCGTTCACTCGCTCTGGTGTATACATAACGAGGTATTACAATCTTCGCTAGGCGAATTACAATTTACTTTCGCTAGCCAGTGAAAAGAGGACTGTGAGAGTGTTAACAGGCAGCGGTAATAATGTTCGTTGGCGATCCTTATGTGTCCGACAATTCATTTTCCTGCTTGCGTATTTCTGACTGTACCTAATGGCATAATACCTTTTAGGTACGTAAAGTAAATGGACGACATAGAAGAATATTCCTTACATGTATGCCCGAATGTAAAATAATGTTCGTGCGGAGTGGCCGCGCGGTGTGAGGCGCCATGTCACAGATTGCGCGGCCCCTCCCGCCGGAGATTCGAGTCTGCCCACGGGCATGGGTTAGCAGAAGTCAGTTTAAGTAGTGTGTAAGTCAAGGGTCCGATGATCTCAGCAGTTCTGTCACTTAGGAATTCACATATATTTTTTGCAAAATAATGATTCAAGTTTTCCTAGTTTACAGAGCTTCATAATGGGAGAATGTCTTTCCGAAACGTGGTGCGTTTTTAAATTACATAAATCACACATTCGGACAAGAGGGACGTCACAGTCTCCGCACTAGTTAACACAAATGTGTAAAACTTTTGTCATACAATTTCTTTCATAAAAGGCAATTGGTTTCTTCCGCATTTAAAGGTCGTCTGAATTCTGACGACAACAGGTAATTTCTTTTCTTTGCGGTTTCATCTAACATCCCTTCAACACCTTTTCATGAAACTTACTACAAACATCAAAATAAGTTTTGCATCACCTCGGTTCCGAGAGTTCCGGAACCTGTACAGAAATTTGGAATAGAGATAAATATAATTATCATTTCTGCTCTTTTTATTGCTCATCAAAACCACAGATTGCATGTTGTACCACCATACAGCGAGACCTTCAGAGGTGATGGTTCAGATTGCTGTGCACACCGGTACCTCTAATACCCAATAGCACGACCTCTTGCATTGATGCATGCCTGTATTCGTCGTGGCATATTATCCACAAGTTCATCAATACACTGTTGGTCCAGATTGTCCCACTCCTCAACGGAGATTCGGCGTATATCCTGCACAGTGGTTGGTGGGTCACGTCGTCCATTTTCAATCTATCGTCGCCCTTTTCAATCTATCCCAGGCATGTTCGATAGGGTTCATGTCTGGAGAACATGCTGGCCACTCTAGTCGAGTGATGTCGTTATCCTGAAGGAAGTCATTCACAAGATGTGCATGATGGGGACGCGAATCATCGTCTATGAAGACGAATGCCTCGTTCAAAATGGTTCAGATGGCTCTAAGCACAATAGGACTTAACATCTGAGATCATCAGTCCTCTAGACTTAGAACTACTTAAACCTAACTAACTAAGGACATCACACACGTCCATGCCCGAGGCAGGATTCGAACCTGCGACCGTAGCAGCGGCGCGGTTCCAGACTGAAGCGCCTAGAACCGCACGGCCACAGCGGCCGGCGTCAATATGCTACCGATATGGTTGCACTATCGGTCGGAGAATGACATTCACTTATCGTACGTTACGGCGCCTTCCATGAGCACCAGCGGTCTACGTTGGCCGCACATAATGCCACCCCAAAGCAGTAAGGAACATGTAATTTCTTAGACTTTCCCGGCGATTTGATGACATCTCGTGGAAATCGGGTTTTCTGCCGGATATCAGCGTCTTCGAAGACGCTGATATCCGGCAGAAAACCCGATTTCCACGAGAAGTAAGGAACATACTGCCACCTTGCTGCACTCGCTGGACAGTGTGTATAAGGGAAGTAAGGAACATACTGCCACCTTGCTGCACTCGCTGGACAGTGTGTCTAAGGCGTTCAGCCTAACCAGGTTGCCTCCATTCACGTCTCCGACGATTGTCTGGTTGAAGGCAAATGCACACTCATTGGTGAAGAGAACGTGATGCCAATCCGGAGTGGTCCATTCGGCATGTTGTTGGGCCCATCTGTACCGCGCTGCATGGTGTCTTGGTTTCAAAGGTGGACATAACCATGGACGTCGGGAGTGAAGTTGCGCATCATGCAGCCTATGCTGCACAGTTTGAGTCGTAACACGACGTCCTATGGCTGCACGAAAAGCATTATTCAACATGGTGGCGTTACTGTTAGGGTTGCTCCGAGCCATAATCCGTAGGTAGCGGTCATCCACTGCAGTAGTAGCCCTTGGGCGGCCTGAGCGAGGCATGTCAACGGCAGTTCCTGTCTCTCAGTATCTCCTCCATGTCCGAACAACATCGCTTTGATTCACTCCGAGACGCCTGGACACTTCCCTTGTTGAGAGCCCTTCCTGGCAGAAAGTAATAATGCGGACACGATCGAACCGCGGTATTGACCGTCTAGGCGTGGTTGAACTACAGACAACACGAGCCGTGTACCTCCTTCTTGGTGGAATGACTGGAACTGATCGGCTGTCGGACCCCTTCCGTCTAATAGGCGCTGCTCATGCATGGTTGTTTACATCGTTGGGCGGGTTTAGTGACATCTCTGAACAGTTAAAGGGACTGTGTCTGTGATACAATATTCGCAGTCAACGTCTATCTTCAGGACAGAGGCAAAACTTTTTTTGATATGTGTATATCAACAGCAGTAATGCTTATGTTTGTAAGATGCATACCTAGTTGTATGACTTTATTCTCTTGTGGGGGTTTTGAAGAACTCTATATATTTTTATCACCGCATACAATGTGCCTGTCTTTGCAAATTGATCTAACCTCTACCTTAAGTTTTGTTTTTATCGTTTGGAATTTGTCAGATGTATTTGTAATTGTGATTGAAAGCTACTTAGGCCAACGCGTCTGTATATGGCTGCACTGTTCCACATTAACGTCCGAAATTTGTATAGAATTCAGTATGCCAAGTCGTGATATAGTGAACTGACGAGTTACTGACGTGATAACTTTTTCTGTATATTACATTCTATGTACTGTTTTAAGCCAGAGACCTTTTCTGATTATTTATCTTTTTCTGTTATCACTAGACTTGAAGACCACCACGGAGTGCAGTTATAACCGGTCGCCATATACAAAGGAAGAGTAGCGATCTAGGCATAATAATAAAAAGTTTTGTACGTTACTGAGATCACGTGCTCCACAAATTAGCCACGTCACCATTCATGAGATTAACACACATACTGTGTGCTCCATGTGACGGGATGACGCAACACTCGTTTGTGTGTCTTCGAAACTGACTGGTGTACCTTCCTCACTGGTGACTGTTTGTCGGATTACTTAACAGTGCCTCGTGCTGGATGCTGCAATCACTAAGTCAAACAGTCAGAGTCGCCGAAACGCATTTTCTCAACCCAGCGTATTATCACCACAGTGTGCGGACCACTTACCGTGAATCAGTGATTTGAGCTATCGTCCAGTTTGTAGAGGGATCCGATCACTGTACACAGGCGTTGTAGGTTGCCGGCTTCATCATCCGTGATGGCTTACCTAAAAAAAGAAGGAAACAAAAATTAGACACAGGTTAGGTTAGTAGAGCATCAATGCTTCTATTTACAAAATTTAATTTATTTAGGGCTTAGATTTGTCGAAAGAGTTCTGCGAAAATGCGACGCACGTGTACGAGCAGCAGCTTACGAGAAGTTAGTGTGACAAACTATAGAGTATTTCAAGAGCGTTTCAAGTCCACATCAAGTAAGCGTGACAGAAAACGTCGAACCTGGAGAGGCGATGCTAGGATCTTAACAGGTCGCTGTAGCGCATTCGAAAGCGAGGTAGAAATGCTCGGTGAACTGGAGTATGCTTCGAACAATAACAAATTAGTCCTGGCGAAACCCCGTGGAACAAATTTAAGGAACCTGTAATCGAAGAAAAAGCTGGCGTTATCGTCTATGTCGCTTAGGGCTCACAAGACTGTGACGAGTGAGATGTCGTTGGCTGATTGGTTTGTGAGATTGAAGGGACCAGACTACAAGGGCCATCAGTCCCTGATATTGGGGCATGTACAGAGGCGTATACAGCGTGATTCCGTGATGATGTCGCAGGCTTACAGGGCTTTTGAAGAAGGGTAAATGTATCAGTCTAAGGTAAGTGACCCTGGTCCGGAAACGACCGGGTCGAGAGCTACAAACGAAAATCGTGTGGTTGCGTCTGGCAGCGCTTGCACCGGTATTTGTCGGGTACGCTACTTTCAAAGGCGATAGTATGGACCAAAACAAGGAAAAAATGTCTAGTAAAAATGGGCTCCATAAGAGCTACGGGCACTCATTCAGTAAAAGAGATGTGGTTCGCAGTAGGGAAGATGAGGAAGTGTGCATGGCTCTTGAAGTAATCATTTTAGAGCTGATAATTCCTAGACTCTTTTTCTTCTTTGGGCCCACACTACCACCTGTGAAAGTTGCCAAGTTGCCAACCCTACAGTCTTAGCCATTACAGTACCGGTACCTGTATTGCAATGTCAGAGATATCAATACGATTTTCTGCTGTAACTTTCGACACTTTCGTTTTCAGCCACGGTCCCTTACCTCAAATTGATACATTTACCCTTCTAGATCATCTCTGAAAGTTTGTAATATCATCAAGGAACCATCCCCTAAACAGTCTCTTTTCCTTCGCTCAATACGCGAAAGGAAAGGTTACAAAATCGGTAACATCGGTATCTACAGTGCCCCGAGGAGTATACAGGGATTCAGGAGAAAGAAAAAAAAAGGTATCCACAGGGGATGGCCTCAATACGGCTGAAATGACTCACTGATGCTACAGGACTACTAGACTGCGGGGATGAATGCTACCTGAAACACAGCTGTTCCAAATGTGTGTGAAATCATATGGGACTTAACTACTAAGGTCACCAGTCCCTAAGCTTACACACTACTTAACCTAAATTATCCTAAGGACAAACACACACACCCATGCCCGAGGGAGGACTCGAACCTCCGCCGGGACGAGCCGCACAGTCCACGACTGCAGCGCCCAAGACCGCTCGGCCAATCACGCGCGGCACAGCTGTTCCAGATAGGCCCAGAAATTTTCTAAGATCCACTGATTTCACGTGTGGGTCAAGATGATATACAGTGACTGAGTATTCGTAAAACCAGAAACGTTTAAGTGCAGCCCTGTGAACACAGGTCAGCACCTCTTCTCGGAAGAGAAGAGTGTCCACTGGAAATTAATTTCGGAAAAGTGAAAGAAAGAGGAACATTTGGTCTCTTAGAAATTTGAAATAAAAATCCTGGCTCATATTTACAATAACATGGATGACTTTGCCGATGATAGTACGGCCGGCCGTCGTGGCCGAGCGGTTCTAGGCGCTACAGTCTGGAACCGCGTGACCGCTACGGTCGCAGGTTCGAATCCTGCCTCGGGCATGGATGTGTGTGATGTCCTTAGGTTAATTAGGTTTAAGTAGTTCTACGTTCTAGGGGACTGATGACCTCCCATAGTGCTCAGAGCCATTTGAACCATTTGATGATAGTACGAAAAACACCCCTGTAACACTCCCGCAGTAAGTACGCCCTCCTAATGAATATTTCGTCCGTAAGCGACGGCAGTATGAGGACTGGGACTGTTGATAACAGAAATTAAAGTTTCTGCGTCAGTTACTTTTTTGTTTTGCCACTAAGCATTTCGATGATTCACATTAACATCTTCAGTTGGTTAATTGTTTATGTACATGGTTGGAGCTGTCACTCAGTGTAAATGTAATGTGCAGTGGAGAGAACATACATCTGGCAACAGTATGCAGATTTTTTACAATTCTACCGTCCCTCATAAGATGCAAAATAACTTACATTACCCTTGGTCTACGGCTGTGCAAAGACGTCTGTACACTTCACCAACACCAATTGTGTAAATAAATAGTTCTCCACCTGAAGATGATGTGAACCATCGAAACGCGTAGAGACAAAATAAACAAGTGTCTGCCGCAGAAACTGTTTTATTTGTACAGTCCTCCTTACACTGCTGGTTGAACGTCGCGTTCGGTCGTCGGCGCACTCGACCCTTCCATCAATTGAAAAGAGGCAAAATCGCTGCTTATAGGAGTACACTATATGTCTCCAGTCAGACGTTGTCCAGTTTCAGTGTTAATTGGTCCAATGAAGCCGTAAAATTTTATGTACTTCTGTACGATAACCTTTGGTAAAGTTGAAAGTCGGCTGTTCAGGATTTATGTTGGTAACGTCACATAGCGCTCTATATGAAAATCACTGGTTGTGCTGTGTGCAGTTTGTGGCTGGTTGGAATTGTTGAATGTGAACAGCGCGTAGCGTTTCGCAGTTGGAGGTGAGCCGCCAGCAGTGGTGGACGTGGGGAGTGAGATGGCGGCGTTTTGAGAGCGGATGATCTGGACAGAGACAGTAAATTTGTAAGACTGGATGTCATGAACTGATATATACACTCCTGGAAATTGAAATAAGAACACCGTGAATTCATTGTCCCAGGAAGGGGAAACTTTATTGACACATTCCTGGGGTCAGATACATCACATGATCACACTGACAGAACCACAGGCACATAGACACAGGCAACAGAGCATGCACAATGTCGGCACTAGTACAGTGTATATCCACCTTTCGCAGCAATGCAGGCTGCTATTCTCCCATGGAGACGATCGTAGAGATGCTGGATGTAGTCCTGTGGAACGGCTTGCCATGCCATTTCCACCTGGCGCCTCAGTTGGACCAGCGTTCGTGCTGGACGTGCAGACCGCGTGAGACGACGCTTCATCCAGTCCCAAACATGCTCAATGGGGGACAGATCCGGAGATCTTGCTGGCCAGGGTAGTTGACTTACACCTTCTAGAGCACGTTGGGTGGCACGGGATACATGCGGACGTGCATTGTCCTGTTGGAACAGCAAGTTCCCTTGCCGGTCTAGGAATGGTAGAACGATGGGTTCGATGACGGTTTGGATGTACCGTGCACTATTCAGTGTCCCCTCGACGATCACCAGTGGTGTACGGCCAGTGTAGGAGATCGCTCCCCACACCATGATGCCGGGTGTTGGCCCTGTGTGCCTCGGTCGTATGCAGTCCTGATTGTGGCGCTCACCTGCACGGCGCCAAACACGCATACGACCATCATTGGCACCAAGGCAGAAGCGACTCTCATCGCTGAAGACGACACGTCTCCATTCGTCCCTCCATTCACGCCTGTCGCGACACCACTGGAGGCGGGCTGCACGATGTTGGGGCGTGAGCGGAAGACGGCCTAACGGTGTGCGGGACCGTAGCCCAGCTTCATGGAGACGGTTGCGAATGGTCCTCGCCGATACCCCAGGAGCAACAGTGTCCCTAATTTGCTGGGAAGTGGCGGTGCGGTCCCCTACGGCACTGCGTAGGATCCTACGATCTTGGCGTGCATCCGTGCGTCGCTGCGGTCCGGTCCCAGGTCGACGGGCACGTGCACCTTCCGCCGACCCCTGGCGACA
The DNA here is from genome assembly GCF_023898315.1 of Schistocerca nitens. Taxonomy (NCBI): domain Eukaryota; kingdom Metazoa; phylum Arthropoda; class Insecta; order Orthoptera; family Acrididae; genus Schistocerca; species Schistocerca nitens. Next base: position 129,548,752 of record NC_064622.1, read on the forward strand.
ACATCGATGTACTGTGGAGACCTCACGCCCCACGTGTTGAGCAATTCGGCGGTACGTCCACCCGGCCTCCCGCATGCCCACTATACGCCCTCGCTCAGTCAACTGCACATACGGTTCACGTCCACGCTGTCGCTGCATGCTACCAGTGTTAAAGACTGCGTTGGAGCTCCGTATGCCACGGCAAACTGGCTGACACTGACGGCGGCGGTGCACAAATGCTGCGCAGCTAGCGCCATTCGACGGCCAACACCGCGGTTCCTGGTGTGTCCGCTGTGCCGTGCGTGTGATCATTGCTTGTACAGCCCTCTCGCAGTGTCCGGAGCAAGTATGGTGGGTCTGACACACCGGTGTCAATGTGTTCTTTTTTCCATTTCCAGGAGTGTATATTATGACTTTTTAACACTATTAAGGTAAATACATTGTTTGTTCTCTATCAAAATCTTTTATTTGCTAACTATGTCTATCAGAGTGCCTTCAGTAGTTAGAATCTTTTATTTAGCTGGCAGTATTGGCGCTCGCTGTATTGCAGTAATTCGAGTAACGAAGATTTTTGTGAGGTAAGTGATTCATGAAAGGTATAGGTTATTGTTAGTCAGGGCCATTCTTTTGTAGGGATTATTGAAAGTCAGATTGCGTTGCGCTGAAAATATTGTGTGTCAGTTTAGTGTTTATCAGAATAGGTAAAGAGTGAAATGTCTAAGTACGTTCAGTTCTGCTCAGCTGTTTGAAAATCAAATAATGTAAGAGGTTTATCAGCACAGTAATTCATAAATTTTTCTAATGGGACGTTTCAAAGTACGTGACTCTAAATATTCATTGCATGCAGTTCTCTGTGCAGTGTTCGCTCCGAAACTGGTTGAGTGGACCTGCGTTCACACTCGTCTTCGGTCCCTGTCGATTGGGATCTTTTTACGAGATGTTACATGTTTGCAAGTGGTACACCACTCGTCATAGACTCGTTGGAGAACCGGCGCTGGTATACCGACAAACCGAGCAACTTCATTCACTGCGTGGTGATTGGTGTTTTCAAACATGTCAGCTCAGATTTGAAAGTTTCTGACAGATTAAAATTGTGTATCGGACCCGTACTCGAAACCGGGACCTTCGCCTTTCGCAGGCAAGTGTTCTACGGACGGTGTTACCCTAGCACGCCTCACGACCCGTCCCTACAGCTTTACCTGCGCCACACAGTAGACAAGCTCGCTCCAGAACCTGGACATAACGGAACAGTGGATATAAAATCCTACGAAACTCTGACTTTTTTAGATTCTTTGGTTCCCTGATTAGGAGTCCGAATTAAAAAATTCAAAATGATGTATCCACTCTGACAGATCAAAAATTATAAATTTAGCAGATTCGAGTAAAACTTCAGCTATCAAGTATTGTGAGGTAGCTGATAATGAATCAGAAAATGAAATTGCCGTATTGAAATATTTTGTTCGATTTTTGCATTTTTCAATCGAAATCCTAGTCACATTCCTCGCTTGCCGGCCGCGGTGGTCTAGCGGTTCTGGCGCTGCAGTCCGGAACCGCGGGACTGCTACGGTCGCAGGTTCGAATCCTGCCTCGGGCATGGGTGTGTGTGATGTCCTTAGGTTAGTTAGGTTTAAGTAGTTCTAAGTTCTAGGGGACTTATGACCTAAGATGTTGAGTCCCATAGTGCTCAGAGCCATTTGAACCATTTTGAACCTCGCTTGTGTCATTACTGCTTTCAGAAGGATAGCTGTCGGGTTGCACACTGGGAGACGGTTCGAAAAGCAGATCTTTTACCTCATGTAGCATCTGTTTATATCTCCTTCCATTGGACTCACGAGATGGATGTATCCGAAGAGGCCAGAAGCCGGTGGAACACGACATGCATCGTCATCTCACGGAAATATTTGCGTGGAAAAGCCTCTCGGTAACGATGGGTGGTCTTATTCCGTGCTCCCTGCCCATCTTCAGATAGACCATCAATCTGCAACGTAGCAGCTTTGATTATGGCATATCCTTGCATCAAAACTACAATGACGTCGGCATCAGGCATTACTGCATAATGCTCTGAGGTCGGTGGAGCTGACATCTGACTCTCGAGAAATACACATTTTTTACACAGCTCTTGATAGATATGTTTCATTTCTAGAGTTATCTGTACAAAATTTCTCGAGAAAAAATTACTTAGGGAAATTTGAATCTTGTAACAAAAATTATTTGCCAATTTTCGAAAAAAAATATCATCAAAATTCCGTATATCTCCCCAAGAATTCTACAGAAAACCTGAGACCTGGTAGCAAGGAAGACAGAATTGGGTTGCGATTCTGGACAGGGCCGTAATCAATTGCTGTTGGTTAGTCTGTTTTTCAATCATGTACACTTTATTTGGAAGCAACAACAAATAAAAGGTGATAATAAATTAATAAGTGTTCCCCAGCTGAAGGCCCTAATGACAACAAATTCAAACTATTTCTCGGCTGAAGGCTCCAATAGTGATAATTTAAAACGGTTTCACAGCTGAAGGCCTGAGTAGCAATCCATTTAAGAACCAGTTAAATATCTTCAAACTTGAAATTACAGTCACTGAAACATTTTTTTAAACAATCGTCAAATCTGGTCAAACCAAGGGGGAAGTGGAGGGCTGCAGACTTTGCTCCAAGCATCGACCTGAGAAAGTCCCTCAAAACTTCGCAAGCGATGAGACAGGCACCAAAGAGTTGCATTCACTTCATGGTAACTCAGACTAGTGGCAGTTTAAACGCATGACCAATAATCATTTGCCGAATCTACCTTATGGTTGGTGACCAATGCAATGATGGAATAACAGACCAAACCTGGAAACGGCGGTCAGCACCACGTCTTCAGACTCCGGTGTTTAGAGCATCCGGAAGCAGAAAGGAACCACTACTACCAGAGCAGGGGGAAAAAAAAATCACCCAGCGCACAAATCAAGGAAGCTGTCGAACTACACGCCTTACCGGACAGCAGCGGCAAGGCAAGGAAAGGTACACTGCCATAACATATGCTCTCCAGGGCGGTAACTGGGGCGATGGTGGTCACTAGGCAGGAAAAATACCACTGGTTGAACTTCACAAATAATAACATATAGAATGCAACAATTAATAATGCTGTCACGGTTCGCGCGGGTCACCCCGTCGGAGGCTCGAGTCCTCCCTCGGGCATGGATGTATGTGTATGTTTTGTCCTTAGCGTACATTAGTTTAAGTTAGATTAAGTAGTGTGTAAGCCTAGGGACCAATGACCTCAGCAGTTTGGTCCCATAGAAACTTAACACAAATTTCCAAACTTGAAACAGTCTAGCTGTCATCACTTCCCACAATTACACAGAGTGAAAAGATCTCAACTGTTTATTACAGACAAGCTATGAAAGATAGAAACACATTGCCCATGCCATTGGATAAAGGCAGATTTAAATTTTTATATTCGCACGTACATTATACCATACATTCACCAACAGCACCATGCGTTGCCCCAGAAACATCGAAATAAGTCCATTTTTATTCCACACAAGGATCAGCAGGTCCCTGATTACTGAAATGGCAGCTATAACGAGTCGATTTCTCAGCTATGGAAGTGTAGTTGCAATAGGTGGGACAAAGGTTCTTTATTTTTTGTACCTCCACAGAAAAAAATGGAAGGCCAAAAGCAATGAATAAGATCTTATTATCCACCTGATAAAAGCTAACATTGTGGGATGGTGTTGTCAAGATAACGCCGCACCTCAAGGTGAAAGAGAGGCGGCGAGCCGTCATGAATACAAGTGAAATCATTGGAATCTTCGTGTAATTGTCGAAAACCAGCATCTCCAGGTATTACATTCCCGTTAACAGTCTCCTCCGCAAAAATGGAAAATCTGTAAACTTTATGAACATAAATGGCACAAAATACGTGCAGTTTCGGTAAGTCTCTTCCATGTTATACGACGACACCAGGATTTTGTGATCCTCAAATTCTTACAGTACAGGTGAAACGTTCGATTCGTCCGAAAAGATGAGTCGTTCAGAAAAAGTGTTCTCTACCATATCCTGGTAAATGAAATGTAAAATTCGTGTCTTCTTTTATGATCGCCGGGACTCAATTGCTGCATTAGCTGCAACTTGTAAGGCATCATATGCAGGCGTTGTTTCAGAATAACGCACAGCGTTGTTTGAGGGAGCTGAAGTTCCCAGTTTGCCCGTCTTCCAAACGCTCCTTGTGAACGTTTCTCGGATACGCTCGGCATTTTCGTCAGACGTGCGTAGCCGATCAGTGATCTTCGCTTTGTATATGCAGCATAGTGCTCAGAGCCATTTGTATATGCAGCCAACTTCCAAGAATTTTGTACACCAATTTTGCTTACCTATGAGGCTTCTTTCAGGCCGTGTATGTCACTGAAACCCTGATATACACGCACCTCAATCTGGACCAATATGGCCCTGAATGATTCACGTATTACAATACTTGCATTTGTGACTGCAGTTAGTTTTTCGTATGCAAAACAGTCCATTCCACATTCATTATATGAAAAACGTCAACGAGAAGTACGAGATTTTGTTTCAATTATATGGAACGGAAGTCGTGGACATAAAAGTTTAAACACTTTTTGGATGCAAAGTGATGAAACACGATCGAGTTAGGAGACAACATGCGACATGTGTCTCTACATTGGCGACAGTCTCTGAGATTGGCATCCGCGATGCTGCAGATTATCAAGGAGTGTGACACGGCTACCATTCGCAAAGCTTTAGTCGAGATGTTTCGGAATTGCGCTGTACGAACTGACTGACAATAAGAACGTAACAGGAAAGGAACATGCTGAAAGTTTCAGATGTAAACCATTACGTATTACAGGAGATACGTCGTACGGAAGTCAGCCGTTGCGGTCGCAACACTCTACTGTCCGCATCACATTTCGACGGACCACCAAAGACATTACTGGATGTCAGTCCTTCCATCCATTTCAAAGAAGCCGTTCACGTCAGTTTCCGGCATCTTTCGAAAAACATAATCGTTGTTGTTGTTGTTGTTGTTGTGGTCTTCAGTCCTGAGACTGGTTTGATGCAGCTCTCCATGCTACTCTATCCTGTGCAAGCTTCTTCATCTCCCAGTACCTAATGCAACCTACATCCGTCTGAATCTGCTTAGTGTATTCATCTCTTGGTCTCCCTCTACGATTTTTACCCTCCACGCTGCCCTCCAATGCTAAATTTGTAATCCCTTGATGCCTCAAAACATGTCCTACCAACCGATCCCTTCTTCTAATCAAGTTGTGCCACAAACTTCTCTTCTCCCCAATCCTATTCAATACCTCCTCATTAGTTACGTGATCTACCCACCTTATATTCAGCATTCTTCTGTAGCACCACATTTCGAAAGCTTCTATTCTCTTCTTGTCCAAACTAGTTATCGTCCATGTTTCACTTCCATACATGGCTACACTCCATACAAATACTTTCAGAAACGACTTCCTGACCCTTAAATCTATACTCGATGTTAACAAATTTCTCTTCTTCAGAAACGATTTCCTTGTCATTGCCAGTCTACATTTTATATCCTCTCTACTTCGACCATCATCAGTTATTTTACTCCCTAAATAGCAAAACTCCTTTACTACTTTAAGTGTCTCATTTCCTAATCTAATTCCCTCAGCATCACCCGATTTAATTTGACTACATTCCATTATCCTCGTTTTGCTTTTGTTGATGTTCATCTTATATCCTCCTTTCAAGACACTGTCCATTCCGTTCAACTGCTCTTCCAAGTCTTTTGCTGCCTCTGACAGAATTACAATGTCATCGGCGAACCTCAAAGTTTTTACTTCTTCTCCATGAATTTTAATGCCTACTCCGAATTTTTCTTTTGTTTCCTTTACTGCTTGCTCAATATACAGATTGAATAACGTCGGGGAGAGGCTACAACCCTGTATCACTCCTTTCCCAACCACTGCTTCCATTTCATGCCCCTCGACTTTTACAACTGCCATCTGGTTTCTGTACAAATTGTAAATAGCCTTTCACTCCCTGTATTTTGCCCCTGCCACCTTCAGAATTTGAAAGAGAGTATTCCAGTTTTCATTGTCAAAAGCTTTCTCTAAGTCTACAAATGCTAGAAACGTAGGTTTGCCTTTTCTTAATCTTTCTTCTAAGATAAGTCGTAAGGTTAGTATTGCCTCACGTGTTCCAACATTTCTACGGAATCCAAACTGAAACATAATCGTAGGAAATATTTTTTATTCGTGTCAGAAGTTTCACAACATACAAATTGATCATCAATAGTTGTCATTTTGCTTGACAAATATGCAGAATAGCGTATTTGACCAAGCTACTGAAATATGGGCGTAGTAGTGAATATCAAGTAACGTCATTCAGTGTCAAATAATATTCGTCCAGAATTCAGTATATCTTCCTCACTGAAGAAAACGAAACAGTACGGATACTGACACATACGTTCAAATTCAAATGTTCGAATGTGTGAATTACTAAGGGAGCAAACTGCTGAGATTATCGGTCCCTAGACTTACACACTATTTAAACTAACTTATGCTAAGACCCACACCCATGCCCGAGGGAGGAACCGAACCTCCGGCGGGAGGGGCCGCGCAGTCCGTGTCATGGCGCCTCAAAACGAGCGGCCCCTCCGCGGGACTGAAACATATGTATCATTGTCTGCTCCTCTCCACAGGAATATTGTGATGATTTTCTTGATATTCCCCTCTTAATGAGGTCGTTCCTTGCTCTGAATAACCCCCTTGATTGCTCAAGGGCTTCCATATAAGTGGGAATGACCCCTCCCAGCAATACACGAAGAGAGAGACGATGACGAGTGTTGTTCAATGAATGAAAGTAACAATCGCTCGTATATGGGACATTGCCAGAAAGCGCTACAGCATTTCCTGTATGTTGGTTTTTTTCAAGTCCAAAACAGATCGCGCAAGAGAAAGGCCACTTTTAAGATCATTCTGCACTTTCTTCTCAGTAAACACTGACTTGTGTCCAGCTCGCGTTGTTGTCGTTCATAACGAGGCGTCTTGTAACAGCGGCAGTGGCGTCTCGTTTCCTTCTTGTGTTAATGGCGCCACTGAATTTCCTAGTATTGTTTGTCCACGAGTGGCAGCAGCAGCGGTTATCGTTAGCCAGTACTGTGGTACTATCTTTGTTGCCACGGCTGGTACGAGGGCTATCCGCAAAGTACAGGGCTGTTACAAATGATTGAAGCGATTTCATAAATTCACTGTAGCTCCATTCATTGACATATTGTCACGACACACTACAGATACGTAGAAAAACTCATAAAGTTTTGTTCGGCTGAAGCCGCACTTCAGGTTTCTGCCGCCAGAGCGCTCGAGAGCGCAGTGAGACAAAATGGCGGCAGGAGCCGAGAAAGCGTATGTCGTGCTTGAAATGGACTCACATCAGTCAGTCATAACAGTGCAACGACACTTCGGGACGAAGTTCAACAAAGATCCACAAACTGCTAACTCCATTCGGCCATGGTATGCGCAGTTTAAAGCTTCTGGATGCCTCTGTAAGGGGAAATTAACGGGTCGGCCTGCAGTGAGCGAAGAATCGGTTGAACGCGTGCGGGCAAGTTTCACGCGCAGCCCGCGGAAGTCGACGAATAAAGCAAGCAGGGAGCTAAACGTACCACAGCCGACGGTTTGGAAAATCTTACGGAAAAGGCTAAAGCAGAAGCCGTACCGTTTACAATTGCTACATGCCCTGACACCCGATGACAAAGTCAAACGCTCTGAATTTTCGGCGCGGTTACAACAGCTCATGGAAGAGGATGCGTTCAGTGCGAAACTTATCACTGATGAAGCAACATTTTTTTCTTAATGGTGAAGTGAACAGACACAATGTGCGAATCTGGGCGGTAGATAATCCTCACGCATTCGTGCAGCAAATTCGCAATTCACCAAAAGTTAACCTGTTTTGTGCAATCTCACGGTTTAAAGTTCACGGCCCCTTTTTCTTCTGCGAAAAAAACGTTACAGGACACGTGTATCTGGACATGCTGGAAAATTGGCTCATGCCACAACTGGAGACCGGCAGCGCCGACTTCATCTTTCAACAGGATGGAGCTCCACCGCACTTCCATCATGATGTTCGGCATTTCTTAAACAGGAGATTGGAAAACCGATGGATCGGTCGTGGTGGAGATCATGATCAGCAATTCATGTCATGACCTCCACGCTCTCCCGACTTAACCCCGTGCGATTTCTTTCTGTGGGGTTATGTGAAAGATTCAGTGTTTAAACCTCCTCTACCAAGAAACGAGCCAGAACTGCGAGCTCGCATCAACGATGCTTTCGAACTCATTGATGGGGACATGCTGCGCCGAGTGTGGGAGGAACTTGATTATCGGCTTGATGTCTGCCGAATCACTAAAGGGGCACATATCGAACATTTGTGAATGCCTAAAAAAACTTTTTGAGTTTTTGTATGTGTGTGCAAAGCATTGTCAAAATATCTCAAATAATAAAGTTATTGTAGAGCTGTGAAATCGCTTCAATCATTTGTAATAACCCTGTACATTACGTTTTGGAATTAAAAATAAATAAAGTATTGGAAATTTTTTTTATTATATACAGATGAAAGCCACACTTAAATACTACTTTTCTACATAGTTGTCATTTAAATTAAGGCACTTATCGTAGCGATGGACGAGCTTGGAAATTCCTTCGTCGTAAAATTCGGCCGCCTGCGCCTTCAACCACGTGGTTACCTCTTCTTGAAGCTGTGCGTCGCCATCAAAACGCTGCATAGCCAACCACTTCTTCATTGCTGGGAATAAGTGGAAGACGCTCGGTGCCAGGTCGGGACTGTACGGCGGATGAGGAAACAACTCCCACTTAAAAGATTCGAGAACTTCACGAGCGGCATTTTCCGTGTGGGCCCGGGCGTTGTCGTGAATCAGCAAGATCTTTGAGCCCAACTTTCCCCTGCGCTTGTTTTGTATTGCTCTTCTGAAGTTGTCCAGAGTTTGGAAATACCTTTGAGAGTTTATTGTAGTGCCTCTTTCCAGGAAATCCACAAAAATCACACCTTTTCTGTCCCAAGAGAGGTAACCACGTGGTTGAAGGCGCAGGCGGCCGAATTTTACGACGAAGGCATTTCCAAGCTCGTCCATCGCTACGATAAGTGCCTTAATTTAAATGGCAACTATGTAGAAAAGTAGTATTTAAGTGTGGCTTTCATCTGTATATAATAAAAAAAATTTCCAATACTTTATTCATTTTTAATTCCAAAACGTAATGTACTTTGTGGATAGCCCTCGTATTTCTGGGTCGTCGTGCGTGTCAGGCAGTTGGGCTTCGGGCGGAGCAGCGAGGAGGTCCGCAGCGCGAGGGCAGGCCGGGACCGCTGGTGGCTTGCAGGCACTGTCAGACCGAGGGGCTGTAGCCGACGACCGAACCCAGGACGTTTGAAGTTGAGTGAACCTTATCTAGTAGTGGAACCTCCACTGTTTGAGATCTCGCTGTTGTTTGCGTGTTGCTGCTCCCAGGGTCGGTGAGACCAACCGCAACAAGTGGAGTCTCTCAGGTTGGCGAAAGCTATTAGCCGCCTTCTATTGCTTGATGTTAGTTTGGATTTAGTGTTATTATTGGTGAAGTACAACCAGCGGTATCTTACTGCCTAGTGGCCGCTAACGCCCTGGTTACCTGCCCTGGAGGTGAGCGTATTTTGCAGCAGTGTACTTTTCCTCGTCTTGCCGATGCTGTCCAGCATGGCGTGTAACTTGACAGCGTCATTGATTGGGGTATGGATAATTGTTTTCTTTGTCTAATTTGGTTAGAGTGGTTCCTTCTGCCTTTTGGTGTTTTAAACACCGGATTCTGGAGACGCACTGCTGAATTATTCCATCGTTGTACTGGTTATCTGGCGTTAGGTGGATTTGCTAAGAAGGTTGATTGGCGTTTAAACTGTCTCTGGTTTGAGTTGCCCTCCTTAGGTTAACATTACTCTTGGCTCCAGAATGAGATTTTCACTCTGCAGCGGAGTGTGCGCTGATATGAAACTTCCTGGCAGATTAAAACTGTGTGCCCGGCCGAGACTCGAACTCGGGACCTTTGCCTTTCGCGGGCAAGCGCTCTACCAACTGAGCTACCGAAGCACGACTCACGCCCGGTACTCACAGCTTTACTTCTGTAGGAGACGAGATACTGGCAGAAGTAAAGCTGTGAGTACCGGGCGTGAGTCGTGCTTCGGTAGCTCAGTTGGTAGAGCGCTTGCCCGCGAAAGGCAAAGGTCCCGAGTTCGAGTCTCGGTCGGGCACACAGTTTTAATCTGCCAGGAAGTTTCATTACTCTTGGCTGCCTGTCTCACCGCTTACATGGCTGTAGTCACCTTCCCCATGTCGAGCCAGGGAGCGCTATCTGTGAATCACTCCGTCTTACTTGGTCAAGTTGTCATAATTGTTTAAAATTTACCCTAATGTTTTAACGTGTAATCGCCTTCCTCACTTTTAATTCAGCCCTTCAGCCGTTAATTGTTTGTAACATTGCTTGTGGCCTTCAGCCAACAAATAATTTTCAATTCTGTCTTGATAAGGCCTTCAGCCGGCACTATAGTTTGATACAGTTTATTAAGATTGTTAAAACGATTTTAGTATTTTTAACGTCTAATTGCGCACTTTATTTGTAAGTCAGCCCTTCAGCCATTGTGTATTCCGAAACTGCTTGTGGCCTTCAGCCGACAGATAAATGGCTCTGAGCACTATGGGACTTAACGTCTGTGGTCATCAGTCCCCTAGAACTTAGAACTACTCAAACCTAACTAACCTAAGGACATCACACACATCCATGCCCGAGGCAGGATTCGAACCTGCGACCGTAGCGGTCACGCGGTTCCAGACTGAAGCGCCTAGAACCGCACGGCCACACCGGCCGGCCCCGACATATAATTTTGAATTCTTTCTTAATCAGGCCTTCAGCCATTAATTGTTTGTAACATTGCTTGTGGCTTTCAGCCGACAAATAATTTTCAATTCTTTCTTAATAAGGCCTTCAGCCGTTACTATAGCTTGTTACAGTTTCTGACTGTCTAAGAAGAAAATATCTTAGTATTTGTTAATATGCAACTGCCTTCCTCTCTTGTAATTCATGCCTTCAGCTGTTGAGTATTATAAAGTTGCTTGTGGCTGTCAGCTGACAAAAATTTTGAGTTCTTTCTTAATAAGGTCTTCAGCCGTTAGTGTAGTAAAATCTCTTAAAATGATTGTTGTAAGTTATTTCCTGAAATAAAGTGTATGTGTTTACTGTAGCCAACAGTAGCTGATTACAGCCCCATCCACAATCGTTGCCTTATCCTGCCTCTTCCTGCCTACCAGATTACAAACACAGAGGGAATTCCTTTCGTGTCGTCTTCTGACTGATCTGGTGCGATCCACCACGGTTTCCCCTCCTGTGCCAAACCCTCCATCTCAGGACAGCACTTACTTCCAGCATTGTGTATTATTTGTTGCAGGTACTGTAGTCTCTCGGGGGACTATCCAAAGGACAGTCCTTCTTGGTCGCAGTCCGACTGGAAATTTCGCTGTATTACTGCCCCACATTCGACTAAGATTGAACTTTCCTTTGCTCGGGGGTAATGCTACATTTCGACCATCTGTTCTGTCTGTGCTAGGGAAATGATTGATCTTTGCACCGATGCCCAAGCAGTTGTTGATTTTAGAAGTTGTGTCGAACGCACTGTGTTCTGACTAGGTCACGATGCTGCCAATGAGGTTAAAAGTTAGAATTTCCCAACTCGGGAACGTCCGCCCAAGAGTAGTACGTGGTGTTCGATAACTGCCGTTACAAACTTTAGGACTTGTAGAGGGGAGTGAGTACAAAATATTCTAAACAGGAACCTATGTCTGGAAACGTACGGTTTCCGTTCTACGATGATTTAACTTCAGATGTTTAACTCATCCGCTTCTTGAAGGACTGAATTTGGGGTGACGCAGTACAATTATTAGGTAACAATTCAAAAGGGAACACATGTTACGTGTTTACATTATTCCAAAACAAGAAAGAACCCAACATACTGCCGGCCGGAGTGGCCGAGCGGTTCTAGGCGCTACAGTCTGGAGCTGCGCGACCGCTATGGTCGGAGATTCGAATCCTGCCTCGGGCATGGATGTGTGTGATGTCCTTAGGTTAGTTAGGTTTAAGTAGGTCTAAGTTCTAGGGTACTGATGATCTCAGAGGTTAAGTCCCATAGTGCTCAGAGCCAGTTGAACCAACCCAACATACTGTATGTACAGAACAGTGCAGATGCATTACAGCGGCTCGATGTGGCGACCAGCAACGTTGTTGCAGAATGGCTCAAATGGCTCTGAGCACTATGGACTCAACTGCTGAGGTCATTAGTCCCCTAGAACTTAGAACTAGTTAAACCTAACTAACCTAAGGACATCACACACATCCATGCCCGAGGCAGGATTCGAACCTGCGACCGTAGCGGTCTCGCGGTTCCAGACTGCAGCGCCAGAACCGCGCGGCCACTTCGGCTGGCGTTGTTGCAGACAATGCACCTTACAAGGGAACCTCCCCATCGCACCCCCCTCAGATTTAGTTATAAGTTGGCACAGTGGATAGGCCTTGATAAACTGAACACAGATCAATTGAGAAAACAGGAAGAAGTTGTGTGGAACTGTGAAAAAATAAGCAAAATATACAAACTGAGTAGTCCATGGGCCACATAAGCAACATAATGTACAAAGTGAGCTTAGGAGCGCCGTGGTCCCGTGGTAGCGCGAGCAGCTGCTAAATGAGAGGTCCTTGGTTCAAGTCTTCCCTCGACTGAAAATTTTACTTTCTTTATTTTTGCGTAGTTGTCATCTGTCCGTTCGTTCATTGACATCTCTGTTCACTGTAATAAGTTTAGTGTCTGTGTTTTGCGACCGCATCGCAAAACCGTGCGATTAGTAGACGAAAGGACGTGCCTCTCCAATGGGAACAGAAAACATTTGATCGCAAGGTCATAGGTCAACAGATTCCTCCACAGGAAAACACATCTGATATATTCTATACGACACTGGTAACGGCATGTGCGTCACATGACAGGAATATGTTGTCGACCCACCTAACTTGTACACTTGGCGAATGGGTAAAAAGATTCTTCTACCTTGCCCGATTTAGGTTTTCTTGTGGATGTGATAATCACTCCCAAAAAAGTGGTGAAAACATAAGAGTTTGTCACATAAACTGAAAATAAAAAATTAAAATTTTCACTCGATGGAAGATTTGAACCAAGGACCTTTCGCTCCGCAGCTGCTCATGTTACCCCGAGACCACGGCGCCCCTGCGTTCCTGTCGTCCTTAATGTTAATTATCTTGGCTTGAACTACTCAGTTTGTACATTTTGCTTATTTTTTCACAGTTCCACACAACTTCTTCCTGTTTTCTCAATTGATCTGTGTTCAGTTTTTCAATGCCTATCCACTGTGCCAACTTATAACTAAATCTGAGGGGGGGGGGGGTGCGATGGGGAGGTTCCCTTGTTGGAAGCATATTCTGGTACATATTCACCGTCCCTCCTGATGTCTCTTCTGTTTCTAGTGCAGCGGCCAGAACTCGTGTCAGTAGATTGCCTCTACAGGAGTCTCGTAAATTCAATTTTGCATACAACAACAGGTGATCGTCTGACGTAGTACACCTCATCCTGTCTACCCTATTGTACGCCAGGAGAAGCAACGCTAAGACTTCCCTTAGCAGATGCGGACGCGTTACACATCTGAATTTAAACCGTCGTAGAACGGAAACGGTACGTTCCCAGACATGGCTTCCTATCCAAAATATCACCACTCCTTTCTACGAGTCCTACAAGTTTGTAACGGGAATTCCTGATCACACTGTATAACAGCAGCTGCGACAACTGCTTTGCGCTTATTCAGATATTGTTATCTCAGCCGCGGACAAGGGCTCTGCTAGAGTAGTGTTGGACAAGCAGGATTATGTTCAAAATACGCAGTGTTTACTGTCTGATTCGCCTTATCGCAAGCTCAGTGGTCACCGACAAAAAAAGGTTGAGAGGAAGACTAACAACCTCCTGAAGAGACGTTCCTCGTCGCAAGAGACGATGAATCGTAATGATTAACTGAGGTTATCTGTAGTGTTGTATTAACGAACCTATTCCTAGACGTGTTGAATTCCACATTCTTTTTATTCGATGGCCTGTTGTTCGAACAAGGAGACGAAGTTGTGGTGGGGAACTCTTCGTGTAGTATTATTACCATTCCGTTTATGGAAGATTTCGAGGAATGTAATCCGGAATAGACGGCATTATAGCCTGAGCGTTTTTCTTTTTCGGATATGTGGACGGTACTTTCGTTGTTTGGTTCGTTATAGTGAGAATTTGAACGCCTTTAAAGAATATCTGAATTCAGTCCACCCGAATATTCGTTTCACGATGGAGGAGGAAAAGTATGGCTTCCTTCCTTTCCTTGATGTGTTGGTCAGGCCGAACGTTGATGGTACGTTGGGACATGCTGTTTACAGGAAGCGTACTCACACTGACTTGTATCTACTGGCTGATAGTTGTCATCATCCAACTCAGTGCGAAGGGGGATTTTGTACCTTTATTCACAGGGTCCACATCATCTCAGACCCTGAGAGTTTGTCATTCGAGTTGGTCCATCTTGAGGTGAAAGACACATCACATACGCGTTGCGCTATCGACCAGCTGTTAATCAACTGAGTGATGAAAATATCGAGGTCGTTCCAAAGTCAACGAACTTTTTACCTTACGCACGTAGTATTTCAAAGAAGGTTGGAAACATGATGGGAAATGTGTTCCTGGGTCACGATCTAAGATTAGGGCATTTTTTAGAGACTATGATGGATGATCTTTGTTTGCCTAAGGTACATGTCTACCGTATCCCTTTGAGAAGTGACAGACATGTATGACTAGCTATTACCAACGGCTGTGCTCATATATGATGGTTTTATTATGATGAATAATGGCGAGTAAGTAAGCTATTGTACGTAGAATAACGTCAGCTGCCCGTACATGTCTGCCTGTTGCCTGTTGCCTGTCGGGATGAGCCCAGCTCGTGTTTCGCCCTCCCATTCAACTGCCGTAGTGCATGGCGAAGCAGCACGTGCAGTAGCGTAGCTGCCGAGCGTTGCTTGCACCTGCACATCGTGTTTCTGAAGTTGCCATACGTTATACGACGTGTACTTTATGCAAAAAACTTAGTAATTTTCTAACATGGTTTATTTTTACTGATGTAAAAAAAGGCGATCCACTCTATGCTTTACCTTCTTAGGGGAAAATCTATTTTTTTTCTTTTTTTAACTTTCTAAAGTAGCCTATACTCTTCCTCGGCGTTCAAGCTGCCCACATATTAAACTCCATCAAAATCAATTCAGCGAGTTTAGTCGTGGAGAAGTTACAGACACAGTTTAGCATTTATAATATTAGAAGTGTCCTGATGATCTCTCCAATGGCAAAAGATTCCGGAATAGTCCCCCATTCGGATCTCCGGTAGGGGACTGCCAAGCGGGAGGTTACCATGAGCAAAAATTGAATAATCAACGAAAGCGTTTTACGAGTTGGGGCGTGGAATGTCAGAAGCTTAAACGTGTTAGGGCAACTAGAAAATCTGAAAACGCAAATGCAAGGGCTCAATCTAGATACAGTAGGGGTCAGTGAAGTGAAGTGGAAAGAAGACAAGGATTTCTGGTCAGCTGAGTATAGGGTAATATCAACAGCAGCAGAATAACGGGTATAACGGGAGTAGAATTTGTGATGAATAGGAAGGAAGGGCAGAAAGTGTGTAACTGTGAACAGTTCAGTGACAGGGTTGTTCTTATCAGAATCGACAGCAACACCGACAATGATAGGTTAGGTATACGTGCCGACGTCGCAAGCTGAAGATGAAGAGAGAGAGAAAGTGTATGAGGATATTGAAAGGGTGATACAGGATGTAAAGGGGGATGAAAATCTAATAGTCAAGGGAGACTGGAATGCAGTTGTAGGGGAAGAAGTAGAAGAAAAGGTTGCAGCAGAATATGGGATTGGGACAAGGAATGAGAGAGGAGAAAGATTAACTGAGTTCTGTAATAAATTCCAGCTAGTAACAGCGAATACTCTGTCCAAGAATCACAAGAGGAGGAGGTATACATGGAAAAGACTGGGTGTTACGGGAAGGTTTGTTAGATTGCATCATGGACAGACAGAGATTCCGAAATTAGATACTGGATTGCAATGCGTACCCAGCAGTAGATATAGACTCAGATCACAATGTAGTATTGATGAAGAGTAGGATAAGTGTAAGAGATTAGTCAGGAAGAATCAGTATGGAAAGAAGTGGGATCCGGAAGTACTAGGGAATGATAAGATATGCTTGAGGTTCTCTAAAGCTATATATACAGCTCAAGTAGGCAGTATAGTTGAAGAGGAATGGACATCTCTAAAAAGTGCCATCACGAAAACTGAGAAGGAAAACATAGGTACAAAGAAAGTAACTACGAAGAAACCACGGATAACAGAAGAAATACTTCAGTTGTTCGATGAAAGGAGGAAACACGAAAATGTTCCGAGAATCTCAGGAATACACAAATACAAGTCGCCGAGGAATGAAATAAATAGGATGTGCAGGGAAGCTAAGACGAAATGGCTGCAGGAAAAATGTGAAGGCATCGAAAATGGCTGTAGGCTTAAAAATAACGAATGATGGACGGAGCAAGGAGGACATCAAAAGGAGACTAGCAATGGCAAAAAGCGCATTCCTGGCCAACATAAGTCTACTAATATCAAATATCGGCCTTTATTTGAGGAAGAAATTTCTGAGAATGTACGTCTGGAGTACAGCATTGGACTGTGGGAAAACCGGAACAGCAGAGAATCGAACCATTTGAGATGTGGTGCTACAGACGCATGTTGAAAAGTATTTGGACTGATAAGGTAAGGAATGAAGAGGTTCTGCAGAATCGGAGAGGAAAGGAACATGTGGCAAACACTGATAAGGAGAAGGGACAGGATGATAGGACATCTGTTAAGACATGAGGGAATGACTTCCATGGTACTAGAGGGAGCTGTAGAGGACAAAAACTGTAGAGGAAGACAGAGATTGGAATAAATCCAGCAAATAACTGAGGACGTAGGTTGCAAGTGCTACTCTGACATGAGGTTAGCACAGGAGAGGAATTCGTGGCGGGCCGCATCAAACCACTTAGAAGAATGAGGACAAAAAAAATTGCATGGATTATGCAAATTTTGTGTTAGTTGTAAAGTTGCCTAAATTATTCTGCAATACGTTACGGTCTTTTGATCACTAGACGGTAAATGACGGAATTACCTGCTAACAATCCAAGAGAGCTGCTCAGGTTTCCCCCAGATCGTTTATACAAATTAAGAGCAGCAGAAGATCAACATTAATTTCTTGAGGAACCCCAGGTATAACTTCGGTTTCACTAGATCATTTTCCGTCAGTTGCTACGAACCGTGATCTTTCCGACCGAAACCAGTCGCACGGCAGAGACGATATCCCATAGGCTCGCAATCTGATTAGAAGACGCTTATGAGGCATGGTGTCAAAAACTTTAAGAAAATCTAGAAATATGTAATCAGCTTGAAATTATTACTCATTATTTCGTATTAAAAATGAGCTAGTTGTGTTGTACAAGAACAATGTTTTCCGAATCGTTTCGCCCGCATCTCGTGGTCGTGCGGTAGCGTTCTCGCTTCCAACGCCCGGGTTCCCGGGTTCGATTCCCGGCGGGGTCAGGGATTTTCTCTGCCTCGTGATGGCTGGGTGTTGTGTGCTGTCCTTAGGTTAGTTAGGTTTAAGTAGTTCTAAGTTCTGGGGGACTTATGACCACAGCAGTTGAGTCCCATAGTGCTCAGAGCCATTTGAACCATTTGAACCGAATCGTTTCCTTCGGGGTATTTTATAGTATCGGAAAACAGTATATGTTGAAAAGTCCTATTGCAACTTAGTGTCAGTGATACGAGGCTATAAATTAAATGGATTCATTCTCCTTTTCCTGTGTATTGGTGTGACATGTGTAGGCTCCCAGTAATTTAGTACGGGTCTTTCGTCGAGCGAGCGGTTGCATATCATTGCTGCAAATGGAGATATTTCAGCAACATGTCCGAAAGAAACCTAATTGGTGTACAATATGGAGCGGAGGACTTTTCTTTGCCATATGTCAGACATTTAATATCATTATGATAACGATCAAATACTTTTGTAGCTATATGCTGAACTTCTTTATTACCCACCGATGCATTTGGCAATGAGTAATAAAAGTCATATACTTTGTTCTCGCTGTGGATATCAGTACTCTTTTCAAACAACGATAGATTACTTATGAGGAAATCAGTAGCAAATATAAGTATTGTGATGCGGAAGATAAACAGCCGGCCGCGGTGGTCTCGCGGTTCTAGGCGCTCAGTCCGGAACCGCGCGACTGCTACCGTCGCAGGTTCGAATCCTGCCTCGGGCATGGATGTGTGTGATGTCCTTAGGTTAGTTAGGTTTAAGTAGTTCTAAGTTCTAGGGGACTGATGACCACAGATGTTAAGTCCCATAGTGCTCAGAGCCATTTGAACCATTTTTTTGAAGATAAACGTTTACCTGCTCGAAAATGCTTTTGAATAAACACAATACATTACTCACACTTCTTACCTTTATGGAGTCCATGTCTTCTTTCCTAGTGAATTCAGTTTCAGAAAGGATTAAGAGTTTTAAGTAATAAAACACTGCACCAGTTATGTTTTTCCATGCATGGTACGACGAGTTTCAAAAAGTTATTCTCATTACCAAGTGCAAATATTTCCATGGATATTTTATGTGATGTTTGTGTGTGTTTTTTCTGCTTCTCCTACCCTGCAGTCGTCTTAACATCGATTACTATGAGAAAAATTGGAGCCTAAAAGGCTGTAGGAGACATAGTCACACCCACAATGATAGCAGCAGAACACAAATAAAGATTTTCTCTGTTTAGAATAAAGCGAAGAATACACGCGAAAATGTTTGTCATATCCTTCAAATGGTCAGAAAGGGCTGCCAAAACGCATTACTAAAAACCGACAGAAAGGCGAAATATGTTAGGATATAGAACTGAAGGACCAGAACAAATCTGCCGACTTCATAATTAGCGAATTCGGCGATGAGTTTACTTTTAAAATTACGCAATAAAGTAATATACGCGTATGTTACGATTTCGATTTCCTTGTTCCCAAAACTATCAATTATACGAAAAGCAAAGGTTGCAGAACTGCGTTGTTTTAAGATTTAAATTATTTTTTTTTTCGGATAACAAATTCATAAATATGTTCACCCAAAATTTGACACATTCAACCCAATTTACTGAATGCTGTTCGTGAGCTACGAGGGTGTGCTGAAAAGTATAGCCTCCGAATTCTTTATGTGATACCTGTTAAGGCTTTTTAAATAAAACAAAAAGTTTTAACATTTTGCATCTTTATTCTTCATGTCTACATAATTAGTTCTCAATGTAGTCACCCCGCTGACGAATACAGTTCTCCCAACGACAGACCAGTTTGTTGATACCGTCACTGTAAAATGTGTGGCTTTGTTGACTGAGCTACATCACCTCTGCTTGCACCGGTTCATCGCTATCTAAGTGAAGTTCTCGAAGGTGTTCTTTAAGTTTTGAAAACAGTAGAAAATCGGATGGGGCTAATGGGGGCTGTATGGAGGACGATCGATGACAGTGAATCCAAGACGTCGAACTGTTACAGGTGTTGCAGCGCTCATATGTGATCTGGTATTGTGAAGCTGAAGGAGAGTGTTCTGCGTGTGTGGACGAACTCTTCGAATTCGAAACTCAGTTACAGCACGCTATTTCTCAAGCACAAACATAATTACGTTACATACTATCATGTTACACGCTGCAGTTCGGAGCCCTCTAGCGGCAGAGGGCTGAAAATATCTAGACATGAAGAATAATGATGTAGAATGTTAATAATGTTTATTTTATTTAAATAGCTCTGAGAGTTTTCTCATAAAAAAGTCTGAGGCACTGCGTTTCAGCACGCCTTCGCACATCAACTGAAGTGCTTACAGTTTCCTGAGGCTTCGTAATGGAGCAGCTTGTGTACGTGCAGCAACTACAGACTTGGACACTTAGTTAAACATAGCGGAGAACTTTGTTCATTTCCGCCAGGCACTTGTGATTTCCTTGAGAAACCAGTACTTCCGTGCGTGCGGACTGCACAACCGAGAAACCGCCGCTTCCCGACAGGACCAAGTCGCAATCTTTCCGCCTCTTGTGGTCGCCACCGTTACATCAGTTTCAACTTCCCAAAACAGTCACCCTGCAAGTGCCTCTTTCTTCACTGTCGTGCTGTCATTCCCAGCCTGGCAAAGCCGATGAATACTGCAATTCGGAAAGGAAAACCGCACAAAATGGAGTGGAAATGCCTGGAAACAAACTAAATATGCCTGACACTACTGTGGTGCTTGCGCTATGCTTTTGTGTCTACCGACTGATCCAAACTAACTTTCAGACTGAAAAGCCGGACAGGTAAAAGTAGCACCTGCGCTCTAAGGGTTCTGTACAACCTTAATTATGTGTACAGACAGTTCATTTATAGGTGTTGATGAATGAGTTATCGAGTATCAAAATACGTGACATAAATGTACGATATTTTAATTGAACTGTCTTTGAAACCTAATTTTTTCTCACACCGCCAAGGAACCGTAGACCTCAGTATTCGATCTAAAATTCAACTTGATACACTATATGATCAAAAGTATCCGGACACCTCGCTGAAAATGATTTACAACTTCGTGGCGCCCTCCATCGGTAACGCTGGAATTCAGTATGGTGTTGACCCCCCTTCGCCTTGATGACAGCTTCCACTCTCGCAGGCATACGTTCAATCAGGTGCTGGAGGTTTCTTGGGGAATGGCAGCCCATTCTTCACGGAGTGCTGCACTGAGGAGACGTATCGATGTTGGTCGGTGAGCCCTGGCACGACGTTGGAGTTCCAAAATATCCCAAAGGTATTCTAAAGGGTTCAGCACTCAGTGCAGGCCAATCCATTACAGGAATGTTATTGTCGTGTAACCACTCCGCCATAGGCCGTGCATTATGAACAGGTCCTCGATCGTGTTGAACGATGTAATCTCCATCCCCGAATTGGTCTTCAACAGTGGGAAGCAAAAAGGTGCTTAAAACATCAATGTAGGCCTGTGCTGTGATTGGTCGGCCGAAGTGGCCGTGCGGTTCTGCGCGCTGCAGTCAGGTTCGAATCCTGCCTCGGGCATGGATGTGTGTGATGTCCTTAGGTTAGTTAGATTTAACTAGTTCTATGTTCTAGGGGACTAATGACCTCAGAAGTTGAGTCCCATAGTGCTCAGAGCCATTCGAACCATTTTGCTGTGATAGTGCCCCCTCCACGAAAAACACGTCCACACAATAACACCACCGCCTCCGAATTTTACTGTTGGCACTACACACGCTGGCAAATGACGTTCACCGGGCATTCGCCATACCCACACCCTGCCATCTGATCGCCATACTGTGTAAAGTGATTCGTCACCCCACACAACGTTTTTACACTGTTCAATCGTCCAATGTTTACGCTCCTTACACCAAGCGAGGCGTCGTTTGGCATTTACCGGCGTGATATATGGCTTATGAGCAGCCGCTCGACCATGAAATCCCAGTTTTCTCACCTACCGCCTAACTGTCATAGCACTTGCAGTGGATACTGATGCAGTTTGGAATTCCTGTGTGACGGTCTGGATATATGTCTGCCTATTGCACTTTACGATCCTCTTCAACTGTCGGCGGTCTCTGTCAGTCAACAGACACAAGTGACACCCAGTCACTTGACCACGTTCGAAGTCCGTGAGTTCCGCGGAGTGCCCCATTCTGCTCTCTCACGATGTCTAGTGGTTACTGAGGTCGCTGATATGGAGTACCTGGCAGTAGGTAGCAGCACAATTGACCTAACACGAAAAACGAATGATTAAGGGGGTGTACGGATACTTTTGATCACATAGCGTACCTCTACCCTTGCCTGAGGAAAAGGGATGTTTACAGACGGACAGAGAGATTGGCCACAAAGTGATCCTATAACGATTCCGTTGATACCGAGTGAAGTAGCGGAACACTAAAAATCAGTATGATTTGGATATTACGGTTTCCAGTGCTTTGGCTTCGGTTTATCCATGATTCAGTGCATTTTCTCGGTTACCCGGGGATTTGTGAGTCCGGCCCCTTGTAATTTAAAAGGGGCGGTCAAATGAAAATGAAACACGTGGAAAAAAGTAAGTAAAATGTTTTTGGAAAAAAGTAAGTAAAATGTTTACGAGGGGGCGTTCAGTAAGTAATGCAATATTTTTTCCTGATAGCAGGATAGCTTTATGTAGGATTCCAATACACCATATTATTCCCCACTATTTTTTCAACATAATCTCGGTTCAGTGGGACGGCCTTACGCCTTCTTACTGGGAGAGCCTGACTGCTCGCATAGTACCACTCTACTGGTCGACTTCGGAACCAACGTGTAGCTACATCATTCGCCTTCCCATCGCACACGCCGCACTGTTTCCCGCGGAGTGCAGCCTTCATTGAGCCAAACAGATGGAAGGTCCGAATCCGGGCTGTGGGATGGATCAGGAAGAACAGTCCAGTGAAGCTTTGTGAACCCCTCGCAGGTGCACAGATTTATGTGAGGTCTTGCGTTGCCATAGAATTTTTTTTCTCGGTCAGTTTCGGTTAAAAAAAATGGGGAATTTTCTGTAGGAAATTGAGGAATATTCCCACGACAAATTCCGAATTTATGAACTGGCCGAGCAAAAAATGTGTTCCACTACTTGTTGAACGCTCCTCGTATTATTTCAAGAGCAATCGACATAACTGTTAGAATATTTATCTCACTATGAGACAAGACCGTCAGTGCCATCATGGAAAAATGTATGCGGTTCTCTGCGAAATATCTTAGATGTTGCGAAACAACTCAAATCACTTAAGAAAGGCAAGTCTTCCGGCCCAGGTGGTATACCAGTCAGATTCCTTTCAGAGTATGCAGACACAATAGCGCCTTTCGTAGCAGTCATATACAAAACCGCTCACTAGACGAAAGGTCTGTTCCCAAAGACTGGAAAGTAGCACAGGTCACACTAATATTCAAGTAAGGAAATAGCAGTAACCCATTGAATTAGACCCATATCACTGACCTCAATTTGCAGTAGGATTTTAGAGCATATACTGTACTCGAACATTATGAATCACCTTGAAGAAAATGACTTATTGATATTGATTCAGAAAATATCGTTTTTGTGCAACCCAGCTAGCTCTTTATTCCCATGAAGTAATGAGTGCTGTCGACCATGGATCTCAGATCGATTCCATATTCCTAGACTTCCAGAAGGCTTTTGATACCATTCCTCACAAGCGACTATTAATCAAATTGCGTGCATATGGAGTATCGACTCAGTTGTGTGACTGGATTCGTGATTTCCTCTCAGAGAGGTCACAGTTCGTAGTGATAGACGGTAAATCATAGAGTAGAACAGAAGTCATATCTGGCGTTCGGCAGGGTGCTGTCATGGGCCCTCTGCTGTTCCTGATTTATATAAATGATCTAGATGATAATCGGAGCAGCCCCCTTAGATTGTTTGCAGATAGCGCTGTAATTTAGCGTCAAGTAAAATCATCAGACGATCAATTCCAATAACAAAATGATCTAGAGAGAATTTCTGTATGGCGCGAAAAGTGGCAATTGGTACTAAATAAAGAAAAGTGCGAGGTCATCCACATGGGTACTAAAAGAAATCCGATAAATTTCTGGTATACGATAAATCGCACAAATCTAAGGACTGTCAATTCGACTAAATAACTAGGAATTACTATTATGAGCTACTTAAATTGGAAAGACCACATAGATAATATTGTGGGGAAGGCGAAACAAAGACTGCCCTTTGTTGGCAGAACACTTAGAGGATTCTACAAATCCACTAAAGAGACAGCCTGCATTACACTTGTCCGTCCTCTGTTGGAATATTGCTGCGCGGTATGGGATCCTTACCAGGTAGGATTGACGGAGGACATCGAAAAAGTGCAAAGAAGTGCAGCTCGTCTCCTGTTACCACCCAATAGGGGTGAGAGTGTCACTGATATGATACGCGAGTTGGGGTGGCAGTCACTGAAACAAAGGCGGTTTTCTTTGCAGCGAGATCTATTTACAAAATTTCAATCACCAACTTTCTCTTCCGAATGCGAAATGATCATAATAATAATATAAGAGAAATTAGAGCTCGAACGGAAAGATTTGAGTGTTCCTTTTTCCCACGCGCCATTCGAGAGTGGAATGGTAGAGAAGTAGTATGAAAATGGTTCGATGAATCCTATGCCAGGCACTTAAGTGTGAATTGCAGTGTAACCATGTAGATGTAGATGTACCCGGGCGTGCATCTCTTCGTCCGCAGCAAAACGACGGATACAGACGTCTTTCTTCTCGGCTCCTAAAATGTGGGAATCGCATGGGGAGAGATCGGCACTGTATGAAGGATGCAACAGTATGAGGGCTTCCGAGTGAAGCTTCTGCAGTGTAATCGAAACAACCTTGGCGAAATGTGGGCCGGCATTATGTTGTAACAGAATGATGCCGTCTCTCAACATTCCTAGACGTTTGGACTTGACGGCTCTATTCGATTTTTCCAAAGTACCTTGCACCGCTGAGCGTTAATTCTCTTGCCGAATTCCAGTAAGTCATCATTTCCCGGAGCTGGCGTACCTGTTTTTCGAGTACGTTGTTTGGCTTAGAATCCTTTATACAACCTCCATACGGTCCTGATCTCTCCCCATGAGATTTCCATATTTTTGGTGCCCCGAGGAAAGATATTTGTGGCCGTCGAGGTGCGTGCCTGGGTACACTCATGGAAATAATAAGCAGTTCACTTTCCTTCCATCTGTCTCCTTTTCACTTGACTCCCATTATAAAAAGCGTTTCGCAGAAATACGCCGCAATCTTGTCTGGTTGGCTCGACAGCACGACAGAGGTACCGCGGACGCTTCTGAACTCACGAAACGACCGAATTTGCAGTTGGTATACAGATCTCTCCCACTCAACGAACTTCCAGTATTTGGGAGTCCCGAGGTAACTCACGCTATTGTGGGGACGTTGCGTGGGAGATATCTGTAGATCAACTACAAATTCGGTCGCTTCATGAGCTCACATGCGTTTGCGGTGCCCCCATCGTACACTGTAGCGACACAGACATCATCACGGCGAAGGACGCTTTCTAGGATACGAAAAGCCGAACTCACAAATCTTTGGGAAACCGAAGCAACGGACTGAAAACTCAGTGTCTGGTTCTGTTAGTCGCTGGTTATATCGTATTCTGTGCCAATAATAAACCTTTATTTCGACAAAAATATTTTGCATAATTTTCAAAGCGTCATCCTCGCCAAATTCATGACGTCTGACCAGAGCCGGTTCAACGCACAAGCGACACAAACCGCCGTTTGATGTGCCAGATGCGCCACATCTGTAAGATTTATTTGCAGGGCGTGTCACAATTAGTTGCATTCGCTTGGTGCGCCAAGGTGAGAGGGACACCTTTGTGATTTGTAAGTAGTATAGCAGCGCAGTTTCTGGCCCAAAGTAGGTCACCGATGACGTCATACATGATGTCAGCGATAAGTCATTAGATTCCCCCACCCACCAATCCCCCACGCCTCTGACAAAGGTCAATAGTCCCTAAGATAAAAATGTGGGAAGTCCAAAAGCAGATGTTTTCCACCACTCCTATGATGTTATTGCAGACGGGAGCTGTTTTCCTAGGTGCAAATTGACGAGAAATTAAAAAATGTAAGATGACAATCCAACACAGCGACCAGGACATAGTGGTACAGCTCTCCTACGATGTCAGAATCCTAGGTGGTAGAAAAAAGATGAGTAACTTTCTATTAGAGATCTGCAGGGCTATTTACAGCAGTCAGGCCACTGTCAAATTCCACCCTTCCTAACCTAAGTCAGGCAACGGCCTTGCCACAGTGGATACACCAGTGTACACCAGAGCACCGAAGTTAAGCGCTGTCGGGCGTGGCCAGCACTTGGATGGGTGACCATCCGGGCCACCATGCGCTGTTGCTCGGTGTTCACTCAGCCTCGCGATGCCAATTGAAGAGCTAATCGTCCGAATAGTAGCGGCTCCGGTCAAAGAAAACCATCATAACGACCGGGAGAGTGGTGTGCTGACCACACGCCCCTCCTCTCTGCATCCTCAGCTGAGGATGACACGGCGGTCGGATGGTCCACATGTAGCCTGAAGACGGAGTGCTAACCTAAGTCAAACAATTACCATCTGACACGCCCGTTTAAACAGCTGTTTCAGTTTGGCCAGCATCTATGTCATACAGCATCATAAACCCACATTTCCCTCAAGTTAAAATCAAACTGTGACTGTCCTCAGTTAAGGTCCAGCTGCCCAATGTTTGAACAATTCCCACAGCCCTCTGACAGCATAATTCAAACAATTGAGTTTGGAGACGGCTTGCGTTAAGTTTAATTCCACTCACCATGCTGCTGCTGCTGCCTCACAATCTTGCACACCATCAGCCAGGAGTCAGGCCATCACCAGCCAGTGACAGTTGGCGTGACTCCAGTTGAGTATGACTGAGAGCATCTGTCTTTGCACAGCTCACCTTGAACTTCTGTACTCTACTTCTTGTTACACAATCGAAACAGCAGTACATAGGTGGTGTCTCTCTGCATGGCGCTGTCACTGGCAGATGGTGGCACAGCTTCAGCAAGTACTATTCACAATTCTCGGCCCTCACAGCTCACTTACAATTCAGTGTTTGAATCATTTCTTTGTGCCTGGAAGTGGTTGACTTCTAACGGTGCTGCATTATGATGATCAACCTTTCACTGTAAAGTTCAGAGCACAAGCCTGGACGCCGTGGAAGAGGGGGAGGGGGGAGGGGGCGGGAGGTAGATGACTGCACTACCATGGGGATTGGAACAACTATTTTGGACTGCTCTCACATCCCCAGCTCAGCCATCTTGGATTTTGATGCGATAGAAGAAGTCATTGAGTGCCATCTTGGATTCTAAGCTTATAACCATGCCTGTAGTGTGACATCATTGAATTGCCATTAGCCTGCTAAATGGTGTACTGTGCTGGATGGTCACATTCGAATAACATGCTACAAATACATAGCACAGATTGCCTCTGAAGTGTTCTGATAAATCTGAAATATTTCAGACAAAGACTGGACTTTGAAAAATTTATTTGAAGTATGAAACCGATCAATGGAGACTGCATAACACTTCACCTCATACATGTTACGACAAAAAACTTTATATCAAAATGTTCCCAAACTGTGCGACAGTTCAAACCAAATATCTGTCAACTGTAACAAAATTCTTTCAAAACTACATCATCCATTAACATCAACACTACTCTCAGCACTCCCTCCACCACATGAGCATTGCATGCTTTACAATGCTCGTTAGCAGTCTGTGAGTTTCACCAGTGCTATTCCGTCTTGTATCAGTGTGGTCAAGTTGGAACTTGCCTGATACTTCCCTTTATTAATACTGTAAATGAATCTGAGCCTGACATACACTCACTTCAGATGCTTACTGCTAGTTTTACTGTAGATAATGTTTCTGGCGACAGTGTATATGATTTATAGTACTATTTATGTGTGCTAGTAGATTTATTTACAGTCAGACCTGCCTCCAGTTCAATTCTTGTAGACAACTTCATCGCCTACACACATCTAACAAAAAACAAATACTTTGCAAACATCTGTACAGTGTATAGCAGAGGGTGCATCGTACCAGTATTATCGATTACCCTCCCATCACTCTCTCACACATGTACAGATTAAGAAAAGAGTGTCAATGTGACAGAAGCTTACACTCCGTAATACAGTAACACTATCAGTGTTTGAGGGTTGAACACTACAGTTATTTGTGCTGAGTTCCGATTTAATTGTTAGTGATACAACAGCTTGTATCACTAGCACCAGTATTCGTCAGAAATGTGTTTGGAGCTCTCAGTTTACTAGTTGTTATGGCTTTAGATCCGTAACAGAAATGGGAATATCTTGATAACTCAATGGATAGCACTGTCAGAATGTTAGAACAAGGCATACCACACTGAAGCGCCAAAGAAACTGCTATAGAGCAGCGTATTCAAATACAGAGATATGGGAACAGGCAAATACGGCGCTGCGGTCGGCAACGGCTGTGTAAGGCAACAAGCGTCTGACGCAGTTGTTAGATCGGTTACCGCTGGTACAATGGCAGGTCATCAAGACTTAAGTGAGTTTGAACTTGGTGCCGTAGTCGGCGCACGAGCGATCGGACACAGTATCTCCGAGATAGCGATGAAGGGGGACCATTTCACGAGTGTGCCGTGAATATCAGGAAGTAGGTAAAACATCAGATCTCCGACATCGCGACGTTCAGAAAAAGATTCTGCGAGAAAGGGACCAACGAAGACTGAAGAGAACCGTTCAACGTGACAAAAGTGCAATCCTTACGCAAGTTGCTGCAGATTTCAATGTTGGTCCATCAACAAGTGTCAGCGAGTCAACCATTCAACGAATCATCATCGATATGGGCTTCCGAAGCCGAAGACCCATCGTGTACACTTGATAACTGCATGATACAAAGCTTTACGCATCGCCCGGGCCCATCAACACCGACACTGGACTGTTGATGATTGGAAACATGTTGCCTAGTCGGACGAGACTGTTTACAAATTGATCGAGCTGATGGATGTGTAAGGGTATGGAGAAAACCTCATGCATCCATGGATCCTGCATGGCCGCGCGGGATTAGCCGAGCGGTCTTAGGCGCTGCAGTCATGGACTGTGCGGCTGGTCCCTACGGAGGTTCGAGTCCTCCCTTGGGCATGGCTGGATGTGTTCGTCCTTAGGATAATTTAGGTTCAATTGTAAGTAGGCTGTTTAGGTTTTTTTTATTGATAACGCCACCTCAGTATGAAAATCACCGGCTGTGCCGTGTGCAGTCTGTGGCTGCTTTCATTGTTGTAATACTCAACCATTGTAGTGTTAGGCAGCTGGCTGTGAACAGCGCGTAACGTTGCGCAGTTGGAGGTGAGCCGCCAGCAGTGGTGGATGTGGGGAGAGAGATGGCGGAGTTTTGTAATTTGTCATGATATCAAGGTAAATATATTGTTTGTTCTCTATTAATATCTTTCATTTGCTAACTATCCCTATCAGTAGTTAGTGCCTTCCATAGTTTGAATCTTTTATTTAGCTGGCAGTAGTGGCGCTTGCTGTATTGCAGTAGTGGGAGTAACCAAGATTTTTGTGAGGTAAGTGATTTCTGAAAAGTACAGGTTAATGTTAGTCAGGGCCATTCTCTTGTAGAGAATTTTGAAAGTCAGATTGCGTTGCGTTAACAAAATATTGTGTGTGGAAAGTCAGATTGCGTTGCGCTATAAATATTGTGTGTCAGGTTAAGGACAGTCGTGTATATTGTTCAAAAGGGGACGTTTCACAATAGTGTGTAAGCTTAGGGACTGATGACCTTAGCAGTTAAGTCCCATAAGATTTCACACACATTTGAACATTTTTGATCCTGCATGTCCGCAAGGGACTGTTCAAGTTGGTGGAGGCTCTGTAATGGTATGGGGCGTGTGTAGTTGGAGCAGTTTGAGACCGCCTAATACGTTTAGATACGACTCTGACAGGTGACACGTACGTAAGCATCCCCTCTGATCACCTGCATCCATTCATGTGCATTGTGCATTGCGAAGGACTTGAGCAATTCCAGCAGGACAATGCGACACCCCACACGTCCAGAACTGCTATAGAGTGGCTCCTGGAACATTCCTCTGAGTTTAAACAGTTCCGCTGGCCACCAAACTCCCCACACATGAACATTAATGAGCATACCTGGGTTGCCTTGCAACGTGCTGTTCAGAAGAGATGTACTCTTACGGATTTATAGACAGCCCTATAGGATTCATTGGGTCAATTCCCTCCAGCACTACTTCAGACATTAGTCAAGTTCATGCCACGTTGTGTTGTGACACTTCTGCGCCGGCCGATGTGGCCGAGCGGTTCTAGGCGCTACAGTCTGGAACCGCGTGACCGATACGGTCGCAGGTTCGAATCCTGCCTCGGGCATGGATGTGTGTGACGTCCTTAGGTTAGTTAGGTTTAAGTAGTTCTAAGTTCTAGGGGACTGATGGCCTCAGCAGTTAAGTCCCATAGTGCTCAGAGCCATTTGACACTTCTGCGTACTCGCGGGAGCATTACACGATATTAGGCAGGTGTACCAGTTTCTTTGGCTCCTCAGTGTAGTTTCCAACTGCTGTGCTAGCTGTGTTCCTCTTCAAAAAATACATTCCACTGACGTCCATTCTCGAACTTTTCAAGGCTGTTATGCACTGTGTCTGAATGAGTGAAAAATCTGAATACACCTTAACGTGCTAATTTAACGGATATTCACTGTTTTCCAAATTCTATGTTGTCGGTCCAATATTCGTAGATTTCACGCAAAACCGCCGAATTTCAATGTCCAATCAATGATATTCTGTATGTATGTCAGCTGTCTCCATTCAGAAATTCTATGGTGACGTCTGATGTGAACGTGGAGCACACAGCTTGGTCGGAGGCCTTAGAAGTGAAATTCTGTTACGTGGTTGGTATCATATGTCATTTGCTGAATGGACAGCTAGGGTGAGGGGAGGGGGTGGATAGATTTGATGTGGAAATTCTGCGATTTATGTGAAAAATTGATTTTTTTGTAGTTTATTCTCCGATTTCAACTCAAGATTCAATGTTGTCGGTGCAATAATTGTTGTAACAAGCACAAGACTACACCTGGACAGGAACTTCACATTTCTTTACGTACAAACTGATGTGGAACATGGGCAGTTCGAATTATCACCCACTTCCGATCGGTTACAGTCATGAAGCGACAGCCCTGAGGCGCGTCGCCGCCAGAGCCACTGTGCGCTCTCCCATGCGGCCTGGAAGTAGAAGGTCTCCGGCCGGTGGATCAGGAGCACGGTCCTGCAGTGGTGGTAGAACATGGATCATACGCACCATACGTGGCCAGCAAGCTCTTTCTTACGTCGTTCTCTTTCAATGGCTACTACTAGAGGCTCTCCACGGCATATTACGTCCAGCAGATGGGGAAGGGTTCTCATGGAGATGGTAGTTCAGTTTTTCGTCTTGAAATGTGTTGTACAACTAGGGTACTGACCATTGCTGTCTTAGAAAATATCATACCTTCCTGTCACATGTGTTTGCTGCGGTTTCGGTGGCTGCAAAATGTTCAAATGTGTGTGAATACCTAAGGGACCAAACTGCTGAGGTCATCGGTCCCTCGTCTTACACACTACTTAAACTAACTTATGCTAAGAACAACACAAACACCCATGCCCGAGGGAGGACTCGAACCTCCGGCGGGAGACGCCGCGCAATTCGCGACATGGTTTGGTGGCTGCAGTTCGAATCGTAAATGAGTATAAATGTGTTTCGTTCTGAAATGTTGTTGCATATAAGAACGCTGAGTTCATAGCGGTACATCCACCCCCTTTTGTATGCACTCTTCCGTTATGTTCCCCCTGTTTATATCTATGTTTCGCCATTTTTTTCCCTCGTGTTGTTTTAAATGACTTCGTGTGCAGTTACCGTCTCACGGCTGAAAAGCAGCGCCTATGCTGCTGCCAGCCCGCCCCGGTTGGGGAACTGAAATTCAATAAAGAAAAACAAATAGCAGTACTAATCTTTGAACGCCATTCTCTCCATCTCGCCTTCCGCATCTCTTCATCTTCCTCGATCTGGATCCTCTGCCATCTCATCAAACTTCCATCCCTCTTAAGCCACATCTCCTACACTGTCCTTCCTATAGATTCCAATCATCGATTGTCTCCCCTCTGATCACCAACCCTAGAATGCTGCGCACCTTCACAAATAGATCCCACCATACTCTCTCTGTCCTCTCCAAACATAACTTAAATCAGCTCCCTCTCCTAGACGATGAAATCCGCAGCAATATTTATCCCCCCCGCCAATTTTAACTCTTCCCCACCAGTCCCACTCCACATCAGGGCTCTTCTCTACTTTCCCTCTTCATCCATCCCCACCCACCATTGCTCTACCCACGCGGCACATGAGTCCTCACTCTCTTCGTTTTCCACTGATTGTATTTCCCACTGTCCACCTCAGCTCCCAACTCTTGTTTTTCCTGTCTAACACACCCTTATCTTTGCAGGTCCTTCAGATTTTAAGTGAAAGTGCAGTGCATCAGTGTTTTTATCAGAAGAATTTTACCTTCCTGTGGTGTCTTTTTAAAATGTGTATATTTCCGTTTTTTAATTGTCCTTGTTTGATTTTTAATTTAAAATAGAAAACAGGTTTTTTTTTTTAAATTCGGTTGGCTGAAGAGCGGAGCACTGTACTGTTGACAGTCCACCCCATGTTCATATGGGGCGAGGAGGACGAAATAACAATAAAGGAAAAAAATAGCAATGCTGGCTGGCATGCAAACGTGGGATGGACTTCCTGTCCTCCCTCCTTTTATCATGCCCCTACAGATCCCTGAACGCCATGCATTCTGCTCAACCTTTCGAATCCCCTTACCCTCCCCCAACTGCATCCTCTACCAACTTATAAAATTACTCTCCCTCCTTTTCCATTTTGAACACCTCCAAATATGCTAAATTACCCATAAACTCGACACTACCCATCCTCCTGCAGTCTGTCGTGTATCTTCGAGCATATTCCCCCCAACACTACACCTCCACACTCTCCACATCCTCTCCCAACGAGACTTTAACAGCCTTCCCTTACCCAAACACGAAATCTGCGCTGATACAGTATATACCCAACCTAACAGATCTAAGAGAACCCACTCCACCTTCCCCAGTCACGGCTCGCTTCCTCTCCTCTCCTCTGCACCCACATCCTGAGGCTTGGTTTATGATGGGTTTATGATGCTGTATAACATATATGCTGGCGAAACTGAAACAACTGTTTAAACAGTGATGTCAGAAGGGAACTACTTAACTTAGGACAGAGAGGAAGGAATTTCACAGTGACCTGACTGCCATGAGGGTCTCTACAGGCAATTGCAATTACAACTACAACTATAACTACAGCTACAACATTATCTCCTGATCACCATGATGGATTCCCAAACTGGATTTTTGAGTTTCGCGTTAGTTCATACTTAGGACAACTGCTTCCACAGTAATGTCGCAGGAGTGGGAAAAACACCACGAAAATTCGAATTTCCCATTTTTTAATTTCCCTCCATTTTATACACAGAGCAATTGGCATTCCTCAGAGGCAACGGGGGGGGGGGGGGGGGAGGGGGAAATCCGATGGCTCATTGATGACCTAATTTGACTAACAACGGCTCTGTTATACTGCGTTTGTATTAAGTACTTTTCACAATTAGTAGTGAAAAGTGACACGTGTGGAAGTGTAGAGGAGGCATGGGTAGCGCCAAACGATAAGTCGTTTGTGTGGAAAAATGTACTTCTGATGTTAAATGTGCATCTGATGTCAAGATCTCTGTCTCTCTCTCTCTCTGTCTCTCTCTGTCTTTCTCTCTCTCTCTGACACCGACACACACACACGTTCTTATTTTTGACTGGGATTTTACTATCCCAGAAACAAAGTATACAAAGAGATGGAAATGTGTCGCAGGAGTTAGCAGTGGACTCGTTTTATTATTTTACGAACAAAACGGTGTGGATTACGTAATTATTTATCTTTTTCCACTGGCTTCGACTCAATTAGGCCTTGTTCAGGTCTGAAAAAAATATCAGCGTCAACTGGTACTCGATGTTACCACCCCTCCCTCCATAGTTATAATATTGCAAAAGCAACGATTCGTAGTTATTCCACTGGCGCTGTAATCCCATATTTTGCTTTGTAGCTTTTGACTCAGTCGATTCAGAACCTCGGTTCCTTATGTCGGTTTGAAATATTAGATCTTGGTCATAGTTCCTGAAATAGTGCAACATCTCCACGGAAACGTCATGAACTTCAACTTTTGCGGGTGAGGACGCAGCTGTATCTACCAGTCACTCACCTCGTGAGGCTGCGTTACAAAGTGGCAAGCAGCAGCTCAACTGTAGGCAGTGTGCGGCTGTCAGACAACTCTCACTTGTGACTGGGAACAAAAAGAGCCACAACCGACGTCGTGTGGGTCACAAAGTCCGTCTGTGTCGAGTACGGCGTGGGCGTGACAGCTTGGTCATCCGTGCTTGTACGTCCCACGTGATTTCCTCTGGGGCGTACTTCAGAGATTCTCATGAATCACGGTGTGAGTCGACTGGAATACTGTGGTTTCTTTATTATTATTTTTCACTGCTATTGCTCAGATGCTGAAGTAAGCCTTTTTAGCTGACGCCACAGGTCTCTTGATTGTCAGGTACCTAAAGGGCATCTCTTCCAGTATAGGTGACAAGTGTGTTTGTACAGTGTGGTGTTTGTGGGGTTGATGACCCTGAGAGAGAAGGTAGAAGGAGAAACCCGACCACGGCACATGGCCTACTCCCCCGCAACAGTGCCAATGGGACCACCGAGCTTAACGTCCCCATAATTGCACATCAAAACTAACCTGAAACTTGCATGCTTTTATTTCATGAACAATTTGAGACGTCAAAAGCAGATTTTCAGCAAATAATAATGGGCAGTGGCAAATGTTATTTTGTTGAATGGGTAATAATCTTAACACTTGTATCAACAATATACAGGGTGAAAAGTATTTAAACCGACAAACTCTGGGAGGTTGTAGGGAACATCAAAACAAATAATTTTCCCTAATGTCATTTTTTCGTATGAGGATTATTTAAATCGGTGGAGGCCGTATTACGATCTTCAGTTGTCAGAGGCCGTACTGCGATCTTCAGTTGTTAGAGGGCGTATTACGCTCTTCAGCTGTAGGCAACTGCTGTCCACCAGTGTAGGAGTCCATTGTCTCTGTTTACTAATGGAGCGATACACCTGGAGTGGGTACACTGATTTAGTTGGTGCGTACTACGTAGCGCACCACAAGCGAAGAGTTGCACAGCGGGTTTATCAACAACAATATCCTAATCGCCGTACCCTGCACCATACAACCTTTGCTGCTGTTTACCAACTTCTGCGTGAGACCGGGTCATTTAGCAGATTGCCTGGACAGGGACGCCGTCGCACGGTAAGAACGCTGCAATTTGAGGAAGCTGTCTTGCAGCATGCGGAGCGGGATCTTTCAATCAGCACTCGTGCAATTGCGCGTAGCATGAGAACGAATCAGACGAATGTAAGAACAGTCCTTCGAGAGCAGTTGTTACGTCCATTTCACTTACAGCGTGTCCACAACCTGGAACCAGTTGATTATCCACCCAGAGCACAGTTTTCGCAGTGGTACCTGGAACA
Source organism: Schistocerca nitens (assembly GCF_023898315.1). Classification (NCBI taxonomy): domain Eukaryota; kingdom Metazoa; phylum Arthropoda; class Insecta; order Orthoptera; family Acrididae; genus Schistocerca; species Schistocerca nitens. The sequence continues at coordinate 129,584,069 of NC_064622.1, forward strand.
GTGTGAAATGCATCCTACATTTCTATCTGTAAGTAGGCTGTTTAGGTTTTTATATTGGTAACGCCATGTAGTGCTCTATATGAAAATCACTGGCTGTGCTGTGTGCAGTCTGTGGCTGGGTGGCATTGTTGTAATATTCGCCATTGTAGTGTTGGGCTGTTGGCTGTTAACAGCGCATAGCGTTGCGCAGTTGGAGGTGAGCCGCCAGCAGTGGTGGATGTGGGGAGAGAAATGGCGACGTTTTGAGAGCTGATGATCTGGACGTGTGTCCATCAGAGACAATACATTTGTAAGACTGGATGTCATGAACTGCTATATATATTATGACTTTTGAACACTATTAAGGTTCTCTATCAAAATCTTTCATTTGCTAACTATGCCTATCAGTAGTTAGTGCCTTCAGTAGTTTGAATCTTTTATTTAGCTGGCAGTAGTGGCGCTCGCTGTATTGCAGTAGTTCGAGTAACGAAGATTTTTGTGAGGTAAGTGATTTATGAAAGGTATAGGTTAATATTAGTCAGAGCCATTCTCTTCTAGGGATTACTGAAAGTCAGATTGCGTAGCGCTAAAAAAAATATTGTGTGTCAGTGTAGTGTTGATCAGAGTAGGTAAAGAGCGAAATGTCTGAGTACGTTCAGTTTTGCTCAGCTGTTTGAAAATCAAATAATGTAAGAGATTTATCAGCACAGTAATTCAATAATTTTTCTAAGGGGACGTTTCACATCCTCTGTGTTGTTTACCGATGAAGCAACGTTCGAGCGTGATGGACTCTTCAACATGCACAATTCGCATGTTTGGCGTGAGAGTAACCCACATGCCACAGTTACTAGCGCTCATCAAGTGCGGTTCTTCGTTAATGTGTGGGTCGGTGTTGTTGGGGACTGTTTAATTTGGCCGTATCTGCTAAATAGGCCATTAAATGGCAGGCACTATTACAATTTTCTCGCCAGAGCATTGCCAGAATTGCTGGAAGACGTCCCGCTCCCTACAAGACAACGCATATGGTTCCAACATGACGGGGCGCCGGCACATTTCAGTCGTCGTGTGCGTCGACTCCTGGACCGACGGTTACCAGAAACGTGGATTGGCAGAGGTGGCCCTGTACCATGGCCTGCTCGATCCCCAGATATGTCCCCTCTGGACTTTTTTGTGTGGGGAGAGATGCGCGACCTTGTTTACGCAACTCCTGTTGCATCAGAAGAGGATCTGGTTGTCCGGATAACAGCAGCAGCAGGAACAATTCAGGATACTCCTGGGGTTTTGCCCGTGTCAGACAAAAAAAAAAAAAAAAAAAGAAAGGCTCTGAGCACTATGGGACTTAACTTCTAAGGTCATCAGTCCCCTAGAACTTAGAACTAGTTAAACCTAACTAACCTAAGGACAACACACACATCCATGCCCGAGGCAGGATTCGAACCTGCGACCGTAGCGGTCGCGCGGTTCCAGACTGTAGCGCCTTTAACCGCTTGGCCACCCTGGCCGGCCGTGTCAGACAGAACATGATCCGACGGTGTAACTTTTGTTTACGCGTCAGTGGAGGTATTTTTGAAAAGTTACTGTAATTGAAATGGGTTGTGTTAATGTGTTGTCTCTTGGTCATACCGGTTTAAATACTCCTCATAGGAAAAAATGACATTAGCGAAAAATATTTGTTTTGATGTCCCCTACAACCTCCCAGAGTTTGTCGGTTGAAATACTTTTCACCCTGTATATAATAAAAACGAGAAAATCAGGAACTTAAAATATGTAATTACTTTTGTGGATTTTAAAAAAGCCTATGACTCAATTGACAGAAATACACTGCTTGGTAGCTTAAAAGAATTGGGACTCGATTCTTAAACAACTGAAATAATTAAAGCAACTTTGATAAATACAAAATCCAAAGTAAAATTTAGGGGAGAGCTCTCAAAATCGTTGGCAATAAAGTCAGGTGTTCGACAAGGAGATGGTTTGTCACCTCTGCTTTTCAATTGTGTGTTAGAGAAGTTAGTTCGAGAATGGAGGAAGGCCATCAATACTATAGGGATTCAACTAGGAAGAAATCCAAACAAGATCACTGTCGACTGTTTACCCTTCGCAGATGACACGGCATTGATTACAGATTCACTAGATGATGCTCAAGAATAAATAAGAGAACTGGAAAAACAATCAGTCAAACTAGGACTACAAATATCCTCTGAAAAAACAAAGTTCATGACGAACATCTGTGACGCTCCTCAAAATATTGCAGTTCACAACAATACAATACATAAAACAGACTCCTTTAAATACCTAGGAGAGTGGGTTACATACAATGCAAAAGAAAAGACAGCTATAGAAACAAGAGTGCACAAAATGGAAAGAGTATTCCATATGACCAAAAACGTTTATAACAAAAAATCCTTGTCCTGGAACACGAAATTAAGACACTACCAAACAGTGGCCAGACCTGAAGCTCTGTATGAGGAAAAAACACTTAAACTAAGAAGAAATAGAGATCTTGAGAAACTAGAGAAGGTCGAAAGAAGAATTTTAAGGAAAATACTGGGAGCTAAAACAAACGATAATCCTGAATACAGGTTAAGACCAAACAGAGAGCTATACTTGAAAACTGAAAAACTAACTGATGTAATGAGGAAGAGAAGACTACAGTTTCAGGACATATATTCAGAATGGATAACAACAGACCAACCAAGCGGGTATTCACATTACTCAATAGCTACACATCCATGTCCGCATGGTTCACAGAGACTGAAAAGGACATGGAAAACACTGGAATTACAATAAACACAATAGAAAACAGAACACAATTCAGAAAGGCAGTTCAAAAGGCAGAATTTCAGGAAAAAAAAACAATTAGACGAAAGTGGACTCAAGAAGAAAGGGAACAATACTCTAAAAGAATTAAGGAAACTTGGAAACTAAGGAAATGTAATACAATGAAGAGTAGCCAAAGCTGATTCATCGTACCCTCCAAATGGGTTATTCGAATATTCGAAAGAGTAATATATATATATATATATATATATATATATATATATATGTGTGTGTGTGTGTGTGTGTGTGTGTGTGAGTGTGATCTATCTTGGATACGATAATATATATATATATATATATATATATATATATATATATATATATAGGGTGAGTCACCTAACATTACCGCAGGATATATTTCGTAAACCAAATCAAATACTGACGAATCGACTCCACAGACCGAACGTGAGGAGAGGGGCTAGTGTAATTGGTTAATACAAACCATACAAAAATGCACGGAAGTATGTTTTTTAACACAAACCTACGTTTTTTTAAATGGAACCCCGTTAGTTTTGCTAGCACATCTGAACATATAAACAAATACGTAATCAGTGCCGTTTGTTGCATTGTAAAATGTTAATTACATCCGGAGATATTGTAACCTAAAGTTGGCGCTTGAGTACCACTCCTCCGCTGTTCGCTCGTGTGTATCGGAGAGCACCGAATTACGTAGGGATCTAAAGGGAACGGTGATGGACCTTAGGTACAGAAGAGACTGGAACAGCACATTACGTCCACATGCTAACACCTTTTCATTGGTCTTTGTGACTGACGCACATGTACATTACCATGAGGGGTGAGGTACACGTACACACGTGGTTTCCGTTTTCAATTACGGAGTGGAATAGAGTGTGCCCCGACATGTCAGGCCAATAGATGTTCAATGTGGTGGCCATCATTTGCTGCACACAATTGCATATCTCTGGCGTAATGAATGTCGTACACGCCGCAGTACATCTGGTGTAATGTCGCCGCAGGCTGTCACAATACGTTGTTTCATATCCTCTGGGGTTGTAGGCACATCACGGTACACATTCTCCTTTAACGTACCCCACAGAAAGAAGTCCAGAGGTGTAAGATCAGGAGAACGGGCTGGCCAATTTATGCGTCCTCTACGTCCTATGAAACGCCCGTCGAACATCCTGTCAAGGGTCATCCTAGTGTTAATTGCGGAATGTGAAGGTGCACCTTCATGCTGATACCACATACGTCGACGCGTTTCCAGTGGGACATTTTCGAGCAACGTTGGCAGATCATTCTGTAGAAACGCGATGTATGTTGCAGCTGTTTGGGCCCCTGCAATGAAGTGAGGACCAATGAGGTGGTCGCCAATGATTCCGCACCATACATTTACAGTCCACGGTCGCTGTCGCTCTACCTGTCTGAGACAGCGAGGATTGTCCACGGGCCAGTAATGCATGTTCCGTAGTAGATTCACTGCCCCGTGGTTTGTGAAACCCGCTTCATCGAACAGGTAGAACTGCAACGCATTCTCTGTTAATGCGCATTGACAGAATTGCACTCGATGATTAAAGTCATCACCATGTAACTGCTGATGTAGCGACACATGAAACGGGTGAAAGCGGTGACGATGCAGTATGCGCATGACACTACTTTGACTCAGTCCACAGGCTCTCGCAATGTCCCGTGTACTCATGTGTGGGTTCATGGCAACAGCAGCTAACACACCAACTGCACCCGCTTCTCCTGTGACGGGCCTGTTACGGACCCGTTTGCGTGCTACGACCATACCTGTTGCATACAGTTGGCGGTAGATGTTTTGCAATGTGCGGCACGTTGGATGCTCTCTGTCCGGGTACCGTTCTGCATACACCCTGCAGGCTTCAGCTGCATTTCGTCGACACTCGCCATAGATGAGTATCATCTCCGCCTTTTCAGAGTTCGAATACACCATGGTCACAGTTCCTACAACACTACACTATCACAGACGTCTGGTAACACGGTGTACTACAGTTGGTCTGCGTGCGGAGACGAATGCAGAATAACAATAGCAGCAAGCGCTACATGCGGACACTGCGACAGCTAGACCAAACCACAACAGTGCACTACAGCCACACTCGTAAACACGGTCGTCATCGTAAAAATGTCCCTGCAGATGCTGCTCGCCGACCGTGGCCCGTGTTTGTTACAACACGCTACTGAACGTCGGAGGTTTCAAGCGTCAACTTTAGATTACAATATCTCCGGATGTAATCAACATTTTACAATGCAACAAACGGCACTGATTACGTATTTGTTTATATGTTCAGATGTGTTAACAAAACTAACGTGGTTCCATTTAAAAAAACGTAGGTGTGTTAAAAAACATACTTCCGTGCATTTTTGTATGGTTTGTATTAAACAATTACACTAGCCCCTCTCCTCAAGTTCGGTCTGTGGATTCGGTTCGTCAGCATTTGATGTGGTTTACGAAATATATCCAGCGGTAACGTTAGGTGCCTCACTCTATATATATATATATATATATATATACTCCTGGAAATGGAAAAAAGAACACATTGACACCGGTGTGTCAGACCCACCATACTTGCTCCGGACACTGCGAGAGGGCTGTACAAGCAATGATCACACGCACGGCACAGCGGACACACCAGGACCCGCGGTGTTGGCCGTCGAATGGCGCTAGCTGCGCAGCATTAGTGCACCGCCGCTGTCAGTGTCAGCCAGTTTGCCGTGGCATATGGAGCTCCATCGCAGTCTTTAACACTGGTAGCATGCCGCGACAGCGTGGACGTGAACCGTATGTGCAGTTGACGGACTTTGAGCGAGGGCGTATAGTGGGCATGCGGGAGGCCGGGTGGACGTACCGCCGAATTGCTCAACACGTGGGGCGTGAGGTCTCCACAGTACATCGATGTTGTCGCCAGTGGTCGGCGGAAGGTGCACGTGCCCGTCGACCTGGGACCGGACCGCAGCGACGCACGGATGCACGCCAAGACCGTAGGATCCTACGCAGTGCCCTAGGGGACCGCACCGCCACTTCCCAGCAAATAAGGGACACTGTTGCTCCTGGGGTATCGGCGAGGACCATTCGCAACCGTCTCCATGAAGCTGGGCTACGGTCCCGCACACCGTTAGGCCGTCTTCCGCTCACGCCCCAACATCGTGCAGCCCGCCTCCAGTGGTGTCGCGACAGGCGTGAATGGAGGGACGAATGGAGACGTGTCGTCTTCAGCGATGAGAGTCGCTTCTGCCTTGGTGCCAATGATGGTCGTATGCGTGTTTGGCGCCGTGCAGGTGAGCGCCACAATCAGGACTGCATACGACCGAGGCACACAGGGCCAACACCCGGCATCATGGTGTGGGGAGCGATCTCCTACACTGGCCGTACACCACTGGTGATCGTCGAGGGGACACTGAATAGTGCACGGTACATCCAAACCGTCATCGAACCCATCGTTCTACCATTCCTAGACCGGCAAGGGAACTTGCTGTTCCAACAGGACAATGCACGTCCGCATGTATCCCGTGCCACCCAACGTGCTCTAGAAGGTGTAAGTCAACTACCCTGGCCAGCAAGCTCTTCGGATCTGTCCCCCATTGAGCATGTTTGGGACTGGATGAAGCGTCGTCTCACGCGGTCTGCACGTCCAGCACGAACGCTGGTCCAACTGAGGCGCCAGGTGGAAATGGCATGGCAAGCCGTTCCACAGGACTACATCCAGCATCTCTACGATCGTCTCCATGGGAGAATAGCAGCCTGCATTGCTGCGAAAGGTGGATATACACTGTACTAGTGCCGACATTGTGCATGCTCTGTTGCCTGTGTCTATGTGCCTGTGGTTCTGTCAGTGTGATCATGTGATGTATCTGACCCCAGGAATGTGTCAATAAAGTTTCCCCTTCCTGGGACAATGAATTCACGGTGTTCTTATTTCAATTTCCAGGAGTATATATATATATATATATATATATATATATATATATATATATATATATATATATATATATATATATATGGAACGACGTCAATGCATGTTTTACAGCATTCCAAAGCCCTTCAAAACATGAGTGCAATGCAAAGCACTTGTCAATGTTGGCGTAAGAACTTCTGGTAAAAATATCGGACACAACATGTTCTAAATCTGAAAGGCATACCGCTAAGGCGACGTAAACCACGCTCTCATGCTGGGCTTCGTCGTTATATCAAGCTTTACTTGTTTCCACAACAGCGGTTTCCTCAAGCATAAGCATGGACGCACATCTGAAATACGCTGTTAGGAAAAAATCCCAACACCAAGAAGGAGTTATGTGTCATAAACGAAAGTTGGTAGGTGTATATCTACATCTGAGAAAGATCATTTCTACTGAAATATCGCGCCAGTTGCATAAGAGTGACGCAAGTAGTGCCACTATGAGGATGCAAATGAAGCATGCTTTAAATATACGAGGTGTGGCTAGAAAAAAACCGGACTACTACTGGTGAAACAATAAAACGATGCAATAAGGCTCAAAGTCGCGTGGCCTGTCACGTGACTCTCGCTCCGCCTACTGCTCGAGTTTCATCTGCCTCCTGCACTCAGTCTGCCCGTGGCGTCTGTTTTAAGTAGTTGACGTTTTGTCTGTGCGTCGGAAAATGTTGAGTGTACAGAAAGAACAGCGTGTTAACATCAAATTTTGTTTCAAACTAGGAAAATCTGCAAGTGAAACGTTTGTAATGTTACAACAAGTGTACGGCGATGATTGTTTATCGCGAACACAAGTGTTTGAGTGGTTTAAACGATTTAAAGATGGCCGCGAAGACACCAGTGATGACACTCGCACTGGCAGACCATTGTCAGCAAAAACTGATGCAAACATTGAAAAAATCGGTAAACTTGTTCGACAAGATCGCCGTTTAACAATCAGAGCAGTGTCTGAGTTAACAGGAGTTGACAAGGAAAGTGTCGAACAAGTTTACCGATTTTTTCAATGTTTGCATCAGTTTTTGCTGACAATGGTCTGCCAGTGCGAGTGTCATCACTGGTGTCTTCGCGGCCATCTTTAAATCGTTTAAACCACTCAAACACTTGTGTTCGCGATAAACAATCATGCCGTACACTTGTTGTAACATTACAAACGTTTCACTTGCAGATTTTCCTAGTTTGAAACAAAATTTGATGTTAACACGCTGTTCTTTCTGTACACTCAACATTTTCCGACGCACAGACAAAACGTCAACTACTTAAAACAGACGCCACGGGCAGACTGAGTGCAGGAGGCAGATGAAACTCGAGCAGTAGGCGGAGCGAGATTCACGTGACAGGCCACGCGACTTTCAGCCTTATTGCATTCGTTTTATTGTTTCACCAGTACTAGTCCGGTTTTTTTCTAGCCACACCTCGTAAGCTGTAACGGTCGCGAGCATTAGTTACCTTTGAGATCGTACTTGCTGAGTTGATATCAGTGAAGAATGCCTTTAAGGCGACAAAGACGCCATTATCAGCACTTCAATGAGTTTGAACGAGTTCGCATAAAAAGGGCTGCGAGAAGTTGGATGTTCCTTCTGCTATCTTGCAGAAAGAGTTGGCAGGACTGCAACCGCTGTACATGATTGCTGGCAGCGGTGGTCACAAAAATGTACGGTCCTAGAATATCAGGCTCCAGACGTGGCACTACCGAGGACGAAGACCATTGTGTTCACCGTATGCCTCTGGCGCATCGTACTGCACGTGCAACAGTGATGTGAGCAGCACTTGGCACCACAGTGAAAGAATGAACTCTTAAAAACCGGTTACTTCAAAGTAATCTCTAAGCCAGACGCCCTACAGCGAGCATTCCACTGATTCAAAACTGTATAGCAACATCAGTCTGCCAACTCTTTCTGCAAGGTCGTAAAAGGAACGTCCAGCTTCTAGTAGCCCTATAACGCGACCTCGTTCAAAACATCCAGCTTCTCGTAGCCCTATTACGCGACCTCTTTCAAAATCAGTGAGGCGCTAATAATGGCGTCTTTGTCGGCTTAGAGGCATTCTACAGTAATATCATGTCACCACGTACGATCTCATTTGCGACTTCAGTAGTGTCAAGCGATAGCTCACTGGAGGGACGGCTGGAAGTCTGTTGTCTTTTCTGATGAAATCTGGTTCTGCCTCGGTGGCACTGATCCACGATTGTTGGTTAGAAGGAGACAGTTGAGGGCCGGCATCCAGCCTGTCTGCGTGGTTGGCACACTGGACATAAATCTTTACTTATGGTGGGAATTCGCATGGCAGCAGGAGCACTCTCGTGGTTATCCCATGCAACTTCATCCAAATTTTGTACATCAATCTCGTGATTCGGTCTGGTTTGCTGCCATTCATGAACAGCATTCTAGGGGGTGTTTTCCAACAGGATAACTCTCGCTCACATAACGCTGACGTAACCCAACATGCTGCACAGTGTGCCGACACGTTGCCTTGGCCTGCTCGTCAGCAGATCTGTCTCCAATCGAGCACATATGGGATATCATGGGACGATAATTCCAGCGTCAACCACAAACAGCATTAACCATCCTCTATTGACCGACCGTCCGCCCTGATAGCTGAGAGGTCAACGTGACGGATTGCCATCCTACGGGCCCGGGTTTGATTCCCGGCTGGGTCGGGGATTTTCTCCGCTCATGGACTGGATGTTGTGCTGTCTTCATCATCATTTCATCCCCATCCGGCGCGCAGGTCGCCCAATGTGGCGTCGAATGTAATAAGACCTGCACCAAAGCGGCCGAACCTGCCCCGCAAAGGACTTTCTGGCCAATGACACGAAACGCTCATTTCCATTGACCGACCAAGTGCAACAGGCTTGTAACTCTATCCCACAAACTGATATCTGGCATCTGTACAAGACAATGCATGCCCATTTGCTTGCTTGCATTCAACATTCTGGCGGCTACACCGGTAATCAATGTACTAGCATTTCACATTTGCAGCAGCTTGTCTCGCTCGTATATTAACCTAAGACGTTGTAATGTTAATCACTAGAGCACTTGCCCGCGAAAGGCAAAGGTCCCGAGTTCGAGTCTCGGTCGGGCACACAGTTTTAATCTGCCAGAAAGTTTCATATCAGCGCACACTCCGCTGCAGAGTGAAAATAACATTCTGGAAACATCCCCCAGGCTGTGGCTAAGCCATGTCTCCGCAATATCCTTTCTTTCAGGAGTGCTAGTTCTGCTAGGTTCGCAGGAGAGCTTCTGTAAAGTTTGGAAGGTAGGAGACGAGGTACTGGCAGAAGTAAAGCTGTGAGTACCGGGAGTGAGTCGTGCTTGGGTAGCTCAGATGGTAGAGCACTTGCCCGCGAAAGGCAAAGGTCCCGAGTTCGAGTCTTGGTTGGGCACACAGTTTTAATCTGCCAGGAAGTTACATAAATATGTTACCTAGACAAATGTATTCTCGATATTTTATTAGTCTAGATTAACTATTTTTTGGTGCTGCATTTTTTTCTGTCAGTGTGGTTTTTCTAAGCCCTTTCTGCTACTCTAGAAGTTAGCATATAGTTATATTCGCAACAATCGTAACTGATCGTGTGCATGTGTCATATGAAGTAGCGCATGAAGAAAGAAATTTTATTTTTGTAGTGATGGATTATCTTCTTGCTATAAGCACGCTGTTACAGAATGACGTTTTGAAGTTGTAGAGGATGACAAAATGGTTCAAATGGTTCTAAGCACTATGGGACTTAATATCTGAGGTCATCAGTCCCCTAGACTTAGAACTACTTAAACCGGACTAACCTAATGACACCACACACATCCATGCCCGAGGCAGGATTCGAACCTGCGACCGCAACAATAGCGCGGTTCCGGACTGAAGCGCCTAGAACCGCTCGGCCACAGCGGCCGGCAGAGGATGACATTTTGAACGTTTTGATATATGGAACCTACAGTCGCAAGCGTGAAATAAAGTATCTTACGAGGAGCTACCATGTGAGATCGTCAATGAACCACACATCTTATCAAATCGTTTGTATGTTGCATGATATTTCAACTTTCTGGACAATACCTTGCTTGAACTTGTGGATGACGTTCCCCTGTGACCGCGCACTAGTTTGTGGTTTGAGAACTATGGCGCTCCAGCGTACTCTGATCGTCGATTCAAGACGTATCTCCCAGACAGCGTCACGCAGAGAGCAATTGGAAGGAGTTGCCCAGTCCTTTGGCCGCCGCCATCCCCTGACCTCAACCGTCATGACCTTTCGCTCCGGTGTCATGAAAGTCCTTAGTGTACTGAACATCGGTAAGAATAGTATCTGACCTTATTGAGCGCACCCTTACAGCGTTTAGGGGAGCGTGGAATCTTACAGAGAGTCAGGCAAAACATGGCTCGTCGTTGCGCATCATACAGCAAAGTTGGTGGTCGTTACATTGAAGATTGCTCTACAGAAGTGAAGCTACGGAGTCGGTTTGCAATACTGTTTGTACTCTGCTGTCAGTAAAAGTTTTTCACATTACATCATTCTGCTGTTTTTACCCTACAGAATGCGCAGACAGTGAATAGTGCTGTAGAAACATTATTGCACATTTCTGTAACACTTTGTATAACCTAGGGTCCTGGCATGAGAGCCCAACTTGGCAGCCACCTTCCCTTTCAGCTTCAGCACAGTTCTCGGATACTTTGGCAAAGTTTCAACGCCACCATTAACAACATATACTGGTCGTTTCAACAGATTTGGAATGCAGTTAAAAAGGTGTCTCACTCAATTTCAAAAAACATACTTCCTTCAGTACGTTTGCTGATACAAGAGTTATGAGTAAGTCTCATGCGATACTATTACGTGGCGCACTCCCTTTTTTCAATTAGTGACAACCTCATTTCTATATCCTGATCTGCTCATGAAATTAAATGCATGATTCATCACATATACAGGGTCCCACACCCTCATAGCAGGTAGGCTGAGGGTGTAAAGTACGTCGATGTACATTGTGTGTCATTCATCGATGACGTCATCAATGACATAATAAATAAGAGTTGTGGGCAAGAAATGTTAATCCATATATACGTTTTTTAGTTTAAGTGACGCCCATACAGTTCGCTGCTTCTCCCGTCTGTCCTCTGAGTAATTACCTCCATTACCAACAGATCACACGCGACTTCGGTTTTGTTATCCCACATCGGTCTAAATTAGAGATCAGAGGTTGGTAACCCACAAATCAAGATGGGTGGTACCAACGAAATATGGGCTATTGCTGGAAGGAAAAGGAGGAGTAAACAGAGGATTGATCTGGAATGTTTAAGTACTAGCGATGACTTATCTGAGGACACAGGAAGAGAATACAATCCATGAAGTAAAGATGACGAGTCAGAAATCAGAAATACAGGACGAAAAATGTCCAAATTCAGTCTCCAGATCGCTTTATTTTATTTCCGTATGATCGGGATCGAGCCAGCTGCCCATCTTCTGATCTGTTACAAAAAATATTTTACAATTATAATTGGTGCAAATTATAAATAAATTAAAATGAAAGTCTATGAAAACTTCATGATTCTTAAGAAATTAGTTACAATACAAATTTGTGCAATCTAGCATTTGTTGCTGTGGTAAAGACCCTCTATGAACCGTGGACCTTGCTGTTGGTGGGTGGCTTGCGTGCCTCAGCGATACAGATAGCCATACCGTAGGTGCAACCACAACAGACGGGTATCTGTTGAAAGGCCAGACAAACGTGTGGTTCCTTAAGAGTGTCAGCAGCCTTGTCAGTAGTTACAGGGGCAACAGTCTGGATGATAGACTGATCTGGCCTTGTAACATCAACCAAAACGGCCTTGCTGTGCTGGTACTGCGAGCGGCCAAATGCAAGGGAAAACTATAGCAGAAACATTTCCGAGGGCTTTCAGCTCTACTGTAGGGTTAAATGATGATGGCATCCTCTTGGGTAAAATACTGCGGAAGTAAAATAGACCCCCGTTCGGATCTCCGAGAGGAGACTGCTCAGGAGGATATCGTCACCAGCAGAAATAAAACTGTCGTTCTGCGGATAGGAGCGTGGAATGTCAGATTCCTTAATCGGGCAGGTACGTTAGAAAATTTAAAAAGGAAAATGGGTGCATTAATGTTAGACATAGTGGTGGCAGGAGGAACAGGACTTCTGGTCAGGCGAACACAGGGTTACAAATACAAAACCAAATGGGGCCAATGCAGGAATAGTTACAGAAATGGAAAAAAAAATAGATGCGGGTAACTACTATGAACGGCATAGTGGGCATTATCGTGTCCAAAACAGCTCACACCCACGACAGTAGTGCAAGTTTATATGCCAACTAACTCCGCATATGAGATTGAAAGAATGTAAGATTAAATAAAAGTACACTACTGGACATTAAAATTGCTACACAAACAAGAAATGCAAATCATAAACGGGTATTCATTGGACAAATATACTAGAACTGACATGTGATTACATTTTCACGCAATTTGGGTGCATAGATCCTGAGAATTCAGTACCCAGAACGACCACCTCTGGCCGTAATAACGGTCTTGATACGCCTGGGCATTGCGTTAAACAGAGCTTCGATTGCGCGTACAGGTACAGCTGCCCATGCAGCTTCAACACGATACCACAGTTCATCAAGAGTAGTGACTGGCGTATTGTGACGAGCCAGTTGCTCGGCCACCATTGATCAGACGTTTTCAATTGGTGAGACATCTGGAGAATGTGCTGGCCAGGGCAGGAGTCGAACATTTTCTGCATCCAGAAAGGCCCGTACAGAACCTGCAACATGCGGTCGTACATTATCCTGCTGAAATGTAGGGTTTCGTAAGGATCGAATGAAGGGTAGAGCCACGGGTCGTCACACATCTGAAATGTAACGTCCACTGTTCAAAGTGCCGTCAATGTGAACAAGAGAGGACCGAGACGTGTAACCAATGGACCCCATACCATCACGCCGGGTGATACGCCAGTATGGCGATGACGAATACACGGTTCCAATGTGCGTTCACCGCGATGTCGCCAAACACGAATGCGACCATCATGATGCTGTAAACAGAACCTGGATTCATCCGAAAAAATGACATTTTGCCATTCGTGCACCCACGTTCGTCGTTGAGTACACCATCGCAGGCGCTCCTGTCTGTGATGCAGCGTCAAGGGTAACCGCAGCCATCGTCTCCGAGCTGACAGCCCATGCGGCTGCAAACGTCGTCGAACTGTTCGTGCAGATGGTTGTTGTCTTACAAACGTCCCCATTTGTTGACTCAGGGATGGAGACGTGCCCGCACGATCTGTTACAGCCATGCGGAAAGGCGCCTGTCATCTCGACTGCTAGTGATACGAGGCCGTTGGGATCCAGCACGGCGTTCCGTATTACCCTCCTGAACCCATCGATTCCATATTCTGCTAACAGTCATTGGATCTCGACCAATGCGAGCAGCAATGTCGAGATACGATAAACCGCAATCGCGATTGGCTATAATCCGACCTTCCTCAAAGTCGGGGTCGTGATGGTACGCTTTTCTTCTCCTTACACGAGGCATCACAACAACCTTTCACCAGGCAGCGCTGGTCAACTGCTGTTTGTGTATGAGAAATCGGCTGGAAACTTTCCTCATGTCAGCACGTTGTAGGTATCGCCACCGGCGCCAACCTTGTGTGAATGCTCTGAAAAGCTAATCATTTGCATATCACAGCATCTTCTTCCTGTCGGTTAAATTTCGCGTTTGTAGCACGTCACCTTTGTGGTGTAGCAATTTTAATGGCCAGTAGTGTAATTATTCATATAGTTAAAAGCACTCCGTCTTCAGGCGACAAGTGGCCCATCGGGACCATGCGACCGCCGTGTCATCCTCACATGAAGATGCGGATAGGAGGGGCGTGTAGTCAGCACACCGCTCTCCCAGTCGTTATGACGGTTTTCTTTGACTGGAGGCGCTACTATTCGGTCGAGTAGCTCCTCAGTTGGCAACACGAGGTTGGGTGCACCCCGAAAAATGGCAACAGCGCATGGCAGCACGGATGGTCACCCACCGAACTGGCGACCACGCTCGACAGCGCTTAACTTCGGTGATCTGACGGGAACCGCTGTATCCACTGCGGCAAGGCCGTTGCCATTCATGTAGTTAAGGGGGATAAAAATTTAACTGTAATGGGGGATTGGAATTTGATATTAGGAAATAGAAGAAAAGGAAAAATTGTAGGTGAATGTGGACTGGGGGGAAGAAATGGAAGAGGGAGTCGTCTGGCAGAATTTTGCACAGAGCACAATTTAATCATCGCGAACACTTGGTTTCAGGATAATGAAGGACGGCCGTCAACATGGAAGAGACCTGGAAACACGGGAAGATTGTTTAACGGCAAGATAGAGATATCGGAACGAGATTTTAAATTGTAAGACAATGTTGAGTCATACCACAATTTATTGGTTATGAACTGTAGATTAAACCTACCTGAATTGCAAAGAGGTAGGACATTAAAGAGATAAGATCCAGATAGGTTGAAAGAAAGTGAAGTTGTTGAGTGTTTCAGAGGGAGAATTAGGCAACGACTGGATAGACCAGGGGAAAGGAAAACAGTAGAAGACAAATGGGTAGCTTTGACACATGAAATAGTAAAGGCAGCAGAGGATCAAATAGGAAAAAAGGCCTAGTAGAAATCCTTGGATGACACTGGAGATACTGAATTTAACTCATGAAAGGAAAAAATATAAAAATACAGCAACTGAAGCAGGTAAAAGAGAATACAAACTTCTAAAAAGTGGGATTGACAGGAAATGCAAAATGGCTAAGTAGAAACGGATAAAGGATAAATGTATGGATTCAGAAACATATTTCAGTAGGTCACAGATAGATACCGCCTATAAGAAAAGGAAAGAGTCCTTTGAGAAAATATCAAGAGCTGAGATGGGAACCAGACATAAGCAAAGGCGGGAAAGGTGGAAGGAGTGTACAGAATGTCTATACAAGGGAGATGACGGCAATATAACTGAAAGAGGACGTAGGTGGAGGTGATACGAAATAAGGTAAGAATTTTACAACGTACTGAAGTTGAAACAAGGACCTGGGAGTAGACAAAATTCCGTCAGAACTATTGATAGTCCTGGGACAGACAGCCATGACATAATTCTTCCATGTGGTGTGCAAGATGTATGAGAGAGGCGAAATACCCTCAGACTTCAAGTTAAAGAAAGACAAACGTACGTTTATAGTATCGGTAGACTTAGAGACAACTTTTCAAAATATTGACCTGAATGCTCTCTTTGCAATTTTGAAGGTAGTAGGGCTGAAATACAGAGAATGAAAGGATATGTACAATTTGTACAGAAACCAGACAGCAGTTATAAGAGTCGAGGGGCTTGAAAGGGAAGCAGTGGTTGAGGTGAGGCAGGATTGTAACTTATCCCCAACGTTACTTAATCTGTTCATTGAACAAGACGTAAACGGAAACAAAGAAAAATTTTGAGTAGGAATTAAAGTCTTGAGAGAAGAAGTAAAAACTTTAAGGTTCATCGATGACATTGTATTTCTGTCAGAGACAGTAAAGGACTTGGAAGAGCAGTTAAACGGAATAGACAGTGTCTTGAAAGGAAGATATAAGATGAATATCAACAAAATCAAAACAAGAGTAAGGGAATGTAGTCGAATTAACTCAGGTGATACTGAGAGGAAACGAGACACTTAAAACAGTAAATGAGTTTTGCTATTTGGGTAGCAAAATAACTGATGATGACTGAGGTCGAGAGAATGTAAAAGATACACGGGAAATGGCAAGAAAATCGTTTGCTAAGAAAAGAAATTGGTTAATATCGAATATAGATTTAAATGTAAGGAATTCTTTTATGAAAGTATTTGTATGGAGTGTAGCCATGTGTGTAGGTGAAACATGGAGGATAAACAGGCTAGGCAAGAAGAGAATAGAAGCTTCTGAAATGTGGGGCTACAGAAGAATGCTGAAGATTAGGTGACTGCGTCACGTAACTAATGAGAAGGTACTGAATAGAACTGGGGAGAAAAGAAATTTATGGTACAACCCGACTAGAATGATGTGAGATCAGTCGATAGGACACGTCAAGGTATCACCAATATAGTAGTGGAGGGAAGTGCAGAGGGTGAAAATTGTTGAGGGAGGCCAAAAGTTAAATACAATAAGAAGACTCAGAAGGACGTTAGTTGCAATAGCTATTCGGAGACGAAGAGGCTTGCACAGGATAGTGTAGCATGGAGAACCGTATCAAACGAGTCTTCGGACTGAAGGCTACAACAACTACAACAACAACAGGAGAGGTAAGTATCACTGGTGTTCATTGTCATAAATAATGTTGGATGCCATCTTTTATTCCAGAAAATCTAATTTGTTTTCTAAGTAGTGTGTTTAGTGCAAAAAGTGTATCATAATCAGTTGTTTGTGATGAATTTTATTTCTAGAATCAATAGAACTTATGAAGTTTAACTAGGTACACAAATGCACAACGACGGTGTGGGTAACCGACTTTTGCATTCTTGCATCTAGCACCTCAGTGGGTTAGCAAGGTTTTCATGTCACGAATTTGGGAAATTGTTGAGATATGCGTAGCGTAAAAGGTTTCTTCGGGTTTCTGATGTACTAAAAACGAAATGTAGCAGTATAGCATATACTACAGGAACACAAACTGGTGATCTACAGCCAAGTCAACAAACCATCAGTAACTGGGCAGTAGAAAACTAGTGCTCAGGTGGTGTTGCAACCAAGGAAAGGAACTGAACCAGAGGAAAATAAACAAGAGCTTACGCAATAATGGTAAAATACGAGGATCATAGAATTACATACCTTACAAACACATACCATGTAACAGTAACAATTTTGTGTGGATAAATATCATTTCAAACTATATATCCATTTATGCTTTGAAATATTATGTGACATTTTGCGTCATTACAGGAAGGGTGTATTAATACAGCCAAGAGACAAATGGGAAAACTGTCGTTATTAACTTGTTTCTACGTGTCGAGTAATGAAATCAGAGTTAAATTATTTTCAGTTTTCTGTGAACTTGGCAAGTATGATCTCCAAAATGGTTACGCCCAGGGTCGATTTAACGTAGTAAATGTCCTGGATTCCGAAATTTTCTGGCAGTAATCCAATATATGGTTACCTACCGTTACAGATTTACAGTAATTGCTGATATCTTATGTTCTCCACTTGTATCCAGTTTTTTCATTATTGATGTTTAATGTAAGATGGAAGTCTTACCTGAACTTCTGCAATAGCTTCGTCGTTTTCTAGTAGCAGTTTGTATGTCTCCTTTGAGACATTTTTTTAATATACTTCATTCCATTTCAAGTTCTTTTTTATGCGCATAATACATTAACTGCACTTAAAGACATAATTTCTTTAACTGGGAACACGTTAAGTCTGTGCGATACATTAACTGTTTTTCCTAGGACTTGTGGAATAATATCGTTTGTGACTACCATTACTGATTCGGCAATATCTGTGTCTGATGGTATTGTGTAGAATACTTTCCCGTATTGTCAGAAATAGTTCTTTCCCACATTAATATAGTATTTCTGAATAATACTTATGTCTCTCTATTAGAGTTTGTTTGAAGAACCTCCTTGTAGCTTACAGGTAAACAATCAAAACTGTCTTCAGACA
The DNA here is from genome assembly GCF_023898315.1 of Schistocerca nitens. NCBI lineage: Eukaryota > Metazoa > Arthropoda > Insecta > Orthoptera > Acrididae > Schistocerca > Schistocerca nitens. Next base: position 129,602,406 of record NC_064622.1, read on the forward strand.
GAACATTTTTCTCTACAATATTAGATATTTATGAATTGGGACTAGTTCCCCCAAATAATGTTATTCCAAAAGTACTATGAAAAACAATGTATCAAAAAACTTAAAGCATTTCCTACTAAAGATAATAGTACTTTAAGTGCAGTTAGTGTGTTGTGTGTACGAAAAACAAAACTGGAAATGGAAGAGACTGAAAACAAAAGCGAAAAGTGGAGTATATGGCAAAAACAGTTACCACAATGGAGGAATATAAGCTTCTACTGGAAAAAGAAGAAGCCATTACAGGTGTACAGGCAAAGCTACATATTACATTAAACCCAGAGTCGGAAGAAACTGGATACAAGCGGAGAACATAAGATATCAGCAATTTGCTTAAATAGCAATGATTAGTGACCATATGTTGGTGTGCTGCCAAAAAATGTCGGAATCAAGAACGTTTAATAGACTGAATGACACAGGAGAAATCTGGTTATAAAGCTCCGTCTAGATCTGCTTAAAAAGGATGCTTATATTGTATCTAAGTGTCGAGCTCTGGATGTTATGCACCTAGCTACAGTGCTAGTGGCATAAGAAGATTTCAATGCAATTTGTTTGGAAAAATTGTAAACCTTAATTTCTACATGGAAATTTCATAAGAATGTGAAGCAGATGATTTACCAGCATACATCCAGGACGATGTGGGGCTTTTAACAACAACATTATGCAAGAAATAAGAGGCAAAATTAAAATTCGTGAATACTCTCAGCAAGAAGAAACGCAAGAAGGAAGAAAAGTAATTGTTAAAGTCACAAAGACAGTTTACAGGAAAAAAATGAGGTATGTATTACAATTCGATAACATTCCTTCTTTATAATTGTCAAATTACTGGCTTGAGAAAGAAATACATGATTCAGCTGTAAATTTAAAATTATTAGTCAAAAACTAAGCTAGATGTTATTAAAACCATGCTGAACAAAACTAAAGGAAGAGTTGTTTTTTCAGTGTAATTGCATATGCAAAAATTAATACTACTTTTTGTACATGTATACTTGTTTTGGTCTTCTCTACACAGTCAAATATCCAACATGAGTCTCCTATTTACGACAAGCTACATGTGTGACTTTTTAATAGAAAAAGGAGGGAGGGAAGGGGTGTGATCTTGAAAAGTAGTTGAAACTAAGTAGTTGAAAATATAGTGACATTCGTTTCTTATCTACATGATGCCATCGATGATGTCCTTGAAAATCCGGAAAAAACGCAGAACACCCTCAGGCTACCTATTCTTCATTCCATATAACTGCACAAATGGTTCAAATGGCTCTGAGCACTATGGGACTTAACATCTGAGGTCATCAGTCCCCTAGAACTTAGAACTACTTGAACCTAACTAACCTAAAGACATCACACACATCCATGCCCGAGGCAGGATTGGAACCTGCGACCGTAGCAGTTGCGCGGTTCCAGACTGAAGCGCCTAGAACCGCTCGGCCACAACGACCGGCTAACTGCACAGATACTTGGTTTTTACCAAAGGACTTTGGAGTAAAGTCTGCTGCTCAGGGTATGCAATCATTTCTCCCGCTTTCCGCTGAAATAACTACTGGTTGTGAAAATTTTTTCCAAGCTATGGTTTGCACTGGCTACCTCCGAGTCAAGTACCACTGAATGAGGGTGCATCACCCACTTCAGCTACAGGGAATGATATGCGCGGATATGTAATTAGAAACACATTGTGCTTCTTTAAAATTCCGTCTTCGTGCGGACACTTGTTTAACGGAAGATGTATGCAGTGTGTATCCAGGAACAACAGAAACCAACAGAATGAAGCTATTTTGCGAGCGGATGACATCTTGAAGATGCCATCGTTATCTGGTATTATTATTATTAGTTTGTGGTTCAGTGGCCGAGTGCAAGTGTTTCACCTGGACAGCACTTCAGCGACTTGAGTGACTCTAACCTACGCCAGCTATCCCACCGGGGAAAGGTCACCTACAGTTTAATCCAGAATCCGAACTGTGTGTCATTTCTGGTAACTGCACACATAGGTGATAGATGAAGTTTAGATTAATGGTAGACTGAAAATTTTGGTGGTCTGGCTTGGATTCAATGCCACGACCTTTCGCTATCCAGGCACACATTTTTGCATTAGACAACCAGGCCCATCTGATGATCTGCTAAGATTCGTTTTAAATTAGTTCATCCTATACATCTTATGAAGAACAAGACGTTCAAAACCAGCGGTGGCAAGAAACTATAAAATATTTGAAAAATATGTCACCAGGTGAAACGTGTCACTGCAGTAGGCCTCTTCTCTTTGCTTTCTGAGATACATCATTATTCCAACTAGAGACATTTTACACGCAAATTAGAGTCAGTCTGGCGTGCAAATCAGTTGCATTTCGAGTCGAAATCGGGGAGAGTACACAAATGCAGATTTATTTGCAACTGCAATACTACAACAGTGAGTGCATAGGAGTTGTCTTCCTTTTGTTCGATCTCGACGCTTGAATATACTACATTGCATGTACTATGTAAGGGTAAGACAATTTCTGATTGCTGTGCCAGCCACAGAGCAACAAGGGCTGTTCAGCAGAGGAACTCCTCCTTGGTGGTTAGTAGGCGGGGAAAGAGTCGGCCTCTGATGCTGGAGATGGCCGTTTATTGTGCTTCATCCACTTCCTGGATATGCTTTAAAACCAGGCGCACTCTGTAACATATTTCTGCTTAGGACGACCAGTGAAACCTTTCTCTGGTGGAAAGAGGATTTGGTAAATGTGGCCAATTTTTGAGCGATTTTAAAGAAAATCTGTCTAGGGGAAATACCGATCTGAAAAGCTTCCTAACAAACACGAGCAGTCCCTGGGATTGACTGTCACAAGCTTCGGCCCTCTGTTCGGCATCTAGCCCAACACTCTTCTCTTTTTTCTCTCTCTGTAAAACGGCGCGTAAAAAGGAACCAAATATATGACTGCTGCACTTGATCGAAAGGGCTGCATTTTCCCTTCGATGGCGGTAGTACAGTGGCGCCATATTAATTTTTCATTTTTGGAACAAAAATGTTGCTTTCTGCTTGGTAGTTGCTGCTTAGGACACGGAAAACATCCGCAGACCTGACGCGCACTGCGCTTACAACTTCACTGCGGATTCTGCTCTTAATGAGATTACTTCAGGCTGCGTTTGCAGGGAGGACGCTTCGGCCTGTTTGCAGCAGAGTCACGCCACGTTTTACATTCGTTAGAGACACTTGAGCTGGTAGTTGATTGCTGGAGACACAACAGCGTTGTTACAGTCTGCAAAAACCAGTTCAATAAGTTTCGGCCACTGAGGAATCGTATATACGATTGGAGTTAGCCCCCTCAGCGTTTGTTAAGGCCTAAAGATGGTGTATTGAAGCACCAAAACTAACAACCATTCAAGATGTTTCAAAAAGGACTTTACATATTTGAAAATTCATATAAATAAATTCATAATGCCTGCAAAGGTGATTATAGTGTCAATTTGTAGGAAAATACATCAGGTTTTGTCTCGCGTAGTTCGGTAGTTCCGAATCGCACCGTAAGGACTGCTAGCGGCAGTTGCTTTAAAGATGGCTGCCTTCACTAGACCCGAGTATGCTAGCTGTGTGTTTTCGTTCGAAGAATCGAAGTCGGCGACAACAGCGCAGCGTAATATCCGTGCCCAAGTACGCTAAAGATCCTCCTAGTAGGCCTACAATTTATGAGTGGCATAAATGTTTTGTAGAAATGGGGTGCTCGGTAAGATATGGGAAATCATCAGGTCGTCCAAGCACATCTGACGACGTCGTTGAGCGAGTGAGACAACTTTTTGTAAACAGCCCTACAAAATCGACCCTACGTACAACTGCAAATCCCACATACGACTGTTTGGCGTGTGTTGAGCAACTGTTTGCATTTGAAACTGCACAGATTGACGATCGTACAAGCAATAAAAGACAATGATAAAATTGCTCGCTGGAACTTCTGTGCGAATATGTTAAATCGATTACATGAGGATGAACATTTCTTGGAGAAAATCATCTTTTTTTATGAGTCGACTTTTAACTTAAGTGGCAAGGTTAACACACATAATTGTAGTATTTGGGGCAGTGAAAATCCTCATCAAACATTGCAACATGTTCGTGGTAGCTCTAAACTGAACGTTTTTTGTGCAGTGAGCAAGAACAAAGTGTACGGCCCCATTTCTTTCGTGAGAGAACCATCAACGGGATATTGTACCTGGATATGTTACAAGAATTTTTGATACCACAGATCGATAAGGATGACCAAGAACGAGATGTTTACTTCATGCAAGGTGGTGCACCACCCCATTACTTGGCTGGATTGGCCACGATGTGCCAATTGCATGGCCCCCACGTTCCCCAGACCTGACAACTCGTTATTTTTTATGGGCATTCATCGAGGATGTCGTGTTTGTACCTCCGCCTTCTCTGCCTGAACTTAGAGCAAGAATTTACGCCCCCACTGAACAAGTTACACCTGCGATGCTACAGTGAGTTTGGGAAGAAATTGACTTCCGATGGGATGTATGCAGGATAACCAAGGGAAGCCACATACATCTTTAGTTTAAGGAAAAAAGAACTTGTGTTTTCCTACAAAAAACATTAAATCCAGCTCTATGTCTTATTTCTATAAATTTATACGAATTTTTAAAGTTGCAAAGTCCTTTTTGTAACACCCTGTATAATAAACAAGATCTTTAGGACGGATGTAGTGCTCCGTCAACAAAGAATGTTCCCAGCTGCATGAGGAACCCGAAGTTTAATAAAACGGAGCGGCGATTTCCTCAGCATACTTCTGGACGACGCAGCAGCATACAGGCGCAGTTAACAAGCCTTCGGCACCTCCCGCAATCAGAGCATTCACACTGCAACGATGCTGAGACTTACAGGCAGTACTGGCGGAATAGGTCACGATGAATTTAATAGCCACCGCTAATTTCGCAATCAGGCTCTGCCTGGTCACTGGGGCTGACGGAGTGTCATAACCACTTTACTTACATTTCAGGCATGAATGCCCTGTTGCCGAGTCGCGACTTTGAGTCAGTTAAATATGTTAGAGAGCTCAACTTACCATCACGTCCCGAACTTTGCCAAGCATAAATCACTCCAATTTTATCTTTTTTGTGTTTAATATCTTTGTCGTTCCATATGAAGATATTTAAATGAATTACTTGACAATATTTCTAGCGAAATTAACTTGTGCTAATATACTTTGGAATTTTTCGTAACTTTGAAATTCATTTCATAGGTAGTGCATAATTAAGGAAACTATGTAATTACACCCACCCATTGATCCATTGCTGGGTTGAAAATTAGCGTTTATTAACTCTGCTACGCTGAATTTAACTATCGTGGTTCCCTGGCGGAAAGATCTAGACAGATAACTAACCAGTATCACTTCTCACTTTATTCAATAGCGAGGGGGATATCGCACAGTTTAGTTGTGGAAATACTTCCGCGTATTTGTGTGTGTGTGCATGTTGCTGCAGAAAATCTGTATGTTCAGATTTCACTAACTTGTTAAATCGTGCTTGGCATTCGGCGAAAATTGCTTTTCTTCAACATCACTGCCGTAAAAATGCGCAGACTATTGACGGCATCGTCATCCCAAGGAACCTCCACGACAATCAGTGAACGTCACATGAACAGCACAATATAATTTTAGAGATGAACAGACATCTGCTGAAAGCCTGTCTGTTCAAAACCGGTAATGACGCTACTTCTTCTTAATAAACAGTATTACTAATAGTGAAAGTTTACCGTTTTACCCTTCTCGTAGGAATGAATCTGTATCTTCAAACTGCTACGATCTCGCCAAGTCAGTTTTCGACAAAGTAGCATTTCTATTTTATTACTTTTGCTATTGTCAAGATTCACAAATGAAAAAAGAAAACAAAACAAAAAAATGTCAACTGATAATTGTTCATTTGTACAATTTTCCTTTCGCTGTCTTGATTATATATTAGTTTGTCTTATTGCAATCGATTTTAAAGCTTAGTTACATTTTCTACAATGATCTTCCATTTGTTATTAAAATTGGTATGCTCTAGAGGCAGATACTGCGCTATCGTCATCAAGTGGGTTAGATATGTTCGCTCGATCCTGTTGAAATCTGATCGAAGCTGTAAGATTGATGCATATGTTTTTCTGTATAATAAAGTAGGCTGAATCACTGTTTTTTTTTTTTGTATCTATGATAAATTTTGTTGACACTGAGTCATAAGCTTTATCCAAATCCTTAAATATATGGCAGAGTGATAGCTATAGACGTATAACACTCCTAAGCACAGCTTATAAGATCTTCACAAGTATTTTAAACGAAAGGATACAGAAGCGTGCAGAAGGAATACTAGGGGAATAGTGTGGCTTTCGATCAAACAGAGGAACAACTGATCAAATATTTGTGATAAGACAAGTGATGGAAAAGTTCTATGAATGTGATACAGGTCTGGATTTCCTACTCATCGACTTCAAACAAGCCTTTGACAGCAAGAACTATACAGAGTACTGAAAGAAGTTGGTATATGTGTTAAATTAATGAGACTAATCAGAATAACAATGACAGAGAGAAGAGCAAAAATAAAGGTCCTTAGCAGAACACGTGAAAGCTTTGACTTTAACAAAGGCGTGAAGCTAGTGATAGTCTCTCCACTGTCCTATTCAATATAGCCCTGCATAGAGAAGTAAATAAAATCAACAAAAGAGGCACAATATATGTGCATACGCTTATGACATTGCTATAGTAGGAAGAAATACCAATACACTCCTAGAAACATACCGCGCAACGGAAACAGAAGCCTTAAAAATTGGCCTCATAGTAAATGAAAACAAAACAAAATATATGGTAATGTCACAATCTGAGGCCAGAAGAACCCCTAAAAACCTAAACATCAATGGGAAATGCTTCAAAGGAGTGTCCTTTTTTAACTACTTGGGAGCCCTAATAACAAATGATAACAGCATTGGCAAGGCTATAAGAGAAAGAATACAAGCAGGAAACAGAGCTTACTTTGCAAATACGCAACTTTTCAAAAATAGCCTTGTTAAAAGGAAAACAAAACTGCTAATATATAATTCCCTAGTCCACCCAGTTATCACATACGGGTCAGAGGCATGGACGTTGACAGAACACGATAAAAATGCACTAAGAACCACTGAGCGGAAAATACTACGCAAAATCTATGGGCCGATAAGGGAGGAAGAAGGCTGGAGAATGCGTTACAGTGCCGAATTACGAGAGTTAATACAAGGCAAGGACACACTAAAACTGTGAAATCACAGCGAATACGATGGCTAGGACTCTTGGAGAGAATGGCAGAGGATAGAATTTCAAAGAAAATGATGGAAGGTGTGATCCATTCAGCTAGGCAAACAGGGAGACCTAGAAGAAGATGGATCGGCGACGTAATAATGGATATCACCAGTATGGCAGTCTGGGAGTGGAAAACATCAAATAACTGAGAAATGTGGAGGAAGATTGGTGAAGAAGCCAAGGATCACCAAGGGCTATAGCGCTGCTGAAGAAGAAGAAAAAGGTAACTGTTACCATTTGGCCAGTTCTGGAGTTTAATGTTTCAGAAATGTTCCATAAACATGTGCTATTTTTTCGTTTCCCCCATTCCAGGATTTTTAAAATCTTCGTGTTGTGGTGGTAAGAACAGTTTCTGTGATGTGAAATCTATTTTGTCAACTCCTCTCCTGAACTCTGCCAAAAGCCTGAACAAACATCGACTGCAGTGCGGGCTGCTTTGAGATGTGCAGGTACATATTCATTGAGCTTGTGGAAGCTACCGACAGGGATATAGGGAATGGCGACTCCAGTGCCATGGTCAGCTGTGCTAGGTTTCTCGGCTGGTGATCCAAGGCGCGAATAGTTCCATCGAGCTGGTCCCACAGATTCTAGATGGGGTTTCAGTCTGGTGAGTTTGGTAGCCCAGGGATCACGATAAACTCACCCTACAACTCTTCCAACCAGTCACGTACACTGCGAGCTGTGTGAATCGGTGCATTACCCTTTTCGTAGATGCCACTGTGCCGAGGGAACAAAAACTGCATTTGTGGTTTGATATGGTCCCTAAAGACAGATGCATCATTTTGTTGGTCCACTGTGTCTTCCAGAATGACGAGATCACCCTGGAAATGCGACGAAAACATTCCCCAGTCCATAACGCTTACCCTTTCGGAATGGACCCATCTGATGTTGCAGGGTGTTTGCTTTCAGACGTTGCATGCCATACACACCATCAGCCATTTGTCCTATGGAGCAAAAGACGCGATTCATCTCAAAAGGCCACTCACTGGGTGTCCAGTTGCGATACTGCAGTGCGAAAAGAAGCCTGAGGGCTTGCCGAAAAGTAATGGCTCCGAAATTTTTTATGCGAAAATCCTTGAGTCTTTTAAATAAAACAAACTTTATTAACGTCTAGATCTTTATTCTTCATGTCTACATATTTATTTCTCAATGTATTGTACTGTATGTTTACCGGGGACCTAGAAACAAGGGAGAGGCTCCATCCCCGCCGCACCTGCTGTGGTCCACAACCCCAGACTACCGCAGTCCACTTCACCCCTCTGCCGCCCCACACTGAACCACTCTTTCAGGGTTATTGTGCGGTTCGGCCCCCAGTGGAACCCCCCCCTTGGGAACGTCTCACAGCAGACGAATGTAGCCCGCATCTCGTGGTCGTGCGGTAGCGTTCTCGCTTCCCACGCCCGGGTTCCCGGGTTCGATTCCCGGCGGGGTCGGGGATTTTCTCTGCCTCGTGATGGCTGGGTGTTGTGTGCTGTCCTTAGGTTAGTTAGGTTTAAGTAGTTCTAAGTTCTAGGGGACTTATGACCACAGCAGTTGAGTCCCATAGTGCTCAGAGCCATTTGAACCATTTGAACCAGACGAATGTAACCCCTATGTTTGCGTGGTAGAGTAATAATGTTGGCGTACGCGTACGTGAAGAACTTGTTCGTGCAGCAATCGCCGACATAGATTTCTCAACGTAGTGACCCTGGCGACGAACCAGGCACCTATTGTGGTAGCCTGTTGATCGATGCACGTCTATTCGCCCGCACATACTCCGCAGCTGTCATTCACATCTGTCATCTACGACCCGTAGTGGACTAGTTGCCGCGGCGCCGGTTTTGTATGGCGCCATTTTGCTATGCACGTTACACTTTAGCAATGGCGGCATGCGGACAGTTTACAAACTTAGATGTTTCGAAAACGCTTCCACACTTGGCCCGAAAGCCAAAGATCATACCCTGTTTACGCCAGATAAATCGCTCCGTTTCCGCATTACAACGACTGTAGTGTTCTCCACGTTCTACCGACGCGCTTTAAATACGAGCCATTACTAGCACTGCCATCTACCGTCTGTGAGTGGTTACCGCATATTGACTTCGCACATAGGTGATGGTTACATTAGAGGAGACTGCCTACACTACGCTTGTCCATCCTCTGTTACAATACTGCTGTGCGGTGTGGGGTCCTTACCAGATAGGACTGACGGAGTACATCAAAAAAGTTCAAAGAAAGGCAGCACGTTTTGCATTATCGCAAAATATGGAAGAGTGCGTCACAGAAATGATACAAGATTTGGGCTGGACATCATTAAAAGACAGGCGTTTTTCGTTGCGACGCAATCTTCTCACGAAATTGCAATCACCAACTTTCTTCTCCGAATGCGAAAATATTTTTGTTGACTCCGACCAATATACGGAGGAACGATCACTACGATAAAATAAGGGAAATCAGAGCTCGTACGGAAAGATATCGGTGTTCATTCTTTTCGCGCGCTATACGAGATTGGAATAATATAGAATTGTGAAGGTGGTTCGATGAACCCTCTGCCAGGCACTTATATGTCATTTCCAGAGTATCCATGTAGATGTAGATGTAGGTGTGACTTGGACCATGCACACTTCTGGAATAACCGTAGGAAGGTCTATGAGCAGAATTATGTACGCATTTAAGGATAAACGCACTGCCAATTACTTATGTAATCATTAGTTTCGAGATGAGTTCGAAAGGCTGTGTTTGTCTGTTATTTCTGGCACTATCTGTTATTTCAAATTTGCCGGAACACGATGTTTCTCTGTGTTGAAAATTCAAATTATTGTACACAGACACATCGAAAAGTGTTTCGTTCCAAGACATGGGGAGCGTGAATTATATTTGAAAAATACCGTATTTACTTTCATTCCACAGACAAGCAGTCTGTAATACTATGCACAGCAGCTATAGCACTTCGCTTTCGCTGTCTTCTGTAGACGATTCATATTTAAAATACGAAGAATTAAATGAACATCCGTAACCACTGTACCTGGCTGCCGAGACAGTGGTAATTTACGTGTGTGTTGCGTTTGCGTGAATGTGTGTGTGTGTGTGTGTGTGTGTGTGTGTGTGTGTGTGTGTCTAATTCACAAGGAGGTCTTTTGGCAGAAAGCTTACTTGTTTAGCAGTCTTTTTGTTGTGTCTGTCTGCAACTCAACATCTCCCCTATACTCGTATGGTGAGTAGCTATCTAATCTTTTCAGAATATTGTCATTGTTCCATCCCGGATTTTGCATTGTTTGAAGAAGTAAATAAAGTTCCACACACAAAATACAGTTTATAATTTTTTTTAAACAAATCTTACACTTTGTCAAAAATTTATTAACTTTCTTTATTATCTTTTGAAAATCTACTGAGATAAAGCAAATTTAAATTCCTTTTGTCGAATCTATTTAACAAAGTAAGAGAAATTTCTTTCACACACAGTCACAGAATACAATTCTAAGCATTACTGGTATCTTCAGAAATTGCTTGCCACCTGTGGTGAATACATTCTGAAGCCAGTAAAATCGGTAACAATAATAAGAATACTATGTGACTGTCTCTACCAAACAATGAAAACAAAATTACATGGAGATTCAGTAAGACTCTATCTTCTATGTGAATGAATATACACTGAAGGTCCAAAGTGGTATAGGCATGTGTATTCAAACACAGAGGCATGTAAACAGCAAGAACACGGTGCTACGTTCGGCAACGCTTATATGAGACAAGTGTCTGACGCAGTTGTTACATCAATTACTGCTGCTACAATGGCAAATTAACAAGATTTAAGTGTTATAGTCGGCGCACGAGCGATAGGATACACCTTATTTTTAAATTATTGTTAGTGGCAAAATAACTATTTTTCTATTTTCATGACATATAGGTTCTCCAAAAGTCTATAACATTCGTTTCTGTGATATTTCCTATTCTGGCATTGAAATCACCCATCATAATAATGTGGTTAGTAGCAGTGCATTTATTCATAGTCTTCTGTAGTTCTTCATAGATGGTTCTAGACTCATCCATTTTTCCTTCTTCTGGTGTATATACGCTTATAATGGTGGCCTTGCCTCTACTCAGTTTCAGTCTGACTGTGAATATTCTTTCGCTTATATATTTACAATCTTTGATCTCTTTTTCCCATCTCTTATGCAGGAGTAATGGCACAATTTTGCTTGGTCTTTCATTTTGTGTGGCACCACTATAGAACATACTGTAATCGCCTACATATTTACTACCTCTCATTTTCATTTTCGTTTTTGTGGTTGCTACAGAATTGGTATTCATATCTTTCAGTGTATTTGCTAGTTCTATCTCTTTTTTGGGAAACTCCTCTGACGCTCCAGTTTGCCACTTTGATGTATCCGTTGATCCATTTTCGTTGTCCTTTTTCATAGCTTTGACTTTGATCTTTGAGATCATCCTGTTTCCGAGGCTCCTTGGGGTACTAGGAGTAGTGTGTGTTTTCCGACAGTTGGTTACCAGCCACCTGCTGAACCCCCTTTGTAGGAGATCCAGGGAAGTTGTCCGAGTAACACGCATGACATGTAATACCACAATCGATACTGAGCACAGAATAAAACATTCGGAGGCATTACTCTTCAGCACGCCCTCCTAGAAACTTGGGGGAAATTTGAACTAAATTGTCGTTCATTCAATAACCAACGCTTATCGAGGCGAGATGGCGAAAACATAGCAAAAAAAGCCCGTTTGCGGTAAACGAGTGTAATTCAGTTTCAGCTGCGTGGCGTGATCTCCGTGAATACGTCCCTACACCCCTCATAGCTCAAAGCATTCGATGATGGTACCATCATGTAACATCCACTCGATAAATTTTTGGCTACAGTGCGACGAGAGGAAATTATGCCTCTAACAGTTATAAACATTAACTATTCGACATATGAAAAAATAGTGAATTAATTATTTATATAATATTCTATTATATAATTGGACATATCGATGTGTATCATACAAAGACAATGATAATTGTAAATTCCTTTTATGATCTGCGTTTGTCTTCCTTTGTTTTTACCTTTTGTAGATTGCGGACGCATATCAAACTGAGGTCTGTTAAGAAATTGTAATTATTTGTTAATTATTACTTGAAATAATGATTATTATAAATATGAGTGAATAATTATTTGTAACTTTAATCCCTCTCTCAGTAAGCATTATCTGTGTTAATTATTTCTTTCCGCTGCAACGAGCGCAGCCATTGATGAAAGCGATTTGTATCGCGTTTTTGTCTGTGTTTTCCTTAGAAACAAATCAAATGTTTGCTTGATGAAGTCTAAATAGTGCACAATACGAGAGTAGAGTTTCTGTAAAGTTTAATAAGCATTTAAAATACTTATTTGCTCTGCCGGCCGCGGTGGTCTCGCGGTTCTAGGCGCGCAGTCCGGAACCGTGCGACTGCTACGGTCGCAGGTTCGAATCCTGCCTCGGGCATGGATGTGTGTGATGTCCTTAGGTTAGTTAGGTTTAAGTAGTTCTAAGTTCTAGGGGACTAATGACCACAGCAGTTGAGTCCCATAGTGCTCAGAGCCATTTGAGCCATTTTTTTGCTCTAACAATAGAAAGTCTCTATCAATTGTCTGCCGCCATCTTAACAATTGTCTCAGCGGCAAATTCAAATTACGCAACTCTGCAGACATAAATGCAGAACGTAATACAAATGTGTAAAATAAATGTGCACCGGTGGTTCTGAACTCATTTTAATGAAAATGATTCGAATCAGATTGGTTCTTTAAAAACAGTGCTCATAGCACGATCGTTATAACAAACTTTTCTAGCTGATGTATGGAGTCGAAATTAATTACGCACGAGTTGCGAAGAATATTGTTTCAGGTAACATACGTCAGTGTTGTGCGCGGCTGATATTCGGTGGTTTTAATGATCATTTTGCTGAAGATAACTGTTTCCATCATAATCCATAGTTGTATAGAATCCGTTGTATGAACTGTGATTTAGTGACACTTACACAACTTACAGACAACACTTTAACACGACATTAACTTGGAGTTCTTTAGCAACTTGATCAAATCTTTAGCCGGGAGAAAAATTATGTAGTAATTACTCAGTGAAATAAAATAAGATTATCATTTTCATTTACAAATTAGTTAAATACCAAACCACTGAATAACACAGCAAACGCCACACTGGCGCCCAACGTGGGGCCACCAATGCACATTTATTCATTTTAATAATTGAAATTGTGATCTATTACAGGTACGGGGTACCAAAACAAACTATTAATCATTGTTTATTTATTTGTTTCATGAGCATTGACATCTTCCTACCGAACTGCTGTACGAATGTATATCTGCACTGGTGCCAGACACACGAGTAACTTCACATAAGCAGTGCAGTCTACAACTGTCAATCAATACAGGTAGGAACAGATGTGCATGTTCACAAAATTTACAGCAGCACACCGACAATATCCTCTCTGGATGCATCTTTAAATTAAAATCAGTACCTGCAGCGATAAGTAGTCATAATTGAATATTCTGGCTGCGAGAATAATATTTTTCAGTGTTATTTGTGTATACGTGTTAGTTATAAGATCATTTTGTGTCAACTGGTGCTTGTCAGTGATTTATATATTTGTTGCGCTATATTGGTGATAGAATGGTTAAACAAAAGAAAAATAAACCGAATGAGCATACTGATGCAGAGATGACATCAGACTCTCAGGTAGAACAATCTACCCATATTTCTGTCGAATTATTAGAAAATTTAATTATGAATGATAATTTAGAAACTGATGTCCCGAGTGATAGTAAAACCGAGGAGTTGCCAAGACAAACTGACACTCCTGGATTCAACCAGTTAGGAATTAATGACAATATTTCTTCTGGGCAAGGGGCAAAAGTTAGCAATGCTCAAGCTATGTCCATAGAGGATATGCTAACAGCATTATTTGAAAAGTTTACTATTAAAGAGCAGGAGCGTGAAAAACAACGCGAGCTTAAAGAGCAGGAGCGTGAAAGACAACGTCAGCAGGAAAAGGAAAAACGTAGACAGGAAAAGCTGATAGAAAAACAGCAACAGGAGCTCAGAGACCAAGAAAAGGAAAAGAAATTTATGGAAAATATAAACAATATTTTTCTGGAAAGAGATAAAGAAATTGTCCGTAGGATAAATCAAGTGTTGGTCGATCGTGATAATTCTGTTACTACCCATTTTAAGCAGGAGATCGATGCAGTAAAAACCACTATTGAACCGTTAACAAACATTCCAGTTCAGGTCAATAGTCTTCAAACTGAAGTAGATAGACTAGAGAACCAATTCAAAGCCTTGGCTACCGCTGTGGAAACAATGCAGGAGGACATTCCCTCGGAAATCCGAAAGCAAGTCCGAACAGAAGTAGTCAGGGTGCTGAGCTCTGAAAATAAAAACTTTGAAAATCTGACAGTATGCAGTAATGACAACGTACTGACAGGCAAAAGATCGCAGATAATCTGACGGCGAATATTAATGAACCACAAGGAAGACCAAATTTTGGTAATCAACCGATATTACCAGAGCAATATGTGACACCAAGGAACAATAATAGTGGAATAGAATGTACTTGTAATAAAGTAACCACACCACCTGCGAATGATAGCAATTCCATGCACTTAACTACTTTGATGCATGAAGAAAGCCTGATTAAGCATAGACAGCTTCAAATATTTAACGAAGAAAGCAAGAAAAACATACATCCAGTAGTTTTCATTCGAAACTTCAAAAGTGTTCTTCCAAAATCATGGTCGGAAGGACAGAAAATACAGTTTGTGGTTTCACATATTTCTGGTGATGCGTCGCTCTGGGCATTAAATGCAGCAGAAACTTGCAAGACTTTCCACGACTTTTAGAAGGCGTTCCTTGATCAATTCTGGTCAGCGTCTACTCAAGAGCGACTCCGTAAAGTTGTTTACAATGCAGAAATCTACAATCCGAAGTCAGGTTCCTTAAGAAAGTACTTTGAAAAATATATTAACATGACCCGGTACTGGGATGAGCCAGTAACCACCAGAGACTTATTACGAGTGTTAAAAGCTAGATTACCCATATATATTAGAGAAAAATTATTTAATGTTACAGACACCGATCTAAAAGAATTTCTGTTTGTAATTGATTCTCTGGATCTAGTGCAAGAAGATGCCAGAAAAAATTCTGACGTGATCAGCAATAATAATAGTCCTAATAGAAAAAATTCATGGAATGGAAATAATGGAAATAGTGGCGAAGGTAGTCCAAAGAAAAATAAAAGTAAAGCTTATAGTAACGGAAAATACAATAATAATAATAGTAGTAGGAATCCCTACAATCAAAATTTTGGGTATCCTAACAATAATAACAGTAATTATCAAAAGGCCGAAGAACACCAACAACCGAACGGTAATCAGAGGCCGTACCACAATGAAAACCCAAACAATAACAGTAGCAACCGAAAGAGACGAAATGACAACAGGTCAGACAGTCCATATAAAGACAAGCCTAAAAATATGCGGGGTGACAGTGAATATTGGCGACAGCCAGGGCCAAGTCATTGGCAGCCGCAGCAAAATTCTATCAATTCAGGTCAGCCAATAAATTATATACAGGCTATACCTATACCAAGCAATCAGTATCCACCGTGGTGGGATCCAAGCACGCCTCCTCCAACTGAAAACTCACAAAATGTTAGAATAGTGGAGGTACCTTCGGAAACAAAACAAAACACTCAGAAGCCAACAAACTAATTTCGCAAACTAATTTCGGTCCCTGTAGGCCTTCGCCAGGTGACCGAGGCCAACAGTGAAGGCAATAGGTCGACGGAACAAAAAATAAACATGATACGGTATCAGGATGGCAACAGGATCGAAGATGAGCTATATCAGGAACCTGCTGTCTCTGATAAGCCACAAAGGGAAAATATCCAAGCAAGTGTCGCCGGAGCTGTAAATGGTGTAACAACTACTATTCTGCATGACACAGGTGCTAATGTATCAGTTATGAACACGCAGTTTTTCAAAAAGGTATCGGAGATAAGAAGATTGCCGATTTTGTCGGTTCCAAATTGTAAGGTTATAGGGGCATTGGGAAAAAAGGCACAGAGTATAAAATACCAGACACAGGTGGACGTTTCCTTGGGAAATGATCGCTTATTATGCACTTTCCTACTAATGGATAACTTGGCAGTACCGGTGCTTCTGGGTCTTGAGTTCCTTCGGGAAAGGGAAGCTGTAATTGATCTCGCCCGTGGGACATGTGCACTTAAGTACCAACAGCAACCCATAACATTAATGCTGAATCGGGAGTTCGGTGCGAACCTTCCGCTGACGAGAAAAATGAATCTTTCTGTCAGCAAACAGAAGTTGTTAGTGTTGGATCATAAACACCCACAGATGTGTCACAAAAATCGAAATAACGATGCACCCAGCAACGTGAGTGACATCGTCACAACAATAGAAGAGAGAGTACAGGAGGCAACTTGCATTAATGCTTCAGAGGCTAGACAATTAACAGAATTATTATCCGGATACCTCGAAGTATTCACCGAACGCCCTGGAATCACAAAAGATTGCCAGTATAATATGAAAGTATATCCGCACAAGACCTATTGCAGAGCATCTTACTCGGTCCCCTGGACTAAGAAAAACGAAGTGATGAAAGAAATCCGAAAAATGGTCGATTGGGGCCTTATTGAAACATCTAATTCGCCATATAGCAGTCCCCTATTAGCAATAACCAAAGCAGATAAAAGTATACGCTTAGTTCTCGACGCACGAGACATCAATAAGATTATAATGCCAGTGCGAACGAGACCTGAAAATTTAGACGAACAAATCCAGAAATTTTTTGGCAAGAAATATCTAAGCTCACTCGATTTGCGTTCTTCATTTTGGCAAATCCTCTTATCAGAAGAATCCAGGCAATATACCGTCTTTGTGTTTGGAGGCCGAAGCTATCAATTTCGTGTTCTTCCCTTTGGATTAAATATTAGTGCCGGTGTGTTCATAGCAGCGTTGGATCACGTACTAAGGCTCCAGTTATTAGATCGAGTCACAGCATATGTTGATGACCTATTGCTAGCAACAGATACCTGGGAAGAACATCTTGATTTAATACAAAATGTGCTAGACAAGTTTCTAGCAAGAGGAGTAATAGTAAATTTGAAAAAATGCAAGTTTGCTAGGGAGGAAATAAAATTCCTTGGTCATGTAATATCGCCACAAGGTATAAAACCAGACCCTAGCAAAATGGAGGCAATTGCAAATTTTCCGTACCCACGCACGAAGAAACAACTTAAAAAGTTTAATTGGCTTAGCATCTTTCTTCAGAAGATTTTTAACAGCTTAACAGTGAAGCGTTATTGAGTTTGCTAAAGAAAAACGCACAATGGTGCTGGACATCGAAATGCAAAGAAGACTTTGACAGTATCAAAGAGGCACTTATCAATGCACCGATTTTACATCAGCCGGATATGTCAAAGGATTTCTTTATTGCAACAGATGCATCAAATTATGGGCTCGGAGCATGCCTGTTTCAAATAGAAAACATCAACAACAAGCTAGAAGTCAAGATGATTGAATTTGCAAGTAGGATCCTAACCAAATGTGAACGATTCTACACTGTGACCGAACTTGAGACACTTGCCGTAGTATTTGCCTTTAAAAAATTCAGATACTATGTTTACGGGAAACATGCCAATGTTTTATGTGACCACCAAGCTCTGAGTTTCATGTTAACATGCAAATTACTGCACGGGCACTTAGCTCGATGGACTCTCGCCTTGCAAGAGTATGACTTTGAAATTAGACATGTCCATGGACCAGATAATGTAATTGCCGACGCATTATCTAGGCTACCACGAGGATTACCAGCGTTTGTAGCTCTAGTAGGAAGTTCTACAGAATATAAAATTCTTCTTATAAAGGACAAAGCTAATAGACAAAAATATTTAGCGTTGTGGAAAAGGGTAAAAACACTGTCAAGAAAATGATCCGATATGGAAGAACATCAGGGACGCATTGTGTCAGCAAGATGATAGTGCTTTCCACCAATAAAATTTTACCAGTTGAACAATGACATTTTATTTTACAAATCTGACAATCCTAATAGTAGATGGCGAGTGTGCATTCCATCAGACCTGCTGGATGATTTAATTTGGTTAACGCATCGGGCATGGGGGTATTTCGGCATTATTAAGTGTACTATGAATGTAAGTCAGTATTGTTATTACCCAAATTTAAAAAGAAGAGTTCAAGAACTTATCAGAACCTGTAAAATATGCCAAAAGGTCAAACCGAGCAATATTTGCAGAGATGTTGAACTACACCCTATTATTGCAAAATGTCCGCGGCAGATTGCAGCCATCGACATTGCAGGACCCCTACCAACTGCCAGAGGAGGAGTGAAATACGTGCTTGCAGTGTATGATTTATTTTCAAAATACGTGAAAATGTACCCACTTAGGGCATCGACTGCCAGTAGTATTGCAAAAAGATTGACAAACGATTACCTCAAATCTGTCGGGTGCCCATCGATTGTCATAACAGATAATGCCACGTATTTTAATGGAGAGAGGTGGAAGAACCTTATGGATGAATATAACATCAAACATGTTCTAATTTCAAGGTTTTCACCGAGCAGTAACCCGGTTGAAAGAACTTTCAGGGAACTCAACCGGTTCATCCGAACGTACGCCCACAACAGGCACACTAAGTGGGTGGAATACCTAAATAGTTTCATGGAAACGTAGAATAATTTACCACATATGACAACTGGTTTCACGCCCAGTGAACTAATGAATGAACAGAAAAACGAAGTGGACGAATGGGTTAATCCAATACCGAAGATCGAAGAGGAACAATTAACTTATCAGAAGAAACTAGATACAGCTCAACAGAATATAAATCGCCAAGCAGAGCTCCGCAAGGCGAAGTTTGACAAAAAACTTACTAAGACACAACAATATTGTATCGATGAGTTAGTATTGTTGAGGACGCATCCCAAGGCATCGATAATCAAGAAAAAAATAAAAAATGGCAATTACTGTATGAAGGACCATATAAAATAGCTAATATCCCACATGAGGGGTGCTATATACTAGAGGATGTCAATACAGGAAAGAGGAAAGGACTGTATTGTCATAAACACTTAAAAAAATATTTGCAACAGGAAAACCAATTTAATGTTGGAATATACAAAGGACCAATCAGAAGTGCAAGTGCACTACCCCATAACTGTAAATATAATGTTTATGGTAAAACATTTAGCAGTAATAATTTGATAATATTATGTATGTATTAGTTTATAAGCTTTTATGTCAAATATTACACTGTAATGTTGTTGAATTATTTGAACAAGGAGTAGAGAATCACCATAATAAATGTATTTTTACTCTAAAAGGGATAAATAACTTGATAACCACTTGAGTGTTGTTGCATTAAATGTGAGGAATTTTACCTTCCTATATGTGGGATAGAAATAATTAAAATGCTTAAATAATATATTTGTTCGTGTGTAAGAATGGATATAACAAAAATATTTTCATAAGATTGAGTCATGTAGTCCCACACACGTAGCGAGTGTTGGTGGTGTGTGAGCTGTGTGACTGAGAAAACAAAAAATAAATAAATAAATAAATAAATAAATAAATAAATAAAATAAACTGCTTTCACCACTAGTGAAGCGAAATCTGAATGTGTACTGATTTACGTACACGGTTTCATTACAAAGTCGTTTAAAATGCTCTTATGAGCAACATTCCGGTTAGATGAATATGGACATCTGTCTCAAAAGCATGGTAAATAACAATCCGAGTAAAAAAAATAAAAAATAGAAATATATAGATATATGTATCTGTAATAAAAATGGAAATGTACTGTTATCTGGCCAGTTCAGTAATGATCTTATGGTCAAGATAATGTAGCAGATTATGAAAGTTTTATATTGTCTGATGTTTATGTGACAGTGTAAAATTTTAAATTTTGTTATTCAGTCATGGTAATATGAACTTATGTGCAAGTGTACCAGACCTCATTACTTGAAAAGTGTCATTTGCATATAGATTGTCTGTTAAGTACTGTGGAAAACTGCTGACAGCAATCAGAACGGTGAAACGTGTTTCGCAGGAACTAGTGGACGCGTGAAGAACTGTGATTTACATTGTGTATAATGATGAACAGTGATAAAAACTGTGATCACGTAACCTTATGAACGTTCTTGGAGTGTCAAAGCTAGCAGCAACGCTATGAACGTTGAGTACTGTTGACAGTATTAATAATTAATTTGAACTGATGACCTTTAGTAGTTTGATATGAAGCGTCTCCGCGTGCCAAATTTAATGTGACAGACTGTACAGCCAGCCGCGCAGCAAAACAATAATGCAACGTTGGTTACGCAGCGCGTCGCGAAAATATTTACATTCCGCTTAAGTAAACGAAGCACACTACGGACACTTGTATGATTAACGGTGCAGTGTTCAAAATGTGCATATTGTGATAAACTTACATGTGAATCACTACATTGTGTCGAACAGTGTCAAAATACAGAACATACTCCAAAAACAGTCTAATTCTATCCGTGTGAATGCAAGTGAAATGGACACTAATAAACTTTTCCACAGTATGAGAATAGTAATTATCTTGTCACTGATGCTTATATTTTGACATTTCATGTACCCGTCGTAAACTGAGGGACGTGGGAAAGGAGAAACAAGACCTGCTGCAGCGCGACTTCTGGCCAGCAGCAGATCCAAACCACGATGCAGCCGACGGCAACCGACGCCCCACCGACTCGGCCGGGGGCGGACCAGCAGCAGCCACTACCTGTCTGCGGTCCAACGGCTCGACACGAGAGCGGTCTTACGACGTCAGCAGCAAATTGTTATGACATTCGATAAACGAGTGACTTTGGAAATTATGATGTACCACCATGAAAAAACATTCATTATCTCAGATGCTTACAACAGAGTCATAAATTTGCATTTTCCAGCATATTTTATTACAATCATGTCAAGCCTGACTGTTAAAAGTAGGTGTCTGTATTTTCTTGAAGCCCCTTGGACGGTTTTATTCCCGGTTTTCCGAGTCCAGTGAACCCAAATGGGGGGGGGGGGGGGGGATAAGTTAATCCGGGAAGTATCCACAGCAATTTCCGAGATAATATAGTCACTGAAGTCATTTAAAGTACTCGATTCAACTATAATTTTATCATGTCTAAAACAGCATTGAAACTAAACATTTGCATCTCGAGAGTAGCAAATCTGCGTGGATTACGTGGACTGATAAAAAAAAATATTCAATAGATAAACTAATTTTTTTTCTCAGCCCAAGGGGCATTGTAACATCCACGAGATAAATTTTTTGCTACAGTGCGACGAGAGGAAATTATGCCTCTAACAGTTATAAACATTATCTATTCGACATATGAAAAAATAGTGAATTAATTATTTATATAATATTCTATGATGTAATTGGACATATCGATGTGTATCATACAAAGACAATGATAATTGTAAATTCCTTTTATGATCTGCGTTTGTCTTCCTTTGTTTTTACCTTTTGTAGATTGCGGACGCATATCAAACTGAGGTCTGTTAAGAAATTGTAATTATTTGTTAATTATTACTTGAAATAATGATTATTATAAATATGAGTGAATAATTATTTGTAACTTTAATCCCTCTCTCAGTAAGCATTATCTGTGTTAATTATTTCTTTCCGCTGCAACGAGCGCAGCCATTGATGATAGCGATTTGTTTCGCGTTTTTGTCTGTGTTTTCCTTAGAAACAAATCAAATGTTTGCTTGATGAAGTCTAAATAGTGCACAATACGAAAGTAGAGTTTCTGTAAAGTTAAATAAGCATTTAAAATACTTATTTGCTCTAACAATAGAAAGTCTCTATCAATTGTCTGCCGCCATCTTAACAATTGTCTCAGCGGCAAATTCAAATTACGCAACTCTGCAGACATAAATGCAGAACGTAATACAAATGTGTAAAATAAATGTGCACCGGTGGTTCCGAACTCATTTTAATGAAAATGATTCGAATCAGATTGGTTCCTTAAAAACAGTGCTCGTAGCACGATCGTTATAACAAACTTTTGTAGCTGATGTATGGAGCCGAAATTAATTACGTACGATTTGCGAAGAATATTGTTTCAGGTAACATACGTTAGTGTTGTGCGCGACTGATATTCGGTGGTTTTAATGATCATTTTGCTGAAGATAACTGTTTCCATCATAATCCATAGTTGTACAGAATCCGTTGTATGAACTGTGATTTAGTGACACTTGCACAACTTACAGACAACATAGTAACACGACGTTAACTTGGAGTTCTTTAGCAACTTAATCAAATCTTCAGCCGGGAGAAAAATTATGTAGTAATTACTCAGTGTAATAAAATAAGATTATCATTTTCATTTACAAATTAGTTGAATACCAAACCACTGAATAACACAGCGAACGCCACAATCAGTTTCAAGACACATACTTTTTACTAAGCCCATCCACATCGCTATTACGTTGCGCGCTGCCTCTGGATCACGGGATCCTGGGTTCGATTCCCGGCCGGGTTGGGGATTTTTCTCTGCCCGTAGACTGGGTGTTTGTGTTGTCCTCATCATTTCATCATCATCGTGAGAGCGGCTAATTACGATTGTGTAAAAATTAGGACTTTGTACAAGCGCTGATGACCGCACAGTTGAGTGCCCCACAAACCAAACATCATCATCATCATCATCTACGTTGCGCGTCTTTGTTGTGCGACTCAAATCGAGCGTGAACCGGCACTGCTGCGATTCAGACCTGCACCATATTCACATGTTCCATACGTGTGCCGGTCGCAATGGCCCAGCGGTTCTAGGCGCGTCAGTCTGGAACCGAGCGACCGCTAGGGTCGCAGGTCCGAATCCTGCCTCGGGCATGGATGTTTGTGATGTCCTTAGGTTAGTTAGGTTTACGTAGTTCTGAGTTCTGGGGCACTGATGACCTCAGATGTTAAGTCCCGTAGTGCTCAGAGACATGTGAACATTTTCTTAAAAAATCTCGTCGAAAGGGAATTCTCTGACTGATGTTCCGGGGAAGTGCGGCACAGTCTGGCATGTAGTCGTCAGTGTTACTTTAATCGTCTAACTTGGTTGTATTTTATATTTGCCAATATGTGGACGACTGAAACTATTTTAAAATTTGCGTAGAACGACAGGAACACTCAAACAATTTAAAATATATTGAGACGTTTATATGGAGGTAAAATTGGCTGAGAGTCCAATTTGCTGCATTAGCTGTTTTATTGTACTTGCTCAGAGTCTGGCACAATCGGTTTCTACAATGCAGGTACATCCTCAAGTGTACTTCTGCTTAAAAATTTGTATGCAGAACTTTATAAGTGCCGTACTACTGTCTTACTAACTTCAGAATTCTAAATACAGAAGAACTCATATCTTGACACGTGGATTAAAAAGAAAAGATATGAGCTACTCTCATAATATTACGTACAAGGTCTAATGTTCTATGTTATCTAAATGGTTTAATGCGTGTTCCATGAAGCAGTGAGGAGCACTATCAGACGCAACCACCAATGGTAGTCAAACTTAATAAAGCCAATTGTCACTGATAATTTACGCCCGAAGCGCTGCAGACATACCCAAAATAAAAATACCATAGAACTAATAGTGATAAAGGTCCAACAAGGGCTATAAGTAGACCCA
Source organism: Schistocerca nitens (assembly GCF_023898315.1). Classification (NCBI taxonomy): domain Eukaryota; kingdom Metazoa; phylum Arthropoda; class Insecta; order Orthoptera; family Acrididae; genus Schistocerca; species Schistocerca nitens. Next base: position 129,626,399 of record NC_064622.1, read on the forward strand.
AATGAAAGAATAATTAAAACAAAAATGTCGTACTCAAACGTGATAACGTGAAATCGTCTACACTAATGAAGATCTGAATTTTGAGATGACAAATCGTGGGTAGCAAAGTAGAGCTTCGTGTTCACATGTTCCTTTACAAAGGAAGATTCAGGAACAGTACTTCAGTTTAATACTGGTATCATTCCAAAGATGACGCACGTTAATTCAAAATAAATTTTCTGAATGCGAATATCTTGGCATCAGCTGTGTTATCTACAGTGGGCAACAGAATTAAATGATCACCTGAGCCTTGTTATTTTTAGCGATTTCACCTGTCTGTCAGCTATACACCTATGGTGTACGACCGTGGCGTGGAAGGCATGTACAGATAGCCGAAGTGGTTAAGGGGAAATACGAGGAAAATTGTGGCAAGGCACAAATTTTCATATGTAACTAATACACTGTGGAACAGAATTTAGGGACCACTTTTTTTGAAATCTTGCAATTCCCAGCCATTGCGACGCTTAATTTTAAAATTGACCCAAAGGTGAATACAACCTTGCTCTGTAATGGTGCAAAAGTGTGGCGCCCTGCTACTTCACCTAGGGGCTCGACGACGCTTTATACAGCATGGTGTCGACACATGTGAACAGTCCAAGCAGTAACAAGAGGAAACAGATTAAAAATGGTCATTTCCAGAAGAAAGCACGATTTTACAATTTAAATTGAGAAGATTAGTCTAAGTAAAGAATTGAAAGATAACATGGAAAGAATGGGCGATGCACGTATCCCAAAACAACTGCCTTAAAGGATGAAAACATATTGGCCGGCTCAAGATAAGATGGACGAGTCATCAAATCTCAATGACGCTTGTAGGAGAAGAAGAAGGGTTCCATTGCTCTACAGAAGAGCACACGGTTTTTCTGACCTCTTATGATCGTCGTACAAGTGTGGAGGCAGCCAAATACTGATGCACTCCCAGCAACAGTCTCGTAGGTTAAGCAGGGAAGTGGAGAGTTACGGAGATAAGTCGGTCATGTTTTAGGCTGTTATCATGCACATGTGCCCTAAAGAGTCTCGTGGCAATCGAGGGTAACTTGAAGGTTGTACAAAATGGGCACAGGTTCCTCCAATTTGTTGCCCAACCCTGCAGTCAACCATCCGCCGTTGGATTCGTCTTTCAAGACGGCAATACACAAGGACAGTGTGCACATACCTTCCTCCAGGAGGCAGGAATCGATCGAACGGAACGGCCCGCCTTATATACCGTAATGAATCCGTTTGAGCATGCTTAGAAACTGCTGAAATATGCAATGCGAAGTCCAAAAAGTAAAGGTTGGTTATAATTAAACTTTCGCTATTTGAGACGCTGATAGTAAGACAAGTAAACTTTGTGGGAGCTTTTGCAAGAGAAATAACGAATCAACCACTGAAAGTGACGATCATTTGCATCCACGACAGCCTGGAACCGCACAAGGGATTGCTCGTCTGTTGCCCGAAACATCTGAGGTGTGATATTGGCTATTTCCCTCACTAGGCTCATATTTCACCTCTAACTTGTGTTAGTGTGCCTTTGATAAACCTGTTCTTCAGGTAACCTTACAGCCAGAAATCACACAGGCTCAAATGTGATGATCTTGGCGACCACACAGTTTGGAAAGATCGGCCAGTGATTCAGTTTTCTCCAGATGTGTTAGAGAGTAAGCACGTGACCTCACGAACAATGTGAGGTTCACGTCCCTCGAAGACTAAAGAACCTCTCTCCCCTAGAGCAGGGACCAGATCACAGTAACATGTGCCATTCACACTTCATGTCCTTGGTCCTTAGGGTCGCAGTTCCTCCTGCGTCGCCATACCAGTACTGGCGCCTAGCGGCAGTTAACGACACTAACACTAGTAACAACGCAAACTTTGCAGCGCACAGTCTGAACATCGTTTCTGTAAAATTGGGTAGCCATACAGTAAATAGTTTTCCGTCTAAATTGGCTCAGGCAGCGGAAGAGTAATCATAACCACCTTGTACTTTGGGTACCTCTACTTTTAATACTGAAAAGTGTTTCGTTCCGCATCCATTCGTTTCAGTCATAATGGAGTATTAGACTGTTCTGTATTATACAAATAGCCACGCAAACTGACATGCTAGTATCGACGGTGCACTGTCTAGCATAGCTTTTTGGCATGGGTAGAAGCGTGACACGTCTTGTGGGAAGCTCTTTGGTTTGTGGCAGCCAATCGGCCAGTTTGGCACGAGAAAGTGGTTCTGAACTCGTCTGGTGTGGGTCCAAATTTGCTAGTGACTTACTTCTGCTTCTGTTACGCCCTTGGTTCCGATCAGTCACGCAGAAGCTGCTTGCTTTTCCACATCGCGATGCCACAAATCTATTGGTGAGATCGCTAACTGTTATTGGCTTCAGCAATGCATTGTAGATGTAATCGGCTGCACTCACGTAGGTCGAATTGTTTTCCGGATGCTGCGGTGAGGTATGGAAAATCCCTTACTGTTACTTCGGTTTCCAGTTTAAAAATGCAACTTAATTTCTTTGTGTACGGACTGAGTCACGTGTCCACATGGACCAGATCATCCAAAAACGCTATTGCCATTCACTATCACGCTACATTCTAAAAGTCCTCGCATTCAGTAGCAAGTCAGTTCTATTCTTTGATATCATTATTTTTTATATATTGTAAAGTAACTTATCTCTTTTGTACCCAGTTAGAAATTCGATGTTGGTTGAGGATATTCAATATACATCTGCATTCTCTGAAAACAGTGATTTTCTAATATGGCAAATTGTTGGCAATTACGAAACCGATGTGCTAGTTTTCTTTCATCTTCCTCGTTACTTTTGCAACAACGTGGTTAATTAAGGTATCGATCTACAGCAGGTCACATAACGATTGTATCCCATTTTTAACAGTACCGTTACTCATAAATATCTGGTACGTTGCAGTGAACCATGTGTATTATTTTGTATTATGTGATTTTCCAGCATTCCTAGGTAAGTGTTTGAACAGCAGACTGACAACAAATGTAGAAACAACGCCAGAACACTCTGCAGTTCAACTTCCACCGACTACTCACACAAACGTTCTCTTTTGTGTGTTCAGAGGTCCAAGTTTTTGCAGGTAAGTAAGGTTCAAAGTCGTTTCAGACTGTAGGAATTGCATAAACATGTGCGTGCGCGGAAGATCGACTATAAAGCCATTACACTCAACGTTTCATCGCCTTATCTCCAGTTACGATGCTCCCACTGCGGTACCTAATAATTCCTCACCTGAGACAGGTGAGACTATGTTCCGTTGGGGTGTAAACTTGAAGATTAACTGTTGTCGAAACATAATTTATAGTCAGATGCGATTTTTACTAGGGCTCATTGGATAAAAGAAGCTATCAGTTACATATGATTCTGATTCGTTTAATTCAGTAGCTATTTAAAAAAGACAACAATTAGTTTTCAATGCTTAACAGATGCTTAGTTTTTTAATAATAAGAATGATAAAATAGGTAACATGTTTTAATAAAATAACTTGTTTAGACTAGTGTTCAGCACGTTAGTCTGCTTTATTTGAGATAAACTGCAATTCAGAAAATTATATCATTTTAAAAGCATTTATCAACAACTTTGAAAGGTTCATGCGTCATGAAACTGCTTTAAGATTACAATAGCAAAAGCTGACACAACATAAGGAGTACAAAATCAAAACCAATTATATAAAATTGATGTATGTGTGTATGTATGTTCCACAACTCCTCCTAAACCACTGCACCGATTTCAGCCAAACGCGGTGCACATGTTATTTACTGTCCAGAAAGAACCGCTCTAGGGTAAGAACGACCGATGTATCGAAGGGGCAGAGATAGGGGTGAAAAGTCAGTGTAGCCCACGACACGAGAATATCCATACTTCAGTCACACTGTATTTGAGAATGAGAACACTTAATGACTTGCAATGAACTGTAGACATAATTTCGAACCTCTACAAAACTTTTTCTCCCTGACGACACCCACAAAACATGAAACGATTAAAGTTTATCGCTTACTTCATTTTCCGCTGTTCGTGTTCCAAAACTGCCAAAAGAGGCACGACGTTTTAATTTACTACTTCTTTATTACTAACTGCATTCGTGATACATTTTTCAGACTGCATGTGCCATAAAAATTACATCACTGTACGACACTTAGTTCAAGAGATACGGCGTTATAAACACGAGATGTGAGATGCGTTTCATATAAATGATATGCCCTCTAGTAATACGGGAAACTCTAAAATATTGCTGTTTGCTGATGACACTAGTTTGGTAGTAAAGGATGGTGTGCAACATTGGCTCGGTTTCAAATAGTGCAGTACATGACCTAAATTCATGGCTTTTAGAAAATAAACTAACACTGAATCACAGTAAGACTCAGTTTTTACAGTTCCTAACACACAATTCAACAAAACCTGACGTTTTAATTTCACAGAACGGGCATATGATTAGTGAAACTGAACAGTTCAAATTTCTAGGTGTTCAGATAGATGCATGAGAAACTATTGCATCATCCATGTCGTTTTAATTTATTATTTCTTTAATACTAACTCTATTCGCAACACATTTTGCAGATGTTAGGCACATATGTCACTGGCTGCTGTCATGGAAAGCCCACGTTCAGGATCTTGTTGTCTTAATACTGCCATTTTTACTATGCGAACGGTATCAGAAGTGAGTGATCGTTCGACACGAAAATTAGTCTACTTTGCTTATTTATCTTCGCTTATGTCGTATGGTATTATATTTTTGGGTAACTCTTCCCATTCTAAAAGGATATTTTTGGCTAAGAAACGGGCGGTTCGGGTAATAAGTGGTGTGCGTTCACGAACGTCTTGTCGACCCCTGTTCACGAGTCTGGATATTTTGACATTGGCCTCTCTATATGTATATTCATTATTGTCGTTTCTTGTTACCAATATTAGTTTATTCCCAAGAATAAACAGCTTTCACCCGGTTAATACTCGGCAGAAATCAAACCTGGATTTGGATCGGACTTCCTTAACTCTTGTACAAAAAGGTGTGCGGTATACTGCTACATCCATTTTCAATAAGCAGCCACTCGAATTCAAAAATGTTAGTAGTAATCCACGCGCTTACAAATCGAAGCTGAAGAGTTTCCTCATGAGTCACTCCTTCTATTATGTCGAGGAGTTCCTTGAAAAATTAAGCTGATTCTTATTGTATTGCTGATAGCATTTACTTAAACTTATGGATTGACTTTTTTCAGGTTCATGAACATTTATTTTTATCTGTTACTATTTCTATGTTGTAGTTTCATATACTGACACGTTCCAAGACTTTGGAGATTTGCTCCTCAATTTGGTCCTACGGAACTTGACGTGTAAATAAATAAAAAAAATCATACAAGACGTTCACATTTATTACTTCATTGCTGCTATTCGTAACACATCTGGCGGACATTATCCGCATACGCCGTTGAATGTACCTGGAAAAATGCATCTTCGTACGACGCATATTCAGAATATATGATGTCATAAGCACTAAGATACGTGAGAAACTACTGCATCATCCACGTCGTTTTAATTTATTACTTTTTTACTACTAACTGTATTCGCAACACATTTTGCAGATAGGCACATATGTCACTGGCTGTACCTGCAAAATTATTTGTACAGCACATAGTTCAAACTGTTGCACAAAATTCGCTAGACATACAGATGAAATGTGTGTACAAATAGTCGTGAAATTTGTTAAATATATGTGAAATACATTTTTGACATGTGCTTAAGCTAGCAAAATCACGGGTAAGAAGGTCATCCTAAACCCCTGGAACGATTTCAATCAAATTTGGTACACATATCAGTTACAATCTGGAAAGAAATACTGTAGGGTAAAAACCAACAGCATCCTATTGGGATGAGTGTGACACTATGGAAAGAGAAGGGAGGACGAGAAGATAGACAATAAGGAGGAAGAAGGAGGTAAGCACAGATGGAAGGAGAAGATGGAGAGAGATAGGGGAGAGAAAAATGGGCAGAGAGAGAGGAGAGGTGGAGGTGGATAGAGAAAAAAAAGTAGGAGACTGACGGAGAGGGAGGGGTGGAAGAGAGAGGCAGAGAGATGGGCAAGGCGGAAATGAACAGATAGATGGCGAGGAGGAAATGGACAGAGGAAGGAGAGGAGAGGGACAGAGAAGGAACAGAGAAAGGAAAAGGGAGGAGATGAACGTGGAAGGGGAGGAGGGCATGGTCAGAGAGAGGGGAGGAGAGCATGGTCAGAGAGAGGGGAGAAGGTGATGGACAGAGAGAGGGTGAGGAGGAGATTGACGAAGAGAGGAGGTGGAGGAGATGGAATTAAAGAAGGAGGAGGAGGTGGCAAAAGAGGTAAGGAGCAGATGGACAGAGGGGCGAGGAGCAGATTTACTATGTTTTGCCGGTTTTACCTGTAGGCCCAGGAACCCCACTGCATTTATTCTCGTCAGCAGGTTTAGTCAGCCTTTTCCTGGCTGAAATATTCTCAGCAGGCTGTTAGGTCACAAGTCTGCACACGTACCTGGTCGTCACGCAAGCAACTGAAAAGTGTCGTTTGTTATACACAGATTGTACCTCCTAGAACTCGGTACCGTTTTCTAGACGCTTAATTTCCGTGGTGATTTATCTCAAAATGTCACCTGAGGAATTTGGAAATTGATACACAGGATGATTCCGTGATGATATTACAAACTTTTGGGGGTAATGGAGAAGGGTAAATGTATCAGTTTGAGGTAAGGAAGCATAGTGCGGAAACGATCGCGTCGAAAGGTATAAGCGAAAACCAACTCAAGATCAACCTGCTCCCCCAGCGTCAATACAGGCACAAAGTTCTATCGTATCCGTTCTAATATACCCGGTGTCATTTGAAAAGTGTTTCAGGCAGCGAGAATTCTTCCCATGCTGAATTCTCCAGTCTGGGCAGGCGTCTCGCAAACAGGACTTTCCATACGACCCCACAAGACGAAATCGACTGGAGTGAGATCAGGTCACGAAACAGGACCTCCTCTGCCCGTCTGCTTTTCGGGGAATTCCAGATCCAAGTACTCGCGAACTCTCAGTCCAAAGCGAGTTGGGGATCCGTCATGTTGGGACGACATACGTTGACGAATAACAATTGGGATCTGTTCCAGGAACCTGGGTAGTATATCTCTGATAAAGACTGTATTCACTGGGAGGAGGAAGAAACTGGCCTAGTATGTAGTTACTAACTATGCCTGCCCATAGGATGACTGGTAATCCGTTTTGACTGCTTTTCATAACTGTGGCTTGGGATTGTCATTGGCCTGAACATGACTACGGCGACTATTTAACATTCCGTCTCTGGTGAAATAGGCTTCATCCGTGAAAAATACAAAATCAGGAAATTGAGGATCGACTTTACGCGCTACCAGAACCATCAGCTGAACACGACACGAGGTCCGAAGTCAGCAGGAGTCAAAGCATGCACTTGTCGTGGATGGCAGCGGTGTAGCTGCGCTTTCCGCAATACTCGCCAGAAAGTCCTCTGCGAAGCATTTATTTCTCATGCAGGTGATCGAGTGCTAATCCTCTATGTCGGAAGTCCGTGTAGTTCTGAGTCTTCACCGATGTTTGTACTGTGGTACCAATTGTCCTGTTTCATTTAACATTTGGAGCAGTCTTGGAAACAAGGTGTGAGCCGTTGTCTTCTATGCAGATATTTGGTACTGTAGAAACTTTCTGCTTCTCTGCTGCTTTCATTTGCCGATACATGAAAATCATGTCTGCAAGTTCCGTCACCGTTCACAGCTCCATCTGCTTACGGCTGATGAATGTTAGTACTTCAACTTGTAGTACAGATATTGTACACCAGGATTGTTCATGTCAGTACACAGTACACCATCTGAATTGGATTAGTTATTACCCCACCTTCTACACTTAAGGGCTCGTTTGGACTGCTTACTCTACAGTCTTCGCGACAACATCACCGGTGCGTAATTATATACTCCACAGTCGCTTATAACTTTCGACTTGTTCGTTCTTGGTCTAGGGACCTTTGCCTCAAATTGATGCATTCTCCCCTACCCCTGAAAATCTGTAACATCGTCACGTATTCACCCTGTACGTGAAAATTTAAATGCTTTTAGTTATCTGGTGATTCTGCATTGATCCGTGCCTGAGCAGCAATGTCTCGACTTGTCGACAGCATACCAAGGAATGAAACTTACTTGCAGATTAAAACCGTGAACCGGACCGAAGCTCGAACTCGGGACCATCGCCTTTCGCGAGCAAGTGTTCTACCAACCTTTCTTTCTTTATTTCTTTTTTCTAAAAGAGACTCGGGACTTTGCCTTTCATGGGCAAGCGCTCTACCGACTTCATTCGTTTTTTTTTCTTTTTTATTATTAACCCTCCTATCCCTCCCTATCAATTGAGATATGGAAAAATACAAACGTGTAGAAAAACATCGAGTAGCTTTCCTCGAGATTCGAGCCCGGGTTCGCCGCTTCCCAGCCAGTTACCCTTTTTTTATTTTGTATTTTCTTTTTTTTCTTCTTTTTTGAAGGTATAGTAGATCAGGGGGCAGAGTGGGCAGGGGTCGTGCTTGGAAGCCTGGCCACGGTGTCCCCTTCTCCTGACAGGGTAAGGGAGAGGCAACGGGAAGGAAACATTGTACATGTAAGTAATTCTTTTTTAAATTTTTATTTATTTGATTTTAATGTCCCAGAAAAAAATCACAAATGGAAAAGAAAGGAAAGAAATATAGGGCCGAAGTGACATCCTCGTCACTTCACTGGGAGTAATATCCTACCCCGCGAAATTACATAAACCTGGGACTCCCACCGCTTCGGGAGATCATGACATATGCTGTCTAGAAAGTTCGCAAAGTGTGTTTTGTATTTGGAGCAGTGTGCGATTTGTGCTTTTACCAGTGGGGGGGGATGTCTTAGGGGGTTAGTATAATTACATACGTTACTAGCTTGGACCATGGCGTTACCCATGGTTAAACAGATATTTATAAATAGATGTTAATGCCGAAACTCACTATTCACGCGTATGCACTATCAGAAAAACCATCCATTGTTTTATCTTTCAAAGTACATTATAGGTAAAGCTTATTTACAAAATCATCTACATCCAGGTATCCGACGGGAATTCAAAAAGTAAAGGCACATTTGTGAAAAGCTGTACTTATTCTGATGATAGAAAACTGAAACATACGTTATTTTCCTATGTAACCTCCCTGGACTTCAATGCAGTTTTCCCGACGTTTTACGAGTTTTTTTTTTTATTTCTTGAGAAAATACGTTTTTCGGTTGCATCTGTAACCAATTTTGCATCGCAGCAATGACGTCTTCATCACGTTCAAATCTTCTTTCCTGTAGTGCTTCCGTTAAGGGTTCAGTCCAGGTCTGGACTGTATGATGGTTGTTCCAGCACCTCGAATCTCAACTCCTTTATTGCGTCGGCTGTCCGTTTAGCAGAATATGGGCGAGCGTTATCTTGCTGCAGGATGACACCTCTTCACAGTTTTCCACGAAGTTTGGATCTGATTCCAGGTTTTAGTTTCGTATGCAGCACATCACATCCACCATACAATACAGACATGGCTCTAAAGCCTCGTTTACGCTGGGGCGGCGTCTTGCAACATTGTGGCATGCTACGGAAATGTGGCGTGCGTCGTCTTGTAGCATGCTACAACAGGCAACATCTTGCGGTGTATGCTGCATGCGGCAGGTTAATTTATACCAAAGCAACAGAATTTGTGCCACACGTGTGTCGGTCTTGCAATATAAAGGATGATAAAGTATCGCAGCGGCGGCCTACTTGGTACTTGCACATGCAGCTAACAACGTAAATGAAAGCCAAAGGAAAAGAAAAGGATGGTGGAAGAGAAGAGTATTTAAAGAAGGTCCACGAAATAGTATCCTAGGAACTAGAAGCAGACGATGGTGCGTTATTTAGTAATGTGCGCTTTCGTCCCAGACGCGTTAGTCCGCGCCATACCGTTGCCAAAAGGTGGCCTAACGGTAAATGTTTGCACAGGTAGCGGGACGGTCACCACCCTGTGTCACGGCCCGGGGTGGGACTTTCAGCCCACAGCTCACCCAACTCTGCGGTACGACTGCTGCGGTATGACTGCCACACTACTTCCCTCGCAAGCTCGCAAGTAAACGGATGACGCACCTTAGACGAAAGCAACAATGACAACATGAGAATGATGATTTAGTTCTAAATGTTTTGAAATGCTTAACTACTACATAACACTTTTTCAAAATTAATAAGCAAACATATTAATAGTATTAATAGTAAGACCGTATTAAAAACTTTCAGTGTTCGGCACCACAAATTTAAATTATATGTCAAGTTTTACTCCAGTGCGTGGGAAATAAACATCCCAGGTTGGGATGCATAAACTACAGCCAGAGGAGGGGATGGTCTGATGCAGAGGGGGGGAAATCCCCCCCATCCCCCCCTGCAAATCGCACACTGATTTGGAGTGACTTCGGATGATTTCGTGTCGTTCTAGTAGATAATGCCCGATATCACGGGCCGCGAGAGCACGAAGTGCGATGCGTGTCCTCCAATCCAGCGGATGGCCGACGTTTCTGTGGGGAGAAAAAGACAGCGTCTGGAAAAAATAAAGCGGCAGTCGTTATCGTGGATTCGTCGGTGCGTCGGAGGAGTGACATGATGCGTTGCGTCAGCCGCCAAACATCCTTTGCCTCACCGCACTGCAGGGAATGTTCGTCGGTGTCCTGCATGCCACATATAAGGCAGAGCGGGGAATCTACCATGTGAATGTTGTACAATCGTCGGCGGTTGACTGTCTTGCGGATGATTAAGGTATACCAAGACGATATCGTTGCCGTGGTGAGGAGAGGCGTATGGACAGCTCGCCAAATCTGTCGCCAATTACTCGTTGACAATATTGCTGCCATGATGACGCCTCAAGTATCGATATATCTCACGGGCAGTGGGAATCCTTGTAGAAGGCATCTGTAACTGAACATAACTAAAATCAACAAAGAATCGTGTGATATTGTCGCTAACGCCACCGGCTGTTCAAAGGACGTGGGAAGAACCACGTCAAGGATCGCCGACGTGATGGCGTGTTGCCGTTGGTTTCATGTCCGTAGCGTCGCTCGCAGGTTACAGCCTTATTCCGCTCATTCGTGAGATTAAGTCGTCCAAAATGGTGTGGGAGAGTTAAAGTCCCGTATTTGACCTTAAAAAAAGTGCAAATGTGTGTGAAATGTTATGGGAATTAACTGCTAAGGTCATCAGTCCCTAAGCTTACACACTACTTAACCTACATTATCCTAAGAACAAATACACACACCGATGCCCGAGGGAGGACTCGAACCTCCGCCGGGACCAGCCGCACAGTCCATAACTGTAGCGCCTGAGACCGCTCGGCTAATCCCGCGCGGCTTGACCTTAAACAACATCGCTTGGCTGACATAGTATCCAAAGGCCGCCATTAACCTGTCAGCAGTACCATGTGGCATTAGCAGTAGCTGTGTCAGTGGCGGCAGTCGCGAGACCAGATGAACATTAGTGTATTCCACGCTTTTGAGCAGGTCAAGGGTGCGGAGTGAATTGTTGCGTATGTGCAGTCAGACGTGCTGGAAAAGACGTCGGTAGCTCGCCGCCGCTGATTGCCATAGCGAGCGGGTCAACAAGACTACTAAGCATCGCAAGGTGTCCACCGCCGTAAACGGACTGTGCAGAGAGTCCAGCCATCGATCGTCCGATGTGCACAATCTTGGTTTTATTCATGTTGACCCTGCTACCGGCAGCTATTCCGTACATAGGAAGAAGGAAACCATCTTACGTACTTCGTTCTCCGACCGGACGAGTATTATCAAGTTCTCGGCATACGCACGACACGTGAAGGACCTCGCACGGAGTCGGACGCCTGTAAGAGTCCGTCTAAGAGTCTGCATCAATGGCTCGAGCGCTATTGCATCATCGACAAGGGACATCCTTGCCTTACTAAGCTGCAAACAGGAATCGTTCCTACCTCCCTGCCATTGACTCTCACAGTGGAAGGAGCGCCGCGAAGGAGGCACATGAGGATGGTAAGAAAATCCTGAGGGATTGCCATTCGTCGCATGGTCGAGTCAAGGAAATCATGGTTGATCCTGTCAAAGGCACAATCAAAATCCACTGATACGGACGCCGCTCGCATGCGACAAGCTTCCGTCAGGGAAATTATGTTACGGTATTTGCCCAGGATAGAATGGATATTGCTTCGAACCCCTAGACAAACCTAGTCTGGTGGTAATGTCTTGGATATTACAGTCTTGAACCTTGCCGCCACCATTCGCGCAAAGAACTGAGCAGTGCGAGCGGTCTAAATTGATGGGCGCTGATACTTCCTGCCAATTTTGGTATTGGTATAAGCAGTCCCGCCATGAATTGTGACGGAACGTCCGTGTCAGGGCTCAATAACTCATTATACATCAACACCAATTGGGACATCATTAAATCCGCAAATTCGCGATAAAAGTCGAGTGTCGACCCATCCGGCCCAGGGGATTTATGCACCGCACCCTTCATGAGTGCCCTCCGTATGTCATCTTCCGTTAGAGGTTCCAATAACGCCTCTGCATCCGGACCATCTACATTCGTTTGCATCTGTCGCAAAATTTCTTCTCCTGTCCGATTGTCCGTCGGCGTCCCAGTGAAAAGGAGGCGGTAATGCTCCAAACATCAAGCAGCAATGTCCTATTGTGATGTCAAGGGCCGACCATCACCATCATGGAGCTCGGTGATCAAGGATAGGCGATTACGCGCATGTCCCTTGGATACATGATGCGTATCTCCTTCGGCTCGGGGTTTGGCGATGACCGTCAACGGCATTCGTATTGTCAACATCTATGCACCCTCCGGATCTGACAAACGACGGGCGCGTGCGCGATTCTACTCGGAGGAAATTGCACCCCTATTCCATGGGAGATATGACCACATCTTAGTAGGAGGGGATTTTAACTGTGTTCTCACGCCGAAGGATCAACCCCTAATTTCAGCTCCTGCTACGCATTGCACACGGTCTGCCGGCACATGACACTAATGGACACTTGGGAAAAGATCCATGGGCACCGAGAGGGCTACACGTTTTTTTACTAGCCACTCGGCAAGCAGGCTGGATCGGATTTTTGTTCCTCTGATGGATTAAGAGATCACGTGTTGGCTACTGAACGTTGGCCCACAGCTTTGCATATTTATGCACGTTAACCCTCCCACGGCAGCGGGTCTGGCGGAGCCGTAGTTCGTGGAAACTTAATTCTTTCTTACTGGTGTATACCAAATGTCGCCAGCGAATCGAAGAAACATGGCAGACGTACACTCGTCGTCTCCCGATGCACCGTACGGTTCTTTCATGGTGGCTGCATTGTGCAAAGCCGGCGAACGAAGAGCCCTCATAACGTATGGCAAGGAAAAAGCGAAATGACTCCGAGATACACTTGATTATTACTACATTGTGCTCCGCGACCTGTCCTCCAGGGGCCCATCGCCCTTACGTCAAGCGGAAATAAATCGCATTCAGGCGTGCATTTTATCGATCACGAGACGTCGACTGGAGGGACTTTCGATCCGTGCTCGGTGCTTGGACAACGTCGATGGAGAACGCGTTACCAACTGTTCGTCGAAAATTGTGAACCATATGTTTGCGACTACTACAGCGCCATCTATCACAAAGCGAAAAAAGTGGTCCAACTAAAACATTCATATTTCTTTACGTACTACACGAATATGAAATAGAAAATGGGGATTCCTATTTTTAAAAAAAATGCAGTTGATATACTTTTGACCTATGGCAGCGTCATCTAGCGGGTCAACCATAGCGCTATCTGGTTTCCCCCTTCAAGCTAGACGAGTTTCGTTCATTGTAGTTTTTTCGTTTGATGCTTATTTCGTGAGATATCTTCTTGGAAAATGAACAGCTCCTCTATAAAAATCAACATGGATTCCGCAAACAGAGATCCTGCGAAACTCAGCTCGCTCTGTTCCTCCATGAGGTCCACAGCGCAGTGGACAACGGCGTTCAGGCTGATGCCGTGTTACTTGATTTCAGTAAGGCGTTTGACACCGTCCCGCGAAGCCGTTTAATGAAAAAAATACGAGCAGACCTGCAATTGGATTCAAGACTTTCTTGCAGATAGAACTCAACACGTCACTCTTAACGCAACTAAACCGACAGATGTAAAGGTAATATCCGGAGTACCGCAGGGAAGTGTGATAGGACCGTTGCTGTTAAAAATGTATGTAAATGATCTAAAAGAAAGCGTCGGATGCTCTTTAAGGCTATTCGCAGATGATGCAGTTGTTTATACCAAAGTAGCAACGCCAGATGATAGTAAGAATTTGCAGAACGACCTGGAGAGAATTGATGAATGGTGCAGACTCTGGCAGTTGACCCTGCACGTAAATAAATGTAACAAATTGCGCATACACAGGAAAAGAAATCCACTACTGTATACCTACACTATTGATGACAAACAGCTGGAGACAGCGTCTGCAGTAAAATATCTACGCGTAACTATCCAGAGCGACCTTAAGTGGAATGATCATATGAAACAGATAGTGGGAAAAGCAGACACAAGACTCAGATTCATCGGAAGAACCCTAAGGAAATGTAACTCATCCACGAAAGAAGTGGCTTATAAGGCGCTTGTTCGCCCGATTCTTAAGTATTGTTTATCTATCTGAGACCCCTATCAGGTAGGACTGATAGAGGAGATAGAGAAGAGCGGCGCGTTTCGTCACGGGATCGTTTAGCTGGCGAGAGAGCGAAACGGAGATGCTAAACAAACTCCACTGCCGGACGTTACAAGAGAGACGTTGTGCATCACGGAGAGATTTACTATCGAAATTTCGGGACAGCACTTTTGAGGAGGAGTCGGACAAAATATTACTTCCCCGCCACATACATCTGGCGTACTGACCACGAGGAGAAAATTCGAGAAATTAGAGCCAATACAGAGGCTTACCGGCAATCATTCTTCCCACACACTATTCGTGAGTGGAACAGGGTTGGAGAGAACAGATAGTGGTACCGAAAGTACCCTCCGCCACACACCATTAGGTGACTTGCGGAGTATGATGTAGATGTGGATGTAGAATTTGATTTCATAGATGTGCAAAGATGGGTGGGCTCGTTCTTTTTTTTTTTTTGAGTTGTCAGTCTTCTGACTGGTTTGATGCGGCCCGCCACGAATTCCTCTCCTATGCCAACCGATTGATCTCAGAGTACCACTTGCAACCTACGTCATCAATTATTTGCTGGATGTATTCCAATCTCTGTCTTCCTATACAGTTTTTGCCCTCCACAGCTCTCTCTAGTACCATGGAAGTCTTTCCTTCATGTGTATCATCTCTATGTCCTATTATCGAGTCCCTTCTGCTTGTCAGTGTTTTCGCCGGCCGCTGTGGCCGAGTGGTTCTAGGCGCTTCAGTCCGGAGCCGCGCTGCTGCTACGGTCGCAGGTTCGAATCCTGCCTTGGCCATGGGTGTATGTGATGTCCGTAGGTTAGTTAGGTTTAAGTAGTTCTAAGTCTAGGGGACTGATGACCTCAGATGTTAAGTCCCATATTGCTTAGAGCCATTTGAACAATTTTTTTTCAGTGTTTTCCAAATATTCCTTTAATCTTCGAGTCTGCGCATAACCTCCATATTACACCTAATTTTCAACAGTCGTCTGTAGTACCACATGTAAAATGCTTCACTTCTCTCCTGTTCCGGTTTTCATGTCCATGCTTCACTACCATATAATGCTGTGTTCCAAACTTATATTCTCAGAAATTTCTTCCTGAAATTAAGGCCTATATTTGATACCAGTAGACTTTTCTTGGCCAGAATGGCCCTTTTTGCCATTGCTAGTCTGCTTTTGATGTCCTCCTTGCTCTGTCCGTCATTGGTTATTTTGCTGCCTAGGTAGCAGAATTCCGTAACTTCATCCACTTCTTGACCATCAATCCTGATGTTAAGGTTCTCACTGTTCTCATTTCCGCTACTTATCGTTACTTACGTCTTTCTTCGATTTACTCTTAATCCGTATTCTGTACACATTAGACTGTTAATTCCATTTAGCAGATCATGTAATTCTTCTTCACTTTCACTCAGAATAGCAATGTCATCAGCGAATTGTATCATTGATATCATTTCATCTCGAATTTTAATTCCACTCCTGAACCTTTCTTTTATTTCCATCATTGCTTCTTCAATGTAAACACTGAACAGTATGGGGGAAGGACTACATCCCTGTCTTACATTCTTTTTTTAATCCAAGCACTTCATTCATGGTCGTCCACTCTTATTATTCCTTCTTGGCTCTTGTACATATTGTATATTACCCGTCACTCCCTATTTTTCAAAGAATTTCGAACGTCTTACACCATTTTACACTGTCGAACGCTTTTACCAGGTCGACAAATCCTATGAACGTGTCTCGATTTTTCTTTAGTCTTACTTCCATTATTAACCGCATCGTCATAATTGCCTCTCTCGTGAATTTATCTTTCCTAGAGCCAAACTGATCGTCACCTAACACATCATCAATTTTCTTTTCCATTCTTCTGAACATTATTCTTGCCAGCAGCTTAGAGGCCTGAGCTGTTAAACTAATTGTGCGATAATTCTCGCACTTGTCAGCTCTTGCAGTATTCGGAATTGTGTAGACAATATTTTTCCGTAAGTCAGATGGTGTGTCGCCACTCACACATTTCGCACACCAACGTGAATAATCCTGTTGTTGCCACATCCCACAAGGATTTTCAAAATTCTAATGGATTGTTATCTATCCATTCTGCGTTATTTGATCCGAAGTCCCCCAAAGCTCTCTTCAATTCTGATTCTAATATTGGATCCCCTGTCTCTCCGGTATCGACTCATGTTGCTTCTTCTATCACATCAGATAAATTTTGCCCTCGTAGAGGCCTTCTAGGTACTCTTGCCACCTAATCGCTTTCTCCTCTGCATCTTACAGTGGAAATCCCGTTGCACTCTTATATTGCCATCCTTGCTTTTAACTTCACCGAGAGTTGTTTTGACTTTCCTATACGCAGAGTCAGTCTTCTTTCTCGATTTCTTCACATTTTTAATGCAGCCATTTCGATTTAGCTTCCTTATACTTCTTGATTATTTCATTGCTCAGCGACTTGCATTTATGTATCCCCTGATTTCCCTGAACATTTTTATACTTCTTCTTTCATGGATCAACTGAAATATTTCTTGTGTTACCCGTGGTTTCTTCGCAGTTACCTTCTTTGTATGTATGTTGTTCTTTTCAACTATTGTGATTGCTCTTTTCAGAGAATTCCATTCCTCTTCAACTGTACTGCCTACTGAGCTATTGCTTATTGCTGTAACTGTAGCCTTAGCACTTCCGTGGCCCACTGCTTTGCGTATTGATTCTTCCTGCCTAATCTCTTAAGCTTCAGCCTCATCTTCATCACTACTACATTGTGATCTGAGTCCGTATCTGCTCCTGGGTACGCCTTACAATCCAGTATCTGATTTCGGAATCGCTGTTTGACCACGGTGTAGTCTACCTGAAATCTTCCCGTATCACCCAGCCTTTTCCAAGGATACCTCCTCTTCTTGTGATTCTTGAACAGAGTATTCACTATTGCAAGCTGAAATTTATTACAGAACTCAATTAGTGTTTCTCCTCTCTCAACCCTTGCTCCGAGTCCATATTCTCCTGTAACCTTTTCTGCTAATCCTTCCCCTACCACTGCATGCCAATCCCCCATGACGTTTTTCTATTTTCTGGCTGCATTTCACAGTAATTTTATTATTTAACATTTTGGCTGCAGGACCTGAATCACCCTAGGCTATGTTCCCGGCCGATGCTTTTTTCGGGTGTGATGATGACGATGATGATGTTTGGTTTGTGGGGCGCTCAACTGCGCGGTCATCAGCCCCTGTACAAGGGCCCAATTTTTTCACACTCCAATTTTTTACGCAGTCCAATCTAGCCGCTATAACCAATGATGATGATGATGATGATGATCAAATGATGAGGACAACAAAGACACCCAGTCCCCCTACAGAGAAAATCCCTCACCAAGTCGGAATCGAACCCGGTTTCTCAGGTGTGTACAGTTGTCAGACTCATGGACTGTGAAGTTCATTTCTTCAATGTCAAACCTGCTAGGCACTTGTATTGGAATTATGCACATTATTTAATAACAAATCAAGACTTCTTTCGGCAATTCAGACGAATAACATTTATTTTTTGGAAGAATAGAGCAAAATTAACATAAATGCGGAATATTTTTTTACCTCAGCAGGTTCGTTATAAATTCACAGCAGATGTAACAACATAGGTTGTATGCTTTGCTTTACAAGTGTAAATGATGAAAAAACAGTCGAAGCACATGCAAATTTTATTCGGGCAACCCGTACAGTCTGTAATGACTTGCTTTGGTTTCTTCAGAGCTTCAGCGCGTCCACATTTATGAGAGTATCGTCGTAAACATGATATGCACCTGTTTCTGCTGATGCCTGTTTCTTGCAATACCGGGTTCGTTGAACTTGACGTTCCTGGTGCTCCTGCTAAATCTTTCGAGTTCCCAACGTTTATCAGTGCAATTGCAACTTTCTCTCGAAATTCAGTTACTTGCTCGTTTTTGTCAGTTACTTGCTTGTAGATAGCATGAGCATCAACAATTGCCGCATTTGTGAGGAGCTCGAAGGCAATCTTGCGGTATGACTTCACTCCTCTGCGATAACTGGAGGCATAAGATGCTATTTGATCTGACACGTCTTGAAGGACGTTGCGCAATTACGTTCCAAAACTGTGCATTGTTTCGTGGTTGCTCCATATCTCGAGGTGTTTGGTACCATTTCTGGAACTTTTTTAATGCACAGAACAATACACATCCTGAAATTTATCGTTTAGTGTATCAACTAATGGTACAGTTTGCTGTTGTTTGTACCAGAATTATCCGAGAAACGTAGCACACTCAAAAGGGCCTCGGATCAGTTGCTGGGTAAAGCTTTATGGTTCAAACGGCTCTGAGCACTATGGGACTCAACTGCTGAGGTCATTAGTCCCCTAGAACTTAGAACTAGTTAAACCTAACTAACCTAAGGACATCACAAACATCCATGCCCGAGGCAGGATTCGAACCTGCGACCGTAGCGGTCTTGCGGTTCCAGACTGCAGCGCCGTTAACCGCGCGGCCACTTCGGCCGGCGTAAAGCTTTACTTACTTCATTTTCGTACAGTATATTCTTTGACCAATACTTCTGGAGTGAATTTTTTCGATCCAAACCAGTACACGTAACAAATGTAAAAAAAAAAAAAAAGCTGCATTTTTTCGTTACTTGTGTCTACCCATTGTTGTAGTATCCTTGTTCCAGTAATTTTCGTCTTCACAAGATCAGCAATTCCCTCGTTACAGGTTGTGTTAAAATCATTCATATTTCCAGTTATATCGTGCCAAGTAACTTCGGAGGCGTCTCTTAGAGGAATGTGGTTAGCACACTGGACTCGCATTCGGGAGGACGAAGGTTCAAACCGGCGTTCGATCATCCTGACTTAGGTTTTCCGTGATTTCCCTAAATCGCTGGAGGCAAATGCCGGGATGGTTCCTTCGAAAGGGCACGGCCGCTTTCCTTCCCCATCCTGCCCTAATCCGAAATTGTTTTCGCCTGTAAGGACCTCTTTGAGGCACAGCTGCTGACTCCCGAACAGCTGCTCTTTCACTTTTTCTCGGTCCGGCTGCATTGGAATCGTCGGAATCACGATGAGAACTCTCAGGAGAGTATTCAGGATCATCGCCGTCAGATATGTCGCCAAACAGACCGGCCCTCACTCTCACTGAACTCGCTTTCCTCGTCCAATTCACATCTACATCTACATTTATACTCCGCAAGCCATCCAAAGGTGTGTGGCGGAGGGCACTTTACGTGCCACTGTCAGTACCTCCATTTCCTGTTCCAGTCGCGTATGGTTCGCGGGAAGAACGACTGCCGGAATGCCTCCGTGCGCGCTCGAATCTCTCTAATTTTACATTCGTGATCTCCTCGGGAGATATAGGTAGGGGGAAGCAATATATTCGATACCTCATCCAGAAACACACCCTCTTGAAACCTGGACAGCAAGCTATACCGCGATGCAGAGCGCCTCTCTTGCAGAGTCTGCCACTTGAGTTTGCTAAACATCTCCGTAACGCTATCACGCTTACCAAATAACCCTGTGACGAAATGCGCCGCTCTTCTTTGGATCTTCTCTATCTCCTTCGTCAACCCGATCTGATACGAATCCCACACTGATGAGCAATACTCAAGTATAGGTCGAACGAGTGTTTTGTAAGCCACCTCCTTTGTTGATGCCCTACATTTTCTAAGGACTCTCCCAATGAATCTCAACCTGGCACCCGCCTTACCAACAATTAATTTTATATGATCATTCCACTTCAAATCGTTCCGTACGCATACTCCCAGACATTTTACAGAAGTAACTGCTACCAGTGTTTGTCCCGCTATCATATAATCATACAATAAAGGATCCTTCTTTCTACGTAGTCGCAAAACAAGTAAAGAAGCTCAAATCTTCAAGGAAACACGACCTCAAACACAAATAAACTCTAGCAATGCTGTCGAGCGAGTTATCGCGAGTGTAACCTGAGGTCGTAAAAGCAAGGAAACAGCTGACTACAGGGCGAAATATCACACTATCCGTCAACGAAATTCGGAACCAAACGTGCACGGCCTCTCCAGGAAGCCAGAATAGCTGTATACATCCATTTAAAATCATTGTAGCTGTTTATGCGATTTATACACATGGCCGGGAATGTGTGTATCAAGTTAATGGATATGGCCTTCCAGGGAACTTGAATATCAGTTTGATATCCACGGTAGCCAAAGTGTTAATTTCACAAGGGCGGTTCTATCATTTCATGTTTCACGAAGCCAAGTCGACGTTCGCTCGTAGAAGGGCGAGTGATGAAAAACGCCTTTGGGCAGGTTCTTTCGCCTCCGCCATCACTCCTATATAGACGCAAAACATCAAGCGCAGTTAGCACGACCTCGGGTCAGTCTTTTACGACACAGAGTGGCACACACGAGCCAGAAGTGGAAACACGCCGCTGTGAGTCATGCATGCCGAGTACTCGCCCAACAGCCCAGCACTGGTGCAGGGTCACGGCCCCGATGAGAAGGCCACTTACCCACTTGCAGAAGTATGAGTAAATCGATAAGCGCAGGCGCCCACTACATTCTCGACACGTAAACCATGTGTCAGCTCTCAGTGCCCCAACGTATGTTCGAAACACGCCTGCCAGTATACGCCGGAGCGTACTTCGATCCGTCGCTAGTCTGTAGATACATGCTCTGTCTGCGTACAGAGCGAACAGGAAGTACTATCAAAGAAACTTCGTTTTTCTTGAGTGAAATGTAAAATTCATATTTTAGTAGAATGACACACGAATGCACTTGTGGGGCAAAGAACTTGAACTTTCCTGGTCACCTAATTTTTCCCTGACCAACGTTATCAGTGGACATACCCTTGAGGTTAGTCATAAATTCCGTTTTCTCAAAGAACATCCGAAGGCCTCTTGGGTTTTGAATTTACTGAATGGTTTTATGCTGTCGTTAGGTAATCGAGGAAGTCATAAGATCATGTGCTAAGCAGTCAATTCTCAGGTCTAAGCTCCTGCAGCCTATTCCGCTTCAGTTTCGACCACTTCGTTGGAAGAATTCTAAGGAAATTCATTTATATACTGATCAGTTATGGATCTCGAAAGGTATCATTAACTGAAAATTTAATCAGAATCTCGTCAATTATTTTCTATTATTTTGTTCATCATTTTCTTCATGTGGGGTGCCACATTGTAATATTTCCTCTTCGACAGTTGTCTGCAAATGTTTGTTTTACTTTATTACATGTGACTGGCCAATTTCAGCTTTACCCGTGATCTCTGTAGGTGCCAACATGTCGTAATAAATCCGAATTAGCAGCGAACATCGTAGTTATGAAAGCAAGCACATCTATGTGCAAACGTCAGATTTAAAAGAGAATGTTCACTGAATAGAATAATAGTCACCGTGGAAACTATTGTCACGTTTTTTGACACTGCGTGTTCTCAATTCCGTAATTAGTTTAGTAATGTCATGTTCCGCACATCATTTTTACGATTATTTTATCGATAAGATGTGGAACAAGTCAGATTACAAGATATATATACACTCATGAATAGAGCTAATATTAATATTACTGAAATTTTTAGTTCCACACATGCAACTACATTTAGAGGTACACTTTTTTTACCAGTTTTGAAACAGAAACTCGTCCATGGAATAGACGTCCAAAAGAAATGATTTTAAGCTATATTTAAAACTTGATCTGCTATCTGCCAGGCACTTTATGTTGTTGGGCAAATGATCGAAGATTTTTCTTGCTGAATAATGTACTCCTTTTTGAGAAACTGACAGCTTCAATAACGGAGAGGAAAGGTCATTTTTCCCTCTAGTCTTGTACCTATAAACATCACTGTTCTTCGCGAATTGAGATGGATTATTTATAACGAACTTCATTAGTGAATATAAGTACTCTGATGGTGCAGTTAAAATACCTAACTCCTTTAATAGGTTCCTACATGACGTCCTTGAGTGAACACCATTAATTATTCTCATTGCTCTCTTCTGTGCAATCAATACTTCATGTCAAAGTGGTGAGTTACCCCAGAAAACTATTCCATAAGACAGTATTGAGTGGAAATATGCAAAGTACGTTAGGTGGCTGATCTGTTTACTATCAAGACTAGCGATTACACGAAGAGCGAAAGAAGCTGAACTTAATTTTTTGAGAAGCTCAGTAACATGCTTCCTCCAGTTCAAGTTGTCATCAATGTGAACACCCAAAAATTTGTAGAAATCTACCCTGTTAACAGAGCGCTGTTCATATGCTACATCAATTGTCGGTATGCCTCTATTAGGTGTACAGAACTAGATATAGTGAGTTTTTTTTTTCAAAATTAAGGGTGAGTCCATTTTCTGAGAACCACTAAATAATTCTTTGAAAGACATCCCCAACAATATCTTCAGCTGCTTTTCCTGGAATACTACACTCGTGTCATCTGCAAAAAGTACTAGTTCTGCTTGCTGAACGTTAAGTGAGAGGTCATTCACATGAATAAGCAACAACAGAGGACCCAAAATGGAACCCTGTGGGACTCCCTTTGTGATAACTCCCCCTCCCAACATTATTTATGGTATTCAGTACTTTGCTTTTCTTCGGTAAATATGATTCAAACCAGCTGTGTGTATAGCCTTCAGTTCCATAAAATCTGAGTATTTCTAAGAGTTAGACATGATCCACACAGTCAAATGCCTTGGAAAGTTCACAAAAAATACCAACTGGCAATAATTTGTTATTTACGGCTTGTGCTATTTGATGGGTAAATGTGTAGATAGCATTCTCTGTCGAGTAACCCTTCCGGAATCCGAACTGTGACATGGTGAGTAAATTATTTTCACTTAAATGTGAGACTACTCTTGAATACATAACTTTTTCGAATATTTTAGAAAATGAAGTCAGTAATGAGACTGGTCTATAATTATTTAAGTCACTCTTGTCCCCTTTCTTATGAAGAGATTTGACAATTGCGTATTTCAATCTGTCTGGAAAAATTCCCTGTACCAGAGAAGCATTACATATATCACTAAGGATTCCACTTATTAAATTAGAACAACACTTCAAAATTCTGTTAGAGACTCCATCAACACCACATGACTTCTTGTTTTTCAGTATATTTATAACTCCCTTAATTTCAGTGGGGGATGTTGGTGCTATTTCTAAAGGCCTAAAGTCCTCTGGAACGACTTTTTAAAATATTTTTTGCTTCTTCAACTGAACCCTTTATCCCTATTTTTGCTGCTACATTCAGAAAGTGATTGTTAAAAATACTTGCAATTTGTGAATTATCCCTCATATCATCATCATTTAGCTTTATTGCTATGATATGCTGTGCACTGTCAGGCTGCCCCGTCTCCCGTTTGACAATATTCCATATAGTTTTAATCTTATGATCCGCATTATTAATTGCTGTCAGAACATAAGCTTCTCGACTTCTTAATGACTTTTCTTAAAATATTACAGTATCTTTTGTAGCAAGCAAGTAACGTCGGATCCAGAATTATTCTGGCCTGTCCATATATTTCCCTCTTCCTCTTACACGATATCTCAATTCCCTTAGTAATCCATGGTTTACTTGACTTTGTAGTGGCTTTTTTGGATAACGTTTCAGGAGAGCAACTCTCAAATATTGAGATAAATTTACGGTGGAATAAATTGAATTTGGCATCAGCATTAAAAATCAATTGTCAATTCTGTCCTAGTTCATGTTGTTTTGACTTCTTGTGGTGTTGTGTTATGATAGTTTTTGTAAAAATATTCTAGGTTAGGCATATTCCTTACTCTGAAGTGATGTATTATAAATATTAGCAAAATGTTAAATAATTTATGCCATCCGTAGCCTATGTGTGATGTACATAGATTCTGGACGTTGGCCATGACTAAAAGGCAGAGAAATCCGATTTGATACCAGTTCCAGAAAAGGCAGGATACGACAGGTGTGTATATTACAGAACTACGAGTTTAATAACCCAAGACTGCCCAATACTGACACGAATTATTTTCAGTTGTAAATCAGACACTAAAAGTAGTACCGTACTTTTGCTATTTGGCAACAACGACGGCCGAAGTGAAGAAGATTTAAACCACAAACTGAAAATAGCAATCAAAACGTTTTCGAAAATGAGAGACTTCCAAGTTAATATAAAATTAAGTTCTAAGGTTTTGGGGAGGTATTTGTCTGGAGAAAAGTCTTGTACAGAAACGAAAGGTGTACAGGAAACAAATGTGGTGTTGCAGAATAATTCAGAAGATTGCATGTGTGGATCGAATAACTACTGAGGAAGTACTGGAACGAAATGAGAAGAGAAGAAATTCGTGGTAAAACCTGAGTAAAAGAAGAATCGGTTGATACGACACATGCTAAAGCGCCAAGGAATCGTCCGTTTGGTAAAGAAGGAGAGTGTGGGAAATAAAAATTGTACTGGGAGACCAAGATTTGAATACAGTAAGAAGGTTGAAATGAAGAAGACAATTCTTAGCTGATAAACATAAGATGAACGAAACGAAAATGAGCGTAAGGAAGCAAACGATAGAAGCGTTCAGTGACTCTAAAGTAAAATTCTGTCAACCGATCTGCGTAAAAACAGCTCTCATTCTTACATAAAATCAGTAATCAGTTCCAAATCCTCTATTCAACTCAGTGGTCATATTGGCATCGAAACGGAAGATAACAGAGAGAAGGCCGAAGTTCCGAACTCGGTATTTCCAAATTGTTTCGTCGCGTAAGACCGTAACACGGACCCTCCTCTCAATCATCGTACAAGCGTCGAAATGCCAGATATTGGGATAACCGATTGCGGAATGCCAAAGTAAACACAATCGCTTAGTAGTGGAAAGGCATCAGGACCAGATGACGTACCTATAAGACACTACAAAGATTATGCGAAAGAAATTGCTCTCCTTCTAGCAATAGTTTATTGTAGATCGATGGAGCAACGAAGGGTTCTCAGCGACTAGAAGGAAGCCCATGTCATTCTCACTTTCATGCAAGATCGTAGGACAGATGCACACAATTATACATTTACACTACTGGCCATTAAAATTGCTACACCAAGAAGAAACGCAGATGATAAACGGTTATTCATTGGACACATGTATTATACTAGAACTGACATGCGATTACATTTTCACGCAATTTGAGAAATCAGTACTCTGAAAAACCACCTCTGGCCGTAATAACGGCCTTGATACGCCTGGGCATTGAGTCAAACAGAGCTTGGATGGCGTGTACAGGTACAGCTGCCCTTGCAGCTTCAACACCATACCACAGTTCATAAAGAGTAGTGACTGGCGTATTGTGACGAGCCAGTTGCTAGGCCACCATTGACCAGACGTTTTCAGTTGGTGAGAGATCTGGAGAATGTGCTGGCCAGGGCAGCAGTCGAACATTTTCTGTATCCAGAAAGGCCCGTACAGGACCTGCAACATGCGATCGTGCATTATCCTACTGAAATGTAGGATTTCGCAGGAATCGAATGGAGGGTAGAGCCACGGGTCGTAACACATCTGAAATGTAACGTCCACTGTTCAAAGTGCCGTCAATGTGAACAAGAGGTGACCGAGACGTGTAACCAATGGCACCCCATACCATCACGCCGGGTGATACGTTAGCATGGCGATGACGAATACACGCTTCCAATGTGCGTTCACCGCGATGTCGCCAAACACGGATGCGACCATCCGAAAAAATGACGTTTTGCCATTCGTGCACCCAGGTTCGTCGCTGAGTACACCATCGCAGGCGCTCCTGTCTGTGCTGTAGCGTCAAGGGTAACCGCAGCCACGGTCTCCGAGCTGATAGTCCATGCTGCTGCAAACGCCGTCGAACTGTTCGTGCAGATGGTTGTTGTCTTGCAAACGTCCCCACCTCTTGACTCGGGGATCGAGACGTGGCTGCACGATCCGTTACAGCCATGCGGATAAGATGGCTCTCATCTCGACTACTAGTGATACGAGGCCTTTGGTATTCCGCACGGCGTTCCGTATTACCCTCCTGAACCCACCGATTCCATATTCTGCTAACAGTCATTGGATCCCGACCAACGCGAGCAGCAATGTCGCGATACGATAAACCGCAATCGCGATAGTCTACAATCCGACCTTTATCAAAGTCGGAAACGTGATGGTACGCATTTCTCCTCCTTACACGAGGCATCACAACAACGTTTCACCAGACAACGCCGGTCAACTGCTGTTTGTGTATGAGAAATCGGTTGGAAACTTTCCTCATGTCAGCACGTTGTAGGTGTCGCCAGCGGCGCCAACGTTGTGTGAATGCTCTGAAAAGCTAATCATTTGCATATCACAGCATCTTCTACCTATCGGCTAAATTTCGCGTCTGTAGCACGTCATCTTCGTGGTGTAGCAATTTTAATGGCCAGTAGTGTGTATCACTGGCACCAATCTGCCGTAGAATTATGGAGCATGTTTTATGCTCGAGAACTATGACGTTATTGGCGAACGAAAATCTCCTGTGTAAAAATGAACAAGGATTTGGCACATAGAGATGCTGCGATACTCAGTTCGCTCTGTTCCTCCATGAGATCCATAGCACCGTAGACAACGACGCTCAGGTTGATGCAGGAAGGCATTTAACGTCATCCCGGCTTAGCGCTTTCGTGGCTACTTGTTGACAAACTGCCTGTTGGTTTCTGTCTAGGGTTCGTCTGCTGATTTTCTCACGTTTCGCCAGCACGAGTGGCTGGCATTATCAGAGCTTCACCCTCCATTGCTGGTGGTGAAATGGAGCCGAGCTTGCGGCCGAAAACAATATGTACCTGGCGCGCCAACGTCCAAAGGCTTCTCCTCGGTCATTTCCTGTGCGGTTCTCCTCTTGCTACCTGGAACGGTCGTTCGCTGCAGTACAGGAAGCCAGGATCCGTATACCTTGAGGCTTTCTTCTTTCTGGTTGCAGCTATTCTCGTGTTTGTGTATTCCTACAGCTTCTCCGAATAAATGGTTCAAATAGCTCAAAGCACTATGGGACTTAACATCTGAGGTCATCAGTCCCCTGGACTTAGAACTACTTAAACCTAACTAACCTAAGGACATCCATCACACAAATCCATGCCCGGGGCAGGATTCAAACCTGCGACCGTAGCAGCAGTGCGGTTGCAGACTGAAGCGCCTAGAACCGCTCGGCCACAACGGCCGGCTCTCCGAACAAGCAGGTGTGATAGCTCTTCTCTACAGGCAGAACTTCTGTATCGCCGAATTTTACTATGTAGCGCATTCTCTGCCTCGGCCGATTTCTCCACCTGGCCCAACCTGCAATGTCGCTTATCTTCAGTAATCCTGGTGTCGATTGATTGTCTAGTCGTCCAACATAAACTTTTCCGTATGTGCATGGTACGCGGTATATTCCCGACATTGCGAGTGGGTCTCTTTTCTCCTTTGTCGATCTGAGACACTCTTTGATCTTCTTTGTCGGTTTGTAAATAGTCTTTAACGCCGTGTTTGCGGCCGATTCTGTCCGTCACTCTGGGCATATACCCGACATTTCTTTTTCTGATGTACCACTTCGCCGAATGTCTGACTCTGTTTTAATTGTAATATAACTTGTGGAGTACCCATTGCCCCTCCCAACATTTCCAGGTGATGCATTTCATGTCTGAGATGCTGCGACTCACATATTCGCCTTGCCAGCGTTACGAGCGTGTTAATTGTGCCTCTTCTTTGACTCGGGTGGCGATTTGTCAGTTTGGGCAGGTATCGGTTCGTGTGTGTCAGTTTTAGACACACGCTGTGTCCTACGTTTTCACCATCCCTCGTGACCAGCACATCTAGAAATGGTAGTTTTCTAATTCCATAGTAAATTTTATGTTGGCATGGAGGCTGTTCAGGTGTCTTAGGAAATCTCCAAACTGTTCCTCACCGTAGCTCCACACAACGAAGGTATCATCGACGTATCTGCACCACACCTTAGGTTTACAGGGTAACAAGTACAGTGCCTGTGCTTCGAAATGATCCATGAAGAAGTTGGCCACTACTGGACTAAGATGACTACCCATGGCGCGCCTTCCATCTGTTCGTATAAGTTGCCATTCCACGTGAAATAGGTCGTGGTGAGACATGCAAGAAAGAGCTTAGTGATGTCTTACGGGAAAATGGAACCGATGTTATCCAGAGGCACTGAGTGGTACTTTCGTAAACAAAGAAACAACATTAAAGCTGGCCAGGATGTCGTTTGGTGCAACGTTTACTTTCTTCAGCTTCTCAATGAATCCTTTATGTGTCCCTTCCTCTCGTGGGGCTGGAGGAGAGAGGCCAAATGTTTTGCCAGGTTATACGCTGGTGAGCGAGGAGCGCTAACGATCGGTCTTAGCGGAACGTTATTCTTTTGTATCTTTGGTACAACATACCACCGAGGTGCTAGGATTTCTGTGTTGCACAGATTCCTCTGTACGTCTGCTGACAGAGAAGCCTAGATGAACCGATTCCGTGTGATATGCTGCATCGCATCTCCGATTATTTTTGGGCATGTCGTCGGATCTAATACATTACGTCTCGGATCTTCTGCTCATAGCCGTCCGCGGTGGCCGTGCGGTTCTAGGCGCTCCAGTCCGGAGCCGCGCTGCTGCTACGGTCGCAGGTTCGAATCCTGCCTCGGGCATGGGTGTGTGTGATGTCATTAGGTTAGTTAGGTTTAAGTAGTTCTAAGTTCTAGGGGACTAATGACCACAGCAGTTGAGTCCCACAGTGCTCAGAGCCATTTGAACCATTTCTTCTGCTCATAGGCTTCGGTCTTCATTACGACGGTCGCATTTCCCTTATCGGCAGCCAGTACCAATACACTTTCGTCGGCCTTAAAATTCTTGATAGCTTGTACCTCTTCTTGTTCAAGTTGCACGCTAGTGGTTTTCTCGGCGCAGTTATTCAGAGATGAAACGACTTGCAGAGGATAGACTAACGCGGAGAGGTGCATCAAACCATTTTTCGGACAGAAGACCACAACAACAAATACTGAAGCTTACCTTTATTCCTTCTTCCCAGGCATCATTTGCGAATGGAATGGAAAGTGGCACACGATAGTGGCACTCGATGTGCCCTCTGCCACTCAACCTAAGGCGACTTGCAGTGAACAGATGTATGTGTAGAAGTGGTTTGTAATCCTTAAAGAACGTCTGTTGACTTGTTAACACAAGGAACAATTTAAGGCTCTTGCTCGCCACGTGTCCGTTGTAAACGCAAATAAATCAGAGGCCATTCGAGTTCATTTAATTTAATCGTATGCCTAGGGCCCCCGTCGGGCAGGCCGTTCGCCGGCTGCCGGTCTTTCAATGTGACGCCACTTCGGCTACCTGCAGTCGATGGGGAAGATGATGAGGACAGCACAACACCCAGTCCCTGGACGCAGAAAATTCCCCGACCCAGCCGGGAATCGAACCCAGGCCCAGAGGATCGACAATCCGTCACGCTGACCATTCAGCTACCGGGGACGGACAGGTCATTCGAGTGAAATGAGACTAATGTTGACAAATCAGACGCAATATATATTTTCGTCATAGTTGGTTAACTAGAATATTAATAAAGTGGTACCAGGTTTCAGCTCTTCTTTCTCTTTTCTTTCAGTAAGTTGTGGACTACGTTATTTTGAGACTGTCTGTCGACCTTTAACTTGCAGCCTGTACTCTCCCATTCATTTTCTGCGAGCCTTCTTTCTTCCTTCAGTCCATGTCTTGCCAGTTTTGATTGATGCTTTTCTTGAGAATGCTGGTGTGTTCCAAGTCTCTTCTTGAATAGGCCGTTTGCCTGTATCCCTTAATTTACGAACGCCACACCTTGAAGATCCCACTCAACCTCAGTGAACCAGGTCGCCTTGATTTTTTTGACCGGAAAATGGTAAAAACCCTCTTGGTTAGTCTATTGGCATTCAGGTTTGTTATATTTACATAAAAAGGAATCCTCTTCTTCGTTGTGGCAGCTATCACCTTTTCCACACGAAAGCACAGTTTCTTATTATGCCGACTTCTAAGCTCTTTTACGGGTCTAACAACTTTCTTAAAAATCAATCTTTTCTTGGTTTGTAACTGCTCTTTCAGACATTCCCTTTTTAGCGTGAGGCATGCTGGTGGATACAGCGCCTCTTACCGGATGACTCCACAACAGTGTCTGATCGTGACGTTAAACGTCGCCGTTAATTTGTTGCAAACGACTCAGTCAACTAATATGCCATTTGCATCGTGTTGATCGTCGAAGTAGATGGGTCCTCCTGAGTGACGTTCCGTTTTTCCCACTCTCCGAGGTAGTCGACCTTTTTGCGCACCTGATTTTGGCCTGATCTGCATATAGGTCTCCGTGCCTTGGCCTGATGTAAGCAGCAATTCGTAAATTCCAATTTCAGAAAAAAGATCCGATTGCCACTCGGCTATTGAGTTCATTGCTTTGTTTCGACGCTGTGGCCAGCTAATCAGAAAAGAAGGTCATATGCCTTAAAGTTCTGCAGCGTTTTGTTCCTCATTTTTGACACCATCACTATGTAGTTCTTTTACCCCGCTCGTTGATGACTTTCTCCTGCTCACAGCTACAAAAGTGAGAGCCCCTCTCCTTGCTAAACACCCATTCCGGTGTGGAAGATAATTCAAATACTTCCTCTGAATTTCAGCTGGAAGTAGGAAGGAAGAATGAACGTCCCATCGACATAGAGATCATTGAATTCGGAGCGCAAGCAAAGATTATGAAAGCTGTCTACGTTTTGAATGTAATTTATATATGCGATCAATTTCGGCGTTTCACTACGCCACCTTCAGGCCCCTGTGTTAAGACAACAACAATCATCTAATAGTGTTGACTGAATCGACGGAAGCGTTGGGTTGGGTTGGATTGGGTTTTTTTGGGGGAAGAGACCAAAAAGCGAGGTCATCGGTCTCATCGGATTAGGGGAGGATGGGGAAGGAAGTCGGCCTTGCCCTTTCAAAGGAACCATCCTGGCATTTGCCTGGAGCGATTTAGGGAAATCACGGAAAACCTAAATCAGGATGGTCGGACGCGGGATTGAACTGTCGTCCTCCCGAATGCGAGTCCAGTGTGCTAACCGCTGCCTCACCTCGCTCGGTTCACAACAACAATAATGACAGTGTAAAACTACGAGGCGTATTCTGACAGTAAGGTCCGATTAGGCGCGAAATTGGAAACACAGTGATAATCCGATAGAACTTCGCACAGATGTGTTGGGCAGTGTCTTTTGTTTGACTGTCGATCGCTTCAAGTCGATTTTTTCAGTTCAGAGCGCAAAGTGATCACGAAGAAACGCCTGAATCAGTAGTGTCTCCCAGCTGGATCTGGTGAGAGATTTCGCCTGAAGCTATGCCAGTCCATACTGTAGGGCGAGCAGTTCTAGAGGCTTCAGTCGGGAACCGCGCTGCTGCTACGGTCGCAGGTTCGAATCCTGCCTCGGGCTTGGATGTGTGTGATGTCCTTAGGTTAGTTAGGTTTAAGTAGTTCTAAGTCTAGGAGACTGATGACCTCAGATGTTGAGTCCCATAGTGCTTAGAGCCATTTGAACCCATAATATAAACGTCATGCGTTTCTTTCTTCAAAACAATTGTCAGCCGCATTCTGCTAGGGCAATGAAGACCCTCCTTCAGTGGTTACGATGGGAAGTTATCACCCACAACACAGCCCTTTATCTCCCTCCGATGTTCATCTCCGCTCACATGAACGACTGGCTACGAAGACAACATTTTGACACAAACAACTAAAGGCAGACCAGCGTAAGGGACTGGCGGAATGCACAGGCGTCTGCTTTCTGAGACGAAGGTACTGGAAAGTTCGTAAAACGCCACGACGAATGTCTAGGCCGGAGTGGCGACTATTTAGAGGGGTAGCTGGAATGTGTGGCTAACTGTAGCAAATAAATAATTTTTGATTTTCATTGTGGTTTTCATTTCGCGACCGATCGGACCTTACTTTCCGAGAATCCCTCGTACAAATACAAGGCAAAACACTCCGTCTTCAGGCCAGAAGTGGCCCATTGGGACCATCCGACCGCCGTGTCATCCTCAGTGAGGATGAGGATAGGAGGGGCGTGTTGTCAGCACACTGCTCTCCCGGTCGTTATGATGCTTTTCTTTGACCCGAGTCGCTACTATTTGGTGGAGTAGCTCCTCAATTGGCATCACGAGACTGAGTGCATCCCGGAAACTGGCAGCAGCACATGGCGGCCGGGATGGTCACCCATTCAAGTGCCGCCCACGCCCACGCCCGACAGCGCTTAACTTCGGTGATCTGACGGGAACTGGTGTATCCACTGTGGCAAGGCCATTGCCTACATAATACGAGGGGCGGTGTAAAATTTAAGAAATCAGTTACATAAAATGATAATAAGTAGCACACATGTAACAAAAGCGAAATTAAAAAGGGTGTGACATCAAGGCCAATGATAAATTAAGGAATAATATGAGAAAATAGCTGCACGCTTTACGAATATAAACTAGGAAACAAAATATAATACTAAAGTGAACGTATTAATGAGAGGTGACAATTACATGTCATTCATAGATAATTACGGCGTCTCATATTGACAAACAACTAGTGTGTAATGCTAATGTCAATGCCTCTGAATCAACTGAAACATAAGAATCACAGTTATACATTCATGATTACAGTTTTAAGGTAAAATATTTATTTATATGTTGTAATCTAATAGGAAACTGTAAAATCGTTTATCGGTCATCCCTACGTTAACCGCCTGTGCCACTGTGTACCATATACTCATAAAACTGATTAAAAAAAGACTATAATGTTGTGTCATAATATATCAATCACAGATTCATAAGGTGCCACTATTTTTAATTAAATAAACTGTATGATAATGGAAACACTGTAACGAATATCATGTGGACGAGATCATAAGCAGCATTATCAAGAAGCGGCAGGTCTGCTGTTTGGTAGGAGTGTGTCTAGGTCATACAGCGAAATGTAAATTATGAAGTAAGTCTAAGAAAATGTCCTGGAATTTAGACATAGCGCATCAGAAAATATTCAACTGAATCAGAAAATCAAAGACACAACCTCTATATGACACGAATCCCTGATACACTGTAATTCAGAGGATATTGATTTTGTTCCCTAGTTTATATCCAAACAGTGTGCAACTGTTCTCTCGCTGTATTCCTTAGTTTGTCATCGACTGTGATGTCACACCCTGTGCAGTATGGTTTTGTTAAATGTCTGCTCTATAATAGCACCAAATGCGACTGATCTCGTATATTTTACACCTCCCCGTTTACTACGTAGCTTACACTGTCATCGTTGTTGTTATCTTTAAGGGGCTCAGGAAAGACTCAAAATCATGAAAAGTTCAATTTTTACTTTTTTGCGTTTTCTGAATCTGCAGACTATTACCTTTTAATAGATATATAATTTATTCAATTCCGAAGACTACAACTATTTTTAAATTTTTTTTTGAAATGTGTTCTACATGGGCGTGACCCACTGTGGCGCTGTTAAACTGCTGTCAAATGGTGTTATTATTAACGTCCGTGTTCATCAGGTACATTTTAGTGATGTGAGATAAAGTATGTGTTGTGGCTAAGCTGTGATTCCTTTGAGAACCGACATATCAAATATTTCATTCACAACTCAAAACCCCAATGAAAATGTAAATAGTGTTATATGGTCGAGAATCCCCAAGACTGTATTTGTTGGAATAGAAACACTTCACTTTGGTGTGCATGATGCTGTTGCGACTTTCAATGATGGCAACATTGTAAGGTGCAAGGTATTTAGAAATATGGGAGTGAAGATAGGTTCTAACATGGTACGAGCGATGCTTGCTTTAGACAAGAAACCCCTTCGGGCTGCAGACAGGGCTGTAAAGAGTCTAGAAATACAAGCAAGGGTAAACAGGAGGAGGAACAAGAGGAAGCTGGAGGAGGAGTTTGCAGAGGATGAAGATAATCCATCCTATGGACCTGGAATGCACTAAAAAGTTAATCCAATCTTTGTCGCTCGATTCCCAAAACTTTTATTTTCTCATACTAATTACATGTTTTCTAAGGATCTTCCAAACATATTTGTTTCAAACTTTCAGTAAATGTTACACAGTACCTTCTGCATAATTTAACACAGCCTTTTTCCAAAAAACTGTATATTTTTGAATATATAAATAAAAAATTGCAAAAAAATGTTGTGAATTTTCTTTACAATTGAAACAAAATCATCTTTAATAACTGAACTAAAATTTTGTAAAATCCCTGTGTTAAGTTGTAGCCCATATTCCAATAAATAATCTGTAAAAAGTTCAACTTCCTACCTCAAATACTTTGTGAGGAAAGATGTAATTTATAAGCGTTATTTTAACATTGCAAGTATAGGGCGTTCCGGAGCCCCCTAAGCAGAAAATGGCGGAATGAAACGCCGAAACTGGTCGCATATAATAAATTACAATGATAATACAGACAGCTGAAGGTGTTTTTAATTTTATACTGAACAGCCGAAGTCCCTCAATTTTTTTGGTACAAAGATGTACTTACAGATCCCGGCATTTGCGTGGAGCGATTTAGGGAAGTCACAGAAAGTCTAAATCTGGATGGTCGGACGTGGATTTGAACCGTCGTCCTCCCGAATACGAATCCCATGTGCTAACAAGTGCGCCACCTCGCTTGGTGAATTTCATTTGGAGGTGGCGTCACTCAAGGCCATTTAAACAATCGCTCTTGTTTTGTTTTTTACTCCGGTTTCCTTTAGAGTCTGGAAAAGTGTATTTCGACAGAGTCGTGAATCCTTCATTAAAGTAATGAAGTCACAACTAACTTCTTGTTCCTGAACTTCAAATGTGAAAGAACACTTTTAAAGTTCTTAACCTGCTCGGCTAAATACCATCCTTTCCTGACTAGTTCTTGATATTTTCCCAAATTTTGAGTCATACCTCTGTTCAGGTCTGAAAGGCTTTCGGGAGAATCTCGCACGTTTTCAAGTTGAGGGAGGTGGCGCGGCAGTAACAAACAGATTTGTCACCGTTTTTGCGAAGAGGCTGTTTACGACTCTTGCCCAACCATTTCGCAATCTTTCTGTATCTTAAATCTCGTGGAAGATCTCTGTTATCTTATCGACAGCTTTCAGAGTATTTCAGATATCAGCAACTGTCGCGTCTACACCTTGTGCTTTGCTGTTAGTGTGATTCTACATTATTTACCGCACATTTATTTTCACATACTCAAATAGTCTCGCAACTCATTTCGACATGCACAAAACAACAACAGGCTTATTTACGATTTGGCTCGTGTTAAGTAAGATCCAATGCACGATGCCAAGGGGCCGTGACTGACTAGATTTCGTTCTTTGTGTCAAGTTCTTGTCTGCCAATGTCATCCGACGAGCCAACCAGTTCTAGCTGGCAACGGTTTCGACACTCCTCCCCCTCTCTCCCACTGATAGGCCCAGTATCTGTAGAGAGAGAGAGAGAGCAGGGAGAGCTACGATGGGCATGACTCAGCTGCAGGTAGCGGTAGGACCCGAATGACGTTTCATTTGTCTGCAGGCGAAACGTGACTCCGTGTCCTGTTATCAGCAAAGTTTCAGATAACAGTGACACCACAAGGAAGGCGCCGACGCACACAGCGGACTTACAGCTATTGTCTGACACAGCTGATTTCGTTAGACTCAGCGAGTATTGCAGAGCTCCTCAGGTTATCTTAATATTAGGGTACCAGTTTCGATGCACTGACTGTCATTAAACACCCCTAATAAATAAATAAATAAATAAATCAGCAGCGTAATACAGTACTGAGCGGGATATTAATATCTAATACACTTGTTTCATAATTCCAGCGGCTTCCTGCACCTGTTAAACTATTTGTTCTCCGATATCTTTTGATGATAACAGTAGTGAGCTGTTGTATTTTTCCTTACCCCCTCCTCCTCCCTTCCTTTTCCCAACTTACCCTTTGTTTTGCTTTTTTCTTTTAGTTCCACTGCAAGGTGTGAAAACAAACGGTAATTTTTTAATTGCGTGGGCTTTATACATCCGATTTTTTTTTTATTTTCCCTTGTTGGTCTTGTTGGTATACATGTTCCTGATGTATGTTTGCATTTTCAGCTATTTTGAGTACTTAGTTTATTGCTGATAGTCAAAAATATGCGTGTTTTCGAGAGCTCGGCGAATTACGAGGTGCATTCAAGTTCTAAGGCCTCTGATTTTTTTTCTCCAGACTGGAAAGAGATAGAAACATGCGCATTGTTTTAAAATGAGGCCGCATTCATTGTCAATACGTCCCAGAGATGGCAGCACCGTACGGCAGATGGAATTTTACCGCCAGCGGCGAGAATGAGAACTGTTTTAAATACTTAAAATGGCGACGTTTTCCTTACTTGAACAGCGTGCAATCATTCGTATTCTCAATTTGCGTGGTATGAAACCAATTGAAATTCATCGACAGTTGAAGGAGACATGTGGTGATGGAGTTATGGATGTGTCGGAAGTGCGTTCGTGGGTGCGACAGTTTAATGAAGGCAGAACCTCGTGTGACAACAAACCGAAACAACCTCGGGCTCACACATGCCGGTCTGACGACATGATCGAGAAAGTGGAGAGAATTGTTTTGGGGGATCGCCGAATGACTGTTGAACAGATCGCCTCCAGAGTTGGCATTTCTGTGGGTTCTGTGCACACAATCCTGCATGACGACCTGAAAATGCGAAAAGTGTCATCCAGGTGGGTGCCACGAATGCTGGCGGACGACCACACGGCTGCCCATGTGGCATGTTGCCAAGCAATGTTGACGCGCAACGACAGCATGAATGGGACTTTCTTTTCGTCAGTTGTGACAATGGATGAGACGTGGATGCCATTTTTCAATCCAGAAACAAAGCGCCAGTCAGCTCAATGGAAGCACACAGATTCACCGCCACCAAAAAATTTCGGGTAACCGCCAGTGCTGAAAAAATGATTGTGTCCATGTTCTGTGACAGCGAGGGCGTAATCCTTACCCATTGCGTTCCAAAGGGCACTTCGGTAACAGGTGCATCCTACGAAAATGTTTTGGAGAACAAATTCGTTCCTGCACTGCAACAAAAACGTCCGAAAAGGGCTGCGTGTGTGCTGTTTCACCAAGGCAATGCACCCGCACATCGAGCTAACGTTACGCAACAGTTTCTTCGTGATAACAAGTTTGAAGTGATTCCTCAAGCTCCCTACTCACGTGACCTGGCTCCTAGTGACTTGTGGCTTTTTCCAACAATGAAAGACACTCTCCGTGGCCGCACATTCACCAGCCGTGCTGCTATTGCCTCAGCGATTTTCCAGTAGTCAAAACAGACTCCTAAAGAAGCCTTCGCCGCTGCCATGGAATCATGGCGTCAGCGTTGTGAAAAATGTGTACGTCTGCGGGGCGATTACGTCGAGAAGTAACGCCAGTTCCATCGATTTCGGGTGAGTAGTTAATTAGAAAAAAATCAGAGGCCTTAGAACTTGAATGCACCTCGTATTACTTTCGAAAAGGATGGATCAAAGAATTTCCGTTACAATTTGCTGTAAAATGAAATTAGGCGCAGCACCAGATTCTAAATGTTGACTGCGGCTTTTGGCGAATCTACTTTGAGTAAGACAAGAGTTCACGAGTAGTATAAACGTTTCAAAGAGACTCGAAAACACGCTGAAGATCAGGATCGTCCTGTACGCCCAAGCACCTCAATTACTGACGACAGTGTGGAAGAAATACAGAAAACGGTTCTGGAAAATCGCCGACTCAGAAAGGTTGCTGATGAAGTTGCCATATCCTTAGGCTCATGCCAAACAATTTTTTCGGATGTTTTGGGCATGAAACGTGTAGCAGCAAGGTTTGTTCCGAAATTGTTGAATTTCGACCAAAAACGACGTCGCGCAGACGTCGCCCAGGTATTGCCGAATGAAGTCGACAGCGATTAGAAATACTAAAAAAGTGACGAAACGTGAGTAGGCATATACGGGTATGACGTCGATAACGAGGCCCTATCGTCCCTATGGAAACAGCCTGAAGAGGTAAGACCGAAAAAAATTCGACAAGTTCGATCACATGAGAAGGTTCTTCTCGCTGTTTTCTTCGGTTGCAATGGGATAGTGAATCACGAGTTCCTGAATTATGATCCTATAGTCAATAAGGAATACTACCTAGACGTTACGGGCCGTGCGCGTGAAGCAGTCCGAAGTAAACGACCAGAATTGTGTCAAAACCACTCGTGGAGACTGCATCGCGTTAATGATACCGCTCACACCTCAATGCCTGTTCGTGATTTTCTGACAAATAAAACAAAACCGTTATGTTGCCTCAGACACCGTATTCACCAGACATGGCCTCCTGAGACTTCTTTCCATTCCCGAGGCTGAAGAGAACCATGAAAGGACTTCGTTTTTCCACCATTGATGAGGTTAGAGCAGAATCTCTGAGGGAGCTGAACACCATAACGAAAGTGAGTTCCAGAAGTGTTCCTACCATTGGAAGACGTGCTGGCACAAGTGTGCTATGTCTTAAGGGAGGGATGACTCTGAAGGGGAAGAGGTTGATGTTGATGAATAATTAATCATTCTTTTTAAAAAAAAAAGTCCTGTTACTTTTTGATCACTCCTCGTATAGGTTTTATTGTACCAACTTCTACTGACCTCAACTAAACATTAATGCTCATGTTAATTTATGCAATCTGGATCCTGTTGAAACTCGTTGTCGTTAAAAATTATCCACAAACAATTTTAAAAAGCTCTATTTTAATGCCGCAACCGATTTCGGGCTGTCATGCCTTTCTTCAGATGGCTAACTTTTCTAAATATAGTGATGTATAGGCAAATGCCGGAATGGTCCCTTTGAAAGGGCACGGCCGAATTCCTTCCCCATCCTTCCCTAATCCGATGGCACCGATGGCCTCGCTGTTTGGTACCCTGCCCCCAAAATCAAACCACACCTGAAGTCAAGCACCGACCTGTGCGCCAAAGTCTACGGCGCTCTGGATATCACAGACGAACAGAGCGAGCTGAGCTACGCAGTTCTCTGTTTACGGAGCCCACGTTAATCTTTACAAACGAGACTTTCACGCTACAAAAATGTTAGAATACATGACCATTGATGATGTTCGGTAATTTTACGAGAGATTAACGTCAGTTACACCGGTCTGTAATTACGCTGCAAGTTACATTAATGTGACCGCCTGTAAAAAGCCTGAGTAACCACATTTGCAGTGCTACGTGACGTGCAGGAAGAGAGTGATGGAGTTTTGAAAGGTACCAACAGGGATCTGCAGCTATGACAACTCTAATGATGTGGCCAGCTGCTCTAGGTTTATCAGTTGAGGATCCAAGGCGCCAAAAGCCCGATCTAGCTGACGCCGCAGATTCTGGAGTCGGTTTAATTCCGGGGAGTTTGGTTGCCAGGAGAGTACGGTAAACTCATCCTACTGTTCTGCGAAACACACACATACACAGCGAGTTGGCCCGCATCTCGTGGTCGTGCGGTAGCGTTCTCGCTTCCCACGCCCGGGTTCCCGGGTTCGATTCCCGGCGGGGTCAGGGATTTTCTCTGCCTCGTGATGGCTGGGTGTTGTGTGCTGTCCTTAGGTTAGTTAGGTTTAAGTAGTTCTAAGTTCTAGGGGACTTATGACCACAGCAGTTGAGTCCCATAGTGCTCAGAGCCATTTGAACCATTTGAACAGCGAGTTGTGTGACACGATGCATTGTCCTGCTGGAAGATGCCATCGTGCTGAGGAGAAACAAACTGCGTGTAGGGGTGGACATGGTTCTCAAGGATAGATGCATGGTTGTGCTGATCCAGTATGCTGTCCAGAGTGACGAGAACACACTGAAAATGAGATAAAAACATTCTCCAGCCCATGACACTTCCTCCTCCGGCCTGGACCCGCCCGATGTTGCTGGGTATTTGCTTCCGGGCGGTCACGCCGATGGAGCGTAAAACGTGATTCATCTGAAAAGGCCACTTGTCGCCAGTCAATGGATGTCCAGCTGCGGTACTGGCGTGCCAATCCAACCCACATTTCCGATGGACACCATGAAAACGGCCATATGAACTGGGCGCCTGCTGCAGATGCCCATACGCAGCAATGTTTGCTGTGGAGGAGACACTGTTGGTAGCCCTTTAGTTCATCTGGACGGTCATTTCCTCAAATAGTTACACGTCTATTTGCACTGTCATTGTTCACCTCTGTAGCCCATGATGCACCAAAGTTGCCTCGGCGACGGTTTCGGATAGCGCCATTTTGCCATGGACGGTATACTTTAACTGCAGCGGCACGTGAACTGTTTACAAACTTAGCCGTTTCGTAAATGCTTGCACCCTTGGCTCGAAAGACACCGATCATGCCCTTTTGGGGACACGCTTTAAATACCCTCCACTGCTAGTGCTGCCACCTGTCGTCTGTTATTGCAGGTTGACGTAGAACATAGGCGATGATGAGATTAATGTGACTGCACCTCGTATGTGTACTTCTGTCCAGTGTCTCTTCTTGAAAACGGTAATGACCTCCGCTTTTTTCCAGTCATTGGGTAGCCTCAGTTGCTAAAGGGAGAGAAAGTACTTTCGTATAATCTCTGTAGAACATTATCCGGTTCAGATGCCTTTACACCATTAAGCAATTGTTTCCAGGATGAGACATGTTTCGGCAGCTTAGTCGGTAGAGCACTCGCCCGCCAAAGCCAAAGGTCTCAGATTCCAGTCCCGGTCAGGCACTCAGTTTTAATTTGCCTGGAAGTTTCATTAAGCGACTATTGCAGCATTTCTATAGAGCGATCACTTACTTCAATATCTGCCATTTCGGCGTTCGTTCAATGTTTGTTAAGAGGAGCCGTATTACGAGGAAACTCTTTCGGCGACAGAATTGAGTATTTCCGTTTTCTCTCTTTCATCTCCCGTTTCGCGTCAGCTCGGTCACTGAACGACTGAATAGATGATTTCGATCCGCTTATTGGTTTCACGTAGGATAAACACTTCGTACGGTTTTTGTCAGACTGGATGCCAAAATTTTACTTTCATATTCACTGTATGTTTCGCATTGCTCTACTTACGATCATTTTTGCTTCGTGTCGCTATTGTTTGTCAGCTTGGCGTGGATTTTGCTTAAATTTGTAATGAATCTCTCTTTGTTTCCGTAATGACTTTCTAACACAGCTACTTAACAGCGGTGGTCTTTTCCATCGCTTAAAATCTTGCTCGGCACATACTGGTTTGAGGAGTATCAAACAATTTCTGAATTCTATCGATTTGTGCTCCACATCTTCGTCCTCAAAGCTGAATATTTGATGTTGACTACTCATTTACTCTGCAATTTGTATCCTGTCACTCTTGCTGAGCAAAAATATTTTCCTGGTTTCCTTAACGTACGTTGTAACAAAAAAATGGCTCTGAGCACAATGGGACTCAACTGCTGTGGTCATCAGTCCCCTAGAACTTAGAACTACTTAAACCTAACTAACCTAAAGACATCACACACATCCATGCCGGAGGCAGGATTCGAACCTGCGACTGTAGCATACGTTGTAACACCCGCAGTCATTAATGCTGTCACAGCGGTATGATCACTGATGCCATCCTCTACGTTAAATGATTCGAAAATTCGGGTCTGGCTATCGCTACAAGGTCTAATACAGTGTCCTCACGTCTCGTTTCTCCAGCTACCTGTCTGAAATAATTTTCGAATAAGACATTCCCAACAATCTCACTCGAGTCCCCGGCTACGGCACCAGTTTTGAACGCATGACTCTCCCACTTAGCTTGTAAGTTGAAATCACAACAGGAAACTTACGCACGAAATTCTGCGATTCTGTCTGAGGCGCTCTGCCACTACGGTCTCTAAAAGCATCCAGTTACCATGTTTGATCCACCTTCGATGCTTAACTTCACCCAGATTATTTCACATTTGGAATCCGTGATGACCTAACTAGATATTATCGAATCATTTACTGCAATAAATACAGCGCCACCTTTGAAGTCTAACCTATCCTTGAGATATGCGTTTCTGTCTCAGTTTAGGTTTTCGTTGCTGTTCACTTCCGGTTTCAACCAACTTTCTCTTCCTAACAGTATATGGGAATTAGTACTAATACTAATTCTGGGTTCATACATGGATGCTCCGGCATTTTTACTAATATCTAGTTTTGTAAAGCTACCGTAATCTACTGTAGACTATCATAAGTAAGCGCAGACTACTGTAGTTTTGCTAGAAGCTTTGGTCAGTTAAGATCGTGCCCATGTTACCCGTACGTTGGGTGCGTTGCAAACCTATAGGGCGTTGCAACATAGCGATCGCTTTGTTTATGTATGCAACGAGTGTGTTAGTAGATTCCTCGAGAAAGCGGAAGCGGTAAACCGTCAAGAAACTCAGTGAGGATATATGGCTCTGAGCACTATGGGACTCAACATCTTAGGTCATAAGTCCCCTAGAACTTAGAACTACTTAAACCTAACTAACCTAAGGACATCACACACACCCATGCCCGAGGCAGCATTCGAACCTGCGACCGTAGCAGTCCCGCGGTTCCGGACTGCAGCGCCAGAACCGCACGGCCACCGCGGCCGGCAGTGAGGATATATGAAGGGCTACGTAACCTACGAAACATCTTTGTTCTACAGATCTATCCTCCTGCCTGTTACTTAAAAATAAACAGTACATACAGAAAAATTGAAACTGTCATTGTTTAACTGAGGCTTTATTCGGAAATTGTTGGTTTGCAGCGTCAAACAGAGGGATGGACTTACTAAGTAATAGGACCCAGTATGTTGTCCTCGACGGCGAGTCTTCATCAGAGACAAGGGTATCGTCATGAGTGCCCCAGGGAAGTGTGATAGGAGCGCTGTTGTTCTCTGATTACATAAATGATTTGCCGTACGGTAGGGTGTTGAAGTTGAGTAACTGTAGGAAGAATAGTAGCTAGCGCTGAATGTGGAGAAAGGTAAGT
Source organism: Schistocerca nitens (assembly GCF_023898315.1). Taxonomy (NCBI): domain Eukaryota; kingdom Metazoa; phylum Arthropoda; class Insecta; order Orthoptera; family Acrididae; genus Schistocerca; species Schistocerca nitens. The sequence continues at coordinate 129,669,891 of NC_064622.1, forward strand.
TAATGCGGATGGGTAAGAATATCAAAAATGGCTCTGAGCACTATGGGACTCAACTGCTGTGGTCATCAGTCCCCTAGAACTTAGAACTACTTAAACCTAACTAACCTAAGCACATCACACACATCCATGCCCGAGGCAGGATTCGAACCTGCGACCGTAGCAGTCGCACGGTTCCGGACTGCGCGCATAGAACCGCGAGACCACCGCGGCCGGTTAAGAATATCAAACTCGTAATGTTCGGATACAGTATTGCTAGTGCCCTGCTTGACACAGTCGAGTCGTTCAAATAGCATCAAAACGAGCGATCAGTTCCTAGTCCTGTGAAATGTGGAAAAAATCTCAAGTGACAATTATAAGAAGAGGACCGGCACCAAAAATGGAACAGAAACATAATATATAGAAAATCGTCCGCGCAACCTGCAACTGAAGATGCCTTGCAGAGAATAAAGGCGAAATGCGTATGGCACGAAAACTGTGTTTCTTCCGGTTGTAGTCAGACAGTCCAAACAGTAAAAATTATCAATATACCGTAGTATTGCAAGCAACTGAGGAAGACAGGATTACAGAAGTTGAAGAAGTATACAGTGTGTTTGAGGAGTAACAGTACATTCACAGGCGGCCGCGGTGGTCTAGCGGTTCTAGGCGCTCAGTCCGGAACCGCGCGACTGCTACGGCCGCAGGTTCGAATCCTGCCTCGGGTATGGATGTGTGTGATGTCCTTAGGTTAGTTAGGTTTAAGTAGTTCTAAGTTCTAGGGGACTGATGACCGCAGATGTTAAGTCCCATAGTGCTCAGAGCCATTTGAACCATTTGAGTACATTCACAAGTTGCGACATCGTCGCGAAAAAACAGTGACCCGTATATGTAATAAGTTTCCTTTAGTTTACGTCTATGGTCACAAACTTTTTGTTAACAGATTACCGGTTTCGGTCTTCAATGACCATCATCAGATTCTGCAGCAAAAATGGGAAAAAACATAAATACACTCGCAAACTGTATACAGCTTAAGAACAGCACATAGACCATTATGAAAAGTAGTACTGACAAAATTTACATTTGTGCGCTTTAAATATGCAGAGGCATACCTGTTTAATAAAAACAAAGTCCTAATGTACTGCAGCAATAGTGGCATCGTCAAATGTTAAATGCGGAATCAGCACCAGCATCGTCAAATACATATAAATAACATCACATGCACGAGTCATGTTGTCAGTAGTACTACTGTTTAAAACAAGCTGCCGTACAGTAGCCACAAGATGTTTGTGTGGTAAGTTCACCAGATGTCGCTAATGTCGGCATACACTAATTTTCAATAATTACACTCCTGGAAATTGAAATAAGAACACCGTGAATTCATTGTCCCAGGAAGGGGAAACTTTATTGACACATTCCTGGGGTCAGATACATCACATGATCACACTGACAGAACCACAGGCACATAGACACAGGCAACAGAGCATGCACAATGTCGGCACTAGTACAGTGTATATCCACCTTTCGCAGCAATGCAGGCTGCTATTCTCCCATGGAGACGATCGTAGAGATGCTGGATGTAGTCCTGTGGAACGGCTTGCCATGCCATTTCCACCTGGCGCCTCAGTTGGACCAGCGTTCGTGCTGGACGTGCAGACCGCGTGAGACGACGCTTCATCCAGTCCCAAATATGCTCAATGGGGGACAGATCCGGAGATCTTGCTGGCCAGGGTAGTTGACTTACACCTTCTAGAGCACGTTGGGTGGCACGGGATACATGCGGACGTGCATTGTCCTGTTAGAACAGCAAGTTCCCTTGCCGGTCTAGGAATGGTAGAACGATGGGTTCGATGACGGTTTGGATGTACCGTGCACTATTCAGTGTCCCCTCGACGATCGCCAGTGGTGTACGGCCAGTGTAGGAGATCGCTCCCCACACCATGATGCCGGGTGTTGGCCCTGTGTGCCTCGGTCGTATGCAGTCCTGATTGTGGCGCTCACCTGCACGGCGCCAAACACGCATACGACCATCATTGGCACCAAGGCAGAAGCGACTCTCATCGCTGAAGACGACACGTCTCCATTCGTCCCTCCATTCACGCCTGTCGCGACACCACTTGAGGCGGGCTGCACGATGTTGGGGCGTGAGCGGAAGACGGCCTAACGGTGTGCGGGACCGTAGCCCAGCTTCATGGAGACGGTTGCGAATGGTCCTCGCCGATACCCCAGGAGCAACAGTGTCCCTAATTTGCTGGGAAGTGGCGGTGCGGTCCCCTACGGCACTGCGTAGGATCCTACGGTCTTAGCGTGCATCCGTGCGTCGCTGCGGTCCGGTCCCAGGTCGACGGGCACGTGCACCTTCCGCCGACCACTGGCGACAACATCGATGTACTGTGGAGACCTCACGCCCCACGTGTTGAGCAATTCGGCGGTACGTCCACCCGGCCTCCCGCATGCCCACTATACGCCCTCGCTCAAAGTCCGTCAGCTGCACATACGGTTCACGTCCACGCTGTCGCGGCATGCTACCAGTGTTAAAGACTGCGATGGAGCTCCGTATGCCACGGCAAACTGGCTGACACTGACGGCGGCGGTGCACAAATGCTGCGCAGCTAGCGCCATTCGACGGCCAACACCGCGGGTCCTGGTGTGTCCGCTGTGCCGTGCGTGTGATCATTGCTTGTACAGCCCTCTCGCAGTGTCCGGAGCAAGTATGGTGGGTCTGACACACCGGTGTCAATGTGTTCTTTTTTCCATTTCCAGGAGTGTAATTGAAACAGCGAAAATAAAGGGGGATACAATAGTTGAAGTCTGTAATAAGCTTATAACTTATAAAAGGCATTGCAGTAATAAATAGCAATAAAAAGAAGAAACGACAAAAGTAATATTTTTAAAAAGAGGAAGAGTTGAAAAACAGTGGTTGACATGTGCTCTAGTGCCAATATTCTAGATAATGACATAAATATTAAACACCGTTGATAGGGTACAAGGTAATAATAAACAACCATAAAACCAAATCGCTAAAGGAGTCACAAATGAAAGAAAACATAGTGCTGCACATAATCAGCGCCCTCTGTTAGCGCTAATGCCAAAATTCCGCACAGGCGGGAAGTGGTTGGACGAACGTGACCGGCAGAGGGCCCCTCGTACCCTGCGGTACTCCGTTGCAAGAAAAGAATGATAAAATTCCGTAACAGTGGATGATCCACATTATCTGATTAATGTAATCTATGAAATGAATAGAAAAGGAACAAAAAAACTAGAGTCATGAGTAAAATGTATGAAAACGAAGTAAATGTGTAATGCACTCAATACTAGGTGAACTTATCAACACACTATATATAACAGAGACGTGCAGTGAGTAGAGAACAGCTTAATTCCCGTCGCTCCGCAATCTTCCTCTCCTTGGACCTCGAACGTGCCTATGGCCGCGTATGGCATTCCGGTCTCCTCTTCAAGCTCCAAACCTTCGCCCTTCCCGTTAACTACGTCCGTCTGATCGGCTCCTTTCTCTCCCGCCGTCCTTCCTATGTCACCGTCCATAACACAGATTCCTACACCTTTTTCCCCTCTGCCGGTGTGCCCCAAGGCTCCGTCCTCTCCCCCCTTCTGTACCTTTTGTACACGGCGGACATGCCGCCGCCGTCAGCCCCCGTCCACCTTCTCCAGTTTGCCGATGACACCGCCTTCCTTGCCCTTGCCCCCACCCTACAGCGCTCCCAACACCTTCTCCAATCCCATCTTGACCGGTTCACCGCTTGGTGCAACCAGTGGTTGCTCAAGGTCAATCCCTCCAAAACCCAGGCGATCATTGTAGGCAAAACCACCCCTTCCCTCCGCCTCCTTGATTTTTACATCACCATCTATGGCCGTCCTATCGCCCTCACTCCCACCCTTAAGTACCTTGGCGTCACCCTCGACCGTCGCCTCTCCTGGACTCCCCACCTCCAGACAATCCAAGCCAAGGCACGCTCCCGCCTCAGTCTCCTCAAGCTCCTCTCCGGCCGCACGTGGGGTCTGGACCCCTCCACCATCCTCCACACTTATAAATCCCTCATCCGCCCTATCCTTTGTTATGCCCATCCGGCTTGGATCTCCGCCCCCCCTTCCTTTTATAAATCCCTCCAAATCCTTGAACGCCATGCTCTCCGCCTCGCCTATCGCATCCGTCTCCCCTCCCCTACGCGGATCCTGTACGATCTCATCCCCTTCACCCACCTCCTCCTTTTCCTTGAAAGGATACGGATCCTGTACACCTCCCGCAAACTCGATCCTCCTCACCCGCTCGTCTCCCCAATCCTCTCCCACCCCCGCCCGCTGCCGCGCCTGTATGCCCACGTCCCACCTGGTCTCCATCTCTCCACCCTCCTTACCCTCTCCCAAGGTGGCTTCCGCCAGCTCCCCCTCCCTGATGATGTCCTCCTCCCCTCCATCTACCCCTCCTATCAACTTTGACCCTGCCCCACCCCCCACTTACGGTGTCCTTTCCTTTAGGCACCCTCCCTCCCTCCCATCTCTTCCCTTCCCTTCCCTTCTCTTTCCTTTTCCCCCGTCCCCTCCCTCCACCCCTCTTCCCCCCCAGCTTCCCCTCCCCCTTCCTCCCTCCCCCCTTTCTCCCCTGCCCGTGGCATTTCTGCTCTCCCCTCTCCCTCTCCCACTCCCCTTCCTCCTCCTCCTCTCTTGGCAGGTCCCCGGACTCGCACACACATAGTGAACATTCGCGCGCCGGAGATCATCGCCATCAGTGTCTAGTGTGTGTGTGCTTCGTTTTGTGTTTCGTGCAGTTACAACTCAACTGTTCACATGTGCCGTCGCCGTTCTCCGTGTTTTGTGCGCCGTGTCAACAAGTGTTAGTGTTTTTATCATCCAACGTGAACGGCTTCTTGTTTTTTGTTTTTTGTAACTACTTTCTTTGCCCGCCATTTTTTGTCTTGTCTGTGTCACCTATATCATATTATTGTACCCCATAAGGCTGAAGAGCAGCGTATTAAGCTGCTGCCAGCCCGCCTTGTATGAGGTGATTAAAATTACAATAAAGAAAAAAAGAAAAAAAAGTGAGTAGAGTATAACGTTGTCATATAAAACAAAGTAAGCATTGGGCACAAAGTTATTTTGCTAGTTCAGCAGTCTAGTTGGTTCTCTATTTTTTGCTTTATAAATTTCAAGCTCCCGTAACAAATCTTTAGCATGGCCTTTTCCCATTCTGTGAAGAATACGTATACAACTCTCAATGCTCCCTATGGAATGACCAGTTTCAGATAAATGCTGTCCCAAAGCCGTTTTGTTTCGTGGCTGTGAGTGTTCCTTAAAACCTTAATTTAAAAGGGCGGCCTGTTTGACCGATATAATGTTTGTCAGTTACTGCAGTCAATCCTGTATACGTCAGAGCCATCAAATTTATCATAGTTCCCTTTCAGTTTGTTTTATTCGTAGTTTTAGGGTGTTATTAACCTGAAAGCCACATCTGATATAAGACTTTTTGAAACATTTTTCTATTTGCAGAGACATTTTGCCGTTAAATTGCAAAGGAATGGTTTTCATTCTATCTTTGCCGGTTCTCTTTTGTGTGTGTGTGTGGGGGGGGGGGGGGGGGGGTGCCTGCTGTAGGGGCGCGTGACGTCATTTATAGAAAAGCCGTTAACTACCGCGATTCGCTTTAAAATGCTAGTTCTTTACGTATTTCGTTTTCGTCAAAAGGTAGACGAAGGAGCCGGTGAACCATGGAAGTGAAGAAAGCTTTTTTGTATCAGGGAGGATGGCATGAACTAACATTGATGATACTGTCTGTACAAGTTGGTTTCCTACAAATTGAAAACTTATGTTTGTTATTGACTTTCTTAATGGATCTCACTATTAAGAAAGTCAATAACAAACATAAGTTTTCAATTATTAGGAAACCAACTTGTCGAATGTTGAAAATTTGCGCCAGGCCGGAACACGAACCCAGTTTTCCCGCTTTAAGCTCTACAGGGACACTAAGTTGCAGTGTGCGATGAGTTAAGAATTTGGGTCGGACAGAAAGCGTGCTCGGGTAGTCGAATCGGTTAAGGCGTAATCTTGGGTCGAACCCCGGTCTGACACAAATTTTCAACTTTCTCCATTGAATTGTTTCAGTGCCCAACTGTGACTGACGTCGTTACCTCCCTCGAAATATCGGCTATAATGTGCTGACCAATAGCAGCATGTTTAACGATATGTAAAAGTTAACTATCTCTGCTAACAAGTATGTCGCGAACAATAACGTCGATCTTATGTTAAACTAAATAAAGGCTAAATTAAAGGTAAAAGGTTTTGGCTTATATTTTCATGCCAGTAGTAAAACAGCTTAAGTATTCTTTCTATTGAATGCGCTGTTTGTTTGCCTTATCGACTCCTTTACGTTCGCCCCCCCCCCCCCCCCCCACGCAAATGCGGCATCACGAAATTTCTTCATTTTCAAGCAGAAACGTCAATCCCTCTTTCTACAAAAAAAGAAAAAAAAAGAACCAGTCAATTATTGACCACCAATGAGATATCTCTGTGTCACTTCATGTTGAATATCTGCCCAGTGGGTTCGCCTATCTGTACTAGTCTATTCGATGAGAGATAAAGAGTTTTTGACCCGTCACTCTCAATTACATTAAGTCATTACAGGAAACACAATATCCCCCCCCCCCCTCCTTCCACACAAAGTTGTTATTTATGCAGAATGTGAATACCAATGGTCAAACACCGCAGCTGGTTGCGTCAGCCCAGATAACGGACCACTTTGTGCTCGTCAGGAAATATTGTATCCAATCCCGTAAATGGGTCACGCGCAGTTCCCTTATCAGTGAACGACGAGATAGGCTATCAACACGAATTACCCGACTCATGTATTTAATTGTTTTGCACACTGAGCGCAGAAGCTAATGGCCATTTCGTCTTTCACGTGGCCTTCTCCCAGTAACGTGACTCTATTCCGAAAGACAGTTTTCTGACAACGACAGCACAAAACTAAAACTTTTCAATACCATTAACTTATTTTTAATTCTCATGCTAAATTTTCATTACTACTGTCGTCATCAGAGACAACAATTTGTGGAACAACACGATTGCAGGATTTATAAACAAAAACGGAAACAGTAATTTATTTCGTGCTAGCCCACGAGGAGAAAATACAAATCTGTAGAAAACTCAAGGCTCCTGTTGCGGAATGTGGATTCAAATATATATTACTTAGCAAACAAGACACCGGTGAATCATAGCACGTAACTTACGGGGGGGAAACATTTTAGCGTAAAAGAAAAAAAGACAAACATTTTCTGACTATAGCTGGTGTGTAACCGACATTTTACTATCACGACATGGTGAAATATTCAGTCATTCCGAACTTGTTTACACGTCTAGTGCTGAAGATGGGAATTCTTCCTGTAGAGAACAATTTGTGGAACAACACGACTCCAGGATTTATAAACGAAAACGGACACAGTAATTTATTTTGTGCTAGCCCACGAGGAGAAAATACAAATCTGTAGAAAACTCAAGGCTCCTGTTGCGGAATGTGGATTCAATTTCAATACCATTAACTTATTTTTAATTCTGCTGCTAAACCTTCATTACTACTGTCGTCATCAGAGACAACAATTTGTGGAACAACACGACTGCAGGATTTATAAACAAAAACGGACACAGTAATTTATTTTGTGCAGAAACTAAGTGCTGCTTTTTTTCTTATAACTTTAATTTCACCTGTCAGTAACAACCACTTATTTTGTTTATTTTAATTTTATTAGGTTCTTTGCAATCACGATTTTGGCTAATTCGGTGTATTATTAAAAATTTTCTTAAGCGATCAGAACAATCTGCAGAGTCAGTTATCGAACTTCGTGTCGGTTTATAATCAAGTATCTTGAAATTTTCACTCTGTCATCTCAGTACAGGTACTACCTCACGGTAAGTAATACGGATTCATTCAGAAGAAACTGCAGCATTCACTTAGTGAACAGTGAACAGGGAAAAAGCTTTCCACACCCGGATAATACGTCCTTCACCATAATAAAAGAGTATGTAGCTTGTAACGCCTGTTACATTTTCAACAGATTTGCAATAGAACTAAAAACTGAGTGCCATAAAGAAACGTCAGATTTTGGAATCTAACTCGAAAGATTTCCTTCTGACACACACAAGTTGTTCTACACAAGAGTTTCTCGTTGTGGTTCAGAACCCTTGACAACCTGTATGGTGCAAACGTCTTCCTTTTCCTATCTTCTGTGAATTGTGCGCGTTAGTGACTAGTCTCGCTACACAGAAACTTCGACTCAAATTAGACTAATACGAAACCTGGGACTAGATGACAAGGGGGTTATTGACTGAGACTTATCTTGGAACTAATGTTAGATGGTCTTGCTTTCACAAGTCAATTATTGATATGATATCACACGTAACTGTGTACCAGAGTTACGTTGTTATACACAAAGAGGGAACCTGAACCGACGTTCCTCTGTGTCGACGTCTACACCTTCAGTTCAGTCTTGTCTACGAAGCAGTGCATAACGAAATGAAATATGTTATCTTCAATGAAATAGCTTCAGTCTGCTCGTACTCAGCCAGAAGAGGACGCGGATGTGTTAATGCGTGTTCATGGCAAAAGAAAGTGAGGTGGTGAGGCTTAGGAGAATAGCTCAATACCAGGACAGGAATGGGGAGAAAAAGGTTTAGCAAACAGTCAGCTAACCTTGTTTCCGAGGCCAAGTTGCCTTCGAATCCGAGATCTTATCTGAAAGGAAATTTGATGTGGCCCGCCACGAATTCATCTCCTGTGCCAACCTCTTCACCTCGGAGAAGCACTTGCAACCTACGTCCTCAATTATTTGCTGGATCTATTCCGATCTCTGTCTTCCTCTACACTTCCCTCTAGCACGATGGAAGTCATTCCTTCATGTCCTAACAGGTGTCCTATCATCCTGTCCCTTCTCCTTCATAGCGTTTTGCACATATTTCTTTCCTCTCCGATTCTGCGCAGAACCTCCTCATTCCTTACCTTCTCAGTTCACCGAATTTTCAATATTAGCCTGAAGAACCACATCTCAATTCCTTCGATTCTCTTCTGCTCCGGTTTTCCTACATCCCTGTTTCACTCCAAACGTACATTCGCAGAAATTTCTTACTCAAATTAAGGCCTATGTCTGATACTAGTAGACTTTTCCTGGCCAGGAAACCCTTTTTACCAGTGCTAGTCGGCTTTTGATGTCCTCCTTGCTCCGTACGTCATTGGTTATTTTACTGCCTAGGTAGTTGAATTACTTAACTTCATGTACTTCGTGACCATCAATCCCAATGTTAAGTTTCTCGCTGTTCTCATTTCTACTACTTCTCATTACTTCGTCTTTCTTCGATTTACACTCAGTCCATATTCTGTACTCATTAGACTGTTCATTCAGTTCAGTAGATCATGTAATTCTTCTTCACTTTCATTGAGGATAGCAAAGTCATCAGCGAATCGTATCATTGACATCCTTTCACCTTGAATGTTAACTGCACTCCTGAACCTTTCTTTTATTTCCATCATTGCTTCTTCGATGTACACATTGAACAGTAGGGGGGAAAGACTACATCCCTATCTTACACCGTTTTTAATCCGAGCTCTTCGCTCTTGGTCGTCCACTCCTATTATTCCCTCATGGCTCTTGTACGTATTATATATTACCCGTCTCTCCCTTTAGCTAACCCCTTTTTTTCTCAGGATTTCGAACATCTTGAACCATTTTACAGGCTTTTTCCAGGTCGCCAAATCCTATGAACGTGTCTTGATTTTTCTTTAGTCTTGTTTCCATTATCAACCTAAACGTCAGAATTGCATCTCTCTGGCCTTTACCTTTCCTAAAGCCAACTTGATCGTCATCTAGCACATTCTCAATTTTATTTTCCGTTCTTCTGTATATTATTCTCGTCAGCAACGTGGATGCGTGAGCTGTTAAGCTGATTGTGCTACAATTCTCCGACTTGTCAGCTCTTTCAGTCTTCGGAATGGTGTGGATGATAATTTTCCGAAAGTCAGATGGTATGTCGCCAGACTCATACATTCTACACACCAACGTGAAAAAAGAGAATGTTATCTATTCCTTCTGTCTTATTTGAACTTAAGTCCTCCTCTGATTCTAATACTGGATCCCTTATTTCTTCTAAGTCGACTCCTGTTTCCTCTTCTATCACATCAGACAAATCTTCCGCCTCGTAGATGCTTTCAATGTATTCTTTCCACCTATCCGCTCTCTCCTCTTCATTTAACAATGCTATTCTCGTTGCACTCTTAATGTTATCACCCTTGCTTTTAATGTCACCGAAGGTTGTTTTGACTTTCCTGTATGCTGAGTCTGCCCTTCTGACAATCATTTCTTTTTCGATTTCTTCACATTTTTCATACAACGATTTCGTCCATTCCTCTTCAACTCTACTGCCTACTGAGCTATTCCTTATCGCTGTATCTAAAGCCTTAGAGAACTTCAAGCGCATCTCGTCATTCCTCAGTTGATGATGATGATGACGTGATGAGGACAACACAAACACCCAGTCCCCCGGCCAGAGAAAATCCCCAACCCAGCCGGGAATCGAACCTGGCACCCCCTAATCCAGAAGCAGCAACACTGGCCACTAGACCACGAGCTGCGGACTTCATTCCTTAGAACTTCTGTATCCCACTTCTTTGAGTTTTGATTCTTTCTGACTAACGTCTTGAACTTCAGCCTATTCTTCATCACTACTATGTTGTGATCTGAGTTTATATCTGCTCCTGAGTATGTCTTGCAATCCAGTATCTGATTTCGGAATCTCTGTCTGACCACGATGTAATCTAACTGTAATTTTTTCCTTTCACCCGGCCTTTTCCAAGTATACCTCTTCCTCTTGTGATTCTTGACCAGAGTATTCGCTATTACTTGCTGAAACTTGTTACAGAACTCAATTAGTCTTTCTCCTCCCTCATTCCTTGTCCCAAGCCCACATTCTCCTGCATCTTTTTCTTCTCTCTTTCCCCTACAACTGCATTCCAGTCTCCCACGATTATAAGATTTTCGTCTCCCTTTACACACTGTATTACTCTTTCAATATGCTTATATACTTTCTCTATTTCTTCAGCTTGCGACGTCGACATATATACCTTAACTATAGTTGTCGGTGTTAATTTGCTGTCGATTCTTGTAACAACAACCCTATCACTGAACTGTTCTATTCATAACGAATCCTACTCCCGTTATACAATTTTCTGCTGCTGTTGATATTACCCTATACTCATCTGAACAGAAATCTTTGTCTTCTTTCCATTTCACTTCAGTGACTCCTACTATATGTAGATTGAGAATTTTCATTTCCCTTTCCGGATTTCCTATTTTCCCTACCATCTTCAAGCTTCTGACACACCACGCCCCGATTCGTAGAACGTTATCCTTTCGTTGATTGTTCAATCTTTTCCTCATGATCACCTCCCCATTGGCAGTCCCCTCCCGGAGATCCGAATGGCGGACTTTTCCGGAATCTTTTGCCAATGGAGAGATCATCCTGACACATTTCAATTACAAGCCACATGTCCTGTGGATACACGTTACGTGTCTTTAATGCAATTGTTCCCGTTGCCTCCTGCATCCTCATGCCGTTCATCATTTCTGATTCTTCCAACTTTAGGGGCAGTTTCCCACCCCTAGGACAAGAGAGTTCCCTGAACCTCTATCCGCTCCTCCGCCCTCTTTGACAAGGCCGTTGGCAGAATGAGGCTGACTTCTTATGCCGGAAGTCGCCGGCCGCCAATGTTGATTAATAACCAAAATTTAACGAGTGGCGTGATTCGAACCCGGGACCGAGGACGTTTTGATCATTAATCAAAGACGTTATCCCTAGACCCGTAATATACGTAGTGGCTTGGTAAATTCTTCAGTACATAATTGACTAGCTTTCGAATCCACGACGCTCTAAACTTAGTTTGAAGTATAAACTATATGTAGAAAGCCTCTCTGTCGCCTTCCTAGTATTTGGCTTTATCTTCTGAGTACAATATACTATCTGGTTCCGAGACCAGGAAGGGGATAAAGAGGAGAGCACGCCAGCAGAAGTGCTTTGTTGGCAACATTTCATTCAAGATAGCCATAATCCTCCAGAAATTTCAGGTTAAAGTGGTTTTCCGCCCAACATATTCGATTTCAGATATCCTGAGATCAGTAAAGGACTATTTTGTATGGGAGAAAGTTGGAATTTTCAAAATACCTTGCCAGTGTGGTATGGCCTGGATAGGTCAGATAAAGCTGTACGCTGCACCGAATATCAAGATGTCACTTACCTTCTGAAAACGTCCAAGCCAGCTAAATCTGAACATTTTATCTCCAGCAGACGTTCTTGGAATATGAAAGCTGCGCATTCTATTCACGAGGGGCCATTCGCGGCCGACCGAATACCGTGAGATCATCTGCCAAAGGCGTCATCGGATGCGGTATGGAGGGAAGTGGACCAACACGCCACTCTCCCGGCTGTCGACGGTTTTCTTGACCTTGGAGCCGCTACTTATAACTTATTTCCTCTGATGGCATCAAGAGGCTGAGTGCACCCCGTTCCAGTCCCTGGCAGTTCCAGGAATCGAATCCTGGCCCGCTGCATAGCAAGCAGACACGATAACCACTGAGCTACGGAAGCATATTCACTTTGGACTTGTAAAGCAATAATTTTTCTGTTAAATGGTTTATTACTCCCTGGGAATACCTACTGTTATACTAATTGATTTGTGAACCCTGGAGATAATTTGTCCTTCTGAGAAACCCAACCATCCCCCTTCCTCTTCTCCTCCCCCACCCTCTAGAAAAAGGGATCCTTGTTCAGTTCTCAGACACTTTCGCCCCTCCTGGGAAAGCTCCCAGCCCTCCCCTCCCCACCCTCACTTCTCTCCTTCCAACCCCACCTGGAAATTGGCGGGAAAAAGACTTAATCTACGCTGGAGAGGAAGGACCTCACAATATGAAATTCAAATTTGTCAACAATATATTGCTGCATATTCTTTATTTGATCAGTTTGCAGGAAACAAGGCTCCTCCCTGGTGGGAAATAACTCAATTTCGGTACCTCCACGCTTACGACATCATCTCACATCCTAATGATGGATACTGGTGCAGTTAGGTCAAAATCCTTACTGCAGTAATCCAACAACCCATCGGTTCCTCGGAAATATTCAGGAACTTTTCTTTGGTCGCTTGCATATTTGCAAATATCTCATCCGTTAGACTGACTTTGTGAAATATTGCAATTTGTGGGAGAAACACGCATCATACACTACTGGCCATTAAAATTGCTACACCACGAAGATGACGTGCTACAGACGCGAAATTTAACCGACAGGAACATGATGCTGTGATATGCAAATGATTAGCTTTTCAGAGCATTTACACAAGGGTGGCGCCGGTGGCGACACCTTCAACGTGCTGACATCAGGAAAGTTTCCAACCGATTTCTCATACACAAACAGCACTTGACCGGCTTTGCCTAGTGAAACGTTGCTGTGATGCCTCGTGTAAGGAGGAGAAATGCGTACCATCACGTTTCCGACTTTGCTAAAGGTCGGATTGTAGCCTATCGCGATTGCGGTTTATCGTATCGCGACATTGCTGCTCGCGTTGGTCGATATCCAATGACTGTTAGCAGAATATGGAATCGGTGTGTTCAAGAGGGTAATACGGAACGCCTCGTATCTCTAGCAGTCGAGATGACAGGCATCTTATCCGCATGGCTGTAACGGATCGTGCAGCAACGTCTCGATCCCTGAGTCAACAGATGGGGACGTTTGCAAGACAACAACCATCTGCACGAACAGTGCGACGACGTTTGCAGCAGCATGGACTATCAGCTCGAAGACCATGGCTGCGGTTACCCTTGACGCTGCATCACAGACAGGAGCGCCTGCGATGGTGTACTCAACGACGAACCTGCGTGCACGAATGGCAAAACGTCATTTTTTCGGATGAATCCAGGTTCTGTTTACATCACGATGGTCGCATCCGTGTTTGGCGACATCGCGCTGAACGCACATTGGAAGCGTGTATTCGTCATCGCCATACTGGCGTGTCACCCGGCGTGATTGTATGGGGTGTCATTGGTTACACGTCTCTGTCACCTCTTGTTCACGTTGACGGCACTTTGAATACTGGACGTTACATTTCAGATGTGCTACAACCCGTGGCTCTACCCTTCATTCGATACCTGCGAAACCCTACATTTCAGCAGGATAATGCACGACCGCATGTTGCAGGACCTGTACGGGCCTTTCTGGATACAGAAAATGTTCGACTGCTGCCCTGGCCAGCACATTCTCCAGATCTCTCACCAACTGAAAACGTCTGCTCAATGGTGGCCGAGCAACTGGCTCGTCACAATAGCCAGTCACTACGCATGATGAACTGCGGTATCGCGTTGAAGCTGCATGGGCGGCTGTACCTGTACACGCCAACCAAGCTCTGACTCTACGCCCAGGCGTATCAAGGCCGTTATTACGGCTAGAGGTGGTTGTTCTGGGTACTGATTTCTCAGGATCTCTGCACCCAAACTGCGTGAAAATGTAATCACTTGTCACTTCTAGTATAATATATTTGTCCAATGAATACCCGTTTATCATCTGCATTTCTTCTTGGTGTAGCAATATTAATGGCCAGTAGTGTATATCCAAACTCTTGTATGCACCGACGCCTGTTTACATAAGCACCTTCCTCCACCATCAAAATCGATATGCCACGAAAAGACCCTTCCAGTCGCGTCTTCGCACCAACCGCATTGCAGACGTGGCGGGAGGCGTAGCTGCGCCAGCCACCTCGCTTATTCCTGCTTGCGCAGGTCGTGAGAGAGGACCGTACACGGGGCCAACTCCTGTGGTGTGCTATACGCCGAATAAAGCATCAGGTGATGGCAAACCATTGCGCGGTAGCGCCGACAGCTAAGAGGCGATAGATAGGAAGCACTAGCTTTCTGCTACCACAAACATCAGATGTGATGTCCTGCTCTGATTACACGGGGCCAACTCCTGTGGTGTGCTATACGCCGAATAAAGCATCAGGTGATGGCAAACCATTGCGCGGTAGCGCCGACAGCTAAGAGGCGATAGATAGGAAGCACTAGCTTTCTGCTACCACAAACATCAGATGTGATGTCCTGCTCTGATTACAGTGTTACAGATTGGCGTTGGGAACGACATACCACAGCCGCGCGGTCTGAGGCGTCTTGTCACGGTCCGCTCGGCTCACCCCGTCAGAGGTCTGAGTCCTCCCACGGGCGTGGGCGTGTGTGTTGTCCATAGCGTAAAATTAGTTTAGGTTAAAATGGTTCAAATGGCTCTGAGCACTATGGGACTCAACATCTTAGGTCATAAGTCCCCTATAACTTAGAACTACTTAAATCTAACTAACCTAGGACATCACACACACCCATGCCCGAGGCAGGATTCGAACCTGCGACCGCAGCAGTCCCGCGGTTCCGGACTGCAGCGCCAGAACCGCTAGACCACCGCGGCCGCCGTTTAGGTTAGATTACGTAGGGTATAAGCTTAGGGACCGATGACCTAAGCAGTTTAGTCCCATAAGATCTTACCACAAATTTACAATTTTTTTTAACATTTCAGAAAAAACATTGCTAATAAAGATCTAAACATTCCACAAAGATCATAAAAAACCACCTAGCACGTATACCGCAAATAGGCCCTATAAAATACACAACTGCTAACAGTTCTGATGAGATCCACGGCGCTAGAAAAATAGCTGCGTAACTGCACGTCGCTGGGACCATCACAACAACATATTCACTTCTTATAGTTGCGGAAGCCTTGTGCCCAGGCCCGCAGACAACTAGTGATCGATCCCCACGCCCCAAGCGACATCAACAGGAACTACTGATTGGTGACCACACCACAAAGAGTGACGTCGTCTGTCCCCCCACGTATAGAAAGGCGAAAGCTGATCAAGCAATGAAATTTCAAAAACACTCTCCATATATCAGTGATCTCGCATGCAGAGACGTTTGAGAACATAAGCACCCTCCTCCACATGTTGCCAATATCCCACGTGATCACAAAGGCAGCCAAACGCGTACTGAGCAGTAGTTAGCTATTCACTCACCCCGAGGGTGCCTCGAGCAAAGGCCACCTGAACATTCCAGCGGCTGCGGAGCAGAAGTCGGCGTCTTTTGATATTTGCTACCTGGGAAACCACCACTACTCTCTCTCAAGCTAATATTTCCTGTTTGAGCGTGAAACAACGTATCCAAACTTACTGACGGAGGTTTTCATTCCTCCTCTGAATACCGCATTCCTATTGGATAAAGCTGAATCAGTAAAGCTGTATAAATCCTACACCCACCACTCTCGTCCTACACGACTGCGCCGCCTGCAGATCTACATCTACATCTACATCTATACTCCGCAAGCCACCTGACAGTGTGTGGCGGAGGGTACCTTGAGTACCTCTATCGGTTCTCCCGTCTATTCCAGTCTCGTATTGTTCGTGGAAAGAAAGATTGTCGGTATGCCTCTGTGTGGGCTCTAATCTCTCAGATTTTATCCTCATGGTCTCTTCGCGAGATATACGTAGAAGGGAGCAATATACTGCTTGACTCCTCGGTGAAGGTATGTTCTCGAAACTTCAACAAAAGCCCGTACCGAGCTACTGAGCGTCTCTCCTGCAGAGTCTTCCACTGGAGTTTATCTATCATCTCCGTAACGCTTTCGCGATTACTAAATGATCCTGTAACGAAGCGCGCTGCTCTCCGTTGGATCTTCTCTATCTCTTCTATCAACCCTGTCTGGTACGGATCCCACACTGCTGAGCAGTATTCAAGCAGTGGACGAACAAGCGTACTGCAACCTACTTCCTTTGTTTTCGGATTGCATTTCCTTAGGATTCTTCCAATGAATCTCAGTCTGGCATCTGCTTTACCGACGATCAACTTTATATGATCATTCCATTTTAAATCACTCCCAATGTGTACTCCCAGATAGTTTATGGAATTAACTGCTTCCAGTTGTTGACCTCTATATTGTAGCTAAATGATATGGGATCTTTCTTTCTATGTGTTCGCAGCACGTTACACTTGTCTACATTGAGCTTCAATTGCCATTCCCTGCACCATGCGTCAATTCGCTGCAGATCCTCCTGCATTTCAGTACAATTTTCCATTGTTACAACCTCTCGATATACCACAGCATCATCCGCAAAAAGCCTCAGTGAACTTCCGATGTCATCCACCAGGTCATTTATGTATATTGTGAATACCAACGCTCCTACGACACTCCCCTGCGGCACACCTGAAATCATTCTTACTTCGGAAGACTTCTCTCCGTTGAGAATGACATGCTGCGTTCTTTTATCTAGGAACTCTTCAATCGAATCACACAATTGGTCTGATAGTCCATATGCTCTTACTTTGTTCATTAAACGACTGTGGTGAATGTATCGAACGCCTTGCGGAAGTCAAGAAACACGGCATCTACCTGGGAACCCGTGTCTGTGGCCCTCTGAGTCTCGTGGACGAATAGCGCGAGCTGGGTTACACACGACCGTCTTTTTCGAAACCCATGCTGATTCCTACAGAGTAGATTTCTAGTCTCCCGAAAAGCCATTATACTCGAACATAATACGTGTTCCAAAATTCTACAACTGATCGAGGTTAGAGATATAGGTCTATAGTTCTGCACATCTGTTCGACCTCCCTTCTTGAAATCCTTTGGAACGCTACGCTCTTCAAGAGACCTACGGTACACCGCTGCAAGAAGGGGGGCAAGTTCCTTCGCGTACTCTGTGTAAAACCGAACTGGTATCCCATCAGGTCCAGCGGCCTATCCTGTTTTGAGCGATTTTAATTGCTTCTCTATTCCTCTGTCGTCTATTTCGATATCTTCCATATTGTCATCTGTGCGACAATCTAGAGAAGGAACTACAGTGCAGATCATACAGAACAAAGTGCTAATCATCATTAGCAACGCTACACGCTACACACGCACTGTGGACCTTCACGATGAATACCGCCTTGAAAACGCAAAGGAAGTATTCAAAAAACACGCCACACGACTATACAGGAACTCGAGACACTCGAACAGTCCTTTCATCCTTACTCTGGGAAACTATGATCACAACCATAGATGGAAGCATAAGCGGCCAAAGACACTAGTATCTAGGGCATAAACAGCTATGGCAAGCTAACACACACCAACAAGAGACAAACGTCGGAAAGCCTCTGCATATCAGCAACGTTGACTGGATATACCAGCTGCTATTAAAGCCGACCAACAGGCTACAGTAAAGAAACCGACGAGCTCGCACACTGACTCACAAACAATTCGCCAACATCACGCTACACTGTGCATCTGTTGTATAACCCATCGGACACAAAACAATGAAGAACCTAACTGTTGCAGTTATGCTAACGCTGACCGAGAGATCAGCACCGGCACCCAGCGGCAGCCACCCAGTAACAGCACCGCACAACGCCAAAGGTATCGACATGCATGATACCCACTACTAACAAAGCCTACCCTTTCATGACCTATCGCAGGCAGCAAGGCATCCGCTACTGCTCTTACTACCTGAGATTTTTTCCCCTTGGCACCTTTTTTTTCCTCTGCCCTTCAAACCGCTACCCTTCGTTCGACTTTCGACCCAATCTATCTCCAGATGAGCGCGTATTAATAGTTAACCTTAACCAGACGTACGCAAAATCGCAGTACCCACATCCTGCGACACCTCACTTTAGTGAAAACAAACCCTTATGCGGAGGAAGCAGTAGACCTTTTGAGTTGGCCATCATGCCGGTGTGGACGTGGAGGGGCTCTACCTCCACTCTCGTCCTCATTTTGATATCGTCCACAATTGCCTTAGTCTGGTCAGCAAGTTGCCTGTATCTATGTTAGTTTTCTTGCAAGATGAAGCGTTTTTCAAGCAGCCACAGCAGGAACACCAGTGGCAGTGCCAAACGCTCGAGTCAAGGGGAATTCCCAGGTAAGCACACATGTAATTTCATAGCATGAGATCATATATTGCAGTGTAGATTTTCGTAAATAAAGTTTTTAGTAACAAATCACTGCCTTCAGATTTTCAGATTTTGATGTCGCAGCATTTGTTCAGATTTAGGTTTCATAGCATAAGATCGGATTTTGTAGTGTAGATTTTCTTAAAAAAAGTTTCGGGAAATACGGAAGTGTCCGATCCCGCTCGTCTGCTTTGACCCATGACGTCACAAATATGGCGGAAACAAAAACAAACACACACACTTTCCACAAGAAGCCTAATGACACTAACGGGACAAGCGCGGGAAATGGGATGTTTTGGGCGGGGGGCAAACGAAATATAAACAAATTTAGACGCCTTGCGTAGCTACAACGTGTAAGTGAAGACAGCCATGCATGAATACCCACCCACCTCCCCAGGGGTCGTAACCCCTGCAACCCATAGAAGATAAAGATGCTTCAGTAGCTGATTAGTGTTTTTTGTATTAAAAAAAAAATCTCACGGGATAGAACGAACATATCAGAAAGATAAATATAATAAACTAAAACAGAAATTGGAGGAAACAGATAATTAAAATAAGTAATAAGTGTTTTTAAATTTAAAAAAAAAAATCTCACGAGATAGAACGAACAGATCAGAAAAGTAAATAAAATAAGATAAAACAGAACTGGAGACAGCCACACTCAAACCAAACTCCGCGCCGTCATGACGTCACACACGACAACACCCTTACGTCACGGGTCAAAGCCGACGCGTGGGATCGGACGCTTCTGTCGACCCAAGTTTCGCAGTATCAAATAGTAGTGTGTTCAGATTTCGCAGTATATTTTCGTAAAAAAAAGTTTCGTATTACCAACTCACTGTGTCTTCAGATTTCGAAGCACATTTTCATAAAAAGTTTCGTAGTATCAAATCAGATTTTGAAGCACATTTTCGTAAAAAAGTTTCATAGCATCAAGTCTCCGTGTAATCAGATTCCGAAGTTAATAAGTGTAACAGTATCACAGCGTTTGACACTGCTGCTGCTGGGGCTGCTTTCGTAGATTTCGTAGGTTTCGTAGTATGTATTCAGATTTCATAACATTTCTAGAGATTTCTGTGTTAATTTTTTTCCCCTGTTGTTTCAGCATACATTCACCAATTCGTGGATCAGCTTGAAGTTGAGAGGCAGCAGCAACAGCAGCATCAACATC
The DNA here is from genome assembly GCF_023898315.1 of Schistocerca nitens. Taxonomy (NCBI): domain Eukaryota; kingdom Metazoa; phylum Arthropoda; class Insecta; order Orthoptera; family Acrididae; genus Schistocerca; species Schistocerca nitens. The sequence goes on from NC_064622.1 coordinate 129,690,030, forward strand.
ATATGAATATATATATGCTTCTTCGTAGTACTGTGTATACGTAATTGAGCTGTGCATGGCTCGTGTTCACGCCATCTATTACTGAACACCCTGTTTTGAGCGTTCTGCCACCTCGTTATGTTAATTTTTATTACTGGTGTCACTGAGTTGCTGCCTTGCCTGGCCGTGAGCGGCAGCAGCAGCACTTGTCGATATAAGCCCCGCTGTATTATCTTTGCTGGACTGCTATTAATTCCCGGTCGTCGTGTGTCGACCAGTCAGTTGGAACGCACCAGCAAGTTAGTTCGGATCTGCCAGTGAGTTGGCTGGTCTGGCTCTAGCAGTGCAGTTCGGACCCGGCAGTGTTTGACTTAGGACTCGGCAGAAGTTCAGTCGGGGAGCGGCTGCAGTGAGGTCCGGACAGCTATGACTCGCCCGACGGTTTCCGATACATATCACTTGAGTGCGGACCACCTTGGCTGGTCGTCGGACGGTCGTCTTGTCGCACGACGTGTATGTTGGCCGGCGATGGCTTATGTGTGATGTCCCTAGGTTAGTTAGGTTTAAGTAGTTCTAAGTTCTAGGGGACTGATGACCTCAGCAGTTGAGTCTCATAGTGCTCAGAGCCATTTGAACCATTTGATGGCTTATGGGTTGCCTGCGTGTGCTGACTCGTGATTCGTCCTTGTTACTGCACTATCACTGCAGTTAGTATTGTCTAGTTCTTCGTGCAAGTGTTCGGGTAACTGTGTGTAGCTTTTGTGATTTTGAGTGACAAATTATTTTAAATGTTTTCGGCGTACTGGCTCTGAGGAGTCGGTCGGTTGGTGTGGATCAGCCAGCAAATCTCCGCGAGGCGCAGTGGGCCGAGCCCGTTGGCGGTCTCTGCGCAGTGTCGGAGGTTCGTGGCTCACCGACTCAGGACATCAAAGTTGAGAGGTGATTTAATTACCGAAGCCACACTGTTCACATTGTGCCGTTGGTTTTCATGGTTGGCTGTTGGGGGTATTCCCGTGAGCAACAGCGAGTGTTCAAGTTGGGGAAAGTTTGGAGTTTAACTGTATTTTGGTTATTTGAAGTCCAAGTGCACCAGCGGAATTTTTTGCGTTGTGGTCGTTAACGTTCCGGTTACCTGCCCTGGCCGCTGACGTAAAATTCAGACAGTGTCATTTCCTCACCGTGTTGTCTCTGTCCAACACGTGTGTGTAGTTTTGACAGCTTATGCATACTTGGTTGTCGACGGCTACGCTTTTTATGTTTTGCCTTTGGAGTTCCTTGTGCAGTGGTCAGGTGGAAGGCAAGTTGTCTTGTCGGTGGGTCCGTTGACTGTCTCTTGGTTGGGCTGCCGGCAGATCGGATGTAGTTGGGCCGACTACCTGTCTCCCCTAAGAGAACGTTAATATTTCAAGTTCAGACCGACCCCCGAATACTTCTGAGCGCGCCTGGCTGTACTGCCTTTTATTATTGGTGTTTGATTGTGTATTTTAATGGCTTACAGCCGATGGTTTGAATTTGTATGCTTTTAGTTGGGTTTTAAATAATGTGCCTTCCGCCGCTTTAAAACTGAAAGTTCCTTCCTTGTCAGGTCTTGCATTGTCTTGGCCTTCAGCCTCATTTAAAATATCTTTTTTTAGATAAAGCTTTGGGCCTACTACCTTTTGAAAATTTATTGTAGTTGTGTTTTTCAGTAATGGGCCTTCAGCCACTTTAAAATTTAAATTCCTTACTTGTTAAATCTTAGATTGTTTGGGCCCTCAGCCTGTGTAAAATTTTGTTTAATGATAAAGCTTTGGGCCTTCTGCCTACTAAAAATTATTTTAGTTGTTTTAAGTAATAGGCCTTCAGCCGTTTTTAAATTAAACTTCTTGTCTTTCAAGTATCACACTGTATGGGGCCTTCAGCCTAATTGAAGATAAGGCATTCTGCCTTGTTTTTTTTTATATTAATTTTACCTGCAGTCTTAAATCATGGGCCTTCAGCCGTCTTTAGATTAAACTTGTTTGCTTTGTTAGTTTTGTTAGATTTGCTGGGTCTTCAGTCAAGTTATAGAACTTACTTACGTGAGGCCTTCTGCCTTCTAAATATTCGGTTTTGAGTCCGAATTTTAAGTTAATGGCTTTCAGCCATTTTTAAATTTAAGTGGCTGTGCCCTTACGGCATAAGCATTCAGCCGATAACTAAGTACAAAAATTTTTGCTGTATTGCTTGGACAACTAAATAAAGTTATATGTGTTTGAGGGTAACTGACAGCCCCCTTTTGGCCCCTTTCCACAATTCCAGCTACCTGTTCTGCCCTTCGGACTTAAGCAGGGCGTATCAATGTTCCTGTTACTTAGAGGTCAGCGAATTTGAGACATATTCTTTTCGTTAAAAAAAAATCTTTCTAAAACTTCGCATAGTGCGATGCATAAGTAATACAATTCTGTTATTCCATGGCCGATGAGTCTGATATACATTTTGTTGATGTTGTAGATGATTTCAAGGTTCAGGGGCTGGGACAGATAGCGGTTGTTATACCATCCCCATCACAGGTATCATGTAAGAGTATATGCCAAGAAATTTTTCGAAGTTGTGTGGGTGGGTGGGTGGGTGGGTGGGTGCGTACGTTTCGTTTTCGTTATTAAATAAATATCAAAAGCCGGTAGTGAAAAAGAAATTTAGCCCATGACTCGCAAATACCAATACTTTGTTCACCCAGCATTTGAGAAATAGAGCACTTAATTACTTGTAACGAACTTTACACATAATATGAAATCTTCATGAAATTTTTTGTCGCTGACAGTCCCCACAAATAATGAAAAGACGAAAGTTGATCGCCTACTACATTTTCGCTGTTCATCCAGTAAAACTTGCAGCATGAAGCTAGACGTTTTAATTTATTACTTATTTGTTGTTCTTGTTACTTGTTGTTGTTGTTATTTGTTTGGTGTTCGCAACAAATTTTGTAGAGAGTATTCACGCATACCTCTGAATGTACCAGAAAAATTATATCATTATACAACACAGGTCAGGAGATACGACGACATAAAAACTGAAATGTCTGAAAAACTGCCTCATCATGGATGACGTTTAAATTTATTCGTGCTTTGTCACTAGTTGTATTCGCAACACATTTCGCGCACAGAGTCCACTTGTGTCGTTTAATGTTGTTGTGGTCTTCAGTCCAAAGACAGGTTTGATGCAGCTCTCCATGCTGCTCTACCATATGCAAGCCCCTTCATCTCCGAGTAACTATTGCAATCTACACTCCTGGAAATTGAAATAAGAACACCGTGAATTCATTGTCCCAGGAAGGGGAAACTTTATTGACACATTCCTGGGGTCAGATACATCACATGATCACACTGACAGAACCACAGGCACATAGACACAGGCAACAGAGCATGCACAATGTCGGCACTAGTACAGTGTATATCCACCTTTCGCAGCAATTCAGGCTGCTATTCTCCCATGGAGACGATCGTAGAGATGCTGGATGTAGTCCTGTGGAACGGCTTGCCATGCCATTTCCACCTGGCGCCTCAGTTGGACCAGCGTTCGTGCTGGACGTGCAGACCGCGTGAGACGACGCTTCATCCAGTCCCAAACATGCTCAATGGGGGACAGATCCGAAGATCTTGCTGGCCAGGGTAGTTGACTTACACCTTCTAGAGCACGTTGGGTGGCACGGGATACATGCGGACGTGCATTGTCCTGTTGGAACAGCAAGTTCCCTTGCCTGTCTAGGAATGGTAGAACGATGGGTTCGATGACGGTTTGGATGTACCGTGCACTATTCAGTGTCCCCTCGACGATCACCAGTGGTGTACGGCCAGTGTAGGAGATCGCTCCCCACACCATGATGCCGGATGTTGGCCCTGTGTGCCTCGGTCGTATGCAGTCCTGATTGTGGCGCTCACCTGCACGGCGCCAAACACGCATACGACCATCATTGGCACCAAGGCAGAAGCGACTCTCATCGCTGAAGACGACACGTCTCCATTCGTCCCCCCATTCACGCCTGTCGCGACACCACTGGAGGCGGGCTGCACGATGTTGGGGCGTGAGCGGAAGACGGCCTAACGGTGTGCGGGACCGTAGCCCAGCTTCATGGAGACGGTTGCGAATGGTCCTCGCCGATACCCCAGGAGCAACAGTGTCCCTAATTTGCTGGGAAGTGGCGGTGCGGTCCCCTACGGCACTGCGTAGGATCCTACGGTCTTGGCATGCATCCGTGCGTCGCTGCGGTCCGGTCCCAGGTCGACGGGCACTTGCACCTTCCGCCGACCACTGGCGACAACATCGATGTACTGTGGAGACCTCACGCCCCACGTGTTGAGCAATTCGGCGGTACGTCCACCCGGCCTCCCGCATGCCCACTATACGCCCTCGCTCAAAGTCCGTCAACTGCACATACGGTTCACGTCCACGCTGTCGCGGCATGCTACCAGTGTTAAAGACTGCGATGGAGCTCCGTATGCCACGGCAAACTGGCTGACACTGACGGCGGCGGTGCACAAATGCTGCGCAGCTAGCGCCATTCGACGGCCAACACCGCGGTTCCTGGTGTGTCCGCTGTGCCGTGCGTGTGATCATTGCTTGTACAGCCCTCTCGCAGTGTCCGGAGCAAGTATGGTGGGTCTGACACACCGGTGTCAATGTGTTCTTTTTTCCATTTCCAGGAGTGTAAGTCTCTCTGAATCTGTTTACTGTATTCATCTCTTGGTCTTCCTCTACAATTTTTACACCCCCCACTTCCCTCCAGCACTAAATTAGTGATCCCTTGATGCCCCACAGTGTATCTTGCCAACTGATCCCCTATTTTAGTCAAGTTGTGCCACAAATTCAACTTCTCCCCAATTCTATTAAGTATCTCCTCAAAAGTTATTCAGTGTTTCTTCATTAGTTAGATTAGAATCTTCAACATTCTTCTGTAGCATCACATTTCAAAAGCTTCTATTCTCTTCTTGGCTACACTGTTTATCGTCCACGTTTCCCGTCCATACATGGCTACACTCCATACATACATTTTCAGAAAGGACTTCCTGACATTTAAATCTATACTCGATTTAACAAATTTCTCTTATTTAGAAATGCTCTTCTTGCCATTGCCAGTTTAGATATTATAGCCTCACTACTTCGACCATCATGAGTTATTTTGCTTCCCAAATAGCAAGGCTCATTTACTACTTTGTGTTTCATTTGCTAATCTAACTCCCTCACCCTCATCTGATTTATTTAGACTACGTTCCATTATCTTCGTTTTGCTTTTGTTGATGTTCAGCTTATATCCTTCTTTCAAGATATTGTTCATTCCGTTCAACTGCTCTTCCAAGTCTTTGATGTCTCTAAGACATTTACAAAGTCATTGGCAAAACTCAAAGATTTATTTCTTCTCTTTGGACTTTAATTCCTACTGCAAATTTTTCTTTTCTTTCCTTTACTGCGGGTTCAATATATAGATTGAATAACATCGGGGATAGGCTACAACTCTGTCTCAATCCCTTCTCATCCACTCCTTCCCTTTCATGCCCCTCCGACTCTTATAACTGCCAACTATTTTGTGTACAAATTGCAAATAGCCTTTCGCTCCCTGTATTTTACCTCTGCCACCTTTAGGATTTCAAAGAGAGTATTTCAGTCAGCAATGTCAAAAGTTTTCTCTAATGCTACAAGCGCTAGAAACGTAGGTTTACCTTCCCTTAACCTATCCTCTATGAAAAGTGGTAGGGTCAATACTGTCTCGCGTGTTCCAACATTTCTCCAGAATCCAAACTGATCTTCCCCGAGGTCGACTTCTGCCAGTTTTTTCCATCCTTCTGTAAATGATTCGCGTTAATGTTTTGCATCTGCGATTTATTAAACTCGTAGTTCTGTAATTTTCACACCTGTCAGCACTGCTTCCTTTCGGATTGGAATTATTATATTCTTCTTGAAGTCTGAGGATATTTCGCCTGTCTGATACATTTTGCTCACCAGATAGAAGAGTTTTGTCAAGGTTGGCTCTCCCAAGGTCATCAGTAGCTGTAACGAAATGTTGTGTACTACTGGGGCTCTGTTTCGACTTAAGTCTTTCTGTGCTTTGTCAAATTCTTCATGTAATATAATAGCTCCCTTCTCATTTCCGTAATATTGCCCTCAAGTACATCTCCCTTGTATAGATCCTTTATATATTCCTTCCACTTTTCTGTTTTCCCTTCTTTGCTTCGGACTGATTTTCTATCTGAACTCCTCATATTTATGTCGTTTAATATGCCTACAAAAATAAACCATTGTACGACACGTAGTTCAGGGGAAATGACGTCAAATACTGAGATGCATGAAAAAATGCCGCATCATGCATGACGTTTTTAATTTATAACATCTTTACTACTAACGCTGTTCACTACACATTTTGCAGACAGCAGCCAAATATACCACTGGATGTGCCAGCAAAATTATATCACTGTATGACACATAGTTCAGGAAATAAGACGTCATTGAGCTGTGGTGAAAATGGAACTGCATAGCGAAATTCGATAGAGGTACAGATGGAATGTGTGTACAAATACGTGTGAGATAAGTTAAATACATGTGAAATATATTCGACATGTGCGTACTTGGGCAAAGCCATAGGTAAAAAGGCCATCTTAAAGCTCTGGAATGAGTTCAACCAAATTTGGTACAGATATCCGTCACGATCTGGAAAGAAATAATGAAGGGGTAAGAAGCACTAACCTTCTATTGGAGTGGGGGTGATAACGTGGAGAGAGAAGGGGGGGGGGGAAGGAGACCGACAGACAGAGAGTGTGGAGGAGATGGACACAGATCCATGGGAGGAGGAGATGAGAGATAAAGGGGAGAAATAGATGGGCAGAGAGGGTGCTAGGAGGAAACGGGCAGAGAAAGGGAAAAGAAGAAAATCGCCAGCAGTAGGGTGAGGAGGAGATCGACAGAAGAAGGAAAGGAGATGGATAGAGAGAGGAGGGAGGAAGAGATGAAACAGCGAGAGGGGTAGAAGCAAGGGATAGTGAGAGGGAGGAGTAGGAGATGGAGAGGGAGAGGGGTGCGTACGCGAAGGATATAGAGGGGAGAGGAAGTCGATAGACAGTACGGGGTGGAAGAAGTTGATAGGGAGAAGGGGTTGAGGAGATGGATAGAGAGGGAGAGGAGGATACGGACATAGCGAAGGGGAAGGAGAATGTGAACTAATAGAAAATTGGAGTAAATACATGTCTGGGCATTTTTTTTATAAATAACAATTTAACTGTGGGTAACAACGCGGGGTACAGCTAATTACAAATAAATTTATTTTGGAGGCATCGTAAGATACATTACGTAAGCGAATATTGATAATGAAACATCGTTCAGTTGTTTATCAACAAATGTCTTCGCTAACTGTCAAGGACATAATCATTTATACTTGGCAGACCTGTAGATATTTGGTGGAGGAAACTGTAACAAATTTAGATAGCGTACCAGAATCAATGTTACGAATCGGAAGTTGTAACTCTCCTATCAAACACGGTTAAGACGATGCTTTATTAATTTTTTGTACTGTTCTCAAAACGCCTGTGCGGAACATTTTGAAATAAGACCTCATTATCGCATATGAATACTATCATATAGTGCAGCAAAGTACACTAGAATAGGAATGCTATTTTACTATAGGAAAGTACAAGCCCGTTTTTGTAGGAACGTTATATCTTATACTGATTGTGAACGAATATAACCATTGTACGTATAGTTATGCAAGTGTTTCTGTATGTACGTGTGCATGTCACGTGATGAACTTTCTTTTCGTCTTGTACAGTGCATTGCGGAGTTTGTTTGCATGAGGGAACTGTTGTTGTGGTCTTCACTCCAGAGACTGGTTTGAAGCAGCTCTCCATGCTACTCTATCCTGTGCAAGCTTCTTCATCTCCCAGTACCTACTGCAACCTACATCTTTCTGAATCTGAATTCATCTCTTGGTCTCCCTCTACGATTTTTAACGAGTCCACCACGGTAGCTGAGTGGTCAGCACGACAGAATGTCAATCCTAAGGGCCCGGGTTCGATTTCCGACTGGGTCGGAGATTTTCTCCGCTCAGGGACTGGGTGTTGTCTTAATCACCATCATCTCATCCCCATCGACGCGCAAGTCGCCGAAGTGGCGTCAGATCGAAAGACTTGCACCCGGCGAACGGTCTACCTGGCGCTGCTGCCCACCAATGCTAAATTGGTGATCCCTTGATGCCTCAGAATATGCCCTACCAACCGATCCCTTCTTCTAGTCAAGTTGTGCCACAAATTTCTCTTCTCTCCAATTCTATTCAATGCCTCCTCAGTAGTTATGTGATCTACCTATCTAATATTCAGCATTTTTCTGTAGCACCACATTTCAAAAGCTTCTACTCTCTTCTTGTCTAAACTATTTATCGTCCACGTTTCACTTCCATACGTGGCTACACTCCATAGAAATACTTTCAGAAACGACTTCCTGACACTTAAATCTATACTCGATGTTAGCAAAATTCTCTTCTCCAGAAACGCTTTCCTTGCCATTGCCGGTCTACATTTTATATCATCTCTGCTTCGACCATCATCAGTTATTTTGCTCCCAAAATAGCAAAACTCCTTTACTATTTTAAGTGTCTCATTTCCTAATCTAATCCCCTCATAATCACCCGATTTAATTCGACTACATTCCATTATCCTCGCTTTGCTTTTGTTTATGTTCATCTTATATCCTCCTTTCAAGACACTGTCCATTCCGTTCAGTTGCTCTTCAAGGTCCTTTGCTGTCTCTGACAGAATTGCAATGTCATCGGCAAACCTCAAAGTTTTTATTTCTTCTCCATGGAATAACACTGACGCTTGCCTCCAAATGGGACATATGACTCATGAATACAAGGCCTTATTGCTCGAAAACTAAGCATTTCTTTAAGTGGAGATCTTCACCGCTACGTTCATCATTGCCGGCCGCGGTGGTCTCGCGGTTCTAGGCGCGCAGTCCGGAACCGTGCGACTGCTGCGGTCGCAGGTTCGAATCCTGCCTCGGGCATGGATGTGCGTGATGTCCTTAGTTAGGTTTAAGTAGTTCTAAGTTCTAGGGGACTGATGACCACAGCAGTTGAGTCCCATAGTGCTCAGAGCCATTTGAACCGCTACGTTCATCGAATCTAAATGGGCCTGGTATATGAGTTCCACCCAAATACGTTTGAAACACCTATCCAGTTAGATTCATAAATATATTTTTTTCTTTCTTGAAAGTTTTTCTTTCTATCACCAGTCTGCATCTTAGATCAATTTTGCTTTTGAGGGCATCTGTTATTTATATAATGTAAACTAAAGTGGCCTGTAACGTACTACACAACGTGCTCCATTATCGAATTTGGGACCGTGGGACGCCATCAGTCGCGTGCAGTTCAACACAGTGCGACCAGGCAGGAGGGCGTGATGAAGTGATTAAAGGTCTCAGTCATGTGGAGAAGTGGTGTGCCAAGAGCGAGCGCTGGATTCTGGCTCTGGCGGCGCACCACTGCCTGGAATGCCATCAGCAGCGGCAGCTCCTGGAATTGACGTCTTGTGCATGACCTGCGTCTGCCGATCGGCCACTCTCTGCTCAAAGAATAGCCGAGGTCCTACACGTAACCATAGGACGTGGGTCGCATTGCCAACTCCGCGCGACTAAAGCCTTTTTCACACGACCCTCGAAGAACCAAACAGGCGTGCAGGCACAGTAGTTTACGGTATCTATCGAGTATTGGTCACTAAGCACGTAGAATTTCACGCGCACAATATACAGAGTGGGCGAGAATTAACTTCCTATTGTAAACTGTTTATAACTTTTTAAATACTTAACTAATCTTCATCAAAAAAAACTTTTCTTAAGTCGTAGAATTTATTGTATCATATCTCATTTATGTCTTTGCAGATATCTACATCTACGTGATTACTCTGCTATTCACAATAAAGTGCCCGGCAGAGGGTTCAGTGAACCACCTTCAAGCTGTCTCTCTACCGTTCTACTCTCGAACGGCGCGCGGGAAAAACGAGCACTTAAATTTTTCTGTGCGAGCCCTGATTTCTCTTATTTTATCGTGATGATGATTTCTCCCTATGTAGATGTGTGCCAACAGAATGTTTTCGCAATCGGAGGAGAAAACGGGTGATTGAAATTTCATGAGAAGATCCCTTCGCATCGAAAAACGCCTTTGTTTTAATGATTGCCACTCCAATTCACGTATCATGTCTGTGACACTATTTCCCCTACTTCACGATAATACAAAACGAGCTGACCTTCTTTGAACTTTCTCGATGTCATCCGTCAGTCCCACCTCATGCGGATCCCACAGCGCACAACAGTACTCCAGAATAGGGAGGACAAGCGTGGTGTAAGCAGTCTCTTTAGTACACCTGTTGCACCTTCTAAGTGTTCTGCCAATGATTCGCTGTCTTTGGTTTGCTCTATCTATGTGATCCTTTCAATTTAGGTTATTTGTAATTGTAATCCCTAAGTATTTAGTTGAATTTACAGCCTTCAGATTTGTGTGACTTATCGCGTAATCGAAATTTCGCTGATTTCTTTTAGTACTCATGTGAATAACTTCACACTTTTCCTTATTCGGGGTCAATTGCCACTTTTCGCTCCATACAGATATCTTATCTAAATCATTTTGCAAGTGGCGGACGCTCTTGCGCGCTCACCTGACATCCCAGTACAAAGTCTGGTGATCCGTGGTACAATTACAGAGATGGTGGCGAAGTGTGAAAGGACCTCGTGCCTCGGTAGATGCAAAGACCATAAGGAATAGCGATTCGAAGCTGATGGACACAGGCTGTACATCCTACTTTAGGAGAAGCGGTTGATCCTCAACATCGACGACGGAGGAAATGTGCAAGTGGTTCAGGGCATGTTCGCTGGAAGTCCTCAGAAACCACAGCGACAGGCATCTCGCGAAAGAGTTGTAACCTGACACAAAATTCGAACTTTTCTGAAGAAAGAGTTGAACTTTCATCTATGGAGACCACATCACTATCATGAATTATCATAGGAAAACTGTGATCAACAGTTAGTATACGGGGAGATGATGCTTGCTTGATATGAAGACTGGTCCAATATTTTTGGTAATATCCTGTGGCCACATAATGACGTGTTTCATGTTGGGGAGTTTGTTAGCCGGCAACAGAGGTTGGGAGGGTAGTTGTTGAACAAAACTAATACCGCCCAAAGGTCACAGTGTGGCGCGGCACGACATTCAAGGAAGTTGTGGGTCCATATCTAATTCAGAATGGTACATTGATATGCTTGAAAACTATGCTCACGGTATTATCCGCATGGGACGATTATAATCACCTAATCTTTGTGCAAGATGGGGCGGCGCTTCTCTTCGCATATCGTGTCCGCAAGTGGCTCGACACCCATTTTCTAGGAAGCCGGCTGGGACGTAGTGGGCCCCTTGAATGGCCAGCAAGGGTCCACACCTAACGCCCGGCGATTTCTTCTTCTGGGTCTGCAAAGGAGGAAGTTTATCGCACAATTCCAAAAACAATGAATTGCAGGAGCGGGTTCGCTAAGTTCTTGGAAACGTATCGCTGAATTATCTGCAGAACTCTTGTCACAAACATCCACATCCGTACAGAATGAAATTTTCACTCTTCTGCGGGGTGTGCGCTGATATGAAACTTCCTGGCAGATTAAAACAGTGCCAAGTTCGAGTCTCGGTCCGGCACACAGTTTTAATCTGCCATGAAGTTTCATCCACTGATAGTTGATGATAGTGCTTATGTTATAGCAGAGTATAACAATTCTACCATCGTAAGGAACAAAATGTTTTTTGTTTCGTGAAAATTGGTTAACTATTAAAGTTCTAAACAATTTTTCACAGGACGTTAATTGTTGCCCACAGTGTACACAGTCTGTATCCGGTGGAAGACGTTCACGATGAAACTTCCTGGCAGATTAAAACTGTGTGCCCGACCGAGACTCGAACTCGGTCGGGCACACAGTTTTAATCTGCCAGGAAGTTTCATATCAGCGCACACTCCGCTGCAGAGTAAAAATCTAATTCCTGGAAACATCCCCAAGGCTGTGGCTAAGCCATGTCTCCGCTATATCCTTTCTTTCAGGAGTGCTAGTTCTGCAAGGTTCGCAGGAGAGCTTCTGTAAAGTTTGGAAGGTAGGAGACAAGATACTGGCAGAAGTAAAGCTGTGAGAACCGGGCGTGAGTCGTGCTTCGGTAGCTCAGCTGGTAGAGCACTTGCCCGCGAAAGGCAAAGGTCCCGAGTTCGAGTCTCGGTCGGGCACACAGTTTTAATCTGCCAGGAAGTTTCATATCAGCGCACACTCCGCTGCAGAGTGAAAATCTCATTCTGGTTACGTTCACGATGTTTCCATGATGATGCTAAAAGCCGGGATTAACAGAGCCTTAATATTTCAGTTTCACATAGGGTAACAACGAAATCGACGGTTACGGAGCCAAACACGTTCCTGATAAGTCAATGGAATACAAGGATCTACGAATGCGCGATTTATAAAACGGATTTATTGTGTTCGTAGCTATAAACTCTGTACCTATCCGGATCGCATCGGCCTCCCGGATTAACGACGAGGGCTGGTGAGCCGACCAGCCTGCACGTTGTTTTAGGTGATTTCCGACATCCAACCAGGTAAATATCGGGCTGATACCCACGTCCTTCCTCATACACACAGATCGTAGTTACTTAGAAAACGTTATCACTAGGGATGGGTCATTCGCGAACTAACGGGTCAGAAACGGTTCACTAAGATGAAAGCAACGAGCGAGGAACGAATTCTAATGAACGGTCTTTCATAGTACACTTCGGTCGCGGCTTTCTACTTACAGTTCCCGGAAACGGGAAACGGTCGGTCTCGTTCCCACAACGACACGTAGGCCGGTCTCGTTCCAGCCTCGGTCCCGTTCCCGTCTGTCTCGGTCTCGCTCGGCCGGACTCGTCCTTCTTCTCGTGGCCACTCGTCGCAGTTCCGCTGCCGACTGCTCATAGTTCAGTATCGAGTTGTTCGTTTCGTTCGCTTCGCACGCCCATTCTAGATCTGTTTCACACTTTTTTTGAACTCTGGACTTCTGGTTCTTTTCTTATTCTCTTCAGCGTCCAGGATCGGCAATTAAAGAGTATTTTATAATTACGTAAACTACATAAAAATTACGTGGTATGTAATACATACATCTTTTCAGGTAAAGAAACGGCGTATTAGCTTACAGCAGAAGAAATACTTGTAAAAAGGAAAGATTTTTTGTTATTACACATACAAAGGACGTTGGCACGGCACACACGAGTGGCCATTTTCCGTCTTTTTTTGATTCAAGGTAAAAGAGCATGTTCATTGTTATGGAAGGCCGACCGACTTACAACCGAATGAAGCCCCGGCTTCGTAATCGAGTGTATGGTATCACATTTTGTAAAGAGAATATGATAACTCCTACAATATTATTTCAGTGGCACAGGGTGGCGCACGGAAAATCGGCCCGAGTACGAGACTGCTCATTGTCGCTTACCAGTCGTCATCTGTTGTTTCGAAGTTGTTTGCATTAACTTCACTGCCTAATTATTAGATGTTTATCCATTCTGCTCGTAGCGGTCAACAAATCGTGCGCAATTGGCGAGCAGTCTGTACTCTGGACCGATTTTTCGTGCGCCACCTTATATTATTTCACTGCCATCAGCCACATATCGCTACAGTTGGCTAAACGAGATGTTTTGCAGAATCACGAAAATTACAAGTGTGTGAGAATTCTGTTATGAAAAAAAAACTCTGTACTCCAGGGGGGAGGTCAAGTCCCCCTCTTGGCGCCTTCCATGTTCAGTCACCTATATTACTAATTTTCAATTTTTCATAACAACCAAATACCAAGCACAATGAACGGTGAACGAGTAAAAATGAACTGTTCCCAAAAAAGAGCGATCAGCAGTGAACTAGTTCCCAACGATGAACGACTTTGCACATCTCTAGTTATCACATTCGAACATGAAATCTACAATAGACACAGACAGATGGGGTATAAAAAGATTCCTCGCATCAAATGGTACTAACACAGCGAAAACCGAATTATAACAATGCCAACTCCGTAAAGAAACAGGGAAAGACAACTGTGGGAGAGGAAGAAGTGAAAAAGAAGAAGGAGGAGGTCAAGAAGCGGAACAAGCTGCTAACACCGTGTGATTCACAAATTCGAGCAACACATACATCATGAGAGCAGGGTGCAGAAAATTCCGCTAATGCAAATCGTTGAAATGGCTCCAAGCACTATGAGACTCAACTGCTAAGGTCATCAGTCCCCTAGAACCTAGAACTACTTAAAGCTAACTAACCTAAGGGCATCGAATCTGCACCGTAGCCGTCGCGCGGTTCCAGACTGTAGCGCCTAGAACCGCTCGGCCACCCCGGTCGGCCCGCTAATGCACTGCAGATGGTCAGGTGTGTACAAAAAATGGTTCAAATGGCTCTGAGCACTATGGGACTCAACTGCTGAGGTCATTAGTCCCCTAGAACTTAGAACTAGTTAAACCTAAACACAAACATCCATGCCCGAGGCAGGATTCGAACCTGCGACCGTAGCGGTCTCGCGGTTCCAGACTGCAGCGCCTTTAACCGCACGGCCACTTCGGCCGGCAGGTGTGTACACTGTTATCGACGGTCTGCGTGTAAAGGTTACTAAGACCAAAGTCTGCGTTTGCAAGTTGAAGTGTACTCTCAAGTAGCCTAGTGAAAAGGTATTTTAAGCGATTCAGCTATTAAAAGACACGATTTTCGTATACTCATGAGCAAAGGGACGCCTAGGAAAGCTAGCAGGTTGTATTTCGCGCAGTACCCATGAAAATTAAGTGTCTAAAAGTACGTTTACAGTTGTGCAACTTTTCGACTGCATTAGGTGCATACAGCCATTGCGCGAAGAGATAAGGGGCTACGTGCATACAGAGATAAGGGGACGCGTGCAGCGGTGCATGCCTTTGATGTGCACGAGTCACTAAGTGCGGGAGCCGAAATCTCCCCATTCCAGTTGGCGAGAAACGTGCTAAAGTCGTGCGCCTGTTCGCTGGGCTCTTCAAAAAAATGGTTCAAATGGCTCTGAGCACTATGGGACTTAACTTCTGAGGTCATCAGCCCCCTAGAACTTAGAACTACTTAAACCTAACTAACCTAAAGATATCACACACACCCATGCCCGAGGCAGGATTCGAACCTGCGACCGTAGTGGTTGCGCGGCTCCAGACTGTAGCGCCTAGAACCGCTCGGTCACTACGGCCGGCCGCTGGGCCCTTCGTTTGGCGCTTTGTGTTACTACCTTTCGCTGTTAAAAGATTCGATTTCTCGCAGGCCTTTATATTTGCGTTTGGATTAGCACACTGGTCGAGTGATCTAACGAGAAATACACGGAACCTGAAGAGCATTATCATGCATTTTCTTGTCTGTGACAGTTAATTTCGCGGGTTTTAAAGACAGAATGAAAAGAAATGACTGTCTACTATTCCTCACAAAAAAATACAACCCGAGCACAATACAAGGTGTAGAAGAAGTTTCTTTACAAGCCGCTTGAGTGAATAGTTTGCGCAGAAGAGGGAGAGCAAATACAACTCCCAAACAATGCGGGAAATTCCACATCAATTTGAAATCGCCTGCATCCAACAATCACTCTTCCCTAGGCGTTGGAGGTTGAAGGTAAACGAAAAACAAACTCAAATCCTTCCCCCACCCCTGCTCCCACCCCATTCTCTCACAAATAAACACTCACATTCACAAACATACTCGCACACATAAACACAGAATTTGACTGACGGATATGTAAACATAAATGTTTTATCCCTACGGAGCTTCCATTCCATGCTTTGCATCTTCAGATATAAATACATGTTCGCATATTATTGTACTCGTAACTGTAAACCACCGAATAACTGTTTCCTTTTCCATAAAGAGAAACGTTAAGTGGTCATCAACTTTGTGTAAAATAGTTTTCCACGGGTTTCAACAGGGCCTACAAAATTTCTGGGGCGTGTTAGATTTTGATATAGTAAATACCTTGAACTTGAACTTTAAGCTGAGACAGGATCAGTGATCCAAGAGGATGAAGTTCTACTTCATTTATTAATCAGAATATTCTCTGTCATCTTTATCTTTTCCACCACGATCGTATAAAAGCGCTCAAAATTATTTTGTAGTGGCGGTGTTATGTTGTCAGTACTGCTGCATGCAGTCACAACAGAGCAACGCGTATAACTGTGTCACTCTGTAACGCCGGAAATGCATATCCTCCTATTTCCATCTATTGCACTGCAAAATTTTTTCCTTATTTTGCTACCTGAAGATATAACATTTCTGTGTCTTTGTATATTGTAATTGTTTTACTATTTGTATATATATGCATTTATGTCGATGTATAATTGGTTTGTTTTGTGAATATTATTTGTATTTATACGCTGGATCTGGCCTAGGGAAAACTATGCTATCGAACGAATACATCGATAGGTCGTGTGGAGAACGAAAGTGTTTAGGATCTTTGGTAGTGTGAACTCTACCGCGTGGAGCGCGGGCAGAGCGAGGGAGTCTGGTTGGAGTAGTGCGATTGAGCAGGTGTGTTGTGTGACGCTCCCGCAAGTTGCCGGGCTTTCGGGGTTTGGCAGCATGTAATTGCGATCGACTGGCTATGGTAGTTTCTAGTACGGTGTCGCGGACGGGAAGCATTAGCTGGCACACATCAAGAGCCCGTTTCGCCTGGTGACCGTGTCGAGAAGAAGGCGCGCCAGCATCCAGCTTCTGCAACAGCGACGGCCGACAATGAGTGACTGTCGCCACCACCTCGATCGGCGACTTCAAACCTTCAATCAACCAACAAGGAAGACTAAAAGCACGTAAAGTTTCAGAACTGTATGGCAGACCTCGGCTTTTCAAACTGTTCAAATCACAAAATTACAGCAACTTAGCATGAAGCTTTGTTGCTCATTGTCCCAATTGCATTGCCAAGCAGGGTCCCTTCCTTTTCCGAAATGAACCCGAGTGTCGTTGAAATTCAAACGCCAGCATTAAAATAATATAATTCAATTTCACTGCCTTAATTTCAAAGTTCAGTTAAATTATTCATAGCTGGCTACAATATTTAGATTACACGAGCACAAATTAAGAGTGCGAGTTTTGTTAGCATATTTTAGCTTACCTGTAACTGCAGCTCAGCTTGGTACGTACTAAATTTTACTATTGTTAATTGTTCAGAATCATTTAATTCAAGTTCAAAGTTAAAGCTCTTATTTCTAAATTGCGTAGAGTCAAGTTGCTTTTGAAATGATTGTTGAAGTAGTCCAAGACTAACCGTATTTTACTGAATTTCGATGTGCTTCAGAAAGAATGCTCACTATTAACTTCAGTCACTAAATTAACTTTCGATTTTCCAGTTTTATTAATTCTTTTGCTAAATTAAGTCAGAGTGCAGCGAAATTTATTACTTCTGACAAACTTTCAGTTTTCACACTACACGTGTCAACCTTCAGTTGCCACGCTTCTAGTGCTAATTATATGTGTAATAACCTTTCTTTTTCAGTTACTATAGTAATTGTCCTTAGGACTGGCGACCGTAATTTCCCCCAATTCTCAAATATCTAATTACCGCTAGTTAATTGTTGACGTAACGGCCGCACATTTACTTTCTTTATTAACTTTACCCCTTTTCAAAATTAATTTCCACCAGTTTCATTTGCATTTTTCCTTTCATTTAGAGCCCGCATCTCGTGGTCGTGCGGTAGCGTTCTCGCTTCCCACGCCCGGGTTCCCGGGTTCGATTCCCAGCGGGGTCAGGGATTTTCTCTGCCTCGTGATGGCTGGGTGTTGTGTGCTGTCCTTAGGTTAGTTAGGTTTAAGTAGTTCTAAGTTCTAGGGGACTTATGACCACAGCAGTTGAGTCCCATAGTGCTCAGAGCCATTTGAGCCTTTCATTTAGATGTAACCCTTCCCTCCCTCTTTACCGACAGATTAACTTCGGTGACGATTGCTTTCCCAAATTTCCATTAGGTACACGCGGTTTAATTTTTCACTGTCATTAAGGTCGATAAGTGAGGGGGAGGTTACACGTGGCGACCTGGTGACAAGACAATCTTCAGATTTGAGGTTGTTCTGGACACGAATTTTGTTTGGTGCAAATGTCGTAACAAAGTATTGGTTACGAACAGATAGTTACGTCAGCGAGATTAAGTAGTGGGAGGAATTCTAATTAGATTTGAGATTTGTTATTTATATTGAAAATTATTAAAATGAGTGAAGGCAACAATTACCAAAATTTGGTAGATTTGGATACGGAACAATCGGTCGAACAATGGGAAACGCGCACCACGGTACCCATTGTTCAGGGGCAGGCGGCTAGCGTGAAAGACGCGACCGCCGAAACGCAACAAAGAGCAGAAATGGAATTCCAAACTTTAGAAAATGTTTCGGAATCGGAAGTGAAAATCAAATCTGAACCCCTTGATGACGAATACGCGGGGACAATTAAAGAGGAAGCCGCTACGGAAGTAAAACCGGTAGTTTCCGGGAATTTAGCTGATTTATTGATTGTTTTGATTAACGAAATCAAGGCTCAGTCTAGCAAGATAAAAACTCAATCGGCAGAAATTAAAGCTCAGGCTGCCAAGCAAGAAGCTCAGTCTGCCAAGCAAGAAGCTCAGCCTGAAAAAATTGACAGGAAGCTAGACAATCAGAACAAAGCTATTAATGTTGTTAACAACAATGTTGGAATTGTTAACGCAAAAGTTGATAAAATCAAAGATTCGGAAATTAGCAGAATCGAAAAAAGTGTAGGAGAAGCAGTTGCTCCGATCATCGAGAATAAGGTGACGGAACAAATTCAATTAGTGAAAAAAGAGGATCAAAAGAAGGTGGAAACTTTAAAGGCTTTAGTATCCGAAGTAGATACCAAAGTGACGAAACAGGCTAATACCTGCGAAGAGAAAAAAAAGGAAGTAGAAACGCTTGCGACAACCACTTGCCAAGTAATTACGAGAGTGTCGGAATTAGAAAAGAAACTTGACGAAAAACAGAGCTATGTGCCAATCTGTGCAAATAGTTCGGAATTGTTGACGAAAGAGGAGCGGTTCGACCCCTTGAAAAAAGGCGGTATACACGCGACGGATTTCATTAAAAATTGTGAAAGAGTTTTACCCAGATCGTGGACTAATGAGAGAAAAATTAATGCGGTTATTGATGTGTTGGCTGGTTATGCCAAGCGTTGGGGCTTAAACCTCAACATTACGAACCTGACTTTTGACGAGTTTAAAAATTTGTTTCTGGCTGAATACTGGTCAGAGCAAAAACAGCAAAGTGTCTGGCGCGAATTTGTCGTATCGAGGCCTTTCGATGCGAATTCGCGCGGCTCGATGAAGGAGTTTTGTGAGGGCTGGATCCGCACGTTGGAATATTTGCGTGATCGCCGCACGGAATCCGAAATAGTCTGGGAACTCTACAAGAAGCTTCCAGATGATACAAAACGCTATGTAGGAAGCAATCACAGGACAATCAATGATTTCCTGGGAAGAGTTGAGGACGAGGACTATTGGCGCAATAATCGCGACAGTGGTGGAGGCCGTGGTAGCAACAACGGGTACCACAGCAACCACAACAACGATAACTATGGGAATAATGCATACCGCAATCTTGGCAGCAATAACAATAGCGGTTCGGGCCGTAATGACAATCGGTACAATGCAAATAATAACAGGAATGAGGGAAACCACTATCATACTAGCGTGATACGGGCTTCGCAGAATAGTAATAACGCCAGAGGGTGTGATCAGCCGCCTCAGCAGCGTCCGGGGAGCAGATCTGCTGGGACGAGACGGGGGAACCATTAGCCGCGCCGGTGAGGGGCCCACCGGGCGTGGAGAAATTTTGGCGGCCCAATAACAGTAGAAAACCGAGGTGTCGTCGTTATGAAAATTCCGTATGGAATAATCAACGGCGGGAGAGTGTGCCAGTGTTAAGAGAAAGGAGTGCGCCCACAAGTAGTAGATCAGTTGTAGACATGGCAGTAGAAAATACATTCACTGTCAGTGAGAACAATTTAAGTAGTGTTCCGGAAAACGATTATAAAGTGGCAGCTGTAACACCCACAGCGGAACTGGAGATTGAGTTTAAGAATGATTCGCAAGTGTTGAGAGAAGATCAGATGTCGGATAAAACGTCCGTCATCGAGCGAGGGGATGCAGAGAGGGATGAGGTCTGGTTAAGGCAGTTCGGTCGCTTATACGACGAACTAAGAGATTATAGGGGTCTGTATGGGAGAAGTGTTTATGGGGAGCGCGTGCAGGATTTGCCGCGTCTCGCCCCGCAGGAAGATAGTGTTTGTTAAGTGATAGAAAGTTCTGGCCCTAACCGGCAGACTTTACCAGAAATAGTTGATGTTAACGGGGGGCACGAGCAAGATTCGTCGTGTTTCGTCCCGCAAGAGTTGGATGTTGAAGTAGTAACGGAAAGTTCTGGCCCTAACCGGCAGACTTTACCGAAAGTTATAGTGGTAGAAGTAGCCGACACATCCGACGCAAACCTCCAGTTTAAACATTGCGAAAGTATTGAGGAGAAAGATTACGAGAATTTTAGTGATAGCCGGACACGATTGGTAGAAAAGCACATAGATTACAGCGTGTATGAGGTTAGAGCTGACGTTATACGGTCAGACGGTAACAGTGTGGGTTGCGCAGATCCAGAGGAAGTAATTGCAGATACTACTGGGCACATTCCTCCAGGTAGATTGGCAGATGAGATCTGATCAAAGAGGAATCAACGAATGTGACAATTAGTAAATCGATAGCAAAGCAACACTCACTAGTTGACGAGTTACAGGAAAAGGTTTCGGTATTGGAGGCGAAGCTACAGACTAAGCCTCAGGACAAACGTGTTGAAATTAAAACTATATGTGAACAGAGGCTGAAAAGGCCGCCAGATAAGCCGGATTTAGGATCAAAGCCGGATGGTTTTTTCTGGAATGACCTGGATATAGACGAGTATTTACTGTGGGAAAATAAAGAAACAGTCGAGGACAAGTGTAGACAGATAGTATTGTCTGTTAATATGCACGACCTACAACTAAACGTGTTGATTGACACCGGTGCAGAATTGAGTGCTGTATCTGGGAAAATATTTGAGTTACTGAAAGACAGACCCGGCATCGTAGTTATGCCAGTAACAGGAGTGAAAATTATCGGTGCTACTGGGAAGGCCAGTAAACCGGTCACAAAACAGATTTTTGTCAACTTCGAGATATGTGGGGCACGATTCGAACAAGAGTTTGTCGTCGTGCCAGACTTAACTACGGAAGTAATTATCGGGTTAGATTGGCTATTAAAGTACCGTGCAGTGATTAATTGCGAAAGCAAAACTTTGACATGTACGTCACAAGATAAAACAATAGTAGTTAGTTTTGACGAGGTAGGAGACGGTGTGCATAGGCAATACCAGCCTATACACATTGTTAATTGGCTGGATGCTATTGACGTAGGTATGAAATTGAACTACTGTAATGTGAGGAATCTCGGCATTGACAATAGTGTTAGAAAGTGAATTGGAAAGTATTGTAGACGGTGTGTCAAACGTAACACACGAACAAAGACGAGGCCTGTATGAAGTAATAATGAGGAATAAGAGTGTGTTTTCAGACAAACCTGGACTTGTGGAAGGATATAAATGCAAGTTGCATGTAATTCCGCACGAACCATTCTTCGTGAGACCGTATGCTATACCGCTGTCCAAAAAGGAAGCAGTGCAACGGGAGATAGATAAGATGATCGAATGGGGAGTGACTGAAAGAAGTACGAGTCCATACAATAACGGTTTGGTCATTGTAGCAAAACGGGATGGTAGTGTGCGTATTGTGATTGACGCACGCACGTTGAATAGGGTCGTTCAACGCGAAACAGACAGACCAGAGAGTATGGAGGAGATTTTGCAACGTTTTCATGACGTTAAGTTCATGACTAGCCTCGATCTGACGGCTAGTTACTGGCAAATAGAACTCGAAGAAGAATCTAGGCCATACACCGCCTTCTTGTTTGCGGGCAGGTGTTATCAGTATAGAGTACTGCCATTTGGACTTAATATATCTGTGTCCGTATTCATCAGGGCCCTAGATAAAGTGCTAGGACCGGCTTTGAGTTCAAGATTAACTGTATATGTTGACTAGAGCATTGCGCCGTGGCGGAATGACTCTAAAGCTAAAGAAATGGGAATTTGTGAAGCAGGAACTGAAATTTTTAGGGCATGTAATCACCACTGCTGGTATTACGAAGGACCCAGAGAAACTAGAGGCAATAAGGAATTGTCCTCCACCCAAGTCTAGGAAACAGTTAAAAAGTTTTCTAGGGCTCACAGGATTTTACCGTAAATTTGTAAAAGGACAAGTGTTCAATGATGAAAATTTGAATAACCTCTTACGCAAAAATGTTCCGTTTGTGTGGACTGACGGGTGTCAGGCCGCTTTCGAGAGATTAAAAGACGAGTTGTTAAGATCTAACATACTATTTCATCCTGATTTATCGCTACCCTTCCATCTGGGAACGGATTCGTCGAATTACGGGGTGGGGGTAGAACTGTTCCAAGAAGTTGGTAAAGGAGAGGATAAGGAACACCGGACGATAGCGTTCGCGAGTCGAACTTTATCAAAAAGTGAGCGAAACTACACGATTTCTGAGAAAGAGTGTCTCGCTATCGTGTGGGGATTCAAGAAGTTCAAGGGTTACCTATGGGACCGTAAGGTGATTATTCATACGGACCATAAGGCGCTCACTTATCTGAAGGGTTGTAAACTACTTCACGAAAGACTGACTAGGTGGTCGCTGTATTTACAGCAATTTAACTAGGACATCTGTTACGTAAAAGGGACCGACAATTGCGTTGCGGATGCGCTGTCGCGGTTGCCCGAGTCTAATCAAGATGTATTGAAAGATGAGTCAGATGGAGTGGTCAGATTATACTATTTTAAAGAAGTTGAGGGACGCAAATTAATAGTGAACATCTGTAAGAATCTACTTCGTCATCAGAACGAGGATGGTTGTTTAAATATGGTGAAAACCCGATATGACGAAAGGAGTCCAGAAGGAGAGAAATTAAGGAAGTATTACAAGATATACGATCATATCTTGTACATACGTAAGGGTGAAGATAGTAATATTTGGCGGGTATGCTGGCCCACCAAATTCGTCACGGAAATAATAGACTACTACCATTTGGCGTATGGTCACTGTGGACCGAAGAAATGTACGGAAAAGCTGTGTGAAGTAGTGCATTTTAACAACATGTTAAAACGCGTTACTGACAGAGTGAAAACTTGCGATTTATGTCAGAAGGTGAAGGTTACCAACTGTACGAGTCGTGGTCCTATGCAAAGTAAGGCCTAACGACACCTTTGAATTACTGTGCGTGGACTTGTACGGACCTTTGCGCAAGTCATCAGGAAACTTTGCCTACATTCTAGTAGTGCTAGAAGCTTTTTCCAAGTTCATCAAGCTATACCCGATTAGGAAAGCTACAGCCAAAGCGGTCTATAGCAAGCTTGTGAACGATTATTTTGTTCATATTGGTAAGCCCAAGGCGATTCTATCAGACAATGGGGCACAATTTACTTCTAAGTTGTGGAATGAAGGCATGGAAAGTAATGGGGTCGAGGTGATCCATATTTCAGCTTATTGTCCGGCTGGGAATCCCGCTGAGAGGTATATGCGCGAGCTAGGCCGACTTTGCCGTACCTATTGCCATCACAACCATAGCGCATGGGGCAAATATGTAGCAGTATTTGAGAGAATTATGAACACCTTGAGACATGAATCGACGGGATTTTCTCCAGAGGAAATCTTGTTGGATGACAGAAGTAAAAGTTTAGTGGAAGAGATAATCAAATTCCCTCCACGGATTGACATTAGTATTGGTGTGAAAAAAGATCGTTTGCGAGAAGTAATGGAGCTAAAAGCCGATGCTCGCATACGTCGTCATGACGCTAAAGCGCGTTTTGCTAAGTTTGCCATCGGAGACTTAGTACTTGTAAAAGCTCATGAGAAATCGAGCGAGATAGACAATGAAATCTCTAAATTTAAGTTTGTTTATAATGGACCATATGAAGTCATTGGTATACCTCACACAAATGCTTATTGCTTAGAGTATCCAAGCTCTGGAAAACGATTAGTTATACGGAATATTGTAGACTTGAAATTGTACCAACCTAGGATCGAGTAATACCACACAATGGGTAATTTGTACAGTATGTAAATATAGAGTGTAAGATTTAAGGTTTGCTAGATTGCCATGCTTTTGCCTGACGAAGAGAACATTAAAGAAATTGTAATTAATAAGTAATTAATTTTGACTAAATGATTTAAGAGAGAGTGATTATTTGTCAATTGAAAAATCCAAGCTGCTAGTTTAAGTTTTCAGCTGAGTCACAGTAGATTAAGAAATGTAAATATGATTTTGTAACTAGCTGTAAGATTTCATGAATATGTGTTTTACTTGTCGTTGCCGATGAACTTTGACGCTGTTTTAAGTTTCAGGCTAGTACATGCGTGTGATGATGGACAGTGTTGAGTTGTCCACTGTGATAGTGTTAATGGACTCCTTGAGATTACTCGGGAGTGAGTTTTTCCGAAAGAATTCAGTAAAACGGACGTTCTTGAAGTGCCGTTACAAGGGCGAGTGAGATCAAGCGTGCCGCACAGGCGGGCGCAACAATATTGGCGAGGCGGAGTCGCTGTCGGCTCTTGTGCCGCTGTCGGCATTCTTTGTACTAGCGGGTACGGAAGGTGGAGTTGTTTTTCTTCCCGGACAGCTGATGTGAAAGAATTCTGCTGTCAATATTTATGTTTTTGTCGATCTGCTGTATATTATTTTCTTGTTTAGCGTTAAGTGGACTCTCATGGCGAGACTATTAATTATGAAAAGGTTATATAAAATGTGTATTCTATGTAATTAACTATTAATTTGTGTATTTTGGTCTACCTGTTTTTATGACCATGTACTCTGATTAATTTTGTAAATAGAATTCCATTTCTTGGTGCTGTTAGGAATTTTGACGATTTTAGAACAGCAAAACCATTTTCTATGTTTGCTATGATCGAGAAAGTGGAGAGAATTGTTTTGGGGGATCGCCGAATGACTGTTGAACAGATCGCCTCCAGAGTTGGCATTTCTGTGGGTTCTGTGCACACAATCCTGCATGACGACCTGAAAATGCGAAAAGTGTCAACCAGGTGGGTGCCACGAATGCTGACGGACGACCACATGGCTGCCCGTGTGGCATGTTGCCAAGCAATGTTGACGCGCAACGACAGCATGAATGGGACTTTCTTTCTTTTCGTCGGTTGTGACAATGGATGAGACGTGGATGCCATTTTTCAATCCAGAAACAAAGCGCCTGTCAGCTCAATGGAAGCACACAGATTCACCGCCACCAAAAAAATTTCGGGTAACCGCCAGTGCTGAAAAAATGATGGTGTCCATGTTCTGGGACAGCGAGGGCGTAATCCTTACCCATTGCGTTCCAAAGGGCACTACGGTAACAGGTGCATCCTACGAAAATGTTTTGAAGAACAAATTCCTTTCTGCACTGAAACAAATACGTCCGGGAAGGGGCTGTTTCACCAAGACAACGCACCCGCACATCGAGCTAACGTTACGCAACAGTTTCTTCGTGATAACAACTTTGAAGTGATTCCTCATGCTCCCTACTCACCTGACCTGGCTCCTAGTGACTTTTGGCTTTTTCCAACAATGAAAGACACTCTCCGTGGCCGTACATTCACCAGCCGTGCTGCTATTGCCTCAGCGATTTTCCAGTGGTCAAAACAGACTCCTAAAGAAGCCTTCGCCGCTGCCATGGAATCATGGCGTCAGCGTTGTGAAAAATGTGTACGTCTGCAGGGCGATTACGTCGAGAAGTAACGCCAGTTTCATCGATTTCGGGTGAGTAGTTAATTAGAAAAAAAAATCGGCCTTAGAACTTGAATGCACCTCGTATTTCTTGCGTTACATCCAAATTTGGTAACGTTTACCAGAGCTCCATTAATCACTAGGAGGTGGTCCATCTAACTGGAGTATCACCATTATAAATGGACTACCGAGTAAAAGAAAGAAAAAAATCGTAATTTCAAACGTGATTAGTGTACCACCTGAAAAGTCGTATAGAATTGTTCAAGGTCATATATACATATTATAAAAATATATACCAATTGCTAGGCATTTCTAAATATTGGAAAAATAATTTTAAAAAACCATGTTCTAACTATACCGGGCTTATCCTGTATTGAAGAAGGGAAAGTTGCAGTCTAGCGTTGCTACAGACTATGGCATTTCACAAAAGCCAACAAGAGTGCCGAGTCGACGGCAAAAATGTCAAGATCAGGATGTCATCGGGAAACAACGAGGAAGAAGGACAGAATGAGTTGTAAGACCAAAATCGGGTCGATAAATTAGGGATGAACAGGAGCAGCGTCACGTCTCTACTGTAAAACGCCGCCACGTGGCAGGTGATTTAAACAGTACACGACCATCACGTAAGCCACTTGTAAAGTCAAACAAATAGGAAGACCAGGATAGATTTTGCAAAGCAGCATCAGACTTGGGATCTTACCAATTGATCTAGGGATTTATGGGACGATGAAAGTACATTTAATGTATTTTCTTCTGATGGTATGTAGTATGTAGTACAGATTCCCATATGGATGACATAGTGATAGATATCACTGGGGTTGTGAACCAGCTGAATAGGTTGAAAATAAATAAATCGCCAGGTCCTGATGGGAATCCAATTCGGTTTTACAGAGAGTACTCTACTGCATTGGCTCCTTACTCAGCTTGCATTTATCGCGAATCTCTTGCCCAACGTAAAGTCCCGAGCGACTGGAAAAAAGCGCAGGTGACGCCTGTATATAAGAAGGGTAGAAGGACGGATCCTCAAAATTACAGACCAATATCCTTAACATCGGTTTGTTGCAGGATTCTCGAACATATTCTCAGTTCGAATATAATGAATTTCCTTGAGACAAGTTGCTGTCCATGCATCAGCACGGCTTTAGAAAGCATCGCTCCTGCGAAACGCAACTCGACCTTTTTCACATGATATCTTGCGAACCATGGATGAAGGGTATCAGACGGATGCTATATTCCTTGACTTCCGGAAAGCGTTTGACTCGGTGCCCCACTGCAGACTCCTAACTAAGATACGAGCATATGGGATTGGTTCCCAAATATGTGAGTGGCTTGAATACTTCTTAAGTAATAGAACCCAGTACGTTGTCCTCGATGGTGAGTGTTCATCGGAGGTGAGGGTATCATCTGGAGTGCAACAGGGAAGTGTGGTAGGTCCGCTGTTGTTTTCTGTCAACATAAATGATCTTTTGGATAGGGTGGATAGCAATGTGCGGCTGTTTGCTGATGATGCCGTGGTGTACGGGAAGGTGTCGTCGTTGGGTGACTGTAGGAGGATACAACATGACTTGGACAGGATTTGTGATTGGTGTAAAGAATGGCAGCTAACTCTAAATATAGATAAATGTAAATTAATGCAGATGAATAGGAAAAATAATCCCGTAATGTTTGAATACTCCATTAGTAGTGTAGCGCTTGACACAGTCACGTCGGTTAAATATTTGGGCGTAACATTGCAGAGCGATATGAAGTGGGACAAGCATGTAATGGCAGTCGTGGGGAAGGCGGATAGTCGTCTTCGGTTCATTGGTAGAATTTTGGGAAGATGTGGTTCATCTGTAAAGAAGACCGCTTATAAAACACTAATACGACCTATTCTTGAGTACTGCTCGAGCGTTTGGGATCCCTATCAGGTCGGATTGAGGGAGGACATAGAATCAATTCAGAGGCGGGCTGCTAGATTTGTTACTGGTAGGTTTGATCATCACACGAGTGTTACAGAAATGCTTCAGGAATCCGGGTGGGAGTCTCTAGAGGAAAGGAGGCGTTCTTTTCGTGAATCGCTACTGAGGAAATTTAGAGAACCAGCATTTGAGGCTGATTTCTGTACAATTTTACTGCCGCCAACTTACATTTCGCGGAAAGACCACAAAGATAAGATAAGAGAGATTAGGGCTCGTACAGAGGCATATAGGCAGTCAGTTTTCCCTCGTTCTGTTTTGGAGTGGAACAGAGAGAGAAGATGCTAGTTGTGGTACGAGGTACCCTCCGCCACGCACCATATGGTGGATTGCGGAGTATGTATGTAGGTGTAGCTGAATGTACGTCGGGCAAAAATCCAAAGGGACAACGAAAATTACCAGGTACCCACTGCTAAGCACGGTGGTGGCAGCGTCACGGCGTGGGGCTGTTTTTTTTTTTTTTTTTCAGGTTGGGTTGGTCCTCTAGTCCAAATAGAAGACTGAATGGGTCGTTTCCCGTAGTGACATTTTAGAAAAGATTGTGGTTCCATATACAAGAAAGAATATGATGCATAACTGGATATTTCGGCAGGACAATGATTCAAATCAAACCACTGGCCATTAAATAAAAAAATATTTTCAAATATAAAAAGCAGACTTTTGGAGGGGCCAAGCCAGACCCCGAATCTAAATCCAACTGAACAATCTGGGAGGACTCGGACTGACGTGTTCTTCGAAGAAGCTTTTCAAAGAAGGATCAGGATTATTGGACGATTGTGCAAACTTCCATGAGAACTACAACAAAAGCTTGTGGATTCACTGCGAAATAGACGTGCAGCTGTGATCAAAGCCCATGGATATGCAAAGGACTACTGATTTGTTCTTCTTCTTCTTGTTCTGCTTTTACGGCCTCATTGGACCACTTCAGTCAATCATTTCTGGTCATCTTCTTTGGTATTTTCCCCTTCCGAGTGGCCCAGTATCTCTTCATTCGTTCCGATGCTTTTCGTCGTTCCTCATCTGTAAATACCCTTTTCATTGTATGTCGTTTGTCAATTTTTGGTTTAAATCTTATTTCTGTGTCCCTCAACTTCTTTAAATTTGGCGTTTTGTTCTGCAAATCATCCAGGGTTATTTCCAGTTCTTCCATATCCTCTCTTATTTCCTTAAGCCATCCTCCTTGTTGTTTCAACTTCCAGAGTTTCTCAATAATTTTCCTTGATAATCTGGTTTCTGGTGTCCTCAGAATGTGACCACAAAAAGAGATCCTTTTCTTTCGTATAGTATCAGTGATGGGCTCCAGTTCTCTGTATACCACTTCATTTGGAACTATCCGCCATTGCCCAGCTTTTTGATATTTCTTATTTATGCATGTTCTAGCAATTCTTCTCTCTACTTTTAAAATTTTGTCAATTCTGTTTTTCTGGGTGACTTTAAAAAGAGTTTCACTTCCGTATGTAACCTCTGGTTGAACCACCGTCTTGTAATGTTTTAATTTTGTTTTAATTGATAGACATTTTTTATTGTACGTAGACCACGTTAGTTTTTGAGCTTTTATCATTTTATTAGTTCTTGCTCGCCATGCAGGTTTCTCGTCCAATTTATGTGTTATAATTTCACCCAGGTATTTAAATTGTTTCACTATTTTAATTTCCCTATTATTCACTGTGATGTGATCTATTACAAGTGGATCCGTTACCATTATTTCAGTCTTTTCAAATGATATTTGGAGTCCTAATTTTTGTGCTATATTTTGTAAGCTTGTTATTTGTTTCGTGGCTTCCTGAATATTATTAGCTAGTAATGCTAGGTCATCAGCAAATCCCAAGCAATTTAGGTTTATTTTATCTTTCTTAGTTCCAATTTTAATATTCATAGGATTTTCCTTGTACCATTCTCTCATTACATATTCAAGAGCACAATTGAATAGCAATGGTGATAAACAATCTCCCTGTCTCAACCCTGTTTTAATCGTAAATGGTTCAGATATTTCTCCTCTAAATTTTACTTTGGATTTGGTGTTTGTTAAGGTTAACTGTATCATTTTTATTAATTTAGGATGAAGTCCAAAATTCCTTAATATTTTCATCATTGAAGATCTATGGATGCAATCATACGCCTTTTTGAAATCTACAAAGGTTATGACTAGTTGTTTTTGCCTTCTTTTGTAGACATCCATAACTAACTTCAGGGTGATTATCTGTTCTGGGCAGCTTCTCCAGGATCTAAATCCTCCTTGATATTCTCCCAGTTCCAGTTCTAGTTGATCTTTACAGCGGTTGTATAGTATTCTTGACATGATCTTATACGTGCAGTCCAAAAGGGAAATTCCTCTATAGTTGTCTGGATTTGATTTTTCTCCTTTCTTATGTAATGGATGTATTATAGCAGTAGTCCAATTTTCTGGTAATTTCTCTTCATTCCAGATTTTTACTATGCATTTGTGTAATGCTATCTTTACTGGTTCTGCTGCATATTTCCAAAGTTCAGCAAACGTTTGATCTTCTCCACTTGCTTTGTAGTTTTTGAGTTCTTTCAAAGCTCTGTAGACCTCATTAATTGTAGGTGGATTTATATTTTCTGCTGGTGTTTTAATTGGGGTTTCTGTGTTTATCTGAAGAAGTTCTGGGGGATCTTCACAATTTAGTAACTTGTTAAATGTTTCTGCTAGAATTTCTGTATTTTTACTATTGCTATGGGCTAGGCTATTATCTTTATCTTTTAACATTAATGTTGGAGGATCATATCTTTGTAATTGTCTGCCAAATATTTTGTAATAGTCTCTTGAGTTTGTTTTTTCACTATTTGTTTCTATCATTAGAAGTATATCTTTTTGGTACTGACGTTTAACTCTCCTTATTATTTTTTGTGTTGTCTTCCTTTGGATTTGTTCTTCATTTTCAAAAATAGATTTTTTTGGTCTTACATACCTAAACCTACAAGTTATTTTTGAGCCAGAACAGTTATTGGCTCTGAGCACTATGCGACTTAACGTCTGAGGTCATTAGTCGCCTAGAACTTAGAACTAATTAAACCTAACTAACCTAAGGACATCACACACATCCATGCCCGAGGCAGGATTCGAACCTGCGACCGGAGCGGTCGCTCGGCTCCAGACTGTAGCGCCTAGAACCGCACGGCCACTGCGGACGAACAGTTATTTCTGCATTGATGTAACACAACTTCGTTTAAATTAAACGTTATTTTGTACTAAACTAATGAAAATTACATACTTTTCAATCATCCAATGGGAATTTTTTCTATTAACACTTGACGATGAGGTCCCATACTCCGAGGAGCGTAGGGGACGATGCGAGAGACCCGCACCGCCGACTAAGCAAGGTCTATAAACTCTTATCTTTATGTAATGGTAACTTACGTTTTCTACAAAATACTTCTGAACGCTACTGCAGATGCAGTACGAAAAAGTTATTTTTTATTTATCCCAGTACATGCGCTTCATTCTACAATTCTGACTTTGTTTCAAAATATACCGGCTGGAACGACTACTGCCACTAGCGAAGCCGATATGAAATTTATTGACTATTTAAAAAGCAATTCCAGTTAAATTGGGGAAAGAATATTACCAATTATTGATGAAAATGGAGTCCCACTGAAGCTGGACAGATGCATGGTTCTGTATGAATCATGCATGTACAGTCGTCAAGAAAGAGGCACCCCATTAATTGTACAAAAATGTATGTCACTCAAAGTACTGTGTATGGCTGGCGCCGGTGGCGAAACCTACAACGTGTTGACATGAGGAAAGTTTCCAACCGATTTCTCATACACAAACAGCAGTTGACCTGCGTTGCCTGGTGAAACGATGTTGTGATGCCTCGTGTAACGAGGAGAAATGCGTACCATCACTTTTCCGACTTTGATAAAGGTCGGATTGTAGCCTATCGCGATTGCGGTTTATCGTATCGCGACATCGCTGCTCGCGTTGGTCGAGATCCAATTACTGTTAGCAGAATATGGAATCGGTGGGTTCAGGAGGGTAATACGGAACGCCGTGCTGGATCCCAACGGCCTCGTATCACTAGCAGTCGAGATGACAGGCATCTTATCCGCATGGCTGTAACGGATCGTGCAGCCACGTCTCGATCCCTGAGTCAACAGACGGGGACGTTTGCAAGACAACAACCATCTGCACGAACAGTTCGACGATGTTTGTAGCAGCATGGACAATCAGCTCGGAGACCATGGCTCCGGTTACCCTTGACGCTGCATCACAGACAGGAGCGGCTACTATGGTGTACTCAACGACGAACCTGGGTGCACGAATGGCAAAACGTCATTTTTTCGGATGAATCCTGGTTCTGTTTACAGCATCATGGTGGTCGCATCCCTGTATGGCGACATGGCGGTGAACGCACATTGGAAGCGTGCATTCGTCATCGCCATACTGGCGTATCACACGGCGTGAGGGTATGGAGTGCCATTGGTTACACGTCTCGGTCACCTCTTGTTCGCACTGACGGCACTTTTCACAGTGGACGTTACATTTCAAATGTGTTACGGCCCGTGCCTCTACCCTTCATTCGATCCCTGCGAAACCCTACATTTCAGCAGGATAATGCATGACCGCATGTTGCAGGTCCTGTACGGGCCTTTCTGGATACAGAAAATGTTCGACTGCTGCCCTGGCCATCACATTCTCCAGATCTCTCACCAACTGAAAACGTCTGGTTAATGATGGCCGAGCATATATATTATATGATTTTTGAACTGGGTGCCTGCCGCGCGGGATTAGCCGAGCGGTCGTAGGCGCTGCAGTCATGGACTGTGCGGCTGCTCCCTGCGGAGGTTCGAGTCCCCCCTCGGGCATGGGTGTGTGTGTTTATCCTTAGGATAATTAAGGTTAGGTAGTATGTAAGCTTAGGGACGGATGACCTTAGCAGTTAAGTCCCATAAGATTTCACACACATTTGAACATTACGGTCAGAGGTAGTTCTTCTGGGTACTGATTTCTCAGGATCTATGCACCCAAATTGCGTGAAAATGTAATCACATGTCAGTTCTAGTATAATATATTTGTCCAATGAATACCCGTTTATCATCTGCATTTCTTCTTGGTGTAGCAATTTTAATGGCCAGTAGTGTATTAACAGATGTGAACTAGTGGGCGACCAGAGTCAGTGACTGATTGTGTTCTTCTTCCCCACTTGGTAATATCCTTTCCCCCATTTAACTGGCATTGCTTTTTAAGCAGTCAATAAGTTTAATATCAGCGCATTCTCCGTTGCAGATGTTTACTGTAGTTTATAGACTCAGACTGAATTCGGATAGATGATCGTTGTCCGGTATACGGCCAGTCTCAGCGTGGATTTCACGTGGTTTTCCCCACTCTTCTAGGCAAACTATAGGCCCGATCCCATCTCTGCCTCAGAAACTTAGTGTAAGTTGTAGGTTTACTTAGTCTCGATTAAAAAGAGTCGGAGTCTCCATTCAACAAAGCACAAGTACACCACAAATCCAGTTCGTGGATTTCATAAAGATAATGTGATGAATTTGATTCCACGCCCGTAACCCCGAATTTCAATCGTGCTGTCAGCTTTCGCAACTATGTTTAACGTAAATATTGATAAATCGATACATCATTTTTCAGTGAACAGCTTTCAGCTGTCGGTCATAACTGATATATGACGTATTTTTATACTGTTGGCAAACTTTAATTGTTTGTCGATCACAAAAACACAGTACTGCAGATATACTGACCTGACACATCATCATCATCTCGCTCTCAAGCGACGCTTGGCGTCTATTTAAAAAAAATGGTTCAAATGGCTCTAAGCTCTATGAGACTTAACATCAGAGATCATTAGTCCCCTAGAACTTAGAACTACTGAAACCTAACTAACCTAAGGACATCACACACATCCATGCCCGAGGCAGGATTCGAACCTGCGACCATAGGGCGTCTATTCAAAATGTATATAAACACAGACAAGACACT
Organism: Schistocerca nitens; assembly: GCF_023898315.1. Classification (NCBI taxonomy): domain Eukaryota; kingdom Metazoa; phylum Arthropoda; class Insecta; order Orthoptera; family Acrididae; genus Schistocerca; species Schistocerca nitens. The sequence continues at coordinate 129,723,795 of NC_064622.1, forward strand.
TAGACAATGTAACATATCTATTAAGGAGACTGCTTACATTACGCTTGTCCGTCCTCTTTAAGAATACTGCTGCGTGATGTGGGATGCTTACCAGATAGGATTGACGGAGTACACAGAAAAAGTTCAAACAAAGGCAGCACGTTTTGTATCATCGCGAAATATGCGAGAGAGTGTCACTGAAAGGATACAAGATTTGGGGTGGACATCATTAAAACAAAGGCGTTTTTCGTTGCGGCGGAATCTTCTCACGAAATTCCAATCACCAACTTCCTTCTCCGAATGCGAAAATATTTTGTTGACACCGACCTGCATAGGGACAAACGATCACCATGATAAAATAAGGGAAATCAGAGCTCGTACGGAAAGATGTAGGTGTTCGTTCATTCCGCGCGCTATACGAGATTGGAATAACAGAGAATTGTGAAGGTGGTTCGATGTGATTTGCAGAGTAGCCATGTAGATGTAGATGTAGACATCCCTCTGCCATTCAGTTTAAGGGATGTGATGACACAGAATTAAGTATAAAATTTGTTTGATAATAGAATGAAGCTGATTTATTTTAATTTGCATTAGTATTAAAAGATTTTCTGTTGCATATTAATTTTGTTTAAATGTATATTGATGTAGCAACAGCCACACTTGAGTCCACTAATATATTCTCAAACCTCTCTTCATCTTAACAGAATAAAATGAGTGAAATTTTTACGTATTTTACAAGAAATGGCGAAATTACGTGTAAATACCTAATCATAAATAAATCTTTGTGCTGATTCCACAACTGCTTTTAGAATTTGTGAGCATGCAATATTTCTGAAGTTGTAGAGGAATTAATATTCCGATTTATATTTTACAAATATTATGTCAGTTGATTCGTTTGTATTTCATTTTTATATGTAAATCATGACCTTTTGTTCTCCAGTATCTGCTGAATAAATATTACGTTTCAAAGCAGTCGTTTGATTGAACCTGAATATTACGCAGGAGCTTCATTTGTTCGAATATGACACATATTTGGAATTAGCGAATGAGTTAGTCCTTTACTATGTTCTTTAATTGATACTGATTCTCTGTTCACAGTAGCAAAACATGAGGTGATGAAGCAAACTGTATTCAACATCCGAAATACGGATTTCATATATGAATTTTGAAGTAGTTTCGGAACGACTGCATTATATCAGTGGAATGAGCAAGAAATCAGCAATATTGTACTGTTGTCATAAATTTACCTTTTGCATTAAGGAACTGGAATTCATGTGACATAAATTTTGGTTATGTCCAACGAGTTTGTTTTTGCATGTTGCGATCGGTTGCTTCAATAAACGATTATGATAATGTCACAGGGAGAAGTTAAAATACGATATACTGCTGCATAAAGCTAACGTGACACCCACACAGACGGGACTTTTTTTCTCCCTGATGACACGGAGAGCGCCTGAGCAGAAATTCAAAACAGAAAGTGAATTAAAAAATTCAAATCATCGATGGGCGACTGACCATTGCTTGCAGAGCTAACATGTTGGAATAAACGCTGCAAAAAAATGGGAAGAAGATGAACTGAAATCATAATGTTTAGAGTGAACGCGAAGCAAACGTTGCTTAAAGGAAGCGTCCTGGGACCTCTGCTGTTCCTGATCTATATAAATGACCTGGGTGACAATCTGAGCAGTTCTCTTAGGTTGTTCGCAGATGATGCTGTAATTTACCGTCTAGTAAGGTCATCCGAAGACCAGTATCAGTTGCAAAGCGATTTAGAAAAGATTGCTGAATGGTGTGGCAGGTGGCAGTTGACGCTAAATAACGAAAAGTGTGAGGTGATCCACATGAGTTCCAAAAGAAATCCGTTGGAATTCGATTACTCGATAAATAGTACAATTCTCAAGGCTGTCAATTCAACTAAGCACCTGGGTGTTAAAATTACGAACAACTTCAGTTGCAATGACCACATAGATAATATTGTGGGGAAGGCGAGCCAAAGGTTGCGTTTCATTGGCAGGACACTTAGAAGATGCAACAAGTCCACTAAAGAGACAGCTTACACTACACTCGTTCATCCTCTGTTAGAATATTGCTGCGCGGTGTGGGATCCATGCCAGGTGGGATTGACGGAGGACATCGAAAGGGTGCAAAAAAGGGCAGCTCGTTTTGTATTATCACGTAATAGGGGAGAGAGTGTGGCAGATATGATACGCGAATTGGGATGGAAGTCATTAAAGCAAAGACGTTTTTCGTCGCGGCGAGATATATTTACGAAATTTCAGTCACCAACTTTCTCCTCCGAATGCGAAAATATTTTGTTGAGCCCAACATACATAGGTAGGAATGATCATCAAAATAAAATAAGAGAAATCAGAGCTCGAACAGAAAGGTTTAGGTGTTCGTTTTTCACGCGCGCTTTTCGGGAGTGGAATGGTAGAGAGATGGTATGATTGTGGTTCGATGAACCCTCTGCCAAGTACTTAAATGTGAATTGCAGAGTATTCATGTAAATGTAGATGTAGATGTAGAAAGGAATCTAAACCCAGAGCGTGTCATAAAAAATACGAGGCTTGTACAGAAAGTAAGTTCCGATCGGTCGCGAAATGGAAACAACTGGGAAAATCCAGGTAAAGTTTTGCATAGATGTGTTGGGCAGTGGCTTTAGTTTGTTCGTCGATCATGTCTCGTCGCTCTTTTCCGTTTTGAGTGAACAGTCAGCACGTAAAGATGCGTAGGGAATAGCGTCTTCCGCCGGTATGAGTGCCCGGTTAGAGATTTCGCCTGTGTCATGCAGCCCACATAACACAACTGTCGAGCAGTTCCTTTTTCATGCCAATTCTCTGCCGCACACTGCAGGGGCAATGAAGACGCTCCTGCAGCGTTTCCGATGAGAAGTGTTTGATCACCCACAATACAGTCCGTAATTGGCTCCCCCTGAGCCTCATTTCTGGTCACAAAAACCGCTGGCCATGAAGACAAAATTTTTCGACAGACGACGAGCTGCAGACCTGGCCGAAAGCACAGGCGGCTGCTTTCTATGACGAGGATATTGGAAAGTTGATACAACACTACGACAAAACTCGAAATTGGAGCGGCAACTATGTAGAGAAGTAGGTGGAAGGTGTACCTAACTGTTGCAAATAAAACGTTTCTGGTTTTCACTATGGTTTCCATTTCGCGACCGATCGGAACTTACTTTCTGGACAACCCTCGTAATTACGCAGCAGAGGAAACAGTTTGGTTGTTTGACCATCAGCCCTTTCTGAGTTATGACTGTTGTAACCGAATAGGTGAAATGAGTCTGCAACGCTCTGTTTTCGCTATCGATTTTTCAGTTACTGGTACTTCAGTGTTTCTTCTTTTATATCAAATACCTATCTCCATTTCCATCTAAAATAGGAAATGTGATTACGCCCAGCGCCTTGGATGCGCCTTTGCTTAACTCTAAATCTTGCTCCGTCTCCTCCTGCACTTCAGCCACACATCTGTGCAATAAACTCCACAGTAAGATACGCTTGATGCTATGCTGAATTCAACAGGAAGTTCCAGTCGTGCACAGCTTCCCTGTTAGCATAGAATAACCATCTTCCTCTTGCACAACAGCGAATCAGTATCGTAACTTTCCTCACACCTATCTGTTTATATTTCGGAATCATTGTCATGTCTGTTAGTGTATCATTATTCCCACTCGAGAAAAACATTATATCGTGAGGAAAACATACAGTATTATGAGAAAGGTAGTAAACATGATTAATAATTCCAACTTAACAATAGTACCTATTGCTATAATTATTATAAAGCGAAGTTCCAGAGTGAGATTTTCACTCTGCAGCGGAGTCTGCGCTGATATGAAACTTCATGGCAGATTAAAACTGTATACCGGACCGAGACTCGAACTCAGAACCTCTGCCTTTCGCGGGCAAGTGCTCTACCAACTTCGCTACCCAAGGACGACTCACGCCAGGAAGTTTTATATCAGCGCACACTCCGCTGCAGAGTGAAAATCTCATTCTGGAAACATCCCCCAGGCTGTGGCTAAGCCATGTCTCCACAATATCCTTTCCTTCAGGAATGCTAGTTCTGCAAGGTTCGTAGGAATGCTTCTGTAAGTTTGGAAGGTAGAAGACGAGATACTGGCAGAAGTAAAGCTGTGAGGAGCGGGCACGAGTCGTGCTTCGGTAGCTCGGTTGGTAGAGCACACAGTTCTAATCTCCCAGGAAGTTTCATACAGCGAAGTTCTAGTGCCATGTATTAGGGTGGTGCATAAATTCGTAGAGTTTTTCTATAAGTTTAATAAACACAATAGATACACGTAACAGGGAAGAGTACTCATTCAGTCGGGCAACAGTTTGCACGTAAATTTTTTCAGTGGTGGTCACAGCCATAATGTGCTACACCTTCATAAGGAATTTTTTCAGAGGAATTATGATAATTTTCTTCCTTCAGGAACCTGATTCTGTTTTGGTTCTAGAAGATCCTGTGTTCTTTTTCTCCCTTCCCTTCGATTCTCCTTCTCATCTTTATCCTTCTGTTTCTGTTCAAGAGCATTCCTCTATATCTACATTCATCTACATTTATACTCTGCAAGCCATCCAAAGGTGTGTGGCGGAGGGCACTTTACGTGCTACTGTCATTACCTCCCTTTCCTGTTCCAGTCGCGTATGGTTCGCGGGAAGAACGACTGCCGGAATGCCTCCGTGCGCGCTCGAATCTCTCTAATTTTACATTCGTGATCTCCTCGGGAGGTAAAAGTAGGAGGAAGCAATATATTCGATACCTCATCCAGAAACGCACCATCTCGAAACTTGGACAGCAAGCTGCACCGCGATGCAGAGCGCCTCTCTTGCAGTCTGCCACTTCAGTTTGCTAAACATCTCCGTAACGCTATCACGCTTACCAAATAACCCTGTCTCGAAACACGCCGCTCTTCTTTGGATCTTCTCTATTTCCTCTGTCAACCCGAGCTGGTACGGATACCACACTGATCAGCAATACTCAAGTATAGGTCGAACGAGTGCTTTGTAAGCCACCTCCTTTGTTGATGGATTACATTTTCTAAGGACTCTCCCAATGAATCTCAACCTGGCACCCGTCTTACCAACAATTAATTTTATATGATCATTCTACTTCAAATCGTTCCGTACGCATACTCCCAGATATTTTACAGAAGTAACTGCTACCAGTGTTTGTTCCGCTATTATATGATCATACAATAAAGGATCCTTCTTTCTATTTATTCGCAATACATTACATTTGTCTATGTTAAGGGTCAGTTGCCATTCCCTGCAACAAGTGCCTATTCGCTGCAGAGCTTCCTGCATTTCGCTGCAATTTTCTAATGCTGCAACTTCTCTGTATACTACAGCATCATCCGCGAAAAGCCGCATGGAACTTCCGACACTATCTGCTAGGTCATTTATATATATTGTGAAAACCAATGGTCCCATAACACTCCTCGCCGGTGATGATGTTTTCCGATTTCTAGTCCCTTCGCTGCCTTCTGTCAACCAACAATTTTGGCACACAACATGTGCGACTTCACACTTACGGTACTGAATTCTAGCACTCCTGTATACATTTCTGGACAGGTTTCTTCCAATGGAACACTGTCTGCAGTCTTGTTCTTACACTCGATTATCAAAACTCCAGTTTCATCTCTGGCCGTTGTATGATCAGGAGTAAATTTTTGCCCCGAAAGACATTAGGTCAGTAAGGAAACATTCCCGCTGCTTCAATACACTTGAGACTTCTCTATGTAAATGGGTGTGTCTGCACTTAAATTGCAGAATGACTGAGAAGATGAAACTTCTACGTTATTTGATTCTGAAACAGCCGAGTAAAACTGAACGTACTTTCTCTTTACTTATTCTTATCAAGTCAACACTGACCCACAATATTCTAGCGCAACGCAATCAGACTGCTCAAAAAAATTACAACCTGACTTCAAATAATTAATTCAAAAGAATGGCCCTGACTAAAATGAAGTCTTTACAATAACCTATACATTTCATTAAGCACTTACCTCACAAAAATCTTCATTACACGAACTACTGCAATACAGCGAGCGCCAATACTGCCAGCTAAATATAAGATTCTAACTACTGAGGGCACTAACTTCTAATAGAAATGTGGTTCGCAAAGGAAAGATTTTGTTGCGGAGCAAACAAGGTATTTACCTTAATAATGTGGCAACCAGTTAAAACATCATATAATATATAAACGTCCGTGACATCCAGTTCCCAAAGATTGTATAATTATCGACAAATTACATTTCCATGACGGACACACGTCCACATCGTCCGCTCGAGCTAACACTTCAAACCTCTAATCTCCATCACCTCTGGCTATTCTCTCCCCACATCCATCACTGCTGGCTGTTCACCTGCAAGTGCCCAACAGTACTTCCATCACTGCCGGCGACTAACTTCCAACTGCCCACCACTACTTGCGATTAACTTCCAATAACGAGTCCAACCAGCCACAGAGTCTCTTACAAAGACAGCGCAGTCAGAGATCCAATGCAAAGAGCTACACAGCGCTGCCAACACAGAAGCAACCCACTTACACACTCTAAGAAAAATAAAAAGAAATGTTATCATCCCGTCGCCATCAAGGACGTCTCAAGACACGTCTTCACTGGTCATTGGGGCTCAGACACTGGAGACACTGGAGACATTTCTAGTCCAGTCAATGTGATTCCAGGCCGAAGACATGACTGAAGACGCTCCAGACAGCGGTGGGATACCAACATGGATATCTTCATTTCTTTTCATACCACGACTACTAAGGTTGTCATCCATGGTACACTTTTACAGCACAGCTGTTCTGCAATGGTATTCTACATCCCGTTTTTTTGCTCTTCAAGGCAAACCATCCTAGGTTTTAATTTCTACATCTACATCAACATAGATACTCCGGAAGCCACCTTATGGTGCCCTGTACCATTACTTGCCAGTTCCCATTTCCCTTCCTGTTCCACTCGCAAATAAAGCTAGGAAAAACGACTGTCTATATGCCTCCGTATTTTTTTTTTTTTTTTTTTTTTTTTTTGTCATCAGTCTACTGACTGGTTTGATGCGGCCCGCCACGAATTCCATTATTGTGCTAACCTCTTCATCTCAGAGTAGCACTTGCAACCTACGTCCTCAATTATTTGCTTGACGTATTCCAATCTCTGTCTTCCTCTACAGTTTTTGCCCTCTACAGCTCCCTCTAGTACCATGGAAGTCATTCCCTCATGTCTTAGCAGATGTCCTATCATCTTGTCTCTTCTCCTTATCAGTGTTTTCCACATATTCCTTTCCTCTCCGATTCTGCGCAGAACCTCCTCATTCCTTACCTTATCAGTCCACCTAATTTTCAACATTCGTCTATAGCACCACATCTCAAATGCTTCGATTCTCTTCTGTTCCGGTTTTCCCACAGTCCATGTTTCACTATCATACAATGCTGTACTCCAGACGTACATCCTCAGAAATTTCTTCCTCAAATTAAGGCCGGTATTTGATATTAGTAGACTTCTCTTGGCCAGAAATGCCTTTTTTGCCATAGCGAGTCTGCTTTTGATGTCCACCTTGCTCTGTCCGTCATTGGTTATTTTACTGCCTAGGTAGCAGAATTCCTTAACTTCATTGACTTCGTGACCATCAATCCTGATGTTAAGTTTCTCGCTGTTCTCATTTCTACTACTTCTCATTACCTTCCTCTTTCTCCGATTTACTCTCAAACCATACTGTGTACTCATTAGACTGTTCATTCCGTTCAGCAGATCATTTAATTCTTCTTCACTTTCACTCAGGATAGCAATGTCATCAGCGAATCTTATCATTGATATCCTTTCACCTTGTATTTTAATTCCACTCCTGAACCTTTCTTTTATTTCCATCATTGCTTCCTCGATGTACAGATTGAAGAGTAGGGGCGAAAGGCTACAGCCTTGTCTTTGACACTTCTTAACACGAGCACTTCGTTCTTGATCGTCCACTCTAATTATTCCCTCTTGGTTGTTGTACATATTGTATATGACCCGTCTATCCCTATATCTTACCCCTACTTTTTTCAAGATCTCGAACAGCTTGCACCATTTTATATTGTCGAACGCTTTTTCCAGGTCGACAAATCCTACGAAAGTGTCCTGATTTTTCTTTAGCCTTGCTTCCATTATTAGCCGTAACGTCAGAATTGCCTCTGTCGTCCCTTTACTTTTCCTAAAGCCAAACTGATCGTCACCTAGCGCATTCTCAATTTTGTTTTCCATTCTTCTGTATATTATTCTTGTAAGCAGCTTCGATGTATGAGCTGTTAAGCTGATTGTGCGATAATTCTCGCACTTGTCAGCTCTTGCCGTCTTCGGAATTGTGTGGATGATGCTTTTCCGAAAGTCAGATGGTATGTCGCCAGACTCATATATTCTACACACCAACGTGAATAGTCGTTTTGTTGCCACTTCCTCCAATGATTTTAGAAATTCTGATGGAATGTTATCTATCCCTTCTGCCTTATTTGACCGTAAGTCCTCCAAATCTCTTTTAAATTCCGATTCTAATACTGGATCCCCTATCTCTTCTAAGTCGACACCTGTTTCTTCTTCTATCACATCAGACAAATCTTCACCCTCGTAGAGGCTTTCAATGTATTCTTTCCACCTATCTGCCTCCGTATGAGCCCTAATTTCTAGTATCTTATCTTCGTGGTCCTTACGCGCACTGTATGTTGGCGGCAGTAGAATCGTTCGGCTGTCAGCTTCAAATGCCGGCTCTGTAAATTTTCTTAATAGTGTTTCTCGAAAAGAACGTCGTCGTCACTCCAGGGATTCCCATTTGAGTTCCTGAAGCATCTCCGTAACACTTACGTGTTGTTCGGAACTACCTACAACGAATCTAGCAGCCTGCATCTGAATTGCTTGGGCGTCTTCCTTCATTCCGGCCTGGTACGGATCCCAAGCACTCGAGTAGTACTCAAGAGTACGTCGCACTAGCGTCCTATATGTGGTCTCATTTACAAGTGAACCACTCTTTCCTAAAATTCTCCAACACACTGAAGATCATTCGCCCTCCCTACCACAGTTCCTATCTCATATTTCTATACAACGTTAGGCCCAGAAATTTCATCGACATGACTGTGTCAAGCAAGACACTAGTAATACTGTCTCTAAACGTTACACGTTTGATCTTCCTACTCATCTGCATTAACTTACGTTTTTCCACATGTATGGCTACATGCCGTTCATCACACCAACAGGAAATTTTATCTAAGTGGTCTTGTATCTCCCTGAAGTCGCTCAACTTCGAAACCTTATATTTCGCGACGGCATCATCTGCAAACAACCGCAGCTTATTGCCCATCCTATCCGCCAAATCATTTATGTATATAAAGAGTACCAGCGATGCTGTCACGCTTCCCTGGAGCACCCCCGACGATACCCTTGCCTCTGACATACACTCGCCATCGAGGACAACATGCTGGACTCTATTATTTAAGAAGTTTTAGAGCCACTCAAATATATGCTCGTCTCTTTGTTAACAGTCTGCAATGGGACACCATATCAAATGTTTCCCGGAAATCTAGAAAGAGCTTCACACTACAGATGCTTTCTAAAAACATGGACATAAGCTTCTCACTTTCAAGAAAGTTTATTATATTCGAAGTAAGGATATGTTCCGCGCGACCGCTACGGTCGCAGGTTTGAATCCTGCCTCGGGCATGGATGTGTGTGATGTCCTTAGGTTAGTTAGGTTTAAGTAGTTCTAAGTTCTAGGGGACTGATGACCTCAGAAGTTAAGTCCCACAGTGCTCAGAGCCATTTCAGAATATGTTGAAGGATAGTGCACCATATAGAAATTACGGATATTGTTCCGTAATTTTGCAGGTCCATTCTTTCACCCTTCTTATATACTGTAGTCATCTGCGCTTTTTTCCAGCCCCTTGTGACTTTGCACTCAGGGGCAAATCTATTGTTCTCCTTTGATTGACAGGTCCATAACCTATTGTTCTGTTAAGAGGATCATGACCCTCTGCAGATAACTCATTCTTTTGACTGACAGGTTATAATCCCCTGGGGATAATCCTTCCATTTGATTGTTCCCCCCTACCGCCCCCTCCTCCACTGCCCCCCTCCCACTCCAAAGTCCCTCTGGGAGCTCACCTCACCAATACAAGCACACTTTTGATATCAGTTTAACTGACTAATCCATTAAATCGATCAATTAATTAAATTCCACTCTGAGAAATTCCCCAAACCCCCCTTCCCCTCCCCCTCTTGGAAATTGGCGTGAAAAAGACTCAGATGATGAGCCAGTTGGATGGAAATCGATTGCAGTATATGGAATATTGTTTAAACAATTTAGATACTGTGTGGAATATTGTTTATTTAAATAATTTATGGGATATGAGACCATGCATGGAATATACACTCCTGGAAATTGAAATAAGAACACCGTGAATTCATTGTCCCAGGAAGGGGAAACTTTATTGACACATTCCTGGGGTCAGATACATCACATGATCACACTGACAGAACCACAGGCACATAGACACAGGCAACAGAGCATGCACAATGTCGGCACTAGTACAGTGTATATCCACCTTTCGCAGCAATGCAGGCTGCTATTCTCCCATGGAGACGATCGTAGAGATGCTGGATGTAGTCCTGTGGAATGGCTTGCCATGCCATTTCCACCTGGCGCCTCAGTTGGACCAGCGTTCGTGCTGGACGTGCAGACCGCGTGAGACGACGCTTCGTCCAGTCCCAAACATGCTCAATGGGGGACAGATCCGGAGATCTTGCTGGCCAGGGTAGTTGACTTACACCTTCTAGAGCACGTTGGGTGGCACGGGATACATGCGGACGTGCATTGTCCTGTTGGAACAGCAAGTTCCCTTGCCGGTCTAGGAATGGTAGAACGATGGGTTCGATGACGGTTTGGATGTACCGTGCACTATTCAGTGTCCCCTCGACGATCACCAGTGGTGTACGGCCAGTGTAGGAGATCGCTCCCCACACCATGATGCCGGGTGTTGGCCCTGTGTGCCTCGGTCGTATGCAGTCCTGATTGTGGCGCTCACCTGCACGGCGCCAAACACGCATACGACCATCATTGGTACCAAGGCAGAAGCAACTCTCATCGCTGAAGACGACACGTCTCCATTCGTCCCTCCATTCACGCCTGTCGCGACACCACTGGAGGCGGGCTGCACGATGTTGGGGCGTGAGCGGAAGACGGCCTAACGGTGTGCGGGACCGTAGCCCAGCTTCATGGAGACGGTTGCGAATGGTCCTCGCCGATACCCCAGGAGCAACAGTGTCCCTAATTTGCTGGGAAGTGGCGGTGCGGTCCCCTACGGCACTGCGTAGGATCCTACGGTCTTGGCGTGCATCCGTGCGTCGCTGCGGTCCGGTCCCAGGTCGACGGGCACGTGCACCTTCCGCCGACCACTGGCGACAACATCGATGTACTGTGGAGACCTCACGCCCCACGTGTTGAGCAATTCGGCGGTACGTCCACCCGGCCTCCCGCATGCCCACTATACGCCCTCGCTCAAAATCCGTCAACTGCACATACGGTTCACGTCCACGCTGTCGCGGCATGCTACCAGTGTTAAAGACTGCGATGGAGCTCCGTATGCCACGGCAAACTGGCTGACACTGACGGCGGCGGTGCACAAATGCTGCGCAGCTAGCGCCATTCGACGGCCAACACCGCGGTTCCTGGTGTGTCCGCTGTGCCGTGCGTGTGATCATTGCTTGTACAGCCCTCTCGGAGTGTCCGGAGCAAGTATGGTGGGTCTGACACACCGGTGTCAATGTGTTCTTTTTTCCATTTCCAGGAGTGTAGTTTAATTATTTGTCTAAAGAATTGGCGGGAAATCGATTGCAGTGAATGGAATATTGTTTAAACAATTTAGACAATGTGTGGAATCTTGTTTATTTAAACAAATCAGAAGGGGATATATGGAATATTTCAACAATTGCTATGCTTTTCTGTTCCAATGACACAAGGAATACTAGTATGAAACATCCATCACACGTAATTACACATTTAAAAATCTTTTCATCACAAGTCAGATGTCCAAGTGCTGCCTGTTTGGGCCCTGGTAGACTGGTTGCCACACTAATCCCTGAACAAAAGCACCCAAGAAATTCCTTCTCTCTTTCTCTTGTCGTGCAGCGCCTGCATGCGCTTTCAGTCGTGCTCGGACCGAACTGTAAAGAAAGCAGTGTTTACCCTGTAAGCACCTGTGGAATACCCACACATGCGAGAACTCCTTCCAAGCCAAATTCCTGTCTCAGAATGTATTCCACCAAGGACTCTGAACATCCACAGCCTCCATGGCGTACTTGCTTGTGTTGCATTTCAGACACTGCTTTGGGACTTATTACACCTGGTATAGCAGAATATTGTTGCATACATAACTTGAAGATGTCACAGGAATTAAATGCACCACTTCACAAAGAGGGAACATGGCAGATGACGCGAGAATATTTAAACACTTCTGAGGAATTGCACCACTGCCCCACTTGATGACGGACTCTGAAAGAACACTTGTGGGACCACAACTGAGACACTTCGCACGCTTTTGTGGGAAACACCCCTGTCTTTGAGCATGAGCTCCTCCAGGAGTTACTAAATCCAACGAAATATATCTCTAAATGCACTTCCAAACACATTTCTGCACAGTAGATTGCTTTACTGACACTTAAAAAAAAAAAAAATATTGCGGCATACTTGTGAAATCTCTCAGTCTTCCTCAAATACTCCGGGAATATTTGCGTGTGTAAACAAATTAGGTAAAGTGTTTAACACCTCAATACATTTGCAAATGCTGCTTTAAACAATTTGTTTCAAATAAACATGCACCCAAAACGCAGCACGGTCTTACCAGGTGCACGTAGAATGGAAATACATTATGGCAAGACACACTCGAAACAAAAATACATCGCTAAAATAAATGACCGCAAATACACTGCGTCAAAACTCTGAAGACAATCCTGCAACATACAAAAACAGTCACAGTAGTTTGCTACACAAGGCATGGGCATAACTGTGGGATCTGCAAAGCGCCGGTGCGTCCCTAGCGGCCACAGCACACCACTTAGCGAAGTCCATACCAGAGGCAGTGTTTTCCCAGGTGAATCTGCAAGCACTCGAAAAACGTAGCTCGCCAGACCAGCACCAACTTGTCATGCGAACCCATGGCACTTCACAACACGAAATTATAATCAAAGTCAATAATATATTCATATATATTCTTTATTTAATCAGTTTGTGGGAGATGGGGTTCCACCAATTGGGTAGACATCATGACTGTGTGCCCCCACCCTTGTTCCACATGACATAACAACTGTAATCACAACGGAATGGTAGGAAGTGTGGTGCACTAGCCGCCACTTGGGGTCTCCCGCCTGTGTGTCTATCGTCAGGGCGCCGCCACGAAGGTCAAACCAGACCAATGTCCTCATTACGGACCACGTTACTACATACCACCGACCAAGGACTAGATATCAGGCTCCTTTGATCTTGCAGACCCTAAACAAAGCATCAAGTGGCAACAGACTTGCTTCCTGTCTCTCTCTCGCTTTCAAGAGGCCACTAACAGCTTGTTTGTCTGAATCAACATATCCAAGCACGAAGATGGAAGTTTTCATCTCTCCTCAGAATATTGTTTTCCTATTAGCTAATGGCGCAGACGGTAAAGCTGACGCAATTTAGATATCAAAAATGGAGTGAAATAATCCATTTGGAGTAATATGTCAGATTAATTCTTTAACAATTTACAGAAGTCAAATATATCACTTAAAACTCTCACTTCCACCTTATGATGATCATTCTTCATAATAAAACATATTTTCAACGTTTGAGTATCACACCCAAATATTATGCAAATAAGTAATGAAATTTCCATGACAAATAGATTGCAGCAGTAAATATATCAAAGTTCTTGTATGCACCCTCCTCCACCAAAACGTTTCCATTAAACATGTCTGGTGAAAGAAAAGTCCTGACTATCACACAAACCTGCAGTCACCAAGCACGCCATCGGGCGACTGCAGGGTAGCCCCATCTGCGACGTTTGGGAGAGAGAGATCCACACTCATGCCTTCCATGCCCGCCTATACCAAATGCATGCATGCATGCAGTACAACTATCAGAAACAATAAATTGATCTGTGTGGACTTTCATGTCGCGTTAAGGTTTTTAAAAATATTATAGACTTCCTAAATTGGTTCTCCCCATCTCATTCTAAAGGAGGGAGGAAGATTCAACTGCACGGTAGAATAGAGATAACAGCAAATGCCACTGCAAGACAGAGTCCACTGCAATGTATTGAGAAGCACTAAATAAGACACACTTAAAACACGTTTCAGTCCGTAGCAATAAGCTGCCATGGCTAGATGTCGGAGACAGCTGCAAATACTCGCACATCCTGTGTGCTCATGTTCTGAGGCCCACACACTGTGTGTCGATCTCCCTCACACACCGCCGGCACCGACGCAATGAGGTCAGTGGATGCGTGTATATGCCAGAGTGCACCACTTCTGGTCATAGATTGCACCTGGGGATTATTGTAGTGGTAGGATTTCGGATGTTGTTGATACGTACAATGCAAACATCCATCATTTTGAATCTTCTCTCCTGCAACATATACACGTTCGCTTCTGTCGCAATCACCTAGCACACTGGTCACTTCGCCAGCCCTTGAAATGAAATGGCTCTGAGCACTATGGGACTTAACATCTGTGGTCATCAGTCCCCTAGAACTTAGAACTACTTAAACCTAACTAACCTAAGGACATCAGACAACACCCAGTCATCACGAGGCTGTGGGCAAGATCAGACAGGTAGGTACATTCTTTGTACACGTCACTGGCTGAGCTAATTCATTCCTTCTGGTGGCTGACTTCTTGTGGGCATCCTTGCAGGCAGCTGCAGTGCACTGTGAAACAAGCAGCTGCAGGTTGGATGTGTACAGTACTTTTAAACGATTCCACACCGACTTAGACTTAGCAGTTTAAAAAATCTACTTTACCCAATCCAAGGCATGGATGTTGTTGACCATACATCTCGAATTTCTCATGTGTAAAGCAGATTGCTCCTATTTATGCACTCTGGCATATACATGCGTCCACTGATCTGCCGGCAGTGTGTGAGGGAGATCAATGTGCAGTATGTGGACTTTGGTGCATGAGCACACAGGATGTGCGAGTGTTTGCAGCTATCTCTGACATTTAGCCATGACAGATTTTTGCTATGGTCTGATTCATGGTTTAAGTGTGTTGTGTTTAGTGCTTCTCAGTACATCGCAGTAGACTCTATCTTGCAGTGGTATTTGCTGTTGTCTCCATTCTATCATGCAGTAGAACCTTCCAGCCTCCTTCGGAATGAGGTGGAGAGAACCAATTTAGGAAGTCTATAATACTTTTAAAAACCCAATCACGAAGTCAAAATCCCAACTGATCAATTTATTCTTTCCAATAGTTGTATTGCATGCATTTGCTATTGGCAAGTGCGGAAGGCATGGGTCTCTCTCTCCAAGCCAGCATGGATGGGTCTGTCCTGCAGTCATCGGATGGTGCGCTCCGTGATAGCGAGTTTGTCTGATCATCAGGATTTTTTCACCAGGTATGTTTATTGTAAACATTGTGGTAGAGGAGGGCGCTTACAAGACCACAGATATATTTAGCACCACGATTTTGTGATGGAAATATCATTACTTATTTCCATTATGTTTGTATGTGATACTCAAACATTGAAAATATGTTTTACTATGAAGAAGGCTCATTGTAAGGTAAAAGTGAGTCTTTTAAGTGATCTATTTGACTGCTGTAAGTTGTTAAACAATTAATGACAGAGTAGTGCAGGTGGATTATTTCACTGTATTTTTGATATTGAAATTGCGTCAGCTTTATCTTTCGTCTGCAGCGTTAGCCAATAGGAAAACAATACTCTGAGAAGAGATGAAAACTTCCATCTTCGTGTTTGGACACAGTGGTTCAAACAGACAGGCAGTTAGTGGCCTCTCGAAAACGAGAGAGACAGGAAGTGAGTCTGGAATTTGACAATCAACAGAATACTGCCACCTGATGCTTTGTTTGGTGTCTGCAAGTACAAAGGATCCCGATATCCTGTCTGTGGTTGGTGGTATTTGGTAACGAGATCTTTAATTAGGTCATTGGGCTGTTTTGATCTCTATGCCAGCGCCCTGACGATAGTCACACATGCAGGAGATCCCAAATGGTGTCTACAATACCTCACTTCATTCCATTCCCTTGTGATTATACACTCCTGGAAATGGAAAAAAGAACACATTGACACCGGTGTGTCAGACCCACCATACTTGCTCCGGACACTGCGAGAGGGTTGTACAAGCAATGATCACACGCACGGCACAGCGGACACACCAGGAACCGCGGTGTTGGCCGTCGAATGGCGCTAGCTGCGCAGCATTTGTGCACCGCCGCCGTCAGTGTCAGCCAGTTTGCCGTGGCATACGGAGCTCCATCGCAGTCTTTAACACTGGTAGCATGCCGCGACAGCGTGGACGTGAACCGTATGTGCAGTTGACGGACTTTGAGCGAGGGCGTATAGTGGGCATGCGGGAGGCCGGGTGGACGTACCGCCGAATTGCTCAACACGTGGGGCGTGAGGTCTCCACAGTACATCGATGTTGTCGTCAGTGGTCGGCGGAAGGTGCACGTGCCCGTCGACCTGGGACCGGACCGTAGCGACGCACGGATGCACGCCAAGACCGTAGGATCCTACGCAGTGCCGTAGGGGACCGCACCGCCACTTCCCAGCAAATTAGGGACACTGTTGCTCCTGGGGTATCGGCGAGGACCATTCGCAACCGTCTCCATGAAGCTGGGCTACGGTCCCGCACACCGTTAGGCCGTCTTTCGCTCACGCCCCAACATCGTGCAGCCCGCCTCCAGTGGTGTCGCGACAGGCGTGAATGGAGGGACGAATGGAGACGTGTCGTCTTCAGCGATGAGAGTCGCTTCTGCCTTGGTGCCAATGATGGTCGTATGCGTGTTTGGCGCCGTGCAGGTGAGCGCCACAATCAGGACTGCATACGACCGAGGCACACAGGGCCAACACCCGGCATCATGGTGTGGGGAGCGATCTCCTACACTGGCCGTACACCACTGGTGATCGTCGAGGGGACACTGAATAGTGCACGGTACATCCAAACCGTCATCGAACCCATCGTTCTACCATTCCTAGACCGGCAAGGGAACTTGCTGTTCCAACAGGACAATGCACGTCCGCATGTATCCCGTGCCACCCAACGTGCTCTAGAAGGTGTAAGTCAACTACCCTGGCCAGCAAGATCTCCGGATCTGTCCCCCATTGAGCATGTTTGGGACTGGATGAAGCGTCGTCTCACGCGGTCTGCACGTCCAGCACGAACGCTGGTCCAACTGAGGCGCCAGGTGGAAATGGCATGTCAAGCCGTTCCATAGGACTACATCCAGCATGTTTACGATCGTCTCCATGGGAGAATAGCAGCCTGCATTGCTGCGAAAGGTGGATATACACTGTACTAGTGCCGACATTGTGCATGCTCTGTTGCCTGTGTCTATGTGCCTGTGGTTCTGTCAGTGTGATCATGTGATGTATCTGACCCCAGGAATGTGTCAATAAAGTTTCCCCTTCCTGGGATAATGAATTCACGGTGTTCTTATTTCAATTTCCAGGAGTGTATATATAATCACCGGTTGTCGTATGACTATTAAAAGATTACAATTAATGTTAGTCTGGTTGGGAATTTGGTAAGCTAGACTGGATACCTGGTGAAACAGTTGCTCAGTAATGCAAGGTTAACTTCCCCAGACAGCTCACAGCTTTTAAACCGCTTTTATTGTCTATCAGCACCCCAATCATAACAAATTAATGCAACAACATTACAATATGAAGATATTATTGACTTTGATTTTTGTTTCGTGTCGTGGGATGGTCGGAGCTCACATAACAAGTTCGTGGTGGTCTGGTCGGCTACAGTTTTCACGCTGATACAGCCAAAATAACCCTGCTGTCAGTCTGTGGTGAGCTGCAGCTGCTGACGGAGGCGGCGGTGCTTTGCAGGTCCCACAGTTACGACCGTGCCTCGCGTAGCAAACTACTGTGATAGTGTATTTAATAATATCTTTTTATGTGATGCATGCGATCATTTATTTTAGCACTGTATTTTTATTTCGAGTGTATTTTGGCGTAATGTATTTCCATTCCAAGTGTATTAGGGTAACAGTGCAGCATTTTGTGTTTGTGTATTTGAAACAAATTGCTTAAAGGAACATTTGCAAATGTATTGAGGCGTTAAACACTTTACCTAATTTTTTACACATGCAAATATTGGGGAGCAGTGGAGGAAGACTGAGACGTTTCACAAGTGTGCCGCGATCTCTTTGTAAAGTCAGTGGCGGTATACATGGCAAAACTGTAGCAAACTACTGTGCAGCAATCTGTTTGGAAGTGCATTTAGAGACATATTCCATTGGAATTAGTAACTCCTGGAGTAGCTCATGCTCAAAGAGAAGGGTACTACCTACAAAAGCGCGCGAAGTGTCTGAGGTGTGCTTTCACAACTGTATCACAATGTTTTCTTTTAGAGACTGTGTTCAAGTGTGGCAGTGGTGCTTTTCCTCGGAACTGTTTAAATATTCTCACGTTATCTGCCGAGCTCTCTCTTTGTGCAGTGGTACATTTAATTCCTGTGACATCTTAAAGTTACGTATGTGGCAGTATTTTGCAACACCAGGTGTAGTATCTCCTATAGCAGATCGTCAAATGCAATACAAGAATGTGCACCAAGGAGGCTGGGGCAGTTTAGAGTCTATGGCGGAATGCATTCCGGACAGGAATTTGGCTTGGAAGGAGTTCTCACGTATGTCGGTATTCCGTAGCAGTTTACAGGATAAATGCTGCTTTGTTTGTGGTTCGGTGTGACGACGAATGATGCCGCGTGGAAGCCCAGCAGGGCAGGAGGAGAAAGAGAGAAAGAGAGCACGTGTTTCATGACATCTGGTCTCTCAGTGAAAGGGCCCGAGCCGACGCCTCCTGGACATAGGCGCGTGGCATGGCCACTGACAATCACATCGCTTCGTGGGGCCCCAATGGAACGAG
The DNA here is from genome assembly GCF_023898315.1 of Schistocerca nitens. Taxonomy (NCBI): domain Eukaryota; kingdom Metazoa; phylum Arthropoda; class Insecta; order Orthoptera; family Acrididae; genus Schistocerca; species Schistocerca nitens. The sequence continues at coordinate 129,742,892 of NC_064622.1, forward strand.
CAGTCTACGCCGGTGGCGCTCTGTGCAGACCAGTGGACAGTGCATGCTTCGTGATCGAAAGATTTTTTTGACATTGGGTAATTATGTGTGACGGGTGTTTCATGATGTTATTACTTGCATGACAGGAATGAAAACATATAGCAACTGTTTAAATATTCCATAAAGTATCGTCTATACCATAAATCGTTTAAATAAAAATATTCCTTTCATTGTCTAAATTGTTTAAACAATATTCCAGACTCTACAATCGATATCCCTCCAAATTCTTTAGATAAATATAAAACAACATTCTATACATGATCTCGTACCCAGCAAATTGTATAAACAAACAGTATTCCACAGATTGTCTACATTGCTTAAACAATATTCCACACACTGCAATCGATTTCCCTCCAACTGGCTGATCAACTGACACTTTTTCTGGCCAAATTTCTGGAGGGGGAGGGGAGGGAAGGGGAGTATTCAGAGTTTCCCAGAAGGGGGTTTAATTAAGATCGATTTAATTAATTAGTCAATCAAATTGAAATCAAGTGTGGTTGTATCGGTGAGGTGAGTTTCCAGAGGGATGGGGGTACAAGGAGTTGGAGTGGGAAAAGGAGGTAGGAGCTCGGGGAACAACTGGTCAATCAAAAGGGAAGGTTATCCCCAGGGGGTCATAACCTGTCAATCAAAAGGACTGATTATCCCCAGAGGCTCATAATCTTCTTAGGAGAACAATAGGTTAAGGATCTTTCAATCAAAAGAGAACAATAGGTTTCCAATTGAGTGCATCTTTGCCCCTAAATGTAGGCAACCCGCACCAACAATTTGTGCTGATAGCATTGTTGTGCCATTACTTACATCTTCCATATAGGAGTCTGTCTGATGGTCAAATGACGGTATCTTTGTACAATTCTCCAGGTGAACAATTTCTTGAATGTGGAATTTAAAATTTCCCCTTTCGTTTTGCAATCTTCAGCTGCCACACCAGGCTGATCAACAGGAAATGAATGGAAGCCTTAGACTCGCTTAGCGATTTACACTACTGGCCATTAAAATTGCTACACCATGAAGATGTACTACAGACGCGAAATTTAACCGACAGGAAGAAGATTCTGTGATATGCAAATGATTAGTTTTTCAGAGCATTCACACATCTACAACGTGCTGACATGAGGAAAGTTTCCAACTGATTTCTCATACACAAACAGCAGTTGACCGGCGTTGCCTGGTGAAATGTTGTTGTGATGCCTCGTGTAAGGAGGAGAAGTTTCCGACTTTGATAAAGGTCGGATTCTAGCCCATGGCCATTGCGGCTTATCGTATCGCGACATTGCTGCTCGTGTTGGTCGAGATCCAATTACTGTTAGTAGAATATGAGGAGGGTAATATGGAACGCCGTACTGGATCCCAACGGGCTCGCATCACTAGCAGTCGAGATGGCAGGCATCTTATCCGCATGGCTGTAACGAATCGTGCAGCCACGTCTCGATCCCTCAGTCAACAGATGGGGACGTTTGCAAGACAACAACCATCTGCACGAACAGTTCGACGACGTTTGCAGCAGCATGGACTATCAGCTCGGAGACCATGGCTGCGGTTTACTTGATGCTGCATCACAGCCTGTGATGGTGTACTCAACGACGAATCTGGGTGCACGAATGGTAAAACGTCATTTTTTCGGATGAATCCAGGTTCTGTTTACGGCATCATGATGGTCTCATCCGTGTTTGGCGACATCGCGGCGAACACACATTGGAAGCGTGTATTCGTCTTCGCCGTACTGGCGTATCACCCAGCGTGATGGTATGGGGTGCAATTGGTTACACGTCTCGGTCACCTCTTGTTCGCATTGACGGCACTTTGAACAGTGGACGTTACATTTCAGATGTGTTACGACCCGTGGTTGTACCCTTCATTCGATCCCTGCGAAACCCTATATTTCATCAGGATATTGCACGACCGCATGTCGCAGGTCATGTACGAGCCGTTCTGGATACAGACAATGTTCGACTGCTGCCCTGGCCAGCACATTCTCCAGATCTCTCACCAATTGAAAACGTCTGGTCAATGGTGGCCGAGCAACTGGCTCGCCACAATACGCCAGTCACTACACTTGATGAACGGTGGTATCGCGTTGAAGCTGCATGGGCAGCTGTACCTGTACACGCCTTCCGAGCTCTGTTTGACTCAATGCCCAGGCGTATCAAGGCCGTTATTACGGCCAGACGTGGTTCTTCTGGGTACTGACTTCTCAGGATCTATGAACCCAAATTGCGTGAAAATGTAATCACATGTCAATTCTAGTATAATATATTTGTCCAATGAATACCCGTTTATCATCTGTATTTCTTCTTGGCGTAGCAATTTTAACTTCCAGTAGTGTAGCATATGACAAAAATTTTCTCGCATTCACTGCCAGGCCTTTTGCTAATTTGTGACGGTGTTAGTTGTTGTCTACTTTGCACAGAGTTCTTTCCATAGATGTATGAATCTATCCTCACATTTACTTCTAATCTTTTGTGTGTTGCCTTTTGAAGTGAGAGTGCAACAGCCTCCACTTCCTCAGCATCCATCGAATTTTGTTCTTAAACCATGGTGGTACTATTCCATCCTTTATCCACTTACTAGACAGACCACGATTAACAATCTGGTTAAACTTGCCCCATAATTCCTCTACATCCGTCTTGCAAGGACTAAGGGATGTCAACTCCCTGTCTAAGAGATATGTTAATAACTGGTTACCTGGTGTATCTAGCCGAAACCCTCTCCTAATCTTCTTGACTGATTTATTAACTGTCGTAATCATAGTTCGTATAAGATAACACGATCGCTAATCCCCATTTCTATTCTGACATCGTCGAAAGGTCCGGCCTATTTGTAGCTACAAACTCTAAGATATTTCCATTGCATGTGGGCTGCCGAGCTAGCTGCTCAAGACAATTTCCAGGAAACATGTTAAATTGTATTTCGCAAGACTGTCTGTCTGTACCCTACGCAATGAATCCATAGACATCCCAGTGTTGGAGGCTAAAGTCGCTTCCAACTAATATTGCATGATCTGGGCATTTACACGCTACTGACCATAGACCTTCTTTGAATGACTCTAGAACTATCACAGCAGAATCGGGTGACCTGCAAAAACATCCAACAATTAACTTGGTTTCACCTACCCCTTTTGTATGCGACCAGATGACTTCACTGACCACTTAACATCGACGGCAAGAGTAGCAATATTTCTGTCAACTGCACTGAACACTCCTCCTCCTATGGTCCCAAATTTGTCTTTCCGATATACGTTCCACAACTCACTAAATATCGCAGAGCTTTCCATTTGGGGTTTCGGCCAGTTCTCGGTCCCAAGATTAATTTGAGCGCGAGAACTTTATTTAGATAGTTTACTGATTCTTTATTCTAAGCGCCATTTGACTGCTCTTCCTGCATATCGAGTGGCTTTTGTTCATCAGAGCACCTCAAACTACTGCCTAGCCTAAAAGACCCTCATGTGCACTCCACAAGTACTCTGCTACCCGAGTAACTGCTTCCTTCGTGTAGTTCACGCCTATCAAGGGAGTCCTACAAATCCATACACAGTAAGGCACGTCAAGAAATCTGCAGCCAAGACCGTCACACAGTGGACGTAGCCCTTGGTTGAGACCCTCCACTCGGCTGAAAACCGAGGGATCCTGATCTGCTCTGGGAACGATCTGCAAATTGCGAGCTCTGCTTGCACCCCACACATGGAGCCAGCAGTCCTCAGCAGCTCCGCCAACCGCCTGTACGAACTGAGGATCGCCTCAGAACCCATGCAACAGACGTCGTTGGTGCAGACCTGAGCCACAACATCCAGACGACTGCACTCTGCACGCTCCATAGCCACAGTCAAGACTGCCTCCACATCTTGGATGGGGCCCCTGTCAGACATATCAAGTGCACACTGACTTTTTTTCCACCCCTGAACGCTATCTGCCAAAGGGGCTCCATAACGCGCCCAACATTGGAGTGCCCAAACCCCTCCCCCCGTTTGCCTGCTTGGACGCTGCTCACTCACAGAGTGAACGCGAGAGGGCAAATGGCCAGTCTCCACATTGGACTTCCGCTTCGAGCGATGCGAACGCGTTACCATCCGCCACTCACCCTGCTGTGAGGACGGATCCACCGCGTCGGGTGAGGTGCCGCAGAAGCAGAGCCCGTGGGCGAAGCAAGCGACACCCGAGGTGTCCCGTGGGACGCGCCAGATTCTCAGTCACCTCTACATCCCGAGGCAGCAGCCTGAAGGTGACTGACCATAGCCAAAAGCATACTCAGCTGTTCGCGAACTGCGGCCTGCTCCTCTTGCGTCCGCACACACCCTGGCCATCCTCAGTGAGATAATGCCCGCTCGCACACTGTGGGAGTTTCTGCTGCTTGTCTTAATACTTGCCGCACTCTACCTCGCCCAGAAAGGTCCCGGATATCTCCCCACTTCATAACGTTTGGGGCATTATGGGCAAGGCCCTCCAACCAGCTAGGAAGTTTGACCATCCTATGAGCCAATTGGACAGAACTTGGCACGATATCCCTTACGAGGACATTTAACAATATCAATCAGTTGCAAGCAGAATAACTGCTTGCAGACGAGGCAGAAGTGGACGGATACGTTATTGACTTCCTCAATTTGCAACGCTCTTCGCCTTGAATTAATCATTCAGTTTTTCTAAAAGTGTAATGATTTGTTTGCCTGAAAATGTACGTGACATCTACCTGTTTGCATCCCATTTGGATAATTACTTCATGACGAAGTTTCATAATTTTTATTTTTATTTTATTTTATTTTATTGCCGCCCTCTCTGCTGTTGTTTAGCAGCGAGCAATTCTAAATAACCGGCAACTGTGGTAAATAACAAAGACTGCAATAAACGTAACTGTAACGAAAGTCTGGTAAAAACCGCTTAAATTACAAATTTCTGATGTTACTTTCAATACCAACGATAAGAACTTTTTACTTCAATACCAAGAAGGTACAGTAGATTTCAGGTCTTAATGTTGCTACATATTGCGACAATGTATATCAAATTCCAGTTTCTAACCAATACAGTAAAACCTAAAGTGCGTACTCTCGGACGATGAGAACGTTGGACTCAGTGTCCCATATCTACTGAGGATGCAGTCGCAAAGGCCAGAACTGTTTGTAGTACAACAGCACTACACTTTTGTTAAAAGTGCTACATTTCAGCGAAATGTGCATTTTTCCTGGCTACTTAAAACGCTTCAATAAATAAGGAGAAGCGCGCCTGGCAAAATGTTAATTGTATTCATTGTTGCATACACGTAGACATAATATAAAAGTAATTCCACCGTCCGAGCTATCCAATCACGACTCACGAATCTGGGTCGAGTTCGTATCCAGCACTCAGTTTTAATGCGGCAGGAAGTATGATGAAGAAGGCTGTTCATTTCAGTATTTTCTGCGAATAAGAATTTCCATTTCTTATACATCGTCGTGATGAGTATGCCGTGCACACTACTATCTTCCAAGACGACAACATCTCTGTTAACAGGGATGCACGTATATGTTTCTGCTTTAACGAATACTCGAGTACCCTACTGCCCCAGATGGATGGCTGAATTTATCTCTATCCCGTGGAAAATGTCTTGACTATTTGGAACAGCAAGTGAAACGTAGCAGTGAACATCCTTCAAGTTTGCTTGCTTCGGAAGATACAGGGTGGAGCACATGAAACGCATGTTTTTTGAATCGCTAGTCCGAGGCAACGAGAGGGGGTATTGACCTTGCATTAGTGTTGGCCGACTGCCCATACAATGCAGTTTCAGTCGCTATGGAGCGTTGGAGCGTAATGTCGAGCAGTACTTCAGAAACAATGATTCCGTAGCCACAGAACAACGTCTTTTCCGACAAAATTTTAGAGTTCGACGTCGAGGTGCAGCGCCTGATCGAAATACTGTACTCTGAGGGATTGCAGCGTTTAGAAGTACTGAATCTGTGATGAAAAAGAAACCACCTGGTCTTCCCCATTCAGTTCGTACTCCGGAAAATGTAGACCGAGTGAGAACGGCAATTGTTGCTAGTCCGAAACGATCGGCAAGGCGACAGGCTGTAGCGCTGGGTACGTCACGTCGTTGGCTTCACCGCATCTTACATGATGATCTTAAGTTTCACCCGTACAAGATAATGATCGTCCAGCAGCTTACTGAAGAGGATTTTGTGCCGCGCAGCGAGTTTTTTCACGTAATGGACGAAGCTTTTACGGAAGATGCACATGCTACAGTCTTCATGAGTGATGAAACACATTTTCAAGTAGACACTTACGTCAATGTTCAAAATTGTCGGCATTGGGAGCCGGAGAACCTACATGAATTACACCAAAGACCTCTCCACAGTTTAAAAGTAAAGGGGTGGTGCTGCATTTCAAAGATGGGGATTGTAGGACCATATTTCTTTGATGAGGAAGGAACTGCAGTTACTGTGACATCAGCGCACTACGTTGAAATGTTAAACAACTTTCTTCATCCAGAAGTTGGAAGGCGTCAAGTGAACATGAGAGATATATGATTTCAGCAGTACAGTGCCACAGCTCACATGGCGAGAGCATCCATGGAAGTGGTTCGACAAATGTTCAGAGGACATGTTATTTCGAGATACGGTGATGGCCCCCTCGCTCACCCGATTTCTCGATATGCGACTTCTTTTTGTGGGGATATTTAAAATCAAAAGCCTACATGAACGAGCCTCGCGGAATCAATGACCTGAAGAATTCCATTCGTCAGGAAATTCAAGCCGTGCCGAATGAAATGTTGGAGAGAGCCATGCATTGCTTTCGGGAAAAGATCCGAACTTGTATCCAGTAAGAAGGAGGTCACCTCCAAGACATTATTTTTCGAACCTAGTTAAAGTATGTATATTTCAAAACTACATTGAAACTACATTGAAAAACTTAATGCTTGTTTTTATTATTTTTATCAAACCGTGTCCCAGTCATTCAATAGTGAAAAACATGCGTTTCCTCTGCTCCACCCAGTATAATGATCAATGAGTGGCTTCAGTTGGAATGGTATACCTGAAGAAACTTGTCCACACTCTTCTCTCCTGAATAGACGCCATTATCAAGCCCAGAGAGTTACACGGTGTTAACATGATTAATGTTTGAGATGTCTAATGTTTTGTTCACTCTGCGTGCCTCAACGATTATTGTATGTGTTTGACTATATATTTCCAGATAGATATACTACCTGATCAAATGTACCCAGACACCTATAAGTGGAGATTTATAGTGGATCTGTCGCTAGCTCGCCTTTATGATGGCTTGAAACCTGCTGAAGACACTGTCAGTGGGGTGTCTGAATGTTCACAGAACAATGGCAGCCCATTCTTCCTCACGAGCGTGAACAGAGAAGGTAGTGACTTTGGACGCTGTAGCATAGACCAAAGTCGATGTTCTAAATAGTCCGATAGGTGTTCCATTGGATGAACGTCGTGACTCGGAGCTGACCAGTCCATTTCACGTATGTATTGTCCACAAACCATTGCCTCACAGATGCTGATATATGACAGGGTGCACTGTCACGCTGATAGAATCGAAATTGTCTCCAAACTCTTCCTTGACTGTACACAGTGCTGTAAAATGTGGTCATATCTTTCCGCATTTATCGTTTTCTTAAGCACAGGAATGCGACCACACTCTAATTACGAAAAATCTCCCCATCCTGTAACACCATCTCCTCGAAACTTCACTGGTGGCACCACACATAACTGCAGATGACACTTTCCGTCAGAGTGCCTCATAGTACAACCTGATTCATCCCTCTAAATCACTCTTGTTTCCAGTCATCCAGTGGCGTTGCTCTTTACACCACCTTTGCGTTGGCTACAAAAATTTTTGGCTTATGAAGAGCTGCTGGACCATTGTATCCAATTAATTTAACACCCTGCACACAGTCATTGTGCTACATAGACTACACTGGCCAACGAAAAAAAAATTTTTTTTGCTTTAATAGCTGATCTTTATAGATTTTTATGAGCTGAATACAAATCTAGCCTTAGTTCTTTTGTATTACCCACAGTTTTCGAGCAATATGGTTTTCATTATATACAATAAAAATCCTATGCTATACGGTAAATGGGGAAATTAATGAAACGCGTTGTTACAACATAAGCTTGGTTTGTATTTACAGTAAGCTACTTAAAACAATGATATGTGCTAACAGAAGTTTCACTTGTCAGCTGGAATTAATTTGTATTTTCTTTCTCTTTTTTCTTTGAAGCTTCTTGTGTAGCTTTTTCTACGATGAGTCGCTTGCTGAAATCCTCAGTGAGGTGACCAACAGTAATTCCCCATCATGTTGGTGTTCCAGCGGCCTTTTTCCATCACTAGTTTTGGATGAATCAATACACAGCCTCCAGTCTCCCTTTTTGTAAACAATACCAAACTCATTCATCAGACCAAGAATGTCTCAGCAGTACACTAAATCACCTTCTTGCTGAAAAAACTTGGAAAATTGCTGCTCTCTCTTTGTATACATGTATATGCTGGTTCCAACTGCCAATAAGTTTTTTTTCTTTTAATCTAGAGCCAAGCAATTTAGTTTTTCTTTCGTTAAGCCCAGATCCCTAACCAAATCGTTAAGCTCGGTCTCAGTAAACAATTTGTGCTCTAGACTTTCTGTATTACAATAGACTTCATCATAATCTGGTTCATGTAAATCAGACTGTACGTCAGAAAATACTTCTGTCGGAATAGAATTTAAATCATCTGGTGGTTCAGGAACCGGCATATCTACACCATGCTCACCATGCCCTACTGGTCAGATGGCGGATGGAAGGTAAGGGTTGCCTATTACCTTCTTGTTTTTCGAATTATGACCAGTAATATCAACACAGCAAAAGTAGCTATCATCGGGATGATTTCTTGGCTCCCTCCATATCATAGGAACAGCAAATCTAAAGGCTTTTTTCTCCTTTCTGGACCATTTTCTCAGGTCTTCAACACACACAAAACATACCTTATGCAGTGCCCAAGATTTATCTTGATCAATTTTAGATCCAAAGTATGATAGATAAACTTTTTTCACAAAGTCTGTAATGTTTCTTTGGTGTTTTTTAATCACAAATTCACCACAAATATAACAAAAACTGTCAGTAGAGTTTTTACAACCAACATTATACATTGTACTGAGCACATGTACAGGAAATGGAAAAGTGAGGTTAGGTTGACAGTAAACAAAAAACCATCTGTTAACACAATAGTAGAATCGACCTTTTTTGTGAGTGAATGTTTTCAGCAGTGCTACCAATGTAATCTTCATTCATTACACCTCCTTTCTAAATTATTTTAACTATATAAAAGCTGTTAAATTCTTGAAAAAATCGCTTAATTCAATAAATTTAACTGTGAAGAAATGGTGGGTGATACAGTTTTTTAAGTATCACATTTGGATTTCCCACCATAAAAAACATAGGAATAAGGTATTTTAAGCAAAAAGTTTTTCCATCGTTGTCATGTGCTATTGGTAGCAGTTTCGAACTCATGAGTAATTCTTTCTGCTGATTTCATGCGATACTTGTATAATCAGTTCCCCAGCGCTCGACGGTCCCTGTCCATCATTTCATGGGCTCTGCCTGGGCTTGATGTAGCTGTGATTGTTCCTTCACATTTCCACTCCACAACGACATCATCAACAGTCGATTTGGCAGCTGCAGAAGAAGTGAAATGTCCCTAATGGATATGTTACTCACGTGACATGCAGTTTCTACATTCCGATTAAAATTACTTGACAGTTGACATCTGTCACTTTCCGGTACAATGTTGCCGCATTCGCTGCCACCCACCGCTCGGTTATAGGCGACACACTCGCAAGGTGATTCACTTCGCAAATGCGCGTAATGTGTAACGCGGAGCAAAGTTGGAAGTGGCCCCTGCGATACATGACGGAAATAGAGGATGCTCTGTCGGCGGCCGATTTTAAGTGACCAATGACTGAACTGTGGCAGACGACCGTTTTGTAGCCCTGAATGTAAACTCATGTCCTAAACTAACCACAACCTCGTGATGTGCAATGAATGCGAGAAAACGACGATTAACAATCTGCGGCAAAACTAAAACAATTATCGCCTTCTTCATGGCGTTTATGGGTAACCTCTAGGAGCAAACTCAAGAGACCGAGTAATGTCTAATATGTTCGTTTGCACTGCCATCTTCAGTAGTAAAATTTCAGTTTTAGCGGTAGAAGCAAACTGTAATTTCTCGCTGTCACTGGTTACCTGAAACTATCCTAACACTGGCTATACAGAATGCAGCGTTACCAACTGACGAGCAGTCCAAGTTGATACTTGATTGCAGATTACAGGCGAGACAAGCGGATTCCAAACGAAGAAAAAATGATAGGAAAAAACATTACGATCTTGAAACTGACATAGTAAAGTTTCAGAAATTAAAAAAATTGCATTTAAACATATTAACTGAATATAAATGATAGTCACAGTTTTTCGATTAGATTTAGAAAAGTAAATAATTTCACTGCATTTGATGAGATTCGAACTGTCGACCTTCTACAGGAGAGTTTTATACACTTACCACTACACCATGCCATTAAACTGCAAATCACTGTTATATTTATGACTCTGGTGATCCAGCCTGATTGATTTAATTGACAGCCTTAAAAAATTCGATTTCACGCAATTTCATGCGAAGATTGTCTAATGAAAGCGTTTGGTTAGTGCTGTCTGTGAAACGTGTATATTTCGTTAACATCTTTGCACGTATGTGTGTGTGTGTGTGTGTGTGTGTGTGTGTGTGTGTGTGTGTGTGTGTATCTGTGTTTCTGCTGTGGTTATCATGTGTGATGAAATACAAAATAAAAGAGCCAGACGTAAGATTCGAGACCGAAACACGTCAAGAAAGAAAGCCGGACAAAGAATTTGAAGCGAACTAATTGTCGTGCCAGTTTGGCAACGGCGAACGGTTGAGGGGTGACGCTGAGCGCTCTGATGAGAGGAAGCTAATTTACCGAGAAAAAATAAACAAATCTCAAAACAGCATTTTCTACCAAGGAATAAAACTGTACAATAAAGTACCAAAAGAAATTAAAGAAATTGCCACAATACACTATTTAAAAAGGCAATTAAAAGTACGTGTTATGCAATACATTTTATACATTGAAAGATTACGTAGCCAAAACAGAGTAGGGGTTTGATAAAGAATGTTATACAAATAAATAATTATAATAATGAGTATAAAATATCCAACATTCCACATAACACCTTCACTTTATATTTTTTTCCTTTTTTTTCCTTTCTAGAAGTACTTACCCCCAAGCAATGCAAAGCACAATACTAACACCTCTTCCTCTTTCTGAGCTCAATATCTCACTCATTATTTTCAGGACAACAAATGGGAAGTAGCAGTACTGAAAATGGCCCAGTGATCATCAGTGTGTGTGTGTGTGTGTGTGTGTGTGTGTGTGTGTGTGTGTGTGTTGTGTAGTGAGTGAACTGTTATGAAACAATGTGTGTATAGCGTGTGCAGTGACTGATAGATATGAGTGAACAATGTGGCATTACATTATTTAATAAGTTATTTGTAAAAAAAGCAATGTATACCAGGAGTAAATCTAATGATTGTCTCTAACTAGAAGTCTGTAAATATATGTGTATACGAATTAGATTATTTTAAATTGATCTAAATTTGTGAATACTATGACATGTCCTATATCCTTGTAAAAAGAGATCTACAGATGAATAAAGCTACTACTACTAGTACTACTACTACTACTACTACTGCAACAGGTGAAGTGTCAACTATCAAGTAATTTTAATCGGGCTGCAGTTAATGTTTGAAGTTACTGTTGTTACTGCTTCGCTACTTACAACACAATAATCCCCGCCTCCTTTTATATTGGCAGGTCCGCCTCTCGTGACATTTATTCGTTAATTTCGCATTACTTAGGGGTGGCCCGAAACTTTGATATATGGATGGTAGTCGGGAATCGAATTTTCTGGATAACACTAGTAATAATTCTACATTTGCCATAGTCAGTGTTCAGTGCAGTGCAACTGCATTATACAGACAGGGAGACTGTTATGCCAGAGAAAGCTGCAAATGATATCATTTATTGGCTCAGAGGCGAATTCATATTGCCTTCGGTCAGGATACACAAACAACGGCTTTGGGGAACGAGCTACGAATTTTGTGATTGGGCGCTCTGAAATTGGCCAATTATCGGTGTTCCGAGAACAGAAGTTGTGCAGAATGCCGACAACCAAAGAAACCACAACAGCTGCGCGAGAAAGCGACTGCTAACAGTGGCGCTGGTCGATACTTCGCCAGTTGTGTTCCACAAGGACCCAAATAGCCCGACTCTGCAACGGCGGTGGAGAGGTCAATACAATTTACTGCCTCACCCCACCCACTGCACATCGCCCAACGGTTTTCAACTACTCATTTCGATATCATACAGTAAGCATCAGCTGTCACATCTTCAGTTACACGTTGTACCTTGTCACTTAAGCATGGCAGTGGCACCTGCATTTCTTACGTGTTCGTCAACGCACTCTGTGGCTGGCACAGACTGAGGTGCACTGTAACATAATATTCTCGGCTACACTGTGGGACTGTCTCGGTTTTTAAGCACGCCAGAAGCGATTTACAGCACCCAGTGGAAGGGAACCTTTTCCAGTATGGAGATGATGACATGATCTTTTTACAATCCATCTAACCAGTTTGTGGCTGGAACCTATTCCGCTGGGGATTGCCTCCGTAGCCGAGTGGTTATCGTTGCTGCCTTCAGCGTGGAAGGAATCCTCCACTGATATTTCTGTGATAGGAAGGTCTGCAACGGGACCCACTTAACTTCCTGAGGGCAAATGAGAAGCTTCTTGAATATACAAGATGTGGTATCATCAGGAGTCATCTTCTGGTAATAGATCATAGATTCGCACTGCCTTGTAAGTAGCAGCCTAACGGCCTCAAGGGCTGATTTTTGATATTCACTTCACTTTACCTACTTGGCTAGCTTAACAGCTAGAAAGATTCTCATGGAAAGAGGTAGTTTCCAAGACCTGCTGGAAATAAACTTGTAAGTAGGCTGTTTAGGTTTTCTTATTGGTAACGCCAAGTAGCGCTCTATATGAAAATCACTGCCTGTGCTGTGTGCAGTCTGTGGCTAGTTTGCATTGTTGTCTGCCATTGTAGTGTTGGGCAGCTGGATGTTAAAACGCGTAGCGTTGTGCAGTTGGAGGTGAGCCGCCAGCAGTGGTGGATGTGGGGAGAGAGATGGCGGAGTTTTGAAATTTGTAAGACTGGATGTCATGAACTGCTATATATATTATGACTATTAAGGTAAATACATTGTTTGTTCTCTATTAAAATCTTTCATTTGCTAACTATGCCTATCAGTAGCTAGTGCCTTCCGTAGTTTGAATCTTTTATTTAGCTGGCAGTAGTGGCGCTCGCTGTATTGCAGTAGTTCGAGTAACGAAGATTTTTGTGAGGTAAGTGATTTGTGAAAGGTATAGGTTAATGTTAGTCAGGGCCATTCTTTTGTAGGGATTATTGAAAGTCAGATTGCGTTGCGCATCCCTGTGCATAGAAGTGCTGTTGGTGGGAGGAGGAAACTTCAAGTGAAAGTGCCCGCATTACCGCACATAAAAGTAAAGTCTTATGGCATGAATGGCGAGGAGTCCCAGAAGGACAGGTGCATCTGCCTAATTGGAAAGGTTTTTCCTATCTTATGCGTCTACAGACACATTTCGTTCCCCAAATACGAGAGTTGTATGCACAAGTGTACCTGTTATACGTAGGTGACTGAAATGAGCGTGCCTGTGCGTAGTGTAGTGTCACGTTCGTGTTGAGAATGATTAGAAAAATGCAGAGAGTGAAACCCGGTGCCAGCATATAGCTTATTCCTTCCGAAGAGCATCAAAGAGACCACCGAGCTCCCATCAAGCACTCTGTACACCATCGACAGCGTCACATGCCGTCATGAGACACTGTGGAGAGCTTTGGAATTTAATCCAGGATACTGGCGCCAAGATTGGTGATCGTGGATTTTGCAGCACCACCTCTCGTGTCCTCTCTGCCACAGAGGCAAAATGTCAACAACGCACTGTTTGCTCGGGTAGTCACCCATCCGAGCACTGGCCGCCCTCGCCGGTGCTGAACTTTGGAGATCAGACGCTTACTGGTCTCTCCATCTCGGCACTGCCCTTGATGTTTCCGCTTATCAAGTTGATTGGTTGGAATTCGTAAATGAGAAAATGACGTGGAGGAGCCTGGAGCTTGCAGAATGGAATGGAGAGCTGGCAACCTCCTATATGAGGCCCACGCGTACACTCTTTGGTGCGGAAGTGATGTTCGGAAGAGTTTAACATTTCTGAAGCCAAGAGTTCGTAATCCTTCTTGATGATCATAGTTACTTTTCCAATGCAGAAATGCTGCAACAATTAGAATATGTGTTTCCGTGTGTGGGCTCGGAATTCTGTTTCTTCTATCTCCAATTTTCTTGGCGAGAGAACATGAACATTCTCAATAGGAATAACCTTCACGTCAGAGTGTGGTGACATTAGCTAGATGGAGATGGTGCTCATGAGCAGAAGGTGCCTTGAAAATGATGAAAATGTCAAATTTTTAATTGGTTATTAAAAATAGTTTGAAGTATGCTTTGTGCAAATACCAAAGTGTTTTAGGCCAAATCTTTATTTAAAGGTCCTAAATGTCAGTTTAAATGGGAGCTTGCAGAGTGAAACACGCCCACTTTTTGTTTTGTGGCTTTGAGAGGTGGCATGAGCCCCCTCTCATATTTCTATCTTACGATTTTCCTCTCTAATTGAATGCGGTCAAAAGTCGCCATTCCTTCACACACGGACTCCCCACGCAGCGTCTCTCGTCACCCGGGTGGTCCGGTGACAGGCGGGCTCTACTGATCTTGAAAGGGTTAAGCCGACAGGTGTGAGGGAGTCGAGTGAATGCTTTCCAGACGCCGACATTGTCAAAAGACACGCCCGCAGGGGCCTGAAGTAGCGGCTGGGCTAGAGGTTCCGTTACTTCGCAGAAACTTAGCGAAAACACTTTCTGGCGAGCTACCAGCGAGGCGTGGGAATGACTTGTGTACCCAGGCAGTTGTGGCGGGAAAATTCCCGCGCTTTCTGCAAAATAGTAGCTGTGATTGGCTTGCTCAGGGCATAGCTCCGTGACGTAGCAAAATCAGCGCAGAAATTGGCGCCAAGAATCTCCATTGGTGGAATGGTAGTGCTCCGGCAATAGAGTGGAATTTTCCGCCGGTTTTCGAGTTGCTGATTGGAACGTTTAACCACGGCCACTGTCGTGTGTCGTGGGGGCGGGAATGTTCTGTGTTCGGCCTGTACGGGTGCTCTTGAGGAGTCGGCTCTCGCCTTTCGGTCGGAGTAGGTTACAAGGCTGAGCTCTCGCTGCTCTGGACAGCCTGCCTTCCATTGGCTGTCTAATATACTTTTATTTAATTGTAACTGTTTGACGAAGTTGCTGAAGTTTCGACTTCAACGTAACTTTCCGAGTACAGTTGGCAATTGAGCGTTCTGCGTACAAGCGGCCTATGTTGTCTGTCTTGAGCAGTTTTGGCTAAAGTTGACTGTATCGGAGTTACAGTCTGACTTCGCCTGTTAAAATCAATCACTGTGCGAGGTGCCGGGGCTAGCAGTGTATTTGACACTAAATTCTACTAGAATCCACATATGTAAATCATGCTCTAAGCCCCCCCTATTCTAACTCCGACTTTTGCTGTTGCACAAGGGGAAAAAAAAAAAAAAAACGCGAACTGACTCTAATCAACCCTGCCAGTGGAGTAGAAGAGAGTTTGGCACCTGCAATAATTTAATTCGATAAATAAGTTAAATAAACAAAGGTTTCATTAGCATAGTGAGGAATGATAGGGTTGCTCTATCGATTAACAGAATGAAAGTTCTGTCCAAAATAACAATATGATTTATTAAGACTAAACAAAGAATAGTAAAAGAAACACAGGAAATATAATACATCAAATTGGCTCAAATTTGGAGATTCATACAAACACTGTAAAGGTGAAGTTGTCCCTAAACTAGATTGTGAGGTTTAAGACGAGGTGGTATGTGGAGCCAATTCCTTGCCACTCAAATCTCAAGAGAGATACACAGCTAACCCAACAGTAATTGCTGCTTCTCAAGACAGAACAAAGTTAGAAAAAGACGAACAGGCGCGCTCTGCTGAGCTCTGATTATCACCTAGGAAAATCCCTGTCTGCCGGTGCTGCGGACATACATTACCAAACTGTCTTCTTGACTGCCAGGACACGATCTGGCGTACCGGAGCCGTTGGCTGGTTGCTTCGACGTCCTCGACCGAAAGGCGACTGCCGACTACTTAGAGCACCCGTACAGGCCGAACACAGAACATTCCCGCCCCCACGACAGTGGCCGTGGTTACGTTCCAATCAGCAACTCGTAAACCGGCGGAAATTCCACTCCATTGCCGGAGCACTACCATTCCACCAATGGAGATTCTTGGCGCCAATTTCTGTGCTGATTTTGCTCCGTCACGGAGCTATGCCCTGAGCAAGCCAATCACAGTTCCTATTTTGCAGAAAGCGCGGGAATTTTCCCGCCACAGCTGCCTGGGTACATAAGTCATTCCCACGCCTCGCTGGTAGCCCGCCGGAAAGTGTTTTCGCTAAGCTTCTGCAAAGCAACGGAACCTCCAGCCCAGCCGCCACTTCCGGCTCCCGCGGGCGCGTCTCCTGACAATGTCGGCGTCCGGAAAGCATTCACTCGACCCCCCACACCTGTCGGCCTACCCTTTCAAAGTCAGAAGAGCCCGCCTGTCACTGGACCACCCGGGTGGCGAGAGACGCTGCATGGGAAGTCCGCGTGTGAAGGAATATCAACCCTCCACCGCATGCAACTAGAGAGGAGAATCGTAAGATAGAAATATGAGAGGGGGCTCATGCCACCTCTCAACTGTACCGTCAGTGATTGTGTGGCGAGCCTTCTTCGTCTCCCTCAGAGGCGCATTTGTATTGCTAGGAAGTCTTTAGTCTGGAACAACCAAACCAGGATAATTTGTTTTGGGCTATACTCGCGACATTATCATCACCACGACGGGACGTCGAAGCAACCAGCCATCGCCTCCGGTACGCCAGATCGTGTTCTGGCAGTTAAGAAGACAGTCTGGTAATGTATGTCCGCAGCACCGACAGATAGGGATTTTCCTAGGTGATAATCAGAGCTCAGCAGAGCGCGCCTCTTCGTCTTTTTCTAACTTTGTTCTGTCTTGGGTAGCAGCAATTAATGTTGGGTTGGCTGTGTGTTTTCTCTTAAGATTTGAGTTGCAAGGAATTGGCTCCACATACCACTTCGTCATAAATGTCACAATCTAGTTTAGGGACAACTTCATCTTCACAGCATTTATTTGAGTATCCAATTTCAGCCAATCTAATGTATTATAAATGTTTCATGTGATTTGTTTATTACTTTGAGTTTAGTCATAATAAATCATATTGTTATTTTGGACAGAACTTTCATTCTGTTAATCGGTAGAGCAACCCTTTCATTTCTCACTATGTTACTGAAACTTTCCTTTATTTAATTAATGTCTATCAAACTAAATTATTGCAGATGCCAAACTCTTTTCTACTCCACTTGCAGGGTCGATCACAGTCAGTTCGCGTTTCTTTGTAATCCATGTGCAATAGCAAAAGTCGGAGTTAGAATAGGGGGCCTTAGAGCATCATTTATATATGAAGATTCTCGAAGAATTTAGTGTTAAATACACTGCTAGCCCCGGCACCTCGCAGCTTCTTTAGCTGTGATCTCTGATTTCATAAGCCTGCTGACATTGATATGAGCTTTCAGCTGTTGGCTACACTGTTTGTCATCTTGCATTCTTGTTTCTTACAGTAATAACGTCTTTTTGTTTCTGAGAAAGAAGAGCCGAAATCAAAGCAAAGGTCAGCAGGACGAGGAAGAAATAAAACCGCGAATATAAACATTATAAATTCTCGAGAATGTGATAATAATTTATCTAGTGCTAGTAGTGTAAATTTTTGGTTAGTAGGCACTACTCCTTCTGTGAGTACAGAATCAAATATAACTGCCTCTACCCGCAGGTCTTCTAGGAACAAACTGTTTTCCAGCCTTTCTACATGGAGTCATGATGCAGAACACCCTGAAACCAGCAGCAGAAATCTTATATTGGATATTAATGTGTTTTAAGAAGCTATAAGTTCGTTTCTAATATGTAAATTTAGCATAAATGTATTATAGGTAATGTAAATACAATAAGATTTTAAATTCAATTTTTCACAACTTCTGTTTTTCTAGCCAACGTATCTTCTCTCTGAAACCACGCTGAAGAGCCAAAGAAACCGGTACACTTGCCTAATACCGTTTAGGCCCCCGCGAGCAGGCAGAAGTGCCGCAACTATACGTGGCATACAATCGACTAACGTCTGAAGTAGTGCTGGAGGGAACTAACACCATGAATCCTGCAGGGCTGTTCATAAATCCGTAAGAGTACGAGGGGGTCGAGACCGCTTTTAAACAGCACGTTGTAAGGCATCGCAGATATGCTCAATAATGTTCATGTGTGGGGAGTTTGGTGGCCAGCGAAAATGTTTAAATTCAGAACAGTGTTCCTCGAGCCAATATGTAGCAATTCTGGACGTGTTGGGTGTCGCACTGCATCGCTGGAATTACCCATGTCTGACGGAATGCACAATGGACATGAATGGAAGCACGTGATCAGAAAGCATGCTTACGTACGTGTCACCTGTCAGAGTCCTATCTAGACATATCAGTGGCCTATATCACTGCAACTGCACACGCCTCACACCATTACGGACTTTCCACCAGCTTGAAAAGTCCCCTGCTGACATGCAGGGTCCATGCATTCATGAGGTTGTCACCACACCCGTACACGTCCGTGTGCTCGATACAATTTAAAATAGACTCGTCCGACCAGGCAACATGTTTCCAGTCGTCAGTTGTCCAATGTTGACGGGTCCAGACTAGGCGTAAAACTTTGGGTCGTGCAGTCATCAAGGGCACGTGAGTGGGCCTTCGGCTCTGAAAGCCCATATCGATGATGTATCGTTGAACTGTTCGCACGCTGACACTTCTTGATGGCCCAGCACTGAAATCTGCAGCAATTTGCGAAAGGGTTCACCTCTGTCACGTTGAACGGTTCTCTTCAGTCGTCGTTGGTCCCGTCCTTGCAGAATATTTTTCCGACCCCGTCGATACCAGAAATTTGATGTTTTACCGAATTCCTGATATTCACGGTACACTCGTGAAATGGTTGTACAGGAAAATCCCCACTTCGTCGCTACCTCTGAGATGTTGTGTCCCATCTTTCCTGCCTCGACTATAACACCACGTTCTAACTCACTTAAATCTTCATAACCTACCATTGTAGTAACAGAAACCTGTCTAACAAGTGCGCCAGACACATGTTGTGTCATACAGGCGTTTCCGACCACAGCGCCGTATTGTGCCTGTTTACATATCTCTGTATTTGAATACGCATGCCTATACCAGTTTCTTTGGCGCTTCAGTGTATTTATCGCAGGGCATCGAACTTCTAACAGTTCAAATGGTTCAAATGGCTCTGAGCATATGGGACTTAACATCTGAGGTCATCAGTCCCCTAGACTTAGAACTAATTAAACTTAACTAACCTAAGGACGTCACACACATCCATGCCCGACGCAGGATTCGAACCTGCGACCGTAGCAGCAGCGCGGTTCCAGACTGAAGCGCCTAGAACCGCTCGGCAACCCCGGCCGGCCTTCTAACAGTCAATTGTCTTACTACATGTGGGTGAAGTAACAGTTTTTTAACTTTCTATGTTATGAAGTACCGGATAATACTTTTTATTTTAAAAATTTACCTCGAAAGGGGTCATTATTAAAACAATTTCAAAATTACAATTTTAATAAGTGATTGTTGAAAATTGTTAGCTTGTTAAAAAATAACGCAAATGTTTGCGAGGAAAATTTCAGTTTTCACCTTTTAATTTCTTCTGAGAAGGGCACATTGAAAACTGTGAATGTAACATTGCAAAGGTACCTTCTCCCCTTAATCGAAATGGCAAAGGTCTAATTGAAGTCATTAGAATATCCATGTTTCCTTGCAAACTTAAAGTATTGTATTGCTGTGTAACTTCTTACCTACTAAATTTGAGCTTTAACCTGTTTCATCTTCGTGGAGATTATCAGCGGAAGCTGCTAGGAGCCAGCTGGCACTGGTATATTGACTGTCAGCGGTGACTGTTTTTTAGTGCAATGTTCGGTCTCCTGACTGCTATTAGCTTTCTATAGGTATCACTAAATTATTGGTTGGGATCCGCGGTATCCAATGGGCTCACTATAGAGTAACAGTGTCAATTTGATTTATTGGGTTTGTTATCTGCAACAATCTTTCTGTCCACACTCCACTGGCGAATGGATCGGGAACAAAATTAAATATATGGCATAATAAAACATTTCATGATCATTCGCACAATATACTGGCTTTGGATAAAAATATGGACTGGGGTTGGACAAAAATATGGAGACAGCGCGAGAAATGTATGCTTGAATATAAATGCAGATGCTGGCCAAGCATGCATGTCGTGTCGTTCTACTTGACAGGAACGCCACCTGTGCAATGCCCTCACTACGCTGGAAGCGTCAGTCGTGATCACAACAGTGTGTACGAGTATGTAGCTGTGAGGGCATTCTGATGGAGCTTAGCGAATTCAAAACTAGGCAAATTGTTGCTGCTCGTATGATGGGTGCTTCCGTAACCAATATGGCCGAAGTTTTTGGTGTTTCAAAGCCTACTGTGTAGAATATTCATCTGCACACAGGAAAGCAGGGAAACATCATCCGGTAAGTCACAAACCGGAAGAAAGCGTGCGCTGAGTGATCATGACACACTGTCATTCAAGAGGAATGTGACGAAAAAGAAGAGGGCGACCCTCGCAAACCCTGTCAGCACCAAACCAACAAGTAGGGAGCTGTAGAAGAAGGTAATTGCAGGGAGAATTGGAAATCTACGAGGGTAATCCCAAAAGTAAGGTCTCCTATTTTTTTATAAGTACGTAGATCTGTTTATTTCTGCAATGGTTTACATCAGTTTACAGTTTGAACATTTAGCTATTTTTCGACATAGTCACCATTTCTGTCGATGCATTTTTGTAGATGCTGTGGCAGTTTTTGTATGCCCATGTCATATCAGCTCGCCGCCATGCTGTTCAGAAAGTTATGAACCTCTTCTTTCATCTCGTCGTCGGAGCTCAATCGCTTTCCGGCCAAATGTTCTCTTAACTTAGGGAACAGGTGACAGTCACTGGGCGCCAAGTCAGGACTATAGGGTGGGTGGGTGATCATGTTCCACTGAAACTGTTGCAGGAGAGCAAAGGTTTTCCGAGCGATGTGTGGGCGAGCGTTGTCATGGAGAATGTGTACGCCCTTGCTTAACATTCTTCATCTGCGGTTCTGAATTGCCCGTTTGAGTTTTTTCAGAGTCTCACAGTACCTGTCAGCGTTAATAGTGGTGCCAGTGGGCACAAAGTCGACCAACAATACCCCTTTCCGATCCCAAAAAACGGTTGTCATGACTTTATCGGCAGACTGTGTTTGTTTGAATTTCCGCGGCTTTGGCGAAGAAGGATGCCGCCACTGGCGTGACTGTTGCTTGGTTTCAGGTGTAAAGTGGTTTCGTCACCCATGACAATTGAGTCCAGAAAATCGTCCTGTTTGGCTGCAAGGCGGTGAAGAAATGCGCAGGAAGCACAACTCGTTGCCGCATCTTGTCCTCAGTCAGCATGCGTGTCACCCATCTTGCGCACACCTTCCGCTAGTTCAATGTTTCCGTTAAAATTCTGTGAGCGGTGCTTCGGGAAACCTCAGGAATCAACGTGCAGAGATCATCCAGGGTGATCCGCCGATCTTCACGCATGCTTTGCTGAACGTTCAACACTGTCTCCTTAGAAATTGACGGTCTCCCGCTCGTTTCTTCGTCGTGAATTTCGGTCCGACCAGCTGCAAACTTTCTACACCACATACTAACATTTTTGGCATCCATGCACGACTCAACATACACTTCCGTCAGTTGGCGATGGATTTTAATCGGCGCAGTGCCCTTTGTGTTCAAAAACCGAATAACTGCGCGCAATTCGCACTTGGCAGTAACATCCAACGGGAGCTCCATTCTCAACGCTGCCAAGCCAACACCGAACACCTCAGCGCGGCGTGCTCATGTTTACACACAGCGCGTGGAGCACTCTTCATAACAGTGTGACCAATTGCCACACAAACAGAGTTCTGTACTTATAAAAAAAATAGGAGACCTTACTTTTGGGATTACCCTCGTAAAAGCAATCATCAATAATGCAAATGGCCATAAGAGGAAAATTTGGTGCCTTAGCCATAAAACCTGTACTAAGAACCAATGGAAGAATGTCATTTGGTCGGATCAGTCTTCTTTCACACCGTTTCCAACTACTGGCCGAGTTTACCTCCAAAGAGTGAAACTTAGCGGGCTTTCGGTGATGATTTGGGCAGCCATAGATCCCATGATCACTCCGCTAGGTCAAAATACTGCGAAGATTATGAGCCGTGTTTGTTCCTCAATGGTATTGCTGTGTTCCAATACGATAGAGCTCCAGTTCACAGAGTTTGAATCGTCCAGCACCGATTTTATGAACACGACGACGGGTTGTCGCATCTCCCTCGCCATCACAGTCACAAGATTTCATTGTTATTTTGATTTGGTGGCCTACTTTGGAGAGAAGGCTGCTTGATCGCTATCTATGTCCACCATCGTTACCTAAACTTACCACTATTTTGCATAAACAATGATGCTCAAACAAGATTCCCTTGAGAACCATACGGGTCCTGTATTTACTCGTTACGAAATACTGGAAGCTGTTTTGAAAACCAACAGATGCTAATGTGATGTGTTTGTGGTGTTACCACTCCCTGTAACTCCACAGCAACGTTGACCTACAGGATAGAGGGCGGGCATTCAAACGAGAGCAGCGAAATGTTCACAGGCTGGTTCGCTTCACAGGAGAATTAATGCCAGAAATACTGCCATATCATAAGTGACACAGTATATCGTGAAGGCGTGCATAGCAATTTTCAACACTTAATATTCATGGAATTTGTGGAGGTTCCACTCCCGTAGAGGCCATCAAGCTTAAGTTAGCTTCATTACACCTTGTACGTCAGCGTATTTACTGTTATTTTTCCCGCGTTGCATCAGTTAATGCAGTAGGAAGACGCGTTAGTATATGGAGCTCTTTATAGTGGTTTTCAGCTTAAAGACATGAGGCCTCCGTGGTAGGCTGACAAAAAGCAACGGCTAACTGAGAGGTAGCAGTTTCTGTAATAACCGCTCATCTGTTACTAGCAGTTATTTAAAAAACTGCCAATAGTGCGAGACGCGATCTGTTTACCGACGCGCGTACCGAACTACGATTTTGATTCATCTGAGATCCGACCACGGGGAACCGAAGAGAGCAGAGGGATGTAAGGTATTCCATCGCACACAGAAATAACTGTCAGACAGCGCGCCATCTGTTTATGGAACTTTATACTTCGGTTTCGAGCTATCTAACTACGTAGATTGACCATAAGGAATTCGTGCGACTGTGGAATTAACCGTCAAAAAGTGACTATAAGCTATTTTTTTGTGGCAGATATAACTGTCAGACGTGCGTTACCTGTGTATAGAAGTGTGTTCTTCGGTTTCGAACTATCTGACTACGTAGGGTGACCATAAATAATTCACGCAACTGTGGAAATAACTGTCACTATAACAGTATTTTTCTGTCCGTCTGTCTGTCAAGTGGTCCAGTGGCTAGCGTTGCTGCCTGTGGATTATGGGGTTCCGGGTCCGATTCCCGGTAGTGTTGGGGAGTTTCTCTGCCGGGGGACAGGGTGTTTGTGTTGTCCTCTTGTTCTCCTCATCCTTTCATCATCCTCATCTGCATAACGGGGTGGCGACAGGAACGGCATCCGTCCACCCCTTAAATTAACCCTGCCAAATCTGACCGTAACCATGCCGACCCAGCGACACTGTTGGACAAAGGCACTAGAAGAAGAAGAAGAAGAAGAAGAAGATGGTTCAAATGGCTCTGAGCACTACGGGACTTAACGTCTGAGGTCATCATTCCCCTAGAACTTACAACTACTTAAAGCCTATCTATCCTAAGGACATCATACACATCCATGCCCGAGGCAGGATTCGAACCTGCGACCGTAGCGGTCGCGCGGTTCCAGACTGTAACGCCCAGAACCGCTCGACCACCCAACCGGCCGAATTTGGTAACTGTCTTTGACTCCAGTAGGTCGCAGCTGGAGATGCGGTTTATCAAAACTATGGTTTGGTAGTTTTGGTACAGTACATAAATGACGTAGTAAATGGTAGGTTTACCGGCATTATTGGTAGCATTGGTAGGGAGATAAACAGTAAGAAAGAAACTGGGAGCCGATGACATCCCCTTGTTTGACTCCCTGGTTGTTTGTTTCGTTCAAATGATTCAAATGGCTCTGAGCACTATGGGACTTAACAGCGGAGGTCATCAGTCCCCTAGAACTTACAACTACTTAAACCTAACTAACCTAAGGACATCACACACATCCATGCCCGAGGCAGGATTCCAACCTGCGACCGAAGCGGTCGCGCGGTTCCAGACTGAAGCGCCTACAACCGCCCGGCCACTCCGGCCGGCGTTTGTTTTGTATATAATTAGAAGCATACATAATTCATGCTCATAATTAGAATCCCACATAATTCAGTGTTAATCCATTGTCTATTTTATACCCTTACAGGATATAAATTGCGTTTCATAAGTAATAACAATTAGTTGATCGCATAATTTCTGCCCTTTTACGTAACGAAAGCAATTACTTTTGATGCAACTACAGTTTACATGCACAAACATAAAAATCTAAATAGTTATTATGTTATTTTGCACGGTATAGAACGTACTTCATCAAGATCAAAGGCAACAGTTTTCTGTTATTACTGATAAATTAGAAAGTTGTTAGTGAGCAACTGTGGCCGAGTGGTTGTAGGCGCTTCATTCTGGAACCGCACGACCGCTACGGTCGGAGGTTAGAATCCTGCCTCAGGCATGGTTGTGTGTGATGTCCTTAGGTTAGTTAGGTTTAAGTAGTTCTAAGCTCTAGGGGAATTATGACCTCAGATATTTTTTTTGCATTTTTAAGGAAATTGTGTTTGCTATCGCTATGTGATAGCTTTGTATTGTTGTTTTTATTTTTGCCACAACATCTCTCGGTTTCAATTTACAACTCAACAGTTTCGAATAAAACCTGAATTAGACAATATTGATTGTTTCAGTTTTGCTATAAATACTGTTAATTCTTAAGTAACCGACAGGAGGATAACCGTGAAGAACAAACATGTTTCATAGGTTACTCGACTTACTTACGATAGTCTACGGTAGACTCCGGTAGTTTTGCAACTCTAGTCGTAGCAGAGGATGATATTTCATGAGAGGAACTGCTGGCCATCAAGGGGTTCTACACATGCCGCCACACATGCAGTTTACGTTACCTGCATGCGCAAACTGTTAGCCTGGTATTGCACTCCAGAATCATCTACATCTACGTGATTACTCTGCTATACACAATAAAGTGCCTGGCAGAGGGTTCAATGAATCACCTTCAAGCTGTCTCTCTACCGTTCCAGTCTCGAACGGCACGCGGGATAAACGACCACTTAAATTTTTCTGGGCGAGCCCTGATTTCTCTTATTTTATCGTGATGATGATTTCTCCCTATGTAGATGTGTGCCAACAGAATGTTTTCGCAATCGGAAGAGAAAACGGGTGATTGAAATTTCATGAGAAGATCCCGTCGCAACGAAAAACGCCTTTGTTTTAATGATTGCCACTCCAATTCACGTATCATGTCTGTGACACTATCTCCCCTATTTCGCGATAATACAAAACGAGCTGACCTTCTTTGAACTTTTTCGATGTCATCCGTCAGTCCCACCTCATGCGGATCCCACAGCGCACAGCAGTACTCCAGAATAGGGAGGACAAGCGTGGTGTAAGCAGTCTCTTTAGTAGACCTGTTGCACTTTCTAAGTGTTCTGCCAATGATTCGCTGTCTTTGGTTTGCTCTACCCACGATATTATCTATGTGATCCTTTCAAGCCGGCCGCGGCGGCCGTGCGGTTCTGGCGCTGCAGTCCGGAACCGCGGGACTGCTACGGTCGCAGGTTCGAATCCTGCCTCGGGCATGGTTGTTTGTGATGTCCTTAGGTTAGTTAGGTTTAAGTAGTTCTAACTTCTGGGGGACTTATGAGCTAAGATGTTGAGTCCCATAGTGCTCAGAGCCATTTGAACCATTTGAACCTTTCAATTTAGGTTATTTGTAATTGTAATCCCTAAGTATTTAGTTGAATTTACAGCCTTCAGATTTGTGTGACTTATCGCGTAATCGAAATTTCGCTGATTTCTTTTAGTACTCACGTGAATAACTTTACACTTTCCTTTATTCATGGTCAATTTGCCACTTTTCGCATCATACAGATATCTTATCTAAATCATTTTGCAAGTCGTTTTGATCATCTGATGACTTTACAAGACGGTAAATGACAGCATCATCTGCAAAGGATCTAAGACGGCTATTCAAATTGTCTCCTATGTCGTTAATATAGATCAGGAACAATAGAGGGTCTATAACACTTCCTTGGGGAACGCTAGATATTTCTTCTGTTTTACTGGATGACTTTCCGTCTATTACTACGAACTGTCACCTTTCTGACAGGAAATCACGAATCCAGTCGCACAACTGAGGCGATACTCCGTAGGCACGCAGTTTGGTTAGAAGACGCTTGTGAGGAACGGTGTCGAAAGCCTTCTGGAAAGCTAAAAATATGGAATCAATTTGACATCCCCTGTCAATAGCAGTTCTTACTTCATAAGTATAAAGAGCTAGTTGTTTTTCAAAAGAACGATGTTTTCTGTAACCGTGCTGAATATGTGTCAATAAATCGTCTTCTTCGAGGTACTTCATAATGTTCGAATACATTATATGTTCCAAAACCCTACTGCAAATCGACGTTAGTGATATAGGCCTATAATTCAGCGGATTGCTCCTACTTCCCTTTTTGGGTATTCGTGCGACTTGACCAATTTTCCAGTCTTTAGGTACGGATCTTCCTTTGAGCGAGTGGTTGTATATAATTACTAAATATGGAGCTACTTTATCAGCATACTCTGACAAGGAGACGGCACGAGCGTGGGGTCGGGGATTTGTCCAAAATTTTGTGTGGTGAAAGAGGATCCCTAACACCTCACGTGGTTAAAATATTAGGACGCACTACCCGGAAAATCCCGGGCAGTGCCTCATGAGTATAAAATGTTAGTCCATTGCCGAGCCGCCGTCTGGTCTAGATGTTTAGGGTTCTATTGCTCCTCTGGCACTTTTTTTTCTTCTGTTTCATTTTCTTTTGTTATTCCACCAATTATTCAGAAAGTTTCCCAAACCTACATTATCTTTAACAAATTAGTTACATTATTGAATAAAAATTATTTTCTTTTTGTCCAACAACACAATTCATGGCGGTGGGTTTTCCATTTTTAATTGTAAAGTATATAAGGAGAATCATTGGGTTTTTAATCAGAATAACAAATTCGATTGGGAGACATTCAGTTTTTATAAATATAATAATTATAAACAAGAACCGCAGTGGTAATTATCGTAAAAACAAACAAAGTACAATTTTTTGCGACATCTTGCACAACATATAAAAGCGGATTTTTTACAATCACAGGGCATTTGCAATAAGTCTGTAGAAAAATATGCCCCATTAACATTTACGAAAATGTTTTGAGTTTCTGATAATTTTGAGGCAAACCAGGCATAATGAATCATGTCTCGGAATATTGGTGACGATAACTGATGGTGAATTATAGAATGAATTTTTATACAGTCTTCCAGGGAATTAATTTCACGATTCTCCTGTAACAATGTGCTGCAATTTTGCAAGCAACAGAAGGAAAAAAAAAGTGCCAGAGTAGGAGTCGAACCCGAGACCTCTGGCGTAAGGGTGCGACCGCTAACCATGTAGGCCAGACGGCGGCTCGGCAATGGACTAACATTTTATACTCACAAGACACCTAAGAAACTTTGGATCGATTTTTCTCGGGATTTTCCGAGTAGTGCGTCCTAATGTTTTAACCACGTGAGGTGTTAGGGGTCCTCTTTCACCACACAAAATTTCGGACAAATCCCGGACCCCACGGTCGTGCCGTCTCCTTGTAAGAGGAACCTGACTGGTATACAATCTGGACCTTGCACTAACACCAAACCAAATAAATTTCACATATTTGGCTGTACGATCGCACCTATATAAAAAAAAAAAAAACTGGAAAATGCTACTTATAACAACTGTTTTAAATCGGCTGTGACGTCAAACGGATGAGCTGCTACAGGACGAGGCGCTACCAGTTGGCTACCTTAAGAGACCGCACTTGGTTTCGTGGGCGGTTAAACGTAGCTGTATCCTCGTTTGGGAAATTCGGTACCGTAGTAAAAACAACTGACTGTTATAAATAACTGTCAAACGAAACTGATACGAAAAGTAACCGTAGATGCGGTGAGTGAGATTCCAAAATAACCATTTGGTCCACTTCTACTGCGTCCGTACATCCAAAGAAGCCACAGTAAAGCACTTGTGCTCGTGCCGTGTCGGGGTGGGGGCGCGCACGTTACGGGGGTTGGTCCCGAGTAGCGCTGGCTGCAGCGGGACGTCGCCCTCTGGCGCCGCGCAGCTCCGCCCGTCCCTTCCACGCCGGCCTGGGCTGGCTCTGCGCCAGCGAACAATGAACCCCAGGGGCAGGAAAGGGGAGGCCCAAGGGTCGGCCAGCGACCGCGTTTCAAAGGCGCGCAACGCTCGCGACCGAAAGCGCTGACGGTCGTACCCCAGAGGAAATTCCAAACGGCATTACTCCTGTGCTGTTGAATCAAGCCCAAGTGTCGCTGCATGAAATCACCACTCCACACTTACAGTTTATTGTTTTTGTTACTCTTATGGGGCCATGTAGGAACACATTCAGTCTTGTTACATTTGGCAGTGACTGATAAATAGTGCAGGCTCTGGCAGTTGAGCCTAAACGTAAATAAATGTAACATATTGAACTTGCAAAAGAAAAGAAATCCCCTACTCTACAACCCCACTATTGATGAAGAATTTCTGGTAACTATCTAGAGCCACCTTATTTTGAATGATGACATAGAGCAAATACACTACTGGCCATTAAAGCTGCTACACCAAGAAGAAATGCAGATGATAAACTGGTATTCATTGGTCAAATATATTATACTAGAAATGCCATGTGATTACATTTTCACGCAATTTGGGTGCACAGATCCTGAGAAATCAGTACCCAGAACAATCACCTCTGGCAGTAATAACGGCCTTTATACGCCTGGGCACTGAGTCAAAAAGTGCTTGGATGGCGTGTACAGGTGCAGCTACCCATGCAGCTTCAACACGATACCACAGTTCATCAAGACTAGTGACTGGCGTATTGTGACGGCCCAGTTGCTCGGCCACCATTGACCAGACACCAGACGTTTTCAATTGGTGAGAGATCTGGAGAATGTGCTGGCCAGGGCAGTAGTCGAACATTTTCTGTATCCAGAAAGGCCCGCACAGGACCCGCAACATGCGGTCGTGCATTGTCCTGCTGAAATATAGGGTTTCGCAGGGAACGAATGAAGGGTAGAGCCATGGGTCTTAACACATCTGAAATGTAACGTCACCAAACACGGATGCGCCCATCATGATGCTGTAAACAGAACCCGGATTCATCCGAAAAAATGACGTTTTGACATTCGTGCACCCAGGTTCGTCGTTGAGTACACCATCGCAGGCGCTCCTGTCTGTGATGCAGCGTCAAGGGTAACCGCAGCCATGGTCTCCGAGCTGATAGTCCATGCTGGTGCAAACGTCGTCGAACTGTTCGTGCAGATGGTGGTTGTCTTGCAAACGTCGCCATCTGTTGACTCAGGGATCGAGACGTGGCTGCACGATCCGTTACAGCCATGCGGATAAGATGCCTGTAATCTCGACTGCTAGTGATACGAGGCCATTGGGATCCAGCACGGCGTTCCGTATTACCCTCCTGAACCCACCGATTCCATATTCTGCTAACAGTCATTGGATCTCGACCAATGCGAGCAGCCATGTCGCGATTCGATAAACCGCAATCGTGATAGGCTACAATTCGACCTTTATCGAAGTCGGAAACGTGATGGTACACATTTCTCCTCCTTACACGAGGCATCACAACAACGTTTCACCAGGTAACGCCGGTCAACTGCTGTTTGTGTATGAGAAATCGGTTGGAAACTTTGTTCATATCAGCACGTTGTAGGTGTCGCCACCGGCGCCAACCTTGTGTGAATGCTCTGAAAAGCTAATTTATTTGCATATCACAGCATCTTCTTCCAGTCGGTTACATTTCGTGTCTGTAGCACGTCATCTTCGTGGTGTAGCAATTTTAATGGCCAGTAGTGTAGTAGGAAACGGAGATGCCGTCTGAAACTCATAGAACAATCTTAAGGAAATATAATTCAACCACGAAAGAAGTGGCTTACACAGCGTTTGTTCGACAGATACAACGCAGCCATGTTTAAAGCTTTAATACTTGAGTATTGTCCATCAGTCTGGGATATTCACCAGGTAAGGCTGATACGAGACGTAGGGAAGATCCAACGAAGAGCGGTGTTGTTGGTCAGGGGATCGTTCAGCCGTCGCGAGAGCATGGTCGTCCGCAGAAAATTATCCAACAGCGGGCAACATTCTAAAATTTCCGTTTTAATTAAACTGACTGACGAACTTTAAAAACGTGTTGTATCCCATGATCTTAATCTGACGGGACTTACACAAAACTTATTGTATCTCACGCATTAGACAGTTATCATTTCAGTATGTGTTTTAATATAAGATGGCTCTCATACCTAAAAGATAACGATAGTTCTTTAGTATACACGAAAGACACCTCTGTTATTGTTATCAAATCCAACAAATTACGAAATAAAGGTTCAAAAATATTTAAAATATTTTTAAAGTATATTTTATTCATACACTGATAATGCATTGCTACTGAAAGAAGACGTATTGGATATCAGCAAATCTATTCAACACAAATTATACTGTTTGATGCTCCATTGTGTGGAGAAACAGGAAACATAAAAATAATGCTTATTCAACTATGGTGGCATGATACACTTGATCATGCTATTGGTTTGATTTGAGTAATTTCATGGCTTGTATTATCTAACGTTGATCGCCATAATAACAGTTCAAGAAAATGTAGAAACAGAAGTACAACTTCCAACAGCCCTGATCGCTGTTGTGCAGAATTTGTTGTGATGACCGGTTTCGGCAAACTACGTTGCCATCATCAGATCTTCTGCAGTACGTATCACTGAAACTTCACCAAATGAGTCTTACATCGTATCGTACCTAAGAACGACAGTTCACGAACATCTGAACAATAGTATATCAGCAAGTCAAGCATAAAACAAATACACTGAAGAGCCAAAGAAACTGGTACACCTGCCTAATATCGTATAGCGCCCCAGCGAGCACGCAGAAATGCCAGAACACGACGTGGCATGGACTCGACTAATGTCTGAAGTAATACTGGAGGGAATTGACACCACGAATCCTGCAGAGCTATCCATAAGTCCACGAGTGGGTGGAGATCTCTTCTGATCAGCATGTTGCAAGGCATCGCATATATGCTCAGATTGTTCATGCCAGTGCAAGTGTTTAAACTCTGAAGAGCTTTCCTGGAGCCACTGCGTAGTAAATCTGGACGTGTACAGTGTCGCATTGTACTGCTCAAATTGCCCAAGTCTGTCGGAATGCACAATCAACATGAATGGATACAGATGATCAGATAGGATACTTACGTACGTGTCACCTGTCAGAGTCGTAGCTAGACGTATCAGGGGTCCCTTATCACTACAACTGCACACGCCCCACACTATTATAGAGCCTCCACCAGCTTGAACAGCCCCAGCCGACAGGCAGGGTCCATGGAATCATGAGGTTGTCTCCATACCCGTACAAGTCCGTCTGCTCAATACAATTTAAAATAGACTCGTCCGACTAGGCAACAAGTTTGCAGTCGTCAACAGACCAATGTCGGTGTTGACGGGTCAAAAATGTTCAAATGTGTGTGAAATCTTATGGGACTTAAATGCTAAGGTCATTAGCCCCTAAGCTTACACACTACTTAACCTAAATTATCCTAAGGACTTACACACACACCCATGTCCGAGGGAGGATTCGAACCTCCGCCGGGACCAGCCGTACAGTCCATGACTGCAGTGCCTTAGACCTGGGGTTGACGGGTCCAGACTAGGCCTAAAACTTTGCATCGTGCAGTCATCAAAGGCACGTGAGTGGGCCTGCAGCTCCGAAAGCCCATATCGATGATGTTTCGTTGAACGGTTCGCACGCTGACACTTCTTGATGGTCCAGCACTGAAATCTGCAGCAATCTGAGAAAGGGTTGACTTCTGTCACACTGAACGGTTCTCTTCAGTCGTCGTTGTTCCCGTTCTTGCAGGACATTTTTCCGGCCGCTTCGATGTCAGAAATTCGATGTTTTACCGAATTCCTGATATTCACGGTACACTCGTGAAATAGTTGTAGAGGAAAATCCCCACGCTGGCCGTAGTGGCCGTGCGGTTCTGGGCGCTACAGTCTGGAACCGAGCGACCGCTACGGTCGCAGGTTCGAATCCTGCCTCGGGCATGGATGTGTGTGATGTCCTTAGGTTAGTTAGGTTTAATTAGTTCTAAGTTCTAGGCGATTGATGACCTCAGAAGTTAAGTCGCATAGTGCTCAGAGCCATTTGAAAATCCCCACCTCATCGCTACCTCGGAGATGCTGTCTCCCATCGTTCGTGCGCCGACTATAACACCACGTTCAAACTCACTTAAATCTTCATAACCTGCCATTGTAGCAGCAATAACCGATCTAACAACTGCGACATACACTTGTTGTCTTATATAGGCTTGCCGACCACTGCGCCATATTCTGCCTGTTCAAACAATGGTTCAAATGGCTCTGAGCACTATGGGTCATTGGAGGTCATCAGTCCCCTAGAACTTAGAATTACTTAAACCTAAGTAACCTAAGGACATCACACACATCCATGCCCGAGGCAGGATTCGAACCTGCGACCGTAGCGGTCGCGCGGCTTCAGACTGTAGCGCCTAGAACCGCTCGGCCACTTCGGCCGGCGCCTGTTCATATATCTCTGTATTTGAATACGCATGCCTATACCAGTTCCTTTGGCGCTTCAATGTACATTCAGTCACAATCACTTGTTTTATCAAAAAGCATAATACATTTCGGTCACTGATGGCTTGTCTTCAAAGTGTTTGGTATATTACTTCGTCATTATTCGTACGTGGTAGGGGTGTTTTACACAAATAGAGCTTATGTTAGCGGTGTTTGTTTTTAGTTTTGAAAATGACTTATTTCTAAATACAGAATTTTTTGACTTTACACTGATTTTTCGTTTAGAACTCAACATATTGAATATCTGTGTACGTTTAAAATATATAAAGGTGTCAAAGAAGTACTGTCTACACAGATATTGCATTTTCCCTGTTCTAACACGTGATACCTTGACCTCTGAGCCGCTTCACTTGGTGTCTGATTTAGAATGTTCATTGAAGTTTGTTTCAGTTCCCAAGATTACCGTTGAAAACTACGAATGTGGCTGAATATGTGAAATTTTTTTGCCTTCTTTTCGTGTACAGTGCAGTCTCATGCATTTATCCCGAGCTACAACTCACTGCACCAGATGGAGATGTTTTCCAAGTCGCTGTTTATTTACTTACAGCTACTATCCAATTTCTTCCCCCTAGCCATTACAGCCACTGGCGAACAATCGGGAAGTTCCTTTCTCCCGCAAGGCATGCGACTGAACTTACGTGAAGTTCGGAAGGTTGGAAATGAAATGATGGTGAAAATAAAGTTGTAGAGGTGGGACATGAGTGTACTTTGGATTGCTCAGTGCGTACAGTAAGTGCTTGCGAAATTTGAAGGTCTCGGGTTCGAGACCCAGTCCGGCACACAATTTTAATCTGGCATTATACATCATAGCCTTTTCAGAGCAAATGGAGCTCACATTGGCGAGCCTGAGTCAACCATTATATCCAGCTTGTAAAAAGAAAAACATGTTATAAATCAGTACAACTGATCATCTGACAGCTGATGAAACTACGAATCGAATGATCGTTATCATGGGTTGACGACATGGATATTAAGCAAGTAAATAAATTTAATTTGCAAATATGTCCCAACAAATCAGTTATGCACGAAATTTTGAAACTAACAACTTCTTGTGCAGAGGTACCAGACGGTGATGTCAGAATAATTATGTGATTACCGTAGATAACTTTAATTAAAAACTCCAATATACGTCTCCTCCTACATCTATACTCCGCAAACCACCGTCCCATTGTACCAGTTATTAGAGTTTCTTCCTGTTCCATTAATGTATGGAACGCGGAAAGATTGATTGTTTGAATGCCTCTGTGCATGCTGTAATTAATCAAATCTTATCGTCACAATCCCTATGGGGGGTTAGTATATTCCTAGAGTCTCATTCAAAGCCGGTTCTAGAAACTTTGTTAGTAGAGTTTCTCTGGGCGGTTTACGTCTATCTTCAAGAGTCGGTCAGTTCAGTTTCACTCTCCCTCGGATCAAACAATCCCGTGACCATCCGTGCTTCCCTTCTTAATATACGTTCAAAGTCTGTTAATCCTACTTGGTACGGATCCCACACACTTGAGCAATGTTCTAGAATGGGTCACACGAGTGATTTGTAAGCAATCTCCCTTGTAGACTGGTTGGATTTCCCCAATATTCTACCAATAAACCTATGTCTACAACCTGCTTTAGCCACGATTGAGCCTTCGTGATCATTCCATTTCATATCACTACAAATTTTTACACCCAGGTATTTGTATGAGTTTACCCATTCCAACTGTGACTCATTGATACCGTAATTATGGTACTACACGTTTACTCGCGCTGTGAACAATTACACGTTTCTGTACATTTAAAGAACTACTGACGACCTTGGGAGAGCCAGTCCAGCCAAAACTCTACCATCTGCTGAGCAAGATGCATGAGACAGGCGAAATACCCTCAGAGTTCAAGAAGAATATAATAATTCCAATCCCAAAGAAAGCAGGTGTTGACAGATGTGAAAATTACCGAACTATCAGTTTAATAAGTCACAGCTGTAATATACTAACGCGAATGCTTTACAGAGGAATGGAAAAACTGGTTGAAGCCGACCTCGGGGAAGATCAGTTTTGATTCCGTAGAAATGTTGGAACACGTGAGGCAATACTAACCTTACGACTCATCTTAGAAGAAAGATTAAGGAAAGGCAAACCTACGTTTCTAGCATTTGCAGACTTAGAGAAAGCTTTTAACAATGTTGACTGGAATACTCTCTTCCAAATTCTCAAGGTGGCAGGGGTAAAATACAGCGAGTGAAAGGCTATTTACAATTTGTACAAAAACCAGATGGCAGTTATAAGAGCCGAGGGGCATGAAAGGGAAGCAGTGGTTGGGAAGGGAGTGAGACAGGGTTGTAGCCTCTCCCCGAGTTTTCAATCTGTATACTGAGCAAGCAGTAAAGGAAACAAAAGAAAAATTCGGAGTAAAAAAGAAATAAAAACTTTGAGGTTCGCCGATGACATTGTAATTCTGTCAGAGACAGCAAAGGACTTGGAAGAGCAGTTGAACGGAATGGACAGTGTCTTGAAAGGAGGATATGAGATGAACATCAACAAAAGCAAAACGAGGATAATGGAATCTAGTCGAATTAAGTCGGGTGATGCTGAGGGTATTAGATTAGGAAATGAGACAAAGTAGTAAAGGAGTGTTGCTATTTGGGGAGCAAAATAACTGATGATGGTTGAAGTACAGAGGATATAAAATGTAGACTGGCAATGGCAAGGAAAGCGTTTCTGAAGAAGAGAAATTTGTTAACATCGAGTATAGATTTAAGTGTCAGGAAGTCATTTCTGAAAGTATTTGTATGGAGTGTAGCCATGTACGGAAGTGAAAC
Organism: Schistocerca nitens; assembly: GCF_023898315.1. Taxonomy (NCBI): domain Eukaryota; kingdom Metazoa; phylum Arthropoda; class Insecta; order Orthoptera; family Acrididae; genus Schistocerca; species Schistocerca nitens. The sequence continues at coordinate 129,779,021 of NC_064622.1, forward strand.
ATGGACGATAAATAGTTTGGACAAGAAGAGAATAGAAGCTTTCGAAATGTGGTGCTACAGAATAATGCTGAAGATTAGATGGGTAGATCACGTAACTAATGAGGAGGTATTGAATAGAATTGGGGAGAAGAGGAGTTTGTGGCACAACTTGACAAGAAGAAGGGACCGGTTGGTAGGACATGTTCTGAGGTATCAAGGGATCACAAATTTAGCATTGGAGGGCAGTGTGGAGGGTAAAAATCGTAGAGGGAGACCAAGAGATGAATACGCTAAGCAGATTCAGAAGGACGTAGGTTGCAGTAAGTACTGGGAGATGAAGAAGCTTGCACAGGATAGAGTAGCATGGAGAGCTGCATCAAGCCAGTCTCAGGACTGAATATCACAAGAACAACAACATTTGAAGCAAGTTGCCAGTCTTTGAAATCTTATCAAGATGTAGCTGAATATTCTTCTAGACAGCACGTCATTATCTGCACCATCTGCAAAAGTCTAGGGTCACTTTTAATATCGTCCGAAAGGTCATTATTTAAGGCATGAACAGCCAGGTTCCCAAACACTTCCCTTGGGCACACCCGAAGTTACTTCTACATCTGACGATCACTTTCTATCCAAGATAACATGCTACGTCCTCTCTCCCAAAAAGTCTTCAACCCAGTTACAAATTTCACTTGACACCCCATATTATTAAACTCGCTTTGGCGTAAAGTGGAGAGTGCTACCCAACAACTATAATTGCCCTCGTTTTCGCCATAAAGACGTAACAGGGGAAGATCAGTGCAGTTTCCCTAAGGATTTGCCAATGCGAACTGTGGTTTTACCCGTGGAGGTATGCTAACCAGTTTATACAGCTGCTGGAGACACTGGCGTTCTGCCTCATTCGCCTCTCAATCTTCGCTCCGTCGTGTGTCGTTCGTTTCTCGCTCGATTACCGTGGCCTATTCGCTCTTTGTTAACGTCAACATTGGCACATCAGCCTGTTGCCGTGATACCTAACAGCATGGTGTGACCTCCATTACCTTAGAGTCAGGCAATCACTGCTATTAATTCCGTCGATGAGCGATAATATGGTATCGAAGGGCGCTAGTGTTAAGGCCACGCACGCCTGGGAGTGACGCTAGAGCTGCCGTCTACCTATGTCGCTCAGCTAATAAGTGCTACTTTCTACACTGAAGAGTCAAAGAACCTGGTACACCTGCCAAATATCGTGTAGGGGCCCCTCGAATACGCAGAAGTGCCGCAACACAACGTGACATGGACTCGACTAATGTCTGAAGTAGTGCCAGAGGGAATTGACACCATGAATCCTGCAGCGCTGTTCATATGTCCGTCAGAGTACGAGGGAGTGGAGATCTCTTCTGAACAGCACCTTCCAAGGCATCCCAGATATGGTCAATAATGTTCTTGTCTGGGGAGTCTGGTGACCAGTGGAAGTGTTTAAACTCTGAAGAATGTTCCTGGAGCACTCTATAGCGATTCTGGGCGTTTGGGGTGTCACATTGTCCTGCTACAATTGCCCTAGCCGAAATGCACAATGGGCACGAATGGATGTCAGGGTCGTATCTAGACGTATCAGAGATCCCATATCACAACTACACACGTCCCACATCATTACAGAGCCTCTACCAGCTTGAACAGCCTCTGCTGACATGTAGGGTCCATGGATTCACGAAGTTGTCTCCATACCCGTACACGTCCATCCGCTCTATACAATTTGAAGCGAGACTCGTCCGACCAGGCAACACGTTACCAGTCATCGACAGTCCAATGTCGGTGTTGACGGGCCCTGGCGAGGCGTAAAGCAATGGGTTATGCACTCATCAAGGGTTCACGAGTGGGCCTTTGAGTTCGAAAGCCCATATCGATTATGTTTCGTTGAATCGTTCGAACGCTGACACTTGTTGATGGCCCAGCAGTGAAGTCTGTACCAATTTGCGCAAGGGTTGCACTTCTGTCATGTTGAACGATTCTCTTCAGTCGTCGTTGATCCCGTTCTTGCAGGATCGTTTTCCGGCCGCGGCAATGTCGATGATTTTCTGTTTTACCGGGTCCCTGATATTCATGGTGCTCTCGTGAAATGGTCGTACGGGAAAATTCCTACTTTATCGCTGTCTCGGAGATGCTGTGTCTCATCGCTCGTGCGCCAGCTATAACACCACGTTCAAACGAACATTCGTTTGAATTCTCCGCCCTGCGAACTTTCCGCCCCACTAGAAATCTGCGAACTCTGTGGCTCTGGACTCGGCCAAACTTCGCCCGCACAGTCCCGTGTGTCTGTTAGTATCGCTCTAGATTTCGTAGACTTCACATCATGCCACTTGAATATTACCATCTCAATAGTTGTGATATGGAAGTTTCAACGACAATTCGTTATAAGCCTAGTTGCCAATATGAAGGTTATTCTTACGCAGTGAAGAAAACGAAGGAAGATGGGACTGTGATTTGGCGCTGTTCAAAACAGAAAGAGAAGCATTGCCGAGGATTCTACAGTGCTCTTTTCGCGCGAGCATCAATATGGAGCTCTGGATGACGCAAGGTTGGAAGTACAGAGGACTCTGAACCAGGCAAAGAAGAGGGCGCGAGAGGAAAATACGTTTATTTCCAAACTCTATTCAGAGGAGCTAGGCAGCTTGCATAATCAAGGGTACGACTTTGTGACAGAAATGCCAGAGCAGCGAACAACGAAGAGGACGTTATACAAGAAAAGGGCGAAGTCGCAGGGAAGTGAGAGGGATCCAGAGACAAGAGAAGAGATTGAACTTAAAACAGAGCTATTAACTATGAATGATGGCAGCAGTTTCCTGTTAAGTGACGATAAATCAGAAGACAGGATAACAGTTTTTTGTGGAAGAGCAGGGAGAGAGTCTCTAAGAAGTAAACGAGACCTATTTTTATGAATGGTACGTTCAAGTGCTGTAGCAAACAGTTTTCACAAATATATATAGTTCATGCATATTTTGGAAGTAATAAAAATGAGACTAATATCGACCAAGTTGCATTTGCATTATTACCAAATAAAAGGAAAGAGACATACATCCGACTTTTCAGAAATGTGCTGGAAAATATTCCAGAATGGAACCCTGCAAGTGTGACAGTAGATATTGAGTCAGCAGCGATTTCTGCAATTATACATATGTCACCAACTTCCTCAGTGCATGGACGCTATTTCCACATGAGAAAGTCTCTCTGGAGGAATGCACAGGATCTTGGACTCACTCCCAAATATAAAGAAAATGAAGAAGTGAGACGACTAATTCGCATGTGTGCTGCACTGGCGTTTCTACGGCCTGAAGATGTATGTGATCGCTGGCTGGGGATACGTTCACAGGCACCGGATGTTCCTACGCGTTCTGATTTTTTCGACTATTTTGTAGAGAGATGGTTGGAAAATGAAGAAAACCCTATCAGCCTTTGGTGCTGCTACAAACGGCTCCATCGAACAACTGACTCCGTAGAGGGCTGGCATAGCGAAATTAATAATACGCTTTCCAAACCAAATCCTCCAGATCAGTGATGTAATTACTTGCATGAAAACAGAAGCAGATAATTCAGCGTGCGCGTTAATGAGAACAGAGCTGAGTATGGGAGGTAAAAGAAAGAAAACAGTGTACATGAAACGGGATGAAAGGCTGGAGAAAATATTGAAAAAATACGAGGAGGATGGTGAGATAAGGGCTCGCTTGAAGGCTATCTCCTACCTTCAAAACCTAGACTAAATAATGAATCAGAATACGATATAAATAAAAAATATTTGAAATGTAAATAGCGATCTTAAAAAAGTACAAAAAAACACAAAAAATAGATAAAAAATTGACGAAGCTTATAAGCTGATTTTAAACACGCCTAAATGACAATAAAATTACTTTTGCCATTTAGCGAGTCCAAAGCCCGGATAAAGTGCGATGGGAATCAGATTATTTTTAAAAGTGTAAACCCAAAGCGCCACTAGTCCCATACCTCAATAGTGTTTACAGATTAACAGTAAAAATTTAGCTACACTACACATGTGTGAAGATAATGCCACATAATGATTCCGTGTATTTAATAAGTGCACTTTTATGAAAATATATCTATTGACAATTACTGCTGTCTGGTGCTGTAAGAGAACCGAATCTTATTTATATACTGAAATATTCTAATGTCTCTGTGAAGTCTTATTTCGTTCTATCTACTGTCTGTTTGTTGTTTATCGTACCAAGTGAGGTGAGCACAGTGGCTAACCAGGGCTCAATCATCTGGCCGTCCATAGTCCACTGTATTTGGTTTTCGTTGTTTAAGCAAATGCTGTGAAGGTTCCTCAAACAGGTCATGGTGACTTCCTCCCCCCCCCCCTCCCTCCCTCCACCTCTTCCGTGACCAACAATCCGAGCGAAACCTAAATCTCTAATGACCACAACTGTGGACGTGACATGAAACACCAATCGCAAAATTGGTTTTCTATAGGTTGTAATGATGAATGATCATATACTGAGCTAAAACTATGCAAATCTTTGGAATGTAAAATTACTTTTGTGAGTTCCCATTCACTTTAGAAAGACGAGCACTAATGTTGCAAAGATGAGACTCCTCAGCTGTTTAAATATTAAGTTATTGAACGACTTGGTGGTATTTGCCGTGATCAATTTCGAGCTCACACAGAACTGTATTAATTTCCTATTTTGTTACCTACAAGTCGAATATTTTGTTCTGCTTCAGACTGACGTTTACGCAGTGGTTTAGCTATGTATTTTGGAACCCAACGCGGACTTCTGTCATCCTCACCAATTTCCATCCTCACAAAATCATTTATTTATTTCCTAATTCCGATAGGACCATTCTTCCGTTTGAGGTGCTGTCTTGGTAAGGTATTTCTGTTTACAGTTAGACTTGTGCCTAAGGTTTTAAGGTTTAAAAATTCAACCATGCTTGAAACGTTTTGACAAATTTACTAGTATATGCGTTGTTCAAACTCGTGCCTGTAGTAAAGAGACTGCAACAATAATAGTACAAACTGTGATTTTTAGTTGAATGTGCCATCCAATTCTAAAAACATTCTCACGCTGTGGCTGATATAGAAGGAGTCAGATGTTAACTGTTAGTTAAAGCTTTTCTTTATCTCATTGTCTGTTAAACAAAAACGAATGAGTAATGTTTGTTTTTAAATTTTTTGTCACTTATTATTTCGATGACTCAACTGTTAGATTTCCAAGACAGTCAAAGGTCACTGACAGATGTCAGAAAAGAAAATATTACTACTACGTTCATTGGATTTTTTTTCATTTTCTCTTTCTTCAACTAATACACTGTCTTCTTTTGCATGACAGTTATGTCCAAGATTTTCTACGTTTTCTTTAACTCCTTCAGTTTTATCAAGAACCACCTCTTTAATAGGTTCTTAATTTTTGTTAGTCTCGGCAATTTTTTGATCATCTACAAATGCATCTCTTGAACTATAATATTTTTGAGCCTTCTTTCATGTCCTTTGGGTGCTTCTCTGACGTAAGTTTAACAAAGTTCAGCATTGAACCAGCCAACAAATAGACCTTCAGAAACCTGACTGTAATTTACTTCATTTATTTATTCATTTTGTACTCCACTTGGACAACGTGGCTGTGTATGTGTTCTAAACCAAATTTCTGCATAAATTAACAGAATCTTTTTTTTTTTTTTTTTTTTTTTTACTTTTAATCAGTAAGAACTTTCTACGTTAAAACTAACAACACTGAAATTGTTACATGCAACATATAGTATGGCTGGTACCGAACGGCTTCAGCATGCTAGATCGCGTCCCTAGGGGATTAGTGGACCCTCCTTTGACCTTTTCTGGGCGGAAATTTCACAGGGCGGAAAACTCACAGGGAGGAGAATACACGACACCATTCAAACTCACTTAAATCTTAATAACCTGCCACTGTGGCAGCAGTAACCGATGTGACAACTGCACCAGACACTTGTCTTATATAGGCGTTGCCGACCACAGCGCTTGTTTACATATCTCTGTATTTGAAAATGCATGCCTACACCAGTTTCTTTGGCGCTTCAGTGTACATGTAAAACAAAGATATAAGCCTCAGCACTGCAATATCACCGAAATACATAAGTGGCCATAATCCAGAATATAAAATTAAACTCCTTTTTGCAGTATGTTACACTGCTAACTTTCTCAAAACAGTGCTGACTTCATAATGTAATAAGCGTTGCTTCACGCAGTGGAGAATGGCAAAACAGAGGCACGCCGGCGAAGTAGGCAGACACAGATAGCCTTGCTGACAGCAGCAGTCTACCAACAGGCTGACGCTAGGACGCACACAGACCGAGCGCCGAGCGAAGCCTGGAGAGTGCTGAGTAAGGAGAAGTGATGCCAGCACACTTAGTTACGGTGCAATATCTGCGGGAGTAATAACAAGAAGCTACCACCGAGGGTAAAAAACGTCCTCCTGCCGGAAATAAATAGTAGAGCGCAGGCAGCAACAGACAGAAGCCATTAGGAAGCAGTTCGGATCTGAGGACGGACGTGGTCCGTGTCCGAATGTTCAGTCTTCATAGATGACGATTCCGGAAGTCTGTTCCAGCTCGCAGGAGTCATCCGTTCGCCGCCAGATGTCAACTTCAGCTCTGGAGATCGGCCCGAGTTCGGTCGGCACCGTGGCTGACTAACTACAGCGAGAACTTCCAGCAGGACCGGCCGCAGCGCGGTCTCGGTCACAGGCGCCGCCGGGGACTGACGCCCGGACTTCGAGGCAACCCGACCCCACGGCGCAGGGTCCGTCCTTGACGGGACCTCGTGGACATCGCGACTGACGGCTTCCCAGCCGCCGGTGCAGCAGACGTAGGCAGCTGACCTCCAGCGGCGACAAGCTCATCTCAACCACAGGGCATCCTGGCTTCAGCAGAGCACTGGTGGCCTAAGGCTCCTGAGTGAGATCAGCGGCGCGCGTTGGCCGCATTATCGGAGAATCTACACAGCAGCAGCCAGGTGGAGGGATCCGCAGGGCTGGGCAGCGGCGACGAGGGAGAAATTGTAAAGAAAGTTCAATAAATAATTGAAAAACTCCACGGCGTCTCAGTCCTTGGCGCAGCCACGGTGTCTGCTACTAACAAGTGGTGTAGAAGCCTTAACTATTATAATAATTAAATTGCTACATTTTGCATACCTCACAGAAATTTTGTGTCAAAAATGCATGTGATTGAACATTGTAAGTACTTTCTCCGAGTTCAGGGCCCAAAAATACACCATAAAAGCCTGTTACCTTTAAGAAAAAAATTTTTATTACCAGTCAGAGTGTAATCCAGCATTGTGGATTACTGGCTCCCATAACGGAAATACTAGCTCGGGTATCGTTTATGTTGAAAAATATATCTAAATTATCCAAAATTCTGGTTTGTCTTTAACTGTCCGACCTGTACCAGTACATACATGCACCAAGTTTTAGCAGAAACACCTGCACAGCGACGAAAAGTCCAAAGTTGTCGTGATCATAGTGATGGGAGAATTTCTCCGGCGGTAAGGAAGGAAATAACAGTTCTAGAAAGACTGACCCCAAGAGTTACACGAAGAAGTTTCAAATCAGCGCACAATCCAACGAGGGAATAAATTTCATTCTGATATCTGACAGTTCTAGTCACCCCTCTAGGACACATGCACTGCTTTCCATAAACTAGAGAAAAAAGTCAATGATTCGACAAAATCATTTGATGATAAAGTTGAATATAGCATTACCACAGCAATTCTGTAAGAAAATGAAATACGCAAAGAACTGGCGGTGAAAGCCCCTGCACGAATAAAGCAGCATAGTGTGGAGCCTGCTGGTTGGAAAGGAAGACAGTTGGAACAGCTGACTTGGCTAAAAGACGACTGCCACTGGAAATCCATGGGCTAATTGGAGGCATCATAAACTCAGCCGGCAGTAATCCCATAGTTGGGCGTCTGCTCGTCTGTTGTTCGTAGACCGCTGCAGCGACTTCTTTCAACTTCCACCAAAGACGGACAAGAAGTACGACAAGCGTTCATGACGATTAGTTGCAGCCGAAAAGACCCACCCCAAAGTACGAGCTGACTCTACTGCAGCCACCTAAGTTTCAGCACCACAAATAAAACGCATTGATGCCCTTATTCTTCTGTTCTCTCGCAGTTCGTTATTCACCCCCGTAAATTCTTAGCAATTTCTTCTTCAAATTTAAGTTGTGTATTATTGATACTGGTAGACTTTTACGAATAATGACCTCCTGCTTGTGATAGTCTGTTTCTTTTGCCCATTTTCCTTCGTTCGTCATGCGTTAATTAGCAGAATTCCCTCACTGCATCTACAGATGTGTGTCGTTGTGATGTTAACTTCAATGCTAATCTAATTTCTGCTAATCTCGAATACGGTCGCCTTTTTCTTGGAGGACCTATTGAATGGAATGAGCAGAAGAAAGATGAAAGTAATGAGGAGTAGCAGGAATGAGGGTAGCGATAAACTTAACATCAAACTTGGATAACGCGAAACAGACGAAGTGAAGGAAGCTAAATACATATTGTAGACGAGACAAGGAGGACATAAAAAGCAGACTAGCACGGGAAGAAGGGCATTCCCGACCAAAAGGACTCCACTAGTATCAAACATCGGGCGTCATTCGGCGAATAAATTTGCGAGAATGTACATTTGGAGAACGGTATTGTGTGGCAGTGAATCAAGGACAATGGTAAAACCGGAACAGAAGAAAACAGAAGCTTTTGCGATGTGGTGCTATGAAAGGATGTCGAAAATTAGGTGAAATGCTAAGACAAGAAATGAGGTGGGTCTCTGCAGAATGGGTGAGGCGAGGAACGCGTGAAATACTTCTACAAGAACATGGGACAGGATGATAGAACGTATGTTAAGACACGACAGAATAACTTCTATGCTACGGGGGTGGTTTGAAAAGTTCTCGGAACGGAATAGAAAAAAGTACTTATATCACTGGAACTTTTTTTTAATTTTTCACTATACTCTCCTTGTAGATTAATGCACTTGGTCCAACGATGTTCCAGTGCCTTGATCCCATCTCGAAAATCAGTTTCCTCCAGATGTGCGAAATAGCTGTCAACTCCGACTATCAGACCTTCGTTTGAAGTGAATCTTCGTTCACAAAGAAAAAGTTTCACTTTTGGGAAGAGATGGAAGTCTGACGGATCCATATTTGGTGAATAAAGTGGGTGTGGCAGCAATTCATACCTTAGTTGGTGTAATTTTACCATGGCGAAGACATATATGTACGGGCGCGCGACAAGAGTTGCGGCACCCATCTTGCAGATAATTTTTTCACTTCTAATTCTTCAGTTAAAATGAGATATACCTTTTCAGATGACATCTGGCAAGAGTGAGCAATTTCACGCACTTTCAATGGGCGATCCTCCTTTTTGTGGACTTATGCAATGATTTCTGGAGTAGTGGCACATCTTGGCCGACCACTGCGCGGATCAGCATTTAAGCTCTCACGACCAAATTTAAATTCATTTGTCCACTTGGCAACAGTTGAATATGAAGCAGTCCCCCGGTGTAATCTGGAAATCGTCATGAATGTCCTTTGCTTTCACACCTTTCTTTACGAAGTACTCAATAACTGCTAGAATCTCGATTTTTTCCATCTTCGCAAACCAGTACGCGGGAACAACAACAGAGCCACATCACCGTCACAGCTCTCTTCCAAGAGCACTGACGTGGCACGTGTTTGCAAGGAACAGTCCAATACACACACTACTGGCTATTAAAATTGCTACACCACGAAGATGACGTGCTACAGACGCGAAATTTAACCGACAGGAAGAAGATGTTGTGATATGTAAATGATTTGCTTTTCAGAGCATTCGCGCAACGTTGGCGCCGGTGGCGACACCTACAACGTGCTGACATCAGGAAAATTTCCAACCGATTTCTCATACACAAACGGCAGTTGACCGGCGTTGCCTGATGAAACGTTGTTGTGATGCCTCGTGTAAGGAGGAGAAATGCGTACCATCACGTTCCCGACTTTGATAAAGGTCGGATTGTAGCCTATCACGATTGCGGTTTATCGTATCGCGACATTGCTCCTCGCGTTGGTCGAGATCCAATGACTGTTAACAAAATATGGAATCGGTGGGTTCAGTAGGGTAACACGGAACGCCGTGTTGGATCCCAACGGCCTCGTATCAGTAGCAGTCGACATGAGAGGCATTTTATCCGCATGGCTGTAACGGATCGTGCAGCCACGTCTCCATCCCTGAGTCAACAGATGGGGACGTTTGCAAGACAACAACCATCTGCACGAACAGTTCGACGACGATTGCAGCAGTATGGACTGTAAGCTCGGAGACCGTGCCTGCGGTTACCCTTGACGCTGCTTGGTAGACAGGAGCGCTTGCGATGGTGTACTCAACGACGAACGTGGGTGCACGAATGGCAAAACGTCATTTTTTCGGATGAATCCAGGTTCTGTTTACAGCATCATGATGGTCGCATCCGTGTTTGCCGACATCGCGGTGAACGCACATTGAAAGCGTGTATTCGTCATCGCCATACTGGCGTATCACCCGGCGTGATGGTATGGGGTGCCATTGGTTACACGTCTCGATCACCTCTTGTTCGCATTGACGGCACTTTGAACAGTGGACGTTACATTTCAGATGTGTTACGACCCGTGGCTCTACCCTTTATTCGATCCCTGCGAAACCCTACATTGCAGCAGGATAATGCACGACCGCATGTTGCAGGTCCTGTACGGGCCTTTCTGGATACAGAAAATGTTCGACTGCTGCCCTGGCCAGCATATTCTCCAGATCTCTCACCAATTGAAAACGTCTGGTCAATGGTGGCAGAGCAACTGGCTCGTCACAATACGCCAGTCACTACCCTTGATGAACTGTGGTATCGTGTTGAAGCTGCAGCGGCAGCTGTACCTGTACACGCCATCAGAGCTCTGTTTGACTCAATGCCCAGGTGTAACTGGGCCGTTATTACGGCCAGAAGTGGTTGTGCTCGGTACTGATTTCTCAGGATCTATGCACCCAAATCACGTGAAAATGTAATCACATGTCAGTTCTAGTATAATATATTTGTCCAATGAATACCCGTTTATGATCTGCATTTCTTCTTGGTGTAGCAGTTTTAATGGCCAGTAGTGTATGTATGGGCCTCCGCAGCAGGCGTCTTGTTCATGCAGCCAGGCTGACTAATAATAACTTTTTCATACTGCGGGGCCACAGTCATAGCATATTTCTTGAAAGTCAGTACTGCCATTAGACTGTTGTTTATGTACAGTGTTACATTTACACTTACACAATCATGATTTCGGCTTCTAAGTGCCATTATCAAGTGTTTTCTTAAAGCAGGTTAGACAATAACAATGAAATACGTAGCATGTGATATAATCATATAAGAATCCATGTAAGAATCCATATTAGTATCACAACTATTTAATACATAAAATACTAAGATATATGAATCCAGACAGAGAATATACTGATACACAGTTAAGCCGTACCTTCACTTTGGATACATCATTGACCCACAATGCCCTAACATGTGCCATATTTGGTCCTAGCTTTAACATTTAAAAGTGTCCATTTACCATAGGTGTATCTTGATTTTAAAAAAAATAAAACCCATTCACTGCACATTTTCATTCTTATTCCTTTACTAGTTACCCTTTTGCCCCCCCCCCCCCCCCACTATAATATCTTCTTCTTCATTTCAAGAGTCATTTTATAGCCCCCCCCCCCCCCTTCGCATCCATCCTTCTACACTTCCCCCCTTACATTTAAACTCCACATGCCTACAACCTTCAATGAATGATTCATAGTATTCTTGACTTTGTGTTTCTTCTCAATTGTATATTACCTCTCTAAGAAGTAACTACGATCAATAATGTTACATTTATCTTTGTTGTTAAGAAATAGGAATTAACCCACTTGGGGCTTTCATATGTGGTAGCTGATTAAGTTGTTTACGTTAGTATGTGATCTTTACATCATATAGTAAGATGTCACTACTATAACATGTAAATAAGATTTATAGCACCAAGATTGCAGTCATCAATACCACGGTTCACTCACGTTTGTAATTTTATCTCATCAACCATTAAAAAATACTACGATATCCCTACTCTTTATATTATGTTAAATTTAAATGTGGTGTTTAACATGGAATCGTTTGATTCTTTTATTTGCTTAAATGCTTTTTATGTACAAGACATGTTTCACTTACCTGTATTATTTGCACTTATTCCTAAGTAATGTTCTACCACGTATAACAGGTTTTACATGCCTGATGATACGTACATCATAAATATCGCTTTAAACTTCACTGGTTAATTAATGAGTGAATAGAATAAGTAGTTGCACTGTATTGTATGAATTACAAACTGAGGCAAAATTACAGAACTTAGAGTTAGCCATGTGTTAATTTCACGTACAAAGCTGTATATTTACGTACTAAAATGTACCTTAAACAACGTCAGTGATTAGCTGGACTTGTATTTATGGATGCAGCGAATGTTATCGAGAGGTTTGTTACTGTTTATGTTTATGAGCTGCCAACTTCATTGTAGACTTAAGATAAACAGGTGCTGCAAAGTTGTAACAACTACCAAAAAAAATAAATTGCTCCCAGTCTTTCCTATCCTACCGGACACTGAGTCCAAAGATTAAAAACAAAAAAGGAATTTCTTTGACTAAGACAATTTGACACTAAGCCAACTGTCATTCAGTGAAGATGGTACACTCAGTGATGAAACAAAGCAGTAGGCTTTGCCAGAAATATCGACTCTTAGAGAGTGTGTCTAATAGTGTATTTTAATATAACACTATGCCATCTTAGGCAATTTATAACACTTGTAAGTAAGCATTATAAATATGGATTCTTATACGGTTATATCACTTGTTACGTATTTCACTGTTATTGTCTAATCTGCTTTCAGAAAACACTTGATAATAGCACTTTGAAGCCGAAATCATGATTGTGTAAGTGTAAATGTAACACTGTAAGTAAATAACAGTCTAATGGCTGTACTGACTTTAAAGAAACTGACTACTATTCGTCACCGACGAAGGCTGTAATTTGCGCGCCAATACCGCAACTGGACGACACATGATCTTTTCACATAACAAATGGGCGTTGGCTTGTATGGCGTGAAACGTCTGAAAAAAACCCTGCATCAATTGTCGGAAGATTCAAGGCCGGAGCAGGGAGCGTTATCGGCTGGGGAGTGTTTTCTGGGCATTCCCCAGGTGATCTCGTCATTCTGGAAGGCAGAGTGGATCAACAAAAGTATGCATCTATACTTGGATGATCACGTCCACGTTACATGCTGTTTGTTTTTCCTCGTCACAATGGTATCTACCTGCAGGATAATGTAACAAGTCACACAACTCGCTGTGCACTTTCGTGGCTCGAAGGGCACAAGGGTAAGTACACTATACTCCGAACTCCCCGGATTTAAAGCCAACAGAGAATCTGTAGGACCAACTCCACTGCGCTGTTCCCAACATGGATCCTCAGCCGATAAACCGAGCGCTGTTGGCCATTCCACTGCGGTCGGCTTGTCTTCACATCCCTGTTGGTACCCTCCAGAACCTCACTGACTTTCTTCCTGCAAGTCTAACCGCGGCCCTCGCTGCAAATGGTGGTTATTCGGGCTTTTGACACGTGGACACATTATTGTGAGAGGACAGTGTACTGCCGTGGGAGCTGAATAACACATAGCGGACGAAGCATGGAGGACATAAAAACCAGACTAGCTCAGTCAGGGCATCCCTGGACAAAAGAAGTCTGCTAGTACCAAAAATCGGCCTTTATTCGAAGTTTCTGAAAATGTACGTTTGGAGCAAAGTATTCTATGGAAGTGAACCTATGGGAAAACAGGAAAAGAAGAAACGGTTGAAATGGCTCTGAGCACTATGGGACGTAACTTCTGCGGTCATCAGTCCCCTAGAACTTAGAACTACTTAAACCTAACTAACCTAAAGACATCACACATCCATGTCCGAGGCAGGATTCGAACCTGCGACCGTAGCAGTCGCGCCGTTCCAGACTGAAGCGCCTAGAACCGCTAGGCCACAACGGCCGGCAGGTATCAAGCAATAACTTTCATGGTATTGGAAGGAGCTATAGAGAGTTGGTTCGTTAATTTGGGGGAGGGGACCAACTAGCGAGGTCATCGGTCTCGTCGGATTAGGGAAGGATGGGGAAGGAAATCGGCCGTGCCCTTTCAAAGGAGATATCCCGGCATTTGCCTGAAGCGATTTAGCGAAATTACGCAAAACCTAAATCAGGATGGCTGGACGCGGGTTTGAACCCTCAGCCTCCCGAATACGAGTCCAGTGTGCTAACCACTGCTCCACCTCGCTCGGTGCTATAGAGGGTAAAAGCTTTAGGGAAAGAGAAAGACTGAAATATATCCAACAAATAAATGAGGTCTAAGTCCTAGTCTGACATGAAGAGGTTAGCATAGGAGAGGCAGTCGCAACGGGCCGCATCAAACCGGTCAACTGACCAAGCAAAAAAAGAGCCACCAGAGACCAAGGATAGCTCACATCAAACTCTAAAATATCTCTCAACTCCCTATACAAATGAATCATGCCTATCTTTCAGGTATCGAACTGAGCTACATGAAACCAAAATGAGCGGATAACTATCAGTTCTTTGCGATGCAATAAATTTTGTGCACATTCACTGAAATTTATTTACACTGCTGGACATTAAAATTGCTACACCACGAAGATGACGTGCTACAGACGCGAAATTTAACCGACACGAAGAAGATGCTGTGATATGCAAATGATTAGCTTTTCAGAGCATTCACGCAAGGTTGGCGCCGGTGGTGACACCTACAACGTGCCGACATCAGGAAAGTTTCCAACCGATTTCTCATACACAAACAGCAGTTTACCGGCGTTGCCTGGTGAAACGTTGTTGTGATGTCTCGTGTAAGGAGGAGAAATGCGTACCATCACGTTTCCGACTTTGATAAAGGTCGGATTGTAGCCTATCACGATTCCGGTTTATCATATCGCGACATTACTGCTCGCGTTGGTCGAGATCCAATGACCGTTAGCAGAATATGGAATCGGTGGGTTCAGGAGGGGAATACGGAACGCCGTCTGGATCCCAACGGCCTCGTATCACTAGCAGTCGAGATGACAGGCATCTTATCCGCATGACTGCAACGGATCGTGCTGCCACGTCTCGATCCCCGAGTCAACAGACGGGGACGTTTGCAAGACAACAACCATCTGCACGAACAGTTCGACTACGTTTGCAGCAGCATGGACTATCAGCTAGGGGACCGTGGCTGCAGTTTCCCTTGACGCGATGGTGTACTCAACGACGAACCTGGGTGCACGAATGGCAAAACGTCATTTTTTCGGATGAATCCAAGTTCTGTTTACAGCATCATGATGGTCGCATCCGTGTTTGGCGACATCGCGGTGAACGCACATTGGAAGAGTGAATTCGTTATCGCCATACTGGCGTATCACCCGGCGTGATGGTATGGGGTGCCATTGGTAACACGTCTCGGTCACCTCCTGTTCACATTGACGGCACTCTGAACTGTGGATGTTACATTTCAGACGTGTTACGACCCGTGGCTCTACTCTTCATTCGATCCCTGCGAAACCCTACATTTCAGCAGGATAATGCACGACCGCATGTTACAAAAAATGGTTCAAATGGCTCTGATCACTATGGGACTCAACTGCTGTGGTCATCAGTCCCCTAGAACTTAGAACTACTTAAACCTAACTAACCTAAGGACATCACACACATCCATGCCCGAGGCAGGATTCGAACCTGCGACCGTAGCTGTCGCACGGTTCCGGACTGCGCGCCTAGAACCGCGAGACCACCGCGGCCGGCCCCGCATGTTGCACATCCTGTACGGGCCTTTCTGGATACAGAAAATGTTCGACTTCTGCCCTGGCTAACACATTCTCCAGATCTCTCACCAATTGAAAACGTCTGGTCAGTGGTGGCCGAGCAACTGGCTCGTCACAATACGCCAGTCACTACTCTTGATGAACTGTGGTATCGTGTTGAAGCTGCATGGGCAGCTTTACCTGTACACGCCATCAGAACTCTGTTTGACTCATTGTCCAGGCGTTTCAAGGCCATTATTACGGACAGAGGTGGTTGTTCTGGGTACTGATTTCTCAGAATCTATGTACACAAATTGCGTGAAAATGTAATCACATGTCAGTTCTAATATAATATATTTGTCCAATGAATATCCGTTTATCATCTGCATTTCTTCTTGGTGTAGCAATTTTAATGGACAGTAGTGTATTTGAGGACGACACGTTTACATGTCACCGGACAAGTTAGAAAAAAGTTGTAATTTTAAGAATCTGGCCCCTTCTCGGCTAAGTTTCTGAGGACGCCCATAATTCGTACGTATTTGACGTTCTGTGGCTTGTTGTATTACGGAATACAAGCAGGGAGAAACATGCGACAAGATTTTTATGTATCCAGATCTGATTTGCGGTGTTTGGTAACGCAATGTTGGGACAGAGCTATCGAAGGCGTCGCCTGTGCGACTTCAGAATTTAACCACGAGGACAGAAGGTGCTCGACTCGACTGTCGGACTGCAAAATCGCCTCTGAATGAGTCATGTGAGAGCGGCCAAATATGAAGATTGTGACGTCTCGCTTGTGTCGGAGACGTCGACGTGCCCGCTATCGGGAAGTTGCAGCAGCTCGTGGGCTTGCCTTTCTTCTCGGTGCCTACACGCCCTTTCTTGTTAAAGCAGACATGTACTTTGCTGCAGCACACGACATGGGCGAGGATCCGACTCGGCTGACAGAAAGCGTAACGAGTCATCTCTGTGGTTGGAGACACGGTTTCTCTTGTACAAGTAACGCAGCCTTCACACTGCTTTACAGAATATGTACACATATAGGCTGCCGTGCTACAATCAAGGTCGCGTTGTGCGAAATGCGTGTGAGGCCAGACAACAGTTGGCAGACACAGCTACAATCTTAACCAGTTGATTTTGTCTGGCGCAAGGCTAGAATTATGTTTACATTTCCTTGACATTCTACACTCACGCACACAAACGCACACATTTGTCTCCTTCGGCATGCAACTCTGCAATGATCGTTCGACAGTATAAAATCATGCAAGATATCCGAAATTCTGTGAGAAACGTGACTAAGCTACAGCAAAATCCGGGTAATACAAAGCATGTACAAGAGTCAATAGCAGACAGTAAGAATGGAAGACCACGCGCGAAGTGCTCGGATTATCTACATCTACCTCTACGTGATTGCTCTGCAATTCACTATGAAGTGCCTGGCAGAGGGTTCAATGAACCACCTTCAAGCTGTCTCTAAAAAATGGTACAAATGGTTCTGAGCACTATGGGACTTAACATCTGTGGTCATCAGTCCCCTAGAACTTAGAACTACATAAACCTAACTAACCTAAGGACATCACACACATCAATGCCCGAGGCAGGATTCGAACCTGCGACCGTAGCAGTCGCGCGGTTCCGGACTGCGCGCCTAGAACCACTAGACCACCGCGGCCGGCTCAAGCTGTCTCTCTAATGTTCCAGTCTCGAGCGGTGCGCGGGAAAAACGAGCACTTAATTTTTTCTGTGCGAGCCTGATTTCTCTTATTTTATCGTGATAATCATTTCTCGCCGGCCGCTGGTGGCCGAGCGGTTCTGGCGCTACAGTCTTGAACCGCGCGACCGCTACGGTCGCAGGTTCGAATCCTGCCTCGGGCATGGATGTGTGTGTTGTCCTTAGGTTAGTTAGGTTTAAGTAGTTCTAAGTTCTAGGGGACTTATGACCTCAGCAGTTGAGTCCCATAGTGCTCAGAGCCATTTGAACCATTTGAACCAATCATTTCTCCCTATGTAGGTGGGTGCCAACAGAATGTTTTCGCAATCGGAGGAGAGAAGTGGTGATTGAAATTTCATGAGAAGATCCCGTCGCAACGAAAAACGCCTTTGTTTTAATGATTGCCACTCCAATTCACGTATCATGTCTGTGGCACTATCTCCCCTATTTCGCGATAATACAAAACGAGCTGCCCTTCTTTGTACTTTTTCGCCGTCATCCGTCAGTCCCGCCTCATGCGGATCCCACACCGCACAGCAACACTCAAGAATAGGGCGGACAAGCCTGGTGTAAGCAGTCTCTTTAGTAGACCTTTTGCACCTTCTAAGTGTTCTGCCAATGAATCGCAGTCTTTGGTTTCTTCTAGCCACAACATTATCTATGTGATCGTTACAATTAAGGTTATTTGTAATTGTCATCCCTCAGTATTTAGATGAATTTACAGCCTTCAGATTTGTGTAATCGAAATTTAGCGGCTTCCTTTTAATACACATTGAATAACTTCACACTTTTCTTTATTCAGGGTGAATTGCCACTTTTCGCACCATAGAGATATCTTATCTAAATCGTTTTGCAATTCGTTTTGGTCATCTGATGACTTTACGAGCCGGTGATGACAGCACCATCTGCGTGGAAATGAGCGTACGGCATTGTGGGCCGCGAGTCCCCCTTTCGGGGAAGTTCGGCCGCCGAGGGCAAGTACTTACTGCATTTGACGCCACATTGGGCGACTTGCGCGTCGGAGTTGGGGATGAAATGATGATGAGGACAACACAACACCCAGTCCCTGAGCGGAGAAAATCTTCTGACCCATCCGGGAATCGTACCTAGGCCCCTTGGCGGGGCATCCCGCAGCGCTGACCACTCAGCTAAAGGGGCGGACAGCATCATCTGCGAACAATCTAAGACGGCTACTCAGATTGTCTCCTATGTCGTTAATATAGATCAGGAACAACAGAGGGCCTGTAACACTTCCTTGAGGAACGCCGGATATTACTTCTGTTTTACTCGATGACTTTCCGTCTATTAGTACGAACTGTGACCTTTCTGACAGGAAATCACGAATCCAGTCGAACAACTGAGGCGACATTCCATAGGAACGCAGTTTGGTTAGAAGACGTTTGTGAGGAACGGTGTCGTAAGCCTTCTGGAAATCTAAAAATATGGAATCAATTTAACGTTCTCTGTCGATAGCACTCATTACTTCATGAGTATCAAGAGCTGGCTGTGTTTCGCAAGAACGATATTTTCTGAATCTGTGCTGCCTGTGTGTCAATAAAGTGTTTTCTTCGAGGTACTTCATAACGTTCGAATACAGTATATGTTCCAAAACCCTACTGCAAATCGACGTTAGTGATATGGGCCTGTAAAAGGAAATAAGAGACGTATTCTTTCGCCCATACTATTCAGTTTTTAAGAGTTGTATTAAAATTCAGGGTGGAAGGATATCGTTGATAAGATATACTGACGACGTTAATATCCTCAGTGAAAGTGAAGTGTAATTACAGGGTCATTCCAATGAGTACAGAATATGGTTTGAGAGTAAACCGAAGAAAGACGAAAGCAACGACAAATAACAGATATGGGATTACCAATTAACTTAACACCAAAATTGGTGATCACGAAGCAGACGAAGTTAAGGAATACTGCTAGAGAGAGGGCATTTCTGTCCAAAAGGAGTCTACTAATCTCAAACATCGGCCTTAATTTGAGAACTAGATTTCTGAGAATGTAGCTTTGGAGCGCAGATCTGTATGTTAGTGAAGACCAGAAAAGAAGAAAACAGAAGCGTGGTACTTTAGAAGGGCGTCGAAAATTATGTGGTCTGGTAAGGAGCGAAAAAGTTCTCCGCAGAATAGGTGAGGAAAAAACATACAGAAAGAGCTGGCGAGAACAAGGGGCAGGATGTTAGGACATGAAGGCTTTAGAGCACAGTTTCCATGGTCCTAGAGGGAGCTGTAGAGGGTAAAAATTGTAGGGAAAGACAGAAAGTGGAATGTATCCAACAAATGAGGACGTTGAGTAAAACTGCTATTCTGATATGAAGAGAGGGAGGCACAAGAGAGGATTTAGTTATGGGCCGTATCTCCCCAGTCAGAAAATTCATGACTCAGTAACAATAATAATAATCTCCCTCTTACCAGCGACCTATAAGACCTAGTCTAAGGCGCTTTTAAAAAGAGCAGAAGAAATACTTAAACAGATAGGAGAGTATCAGGCTGGATTTAGGAAGGGAAGGTCATGTGCAGAACAAATATTAAACTTAAAGAACATAACAGAAATGAGGAAAATCAGGAACTTAAAATATGTAATTACTTTTGTGGATTTTAAAAAAGCCTACGATTCAATTGACAGAAATACACTACTTGATATCTTAAAAGAATTGGGGATCGATTCTAAAACAACTGAAATAATTAAAGCAACTTCGACAAATACAAAATCGAAAGTAAAATTTAGCGGAGAGCTCTCAAAATCGTTTGAAATAAAGTCAAGTGTTCGACAAGGAGATGGTTTGTCACCTCTGCTTTTCAATTGTGTGTTAGAGAAGGTAGTTCGAGAATGGAGGAAGGCCATCAATACTAAAGGGATTCAACTAAGAAGAAATCCAAAGACGATCACTGTCGACTGTTTAGCCTTCGCAGATGACATGGCATTGATAACAAAAAATGGCTCTGAGCACTATGGGACTCAACTTCTGAGGTCATCAGTCCCCTAGAACATAGAACTACTTAAACCTAAGGACATCACACACATCTATGCCCGAGGCAGGATTCGAACCTGCGACCGTAGCGGTCGCGCGGTTCCAGACTGTAGCGCCTAGAACCGCTCGGGGCATTGATTACAGATTCACTAGACAATGCCCAAGAACAAATAAGAGAACTGCAAAAACAAGCAGCCAAAGTAGGATTACAAATATCCTTGACATCCATAACAAACATCTGTGATGCTCCTCAAAATATTGCAGTTGACAAAACTACAATACACAAAACAGATTCCTTTAAATACCTAGGATAGTGGATTACATACAATGCAAAAGAAAAGACAGCTATAGAAACTAGGGAGTACAAAATGGAAAGAGTATTTCATATGACCAAAAATGTTTACAACAAAAAATCCTTGTCCTGGAAAAGGAAATTAAGACACTACCAAATAGTGGCCAGACCTGAAGCTCTGTATGCGGCAGAAACACTTAAGCTAACAAGAGATGGAGACCTTGAGAAACTAGAGAAAGTCGAAAGAAGAATTTTAAGGACAATACTGGGAGCTAAAAGAAACGATATTGCTGAGTACAGGTTAAGACCAAACAGAGAGCTATACTTGAAAACTGAAAAACTAACAGATGTAATGAGGAAGAGAAGACTACAGTTTTTTGGACATATATTCAGAATTGATAATAATAGACTAACCAAGAGGATATTCACATTACTCATTAGCTACAAATCCAAGCCCGTATGGTTCATAGAGACTGAAAAGGAGATGGAAAACGCTGGAATTAGACTAGACACAACAGAAAACAGAAACACATTTCAGAAAGGCAGTTCGAAAGGCAGAATTTCAGGAGAGAAAGAAAACAAATAGACGAAAGTGGACTCAAGAAGAAAGGGAACAACACTCTAAAAGGAAGAAGGAAATTTGGAAAATACGGAAATCTAATACAACGAAGAGTAGCCAAAGTTGATTCATCGTACCCTCCAAATGGGTTATTCGAAAGAAGAAGAAGAGGAAGAAGAATGACAGTGAGGTAATGGCCTAAGGAAATCCAACTAATTCAGTGTTTCCAGACGTTCGAGAAGCTTTTGATGCAGTGCCAAATGGAAGCCTTCTAAAGAAAGAACGTTTTTATGTAATGCCTAACCTGGTTTGCCAGTGGGTCGAAAATTTCGTGACAAGTAGGGCGCTGCGCATTATCCTGAGGGAGAGTCGTTTACAGACCTAGATCTCAATGTAGGGAAATGATAATGTATGAGCCTCGCTACACACAGTATCACGTCACAACAAGGAAGAGAAAAATGAAGTGACAGCACCAAACAGGCACAGTTTTAGGTAAAGCAAATGGCAGGCAATGACTACTCGGAAACAGCATCTTTCCTTCGACAGGGACCGCATACAAAACACTTGTGCGGCTCACACGTGAACACTGCTCTGGCGTGCAGGATCAGGTCGCATTAGGAGGGGACACCGAACGTATATAAATAAGTGTTATTACTGGAATAAGGTCTGGCTGTTACGCAAACAACTTTTTTTCATGTAAACTGAAAGATTTTTGTGATTCTTAATTCAGATCTTAATTTTGTACATTATTGGGGTACGTAGAACCTCTGCACATTATCAGGTACTGGTAGGTTGCCTTCTTGCAAATTTAGCTTCCGAAAATCCTTTTTCATCTGCATTCTCATAAGTTCTTGAGAAGAACACACAAATGCAACACCTATTTTGTGTAATTTCGTTCGCAAATAACACATTTCAACTTTACTAAAATCCAGTGTTAATGTTGCTGCTCAACAGAGTGTATGTGTACTGTTTGTTCTTCTCTACAACTTCGGGAATGCGGAGGGAAAAGAATTTTCGAAAGCTAAATATGCATATAACAATCTAGCAGTATCCGATAATGTACAGTGTTCTACATAACCAAAAAATGGCTCTGAGCACTATGGGACTTAACTACTGAGGTCATCAGTCCCCTAGAACTTAGAACTACTTAAACCTAACTAACCTAAGGACATCACACACATCCATGCCCGAGGCAGGATTCGAACCTGCGACCGTAGCGGCCACGCGGTTCCAAACTGAAGCGCTTAGAACCGCACGGCCACACCGGCCGGCATAACCCAATATTGTAGAAAATTAAGATTTTAAGTAGCTCTGAATCTGCACTCTCAGGTGTTAAATCTTTGTACAGAGTGACAATTATTGAATTACATAAAAAAACGTAAATTAGTTACAAACTACGGCGTGTACACACTTTATTCAACATGTAAACGTCACTACAGATATTCCGATTTAGGTTATGACATTTTCGACATGCCTGCCGTCATTGGTGATGATGTGGTGCAGACAACAGCGAAATTCTACATGACCCGCTGAAATGCCGGAACATCGATGCTGTCGATGACCTCCTGAATGGCTGTTTTCAGCTCATCTGTGCTTTTTTGATTATTGCGGTACACCTTATACCCCCACTTATGGCCCCACAAAAAGGAGTCGCATGTGTTCTGATTCGGAGAATATGGCCGGCCGTGGTGGCCAAGCGGTTAAAGGCGCTACAGTCTGGAACCGCAAGACCGCTACGGTCGCAGGTTCGAATCCTGCCTCGGGCATGGATGTTTGTGATGTCCTTAGGTTAGTTAGGTTTAACTAGTTCTAAGTTCTAGGGGACTAATGACCTCAGCAGTTGAGTCCCATAGTGCTCAGAGCCATTTTTTTATGGCCCCACAAAAAGGAGTCGCATGTGTTCTGATTCGGAGAATATGGCCGGCCGTGGTGGCCAAGCGGTTAAAGGCGCTACAGTCTGGAACCGCGCGACCGCTACGGTCGCAGTTTCGAATCCTGCCTCGGGCATGGATGTGTGTGCTGTCCTTAGGTTAGTTAGGTTTAAGTAGTTCTAAGTTCTAGGGGACTGATGACCTTAGAAGTTAAGTCCCATAGTGCTCAGAGCCATTTGAACCATTTTTTTTTTTTTCGGAGAATATGGCGGCGAATCGAGGCCCTCGCCAATGGCCTCTGAGTACCCCAGAGCCAGAATGCGATCTCCAAAATGATCCTCCAGGACACCAAACACTCTCCTGCTTCGATGGGGTCGAGCTGCGTCTCGCATGAGTTACATCTTGTCGGAATCAGGGTCAGTACGGGTAATGGCGATGAAATCATCTCCCAAATCCTTCACGTACCGTTCCGCAGTCGCCGTGCCATCAAGAAATATCGCACCGATTATTCCGTGACTGGACACTGCACACCACACAGTCACCCGTTGAGGAAGAGACTTCTCGATCGCGAAATGCGTATTCTCAGTGCTCCAAACGCGCCAATTTTGCTTAGTGACGAACCCATCCAAGTGGGCTTCGTCGCTATACCCAACCATGTATGCACATACTAATTCCCATAAAGCCCCGTGGCCGACCGTGCAGTTTGGACGTCCTAACGCAAACCGTTCAGAAGTTATGATGATTTTATATCAGATAGTTCAATAATCGTCACCTCTCATGAACACGTAATTGAAACCGAAGATATCAACTTAAAATTTCTAAACAATAGGCCTTCTGTACCAAAATTCATCCTCATGTTTCCCTGCTCAAGTTTTACACTGATTCCATTTGCATCTATTCACCATACAGCAGACACTCATACGTTTGTCGATATATTCGCACTCACATCACCAAACAGATTTGATTCACATCGATCAGATTTCGAGACCTGGATTGTCTGCTCATGATGTTATAATCTTAACTCACTCTTTCGTATGCCCAAAGAACAAATCGCAGGAGGCGACTTTTAGAGACTTTTAGCTCATGAGTAGGGGAAGACTGCTATGGATGGGCAACGTAAGGAAAACGTGCAATAAAATCCTTGGATATTTTGATAAATATTTTATTTTCAACACAACTTGAACATTATGTTTTACATAAGACACGGATGTCTAAATATTCACGCTTAATGGAATATTTAAAGAATAAAAACATGTGTCATAGGTCCAATCAAGCCAACTGGTTTCCGTCATAGCGCCGGGCAGTTTTCCATGAAGATCCTAGAGTGTAATAGCGGTAAAATTTTCCACTTTCAGGAGTTTTTTTTATTGGCATCTGAAAACGAATAACGTGCCAAAATTTTCGCCTTCGAAGGTAAAAGAGCCACATCTGATTGATTACCAAAACATTTACAGACTACTAGAAAACGTATAACGAAAACCATTACTTAAATTTTGTTTACGGTGACCTACTTAGGTCTAAGATTAGGAAAAATTCGAAGTGTCTCATTCAAGGCAACTTGTAGGGCATCACTTGACAACACCTAGTCTCCGTGCACTCCACATACAGTTGTGAATATGAAAAAATGGTGTGAACTGCTCGTACTTTTGAGTGGTAGTTGCAGAAATGTAATCACTTTTACCATACCACTACGGCGTTTCAATCATTAATACTAGTCGATTACACGAACATAGAGAAAATCTTATCTTAGTTCACTGCCGCTTTGTGTCTTCGTGTAAAAACTCACGAATGAGGTAGTGACTTGCTGGCAACTCGGGGTACACTTAACTTCCGCTAGAATGCGTCTGTTGTGAATATCCATAGAGAAATCGAGCCATCCCATCGATGGAGTGGGCCCATCAATAGCGAGCTTCCCCTGTGTTTGAACTTACATCTGACGCCTATGATATTTATTGGCAGACACCGGCAGGAAATACTTTCGACATAAATAATGAAGAAGTCAACTTTACTGAGAGACTCTATCATTTATACGACAAACATGCTCCTCTAAATAGAGGAGTGAGTAGAGAACCTGCGCTATGTCTTACAGACCGCCTCAGATATCTTATGGGTGTTAGAGATGCAATACACAGGACATACAAACGTCATCCGACCTCTAATAATCATCTCATCAACCGAGTTAGCCTGTGAAGAATGAAAACCTCAGGTGCGCTCATTCGCTGACTAACGCCTTTAACAGTATTTCCATCCTGTGCAAAAATCTACGAGGTCTCGAAACAGGCTAGCCCAAATCTGCAGCTGAACCTCTGGTCCATACTGAGGATCTCAACAGATATTTCGCCACGCCGACATCTTTACTTGAGCAAAGCACAAGGCGCAAACCACCGATTCCCTTAAAACATCAGTGGTTGGTACAAAAGAAAAATTTTTTCTATAGCCGGTAAGAACTAACGCGGTCCGGAAGTCATTTGCACGACTTCATTCGGCAGCGCCGGAGCACGAAAATATTACGGTGCAAAGTAATGACAATTTTTAACCATTCTCTGACCTCCAGCATCTTTCCATTAGCCTGGAAGTGGCGACTCCTAAAACCATTACCCGAAACGAGTCTGCCAAAGAGTCTTCGGCTACACGCCCATTTGCGTCCTGCCAACATTTCCAAGGCTTTAGCATATATTCGTATAGCTCACGAACAGCTTACTAACTATTTAACATCGGTTTCCGGCAGAATTGCAGCACGGCGACTGCTCTGACGAACTGAAACAAGCTATGGATAAACAACAGGTGACTTTTAAGTGCTTTCTGGATATCGGCAATGCTTTTAACACTGTCGCCTTTGACATTCTGCCCGCTAAACTCACAAGCCAAAATTCTTCTTTAAATGCTGTACAGTGGTTGCATTCATACCTCACCTCGCCAACAGTCTGTAATAACTGAAAAAAAAACAATGAAGGGTGAGACCCAGACCAAGAATCGGGATTAATTTAAGGGAAACACGTGGAAGGGTGGCCCAACTTGATTCTTCATTTATCATTCCCAAACATATATTTTTATTTAATAACAATTCTATCATAAGGCAGCTAACAGTTGCCAAGATTCTTGCCAAATTCATTTAAATAGTTATGTTATTCAAATTAATATCACAATGCATAAGGACATTTGCGATATACATAAAATTACAAATGGTACTCGAGGAATATGTCAACTGTGCAATACAATGGTGGCCTGAATACAAACCGTTAATTAAATAAACCGCGGTGGCACTCAGTCCGCGCGAGAAGCATCACAACTGTGGGCTAATCCCACAACAGGACTTGAATATAAGTTCAACAAACTTTAAATAAAAGAAGATAAAATGCATACTCCACTGCAATAGTAGCCTCAAGGCCTACTCTAAGGAATTAGACGTAAGTATACAGGGTGTTACAAAAAGGTACGGCCAAACTTTCAGGAAACATTCCTCACACACAAAGAAAGAAAATATGTTATGTGGACATGTGTCCGGAAACGCTTGCTTTCCATGTTAGAGCTCATTTTATTACTTCTCTTCAAATCACATTAATCATGGAATGTAAACACACAGCAACAGAACGTACCAGCGTGACTTCAAACACTTTGTTACAGGAAATGTTCAAAATGTCCTCCGTTAGCGAGGATACATGCATCCATCCTCCGTCGCATGGAATCCCTGATGCGCTGATGCAGCCCTGGAGAATGGCGTATTGTATCACAGCCGTCCACAATACGAGCACGAAGAGTCTCTACATTTGGTACTGGGGCTGCGCAGACAAGAGCTCTCAAATGCCCCCATAAATGAAAGTCAAGAGGGTTGAGGTCAGGAGACCGTGGAGGCCATGGAATTGGTCCGCCTTTACCAATCCATCGGTCACCGAATCTGTTGTTGAGAAGTGTACGAACACTTCGACTGAAATGTGCAGGAGCTCCATCGTGCATGAACCACATGTGTCGTACTTGAAAAGACACATGTTCTAGCAGCACAGGTACAGTATCCCGTCTGAAATCATGATAACGTGCTCCATTGAGCGTAGGTGGAAGAACATGGGGCCCAATCAAGACATCACCAACAATGCCTGCCCAAACGTTCACAGAAAATCTGTGTTGATGTGATTGCACAATTGCGTGCGGATTCTCGTCAGCCCACACATGTTGATTGTGAAAATTTACAATTTGATCACGTTGGAATGAAGCCTCATCCGTAAAGAGAACATTTGCACTGAAATGAGGATTGACACATTGTTGGATGAACCATTCACAGAAGTGTACCCGTGGAGGCCAATCAGCTGCTGATAGTGCCTGCACACGCTGTACATGGTACGGAAACAACTACTTCTCCCGTAGCACTCTCCATACAGTGACGTGGTCAACGTTACCTTGTACAGCAGCAACTTCTCTGACGCTGACATTAGGGTTATCGTCAACTGCACGAAGAATTGCCTCGTCCATTGCAGGTGTCCTCGTTGTTCTAGGTCTTCCCGAGTCGCGAGTCATAGGCTGGAATGTTCCGTGCTCTCTAAGACCCCGATCAATTGCTTCGAACGTCTTCCTGTCGGGACACCTTCGTTCTGGAAATCTGTCTCGATCCAAACGTACCGCGCCACGGCTGCCCCGTGCTAATCCATACATCAAATGGGCAGCTGCCAACTCCGCATTTGTAAACATTGCACTGACTGCAAAACCACGTTCGTGATGACCACAAACCTGTTGATGCTACGTACTGATGTGCTTGATGCTAGTACTGTAGAGCAATGAGTCGCATGTCAACACAAGCACCGAAGTCAACATTACCTTCCATCAATTGGGCCAATTGTCGGTGAATCGAGGAAGTACAGTACATACTGACGAAACTTAAATGAGCTCTAACATGGAAATTAAGCGTTTCCGGACACATGTCCACATAACATCTTTTCTTTATTTGTGTGTGAGGAATGTTTCCTGAAAGTTTGGCCGTACCTTTTTGTAACACCCTGTATATCACGTTGGCATCCAAAGTCCATTAGCCACCCCATCATTAGAAGGTACACAATCACGTTAAATTTTCCTTTTGCTAAATATACCAGGGAGCGTAAGGTAAATGACGACACTCTGGTGCCATACGACAATGTTATTCTACTTCCATATACCCAAGATAAGGCCAAGCTGGCCAAAAGGTACCCACGCATAAAAACCGAAACAAACAGTTATACTTCACTGATTAGCCAAAGGGATGTTACATATACATCACGTTAAATGCTTAAATAAACTACCGAGTCCCTAAAACCCTATTACAATGATAATGACAATTAAATCCTTTTTTTAAAGAAGTCAAGAAACTCAGTGCTAAGTTTGCCCAAAGGTTTTCATCACACACTCACAAGGATCTTATATAAGGACACTGAGTAAATTACCTCCCCAAAATCACTAAAGCTAAGTCCTAATCCGCCGACACTTCACCGCGGCACGATACCAAAAGAATGGCAATAAATTAGTCAACTTAAGGCTGGAACGGGAGATCCGCAGAAGCGCGTGTTACCTGCCAACACCTAGGCCTCGTGCGATGACGGGAAAGGCGGCGAAAAAGAAGGAAAACGCGTTCCTGCTCCGGACCAGCAGAACAGCAACGTGTCAACCGCTGCCGATACAAGGCCGTCAACATATGCTAAATGACAAGCAGCAAAACAAGTTTGATAGAAATTAACATACACAGCAATACTTAAACAGGCAAGTAACGATTACTTTTGAGGAAACCAACTATTAAAAGTTCAGTACAGGAGCGGTCCGCTCGTAAACATAGCAAGTTAACCTTCCTAGCAATAACAAGAAACAATGTGCAATACCATTTAAAAGAATAATTGCATTATAATTCAAACGAAGTTAAATAAGTCAAGGTATATCTTTACTGGGGCCTCTTAGGGACTAGTAGACACTGAAATTTGGATACGAGCCAAATGGCAGATGGCTGATTTTTTTTAAAAAAAAAGAAAGGTTCAAATGGCTCTAAGCACTATGGAACTTAACATCTGAGGTCATCAGTCCCCTAGACTTAGAACTACTTGAACCTAACTAATCTAAGGACATCACACACACCCATGCCCAAGGCAGGATTCGAACCTGCGACCGTAGCAACAGCGCGGTTCCGGACTGAAGCGTCTAGAACACCTATAACCCGAAGGGCACCTCATCACGGAGTAAGAGAGTGTGCAAATACAAGCTTGCACAGACACATGACCGACACGTGCATACCTTTAGGCTGAGCACACACAACTTTCATTGGAGGCAAAAACCAATAATTCGCCCCAGGAAGGGCCATAAGATCTACAACAAACAGAAACTGCAATCAGTACTATCGAATAATCAATGATAACAAACAACGATTTCCAATACAAGATTAACACTGCAAAACACTAGCTTGGCGCTTACAGAAATCTCCAGACTGACACACACATCCCCAAAAGGGGTCACTGAAAGGTACAAAGTAAACAAATTTCTGACCATCTCACGTCGGGGCAGAACTAATAATCTTTAAGTACAGTACTACTGAATAGTCTTCATACATAATTTCAAATAAATGCCAAGGAAGCCAACAGCTTCAGGACTCCAGGCTTCAGACTCCAGGTAGGCACCGGATAATACTGACCTCCTGCTCGAAGCTGTTAATAAGTTGTTCAGTACAAAAAAAATGGTTCAAATGGTTCTGAGCACTATGGGACTCAACTGCTGAGGTCATTAGTCCCCTATAACTTAGAACTAGTTAAACCTAACTAACCTAAGGACATCACAAACATCCATGCCCGAGAGAGGATTCGAACCTGCGACCGTAGCGGTCTTGCGGTTCCAGACTGCAGCGCCTTTAACCGCACGGCCACTTCGGCCGGCGCAATGTTCAGTACATCTCGGCGTATTTAGCACGCCACAGTTAACTGATGCACGCGACGAGAACCGCTCCTTGCCCGCTAAACTCGCTGCAATTTGGTACTCCGTGAGTTATATTCCATTGTGTTATTTATGTAAATGAGGTACATAAAAACTGCAGCAATAGTAGAAAGGTCTATTTCGTTTTATCTAGCAGACAGTGACAAAACGGACGTAAACAAATTGGGAAACCACACCAGTCTTTGGTAGGCCTAGTATTCGCTTTCTCATGTTAGACAATGAGATTTTGATTTTTCATGTAGTAAAACGTTTGACGAACTTTGATGAGGTAATAGATTATGTCGCAGAATGGAAAGCACGCCGTGTAAAGCTGTAGCATGATTTGAGAGAAAAAAATGCTGTAACCTAAGGAGTGAAGAAATGTGTGCTGTCTTGCTTGTCTCTTGTCTTTACTGGTTTTATGTTTCCTATATTTAATTTTATGTCACACAAAAGGGAAAGTTATTAGCTAATAGGCAATAAAGAGTGCCAATGTTCTGAAGAGTTGTTCTCACGGTTACAAATAATCCCACCGACTATTGATTGTGAGTTTTTGTAAGGAGATAGGATATCAGACCGGGCGACTGGGAGCAGGAGAGGCATCGCAGGACATTTTAATTTCCACTGTCCTCAATATAGGTTTGGTGGCTTCCATTACAAATTATACACGTTTAAATTCCACAGAGTAATATACAGTGGCGTGCACTTTGGCACATTTCCTCGAAAATAAATGTTTTATGAATCACTCAGAAAGACGTGCGCTACGAAATGAACATAAAAATGTTTGAATTCCTATCCCAAACGCTCAATGGGGCGGCAGCGGGGCGCGGGAGCACTATTGAGTTTTTGCGCCGGTTCGGAAATATCATAGATCCGGGGTTGCATAGCAGATAGTACGAGCTGCGTAGTCGAGATTTTCGGACATGATGTTATCTATCAAGAAATTAAATCTACTAAAAATTGCATTAGCATACAGGCAGAATTCGTCAACACACGAACCTGATGAGAATACTGACTAAATCTTAAATTATAGAATTCTTTACCGTGCTTTCATGGTGCGTGAAAGTGTGTGACACCTTTCGACTATAGGATTAACGAGTCAGGTATATCATATAAACACAAGGTTATTAGAAATGACTGAAGCGGTTTCATAAATTCACTGTAGCTACATTAGCTGATATATTGTCGCAAAACCCAACATTCATCTAGAAAATCTCAATAAGTTTTGTACTGTTCCAGCTGCGCTTCATATTTCTGCCACGAGAGAGCAACAGTGAGCAGTTAGGCAAGATGGCGACAGATGTAGAGAAAACTTATGTTCTACTTGAAATGCATTCACACCAGTTTGCCGTAGCAGTGTAGCGACACTTAAGAGCGAGGTTCAACAAAGATCTGTCAACTGCCCACTACATTCGGCGATGGTACGTGCAGCTTAAAAGCTTCAGGATGTCCCTGCAAGGAGAAATCAACGGGTGAGCCAGCAGTGAATGAAGAAACGGTTGACAGTGAGCGGGCGAGTTTCGCGACGAACTGAGCAGAGAGCCGCTGGAAAATCTTAAAGTGAGATTGTATGTCATATAAGACGCAATTTTACACTTCCTGTTTTCTATTCCAGAATGTACTTTAGACTCTCTGAACATTCTGTTGTATCATTATCATACACTAACCACAGACGGTTTTAGGACCTCGAAATAACACTTTTAAATTTGACATGCGACAATTTTCCGCACCTCGTATAAGCTGCCAGCGTTGAATGGTCACATCTTCGTAACCATACAGTATAGAAGGATGTGAACTGCCTTGTTTTGACGCCGCTATGACGTTTCAGATGTTGGTATTACAAATAAACAAATAAGTCCTTCGTAACTTCTTGTACGAAAAAAGTGTGCTAGCCAGCGATTTCTGTAGTGTACTAGAGTATATCGTTCACTTATAAGTAGATAAATGACTAAGAGTAAAAGTCTGTTTAAAAAGCAAATGTACAGATAAAAGATATTTCAGATCCGAATTAGCATCTGAAGTTGTAGAAAACATGTGTGCAAACAGTGAAGGAAGTGCAAATAACCAGAACAATGTGAAGTGACCATATCCCATAGTGCATAGTGTGCAAGCTGAATTTTCTGCTAACCTTCAACATTAATGATGGGAATGAAGGCTATGTATAGAGATTTGGTAACTCCACAGCTACAATGAAATTTTTTCATGGAAAGACCCAGAATGTGAATGAATCCTTCAATAAAGTTGTGTGGTGCAGTGTGCCTAAAATGTTTTTGTTGGTCTCATGATTCTAAAGTTAGCAGTGGATCATTCTCTGATAACTTTTAACAGTGGAAACAATAAAAGGCTGAAGGTTATGGAGAAGATAGGGTTGATATTACAGCAGAATAAAGCTAGAAGTTTGTGAGAAGTGGATGCACTTCGTGTAGGGGAAGCAGGGTTTACTCCTTAGCAAATGACAAAAGAAGCAAGAAAGAAATGAAATAGGCAAGCATTGAGTGACTGTAACACAAAATAAGACACAGATTATGGGCTATGAGAATTGTAGTGCATGAAAGAGTCAGACCTCTTAAGTGGGCATAAAAGTCTGTAATTAAAAAACTTTGAAACTCAGTACCTTGGAAAAACTTTTTTTGCCACGAATGAATCGTTAACTCAAAAAGTACTGAAGACAGAGATACGAAATTTTCATAACATGCCAAGAATAAAATTCAACAGACATGGAACCATAATATAAATATCCTATGCTGTTTTGTTTTTATGTTGATTTGTTTACAAAATTCTGCCAGGAAAATTAAGAATTACAGAAAAATATCATAACATGCCTCATAATAAAAGTTTCGCAATAATTATAGTTCAGTAAAACTACAGAAATACATTCATTAATTATGGGAAACGGAAACGTTGTGTCTTAAAAGTTTTCCAACACAAAGGGTCACAAAGTTTGATGTTTTAACATTGGTAGCATAAGTCTTAAGGAAACGACTGAAGCTGAAGCGCCGGCCAGGGTGGCCGAGCGGTTCTAGGCGTTACAGTCTGGAACCGCGCGACCGCTACGGTCGCAGGTTCAAATCCTGCCTCGGGCGTGGATGTGTGTGATGTCCTTAGGTTAGTTAGGTTTATGTAGTTCTAAGTTCTAGGGGACTGATGACCTCAGAAGTTAAGTCTCATAGTGCTCAGAGCCATTTGAAGCTGAAGCCTTACCACTCGCAATTGATACAAGCCCAGATTCTTGATGAAGAAGTCAAATGCTCTGAATTTTTGGCAGAGGATGGGCTTTGTGAGAAACTCATCTTCAGTGGTGATGCAACATTTTTTGTTAATGCAACAATGAACAAGCAGAGTATGCGAACCTGGGGAACAGAGAATCCCTACACTATCATGCATCACGATTAGAGATTCACCAAAAGATAAAGTGTTCTGTGCAGTCCCATAGCTTAAAGTTTACAGTTTCTTTTTCTTCTGCAAAAAGACCATTTCAGGACACATGTGTGAACATGTTGGAAAATTGCCTCATGCCATAAATGGTGATGATCAGTGTGGACTTCATTTACCATCAGGATTGTACTTTGCCCCTTCCACCATGATTCGTGTGAATTTTGAAACAGGAAATTGAGAACCTGTTCATAGTGCGGCTGATGATGAGTAATTCTTCCCTTCCACCCTAACCCAATGCATTTTTTTTTTGTGTAGTATTATGTAAAAGAATCGGTTTTTATGCTTCCTCCACCAACAAACCTACCAGAACTGTAGGTTCATATCAACAGTGCTTTTGAATAGAGTGATAGGGACATGGCAATAGGACCATGCTGTGCAAAACATGGGAAGACATTGATTATCGACTTGATATATGCAGAAATAGTGTGGCATATATGGAGGACCTATAATGCGTCAAAAAAACTTTTTGTGTTTCTCTTTGCATGTGCAAAGCCTTGTGACAACATATCAAATATTACAGCTACAGAAAATCTTCAATGACTTATAATTACCTTATATTTGGAATAGGTGGAAGGAGGAACAATGTTTACGATGGGCAGTCATAAAATTGTAATTAAATCTTAGAAAAAGTAAAATGAAGTAAATAATCTTTTATCTATCTGCGGTTGCAATAGTCGTTGTGCAGTACTGTAGCACTCTGCTACAGGAGCCAAAACGTAATGGCAGAGTCCATTGATTGAGTATAGTGTGGTAAGCAGTTCCAGCAACAAAGAAAATGTTTCGGTGATGTCGAGCCAATCCAGATGCCTGCCTTAGCCGTCTGTATTGGTTTGACATAACTGAAACATTTCCACTGCCGCCAAAAACGAATTACTAAACGATACTCAACAACTACTATTTCATTTTGTTTTGCCTGTTCCAGCAGTATTTTGTGATACTGCACTTCGCTGATTTCATTGGATAGGGGAAGGATGAGTGTAATGGCCAGCGCAGGCATAGAGATTGTTTGAATTCGTGACTCTATACAGTGCTGCAGTCGTACAGAAACTGCATTAAGATGTAACTCGAACCCCCCCCCCCAATCCACCCATAGTTATACATAACCATTTGAAGGTGCCGCGATATCACGTTGTCTCACAGTCACATTTTGTTTGGTTTTGAGACTTTCTGATCTACGCTAAGTTCTCACTTCATATCATTATTACAGTCTTACTCAACAAGTCGGATTTTCATAATATAACTGTGTTGAATACGTGGTTACTTAGTGACAAATTCCCAAGTCGATGAATGCTTCATTAGAGGTTGGCAACTAACAATAACTTTTGAGGTGGACATAATGGCTAGTCAGTAGCCAGTATACCTTGCCCTGAAGTAAATCTCGTTTTCTTCAAATTTTATTGTTAATTATGTGAATGAATATTGAATTCAACTACAACAAACGATGATCATAACAATAATAAATATAAGTGTAATTAGACAAAGTTAATAAATAATTACTATTATTAAATTATAAATTAATTTTTTTCTATACATTAATGGTGTATATTTATAATCACAAAGGAGAGAATCAGTCACAACATCCATGGAAAATGTAGGGAGCAGTAGAGGCAGTGAAGAACAGCATGGCTTTCCTAACTATTGCAACCCCCAACAGAGTTCCGAAGGAAAAAGATGAAGAGGAGGGTATTGTGCTAAGGACAATAATATTGACTGGGAAGGGGTGGGGGCGGATTACTGATTTCCAGCAAAGTTTTCCAACATTGAGGTAGACGTGAAGTGTGCAGTGTGCGTCCATGAGGAGTGCAATGCTATTGGTGAGGACGAAACTAACTATATGTGCGAAAACTATGGATAAATTTTTAATCATTTTACTTTTCTTTCTCTCGAAAGTAACAATGATCTTTTCTTTAAAAAATTACTATTAAATTGTGTAATTATATTTTTACTCGCAGTATGTAATTTATGGTGTGAATAAGCTCTTTTTTCTCATGATACACTTTTTCTCGGTTATAACTAGTTTTCTGAATTTATTTAGTCCTTTTTAGCTGTGTGGACATTATGACGTAACACCATCGATCTCAGTGGCCACTTAGGTATTAGTCAGACTGTTTACTGTTTAGATACTTTCCTTATGCCACCGCGAATGAAAGAAAATGGCCTTTAGGAGGGTAGTCTGACTGTACACACTTTGATTTTGGAGTTTATAGATCAATTACAACTTACCTAACAAAACGTGCCAAACCTTAGCGTAGCCGTTATGCCTGCCCTTTCACTGCCCCAGCTGCAAACATGTACCTGCAAACAAAAAAACCAAATTAATTACCTAACTTTATATCTCCTAGGTGATAATGAACACAAATGATAGACTACGGTTTATCGACAGGATTTTGGGAAAGTACAGTTTGTCTCGGAAAGAGATTGCCTACAAAACGTTTGTTGAACATACATCGGGCACTCACAATGAAGGATGATGTGAATGATCTCAGCCTTGTTCGACTTGCGAGAGAATTCTAATAGCTCACTTTGTTGCGAGGTGGGGGGGGGAGGGGCGGGGTGGGAGGGGGAGGGTTCCACATAAGTAGATTAACGCCCAAACTTAATATTTCACACATGTTATTTACGAGGTGTAGCACAACGATTTATTTACTCTCTCGTATGTCCAGTTGATTCCGCTTTATGAAGATGAAGAGGACAGTGGAGAAAATTTAGTTTAAGTACAGCAGAAGAAAGAAACAAATGCTTCTAAAATGTGCTCCGCCATTTGTTTTTATCCATCATTAGATGCAGTATAATTACTATTACATTCTATGGCGTAAATACTTTGAATTATTTATTAGAGAAGTAGATGGAGATTGCATATTCGCAATAGATTGTTATGCTTCAAGTCAAACACATGCTAAGAAAAAAAAGGACGCACTGCGAAGGAACTATCTGAAGGAAGGGAAATCGATAGATGTCATGTACATGTACAGACAAACAAATAATTACAATTTGAGGAAAACGTGGTGATTTATTCAACACAAAGAGCTTCAGAAATCGAGCAATTCAATTTGCATTGGTACACCTTTGGCCCTTAAGCAAGCAGTTATTCAGCTTCGCACTGCTTGACAGAATTGCTGCATGTCCTACTGAAGAATATCGTGTCAAATTCTGTCCAATTGCTGCGTTAGATCTTCATAACCCTAAGATCGTTGGAGGGCCCTCCCATAATGCTCCAAACCTCCTCAATTTTTCGAGAAAACCAGCAAGCTTGTTGACCAAGTAGGGTTTGGGAAGCATGAAGACAAGCAGCAGAACCTCTGGCCGTCTGTGGGAGGGCATTATCTTGCTGAAATATAAGCCCACGATGGCTTGCCATGAAGGGCAACGACACGCTGCAGATGACAATCGAAGGTGTTCTGATATGAAAAGAAATTGCACTGCAGACCATCATCCTGGCTGTCAGTCCGTATGGCGGACGACGGTCAGGTTAGTATCCCACTGCTGTCCAGGGCGCCTCTTTCACCTGGAATCTCGTAGACTGAGGTATAGCTGTCCACAGTGACGAGTCCCACTTCAAATGAGCCTCGACGACCAGCAAAGACGTGTCTGGAGGCGCTGCAGGAAATGGTTGGATACTAACGTGACTCTCGTCAGCCATACGGCCCGACAACCAGATACCATTGCTTTTCATAGCTGGACGCCTTTGGTTGTAACCCGCGCACACTCACACCACAGCGACACGTCGACGATAGTGTAGGACCCATTTTGTTGCCCTTCATGGCAAGCCATCCTGGACTTACATTTTGGCAAGATACTGCCCGCCTGCACAGGCCGAGAGTTTCTACTACTTGTCTTTGTGTTTATCAAACCCTACCTTGGCCAGCAAGCTCTCTGGCATTCTCACCAATTGAGAACGTTTGGAGCATTATGGGCAGGAGCCTCCAAACATCGCGAGATTCTATTTAACGCGCTAAGTGGACAGAATTTGGCCTGACATCCCTCAGAAGGACATCCAACAACTATACCAATCAGTGCCAAGCCGAGTAACTGATAACAAAAAGGTCAGAGGGGGCCAAAGTGTTACTGAATTGCTCAGATTCTGAAGTTCTTTTTCTTGAATTAATTATCC
Organism: Schistocerca nitens; assembly: GCF_023898315.1. NCBI lineage: Eukaryota > Metazoa > Arthropoda > Insecta > Orthoptera > Acrididae > Schistocerca > Schistocerca nitens. The sequence continues at coordinate 129,816,718 of NC_064622.1, forward strand.
AATTTTTCTCTAAATGAAATCGTTTGTTTGTCTGTGCATGTACCTTACAACTACCAATTTCCGTCCCACTTGGGCAATACCTTCGTGGTGCGGAGTTGATTTTTTGTTTTCTTAGAGTGTAAATAGTTAAAAGATAAAGAAAATTCTGTTTCTGAGTTGTACTAATGAAAATAGATTTTTTTTTTCACTCGCAGAATCCTATCTGCGGGAGATCAAAAGTAAAAGAAATGGTTTACTACATTTACTTGGTTCAAATGGCTCTGAGCACTATGGGACTTAACATCTGTGGTCATAAGTCCCCTAGAACTTGGAACTACTTAAACCTAACTAACCTAAAGACATCACACACATCCATGCCCGAGGCAGGATTCGAACCTGCGACCGTAGCAGTCGCGCGGTTCCTGACTGCGCGCCTAGAACCGCTAGACCACCGCGGCCGGCACTACATTTACTCATCCATGAAAAATGGCGTTCTGGATAGTTATTAAAAGCTTTAATGTGGAGCTCTAGGCAAAGATATACACTGCTCAGTCAGTCAGAACAGCATGACCACCTATTTAACAGCCAGTACATACACCTTTGCCACGGATAATAACGACGACGCATCATACCATGGAGGCAATGAGGCCTCGGTAGGTCGATGGCACCACATCTGCACACACCAGTCACCTAATTCCCCTAAATTTTGGGGAGGGGGACGATGAGCCTGATGGCACGTTCAGTCGCATCAACAGATGTGTTCAATCAGGTTCAGATCTGGCGAGTTGGGGGTCTAGTACGTCAACTGGAACTCACCACTGTGTTCCTCGAACCACTGCATCACACTCCTGCCCTTGTGACATGCCGCATTATCTTGTTGAAAACTGCCACTGCCATTGGGAAACATGATAGTCACGAAGGGGTGTGCATGGTCTGCAACCAGTGTACGATACTCCTTGGTCATCATGGTGCCTTGCGTGAGCTCCACTGGATCCAGGGATGCCCACGTGAAAGTGCCCCAGAGCATAACGGAGCTGCCACCTGCTTGTCTCCATCCCGCAGTACAGGTGTCAAGGAGTTGTTCCCCTGGAAGATGACAGATTCGCGCCCTCCCAGCATGACAAAGAAGGTATCGGGATTCATCAGACCCTGGAATGCTCTGCCACTGCGCCAGTGCCGATGGTCGCGTGCCCTTTTCAGTCGTAGTTGACAATGTCATGGTGTTGACAATGGCACATTCATGGGTCGTCGGCTGTGCAGGCCCATCGTTACGAGTGTTCGGTGCACTGTGTGTTCACACACTCTTTTACTCTGCCCAGTATTAAAGTTTGATGTTAGTTCCTCCACAGTTCGCTGCCTGTACTGTTTTACCAGTCTGTTTAGCCTATGATGCCCGCCATCTGTAATGAAGGGTGGCTACCCAATCCCACAACGTCTGGATGTGGTTTCACATTGGTTTCGCCACATGTAGAAGACACTCACCATAGTACTCCTCAGACACCCGACAAGTCGTGTAGTTCCCAAAATGCTCTTGCCAAGCCTCTGGGCCATAGGTCAAACTCACATATATCGGCGCCTTCACCACTCTATACGCGGACAGTAAGCTACTGGTACTATGAGGGGGAGCTGGACAATAAGTTTCCCCTGTCGACTGTGGGCAGAATTGTGTGATATGGGCGAAAGACGACACGGCAGGTGAACGCGCATGTGCAAGACACCGATACATCATTGGGTAGCGGTCGACCGTGATCAAGCAGATGGCGCTGTCGCAGTGCCTGCGCAAAGCGGAGGCCAGCCGCTCAGTCTTTTCCCGGAGCTATGGAGAGAAGGTGCATTTTGGAGTTGTGGTCACAGGTGGAAGTGAGAGCTGTTATCTGCTATGAATGGGCACATTGAGTATCAGGCACAGAAATTCATAACCGCCTTGTTGAGGTGTATGGGTCAGGTGTGATGTCGAGGCAAATGGTGTGAAGATGGTGCCAGCAATTCAGTGATGGACGTCAACAAGTGCAAGACATACCGAGACCTGGACGGACGCGCACGGCCAGTACAGATGCACATATCAGGAAGGTGGATGACATGATTAAAGCGAACCAGCGTATCACTATCGATGGAGTCGCAGCAGAACTTGGAATCGGACATGAGCGAGCTCACAATATCATCCACGACATTCTTCGATACAGGAAGGTGTCAGCACGATGGGTGCCCCGCCAATTGACCCCCACACACATGGGACAACGTATGGTGTTCAGCCTGGAACAGCTCGTGCCTTAACATGAATCTGGCAATGACCTTCTGTTTCGGATTGTGACGGGGGATGAAACGTGGGTCCACCATTACACGCCCGAATCGAAGGCCGCATCCATGGAGTGGAAACATCCGTCATCACCTGTCCGAAAGAAGTTCAAAAGCACTCCGTCTGCAGGTAAAGTGCTACTCACCGTTTTCTGGGACACCAAAGGAGTTTTGCTGCTGGACATTCTGAAGGATGCAACCATCAATGCAGCGCGGTACTGTGCCACTCTGTCAAAATTGAAAGAGCTGATTCGGAAAAAGCTGCCTGGCCTTCTCAGATCTGGCGTTCTGCTGTTGGATGACAATGCGAGACCACACACGGCGACAGCAACACAAAACCATATTGCAACTCTTGGTTGGCAGCGCCTATACCAACCGCCTTACAGTCCGGATCTCGCACGCCTGGCAGTTATTAAAAGCTTTAATGTGGAGCCAGACAGAATCCGGCCTGCCGCTGCGACGGACGGCGCAGCGATGGGCCGGACCTGTCAGCTGCCTGGGACGCCACACAGGCAAAAGCCGGCCGGCCGGCCACAGCGACTCTTGATGCGTCAGCTGTTACGCTGTGGAAGCTCTGCAATGCCCAGACTCAAGTAGTGGCACGTATCTTCCCAGAGCCTGAGATGATAGTGTTGCTACAGACTGTTTTACGTGATCAGAAAAACAGCAAGAAGCCTGCCGGTTGTGGAATGACCTCAGTACCATTTCTTACATTTTACCAATACTTGTAGAAATAATAAAAATGATGAATGAAGCTCCCAACATGGTGCAATCTTTCAATTGGATGCCACTTTGGTGACTTACATTCCAACTTCGCTGCCTAACGTACTCATTTGTTCGCAAGTTCTCAGCACAGGAATATCCGAGAGGCTCAGCAAACGAAGCTGCAACTTTATTATGGTAGCCGGGGGCGTTAAACACTACGGTGGACGATAATAAACATTAATCCTACAGTCGGAGAGCATACTAGGAAATAGCATCAACTTAAGCTGATGACGTACTGAATGTCTGCTTCCAAGTAATTATTGACGTAATTAAGGCACGTAGGTATAAAGCTCTAGGCCCTTTCCGCTAATTAATTAAATATTAACTCAGACGCTCATTACAAAACTGCATTGTGTGTGTGTGTGTGTGTGTGTGTGTGTGTGTGTGTGTGTGTGTGTCTTCTGCGACGAACATTTTTACAGGGATTATTGCAGAGTTTGTGTAGCTAAATTCATCAAATGTGTGCTTGAATTGTATGCAGAGTAAACAGAAGTCAGCGAAGTAGAAAATACACGCTTTCATGTTTCACAATAGAAGTTTACATTTTTAACACAATTTCGATTTTGGTTTTCTTTCATATGTATATATATATATATATATATATATATATATATATATATATATGTGTGTGTGTGTGTGTGTGTGTGTGTATATTGTACACTGTTATTCCATATCTGCAACTGCTCGAAAATCCCCTCAATCTCCATACCTGCCATCTTTTCCCATAGAGTACAAGAGACAGTCCGTTATATTCAGACCACATCAACATGGTAGCATTTGATTAGCATTACTCTCGCTCCATCGATCTTTCGTCTCGAAGGCAGTCAGTATACAATCCGACATCTCTTGCAATGTGAACAGGAGATCCTTTGTGTTACAAGTAGCGTGCATCAATAGCATTTCTTGTTGCTTTCAAATGCTTGGAGAAAACATTAGATTTTAATCAGGGATAGGAAGAAGCAGGATATATTAAAGCACGTAGCACAAAGGACCAATAGCAAAGTGGTTCAGTGACCAGTTAGTGTCGAGTCATCGATTTTGAGGAAGTGTTTGATTTGGTTACAGTAAAATCTATACTAACAGCCCTAGAGATACAAGAATATGAAATGAATATACACCATCCAATCAAAAACGTCCAGACACCCCTATGTAATTCGGAACTGACCACTAGATGTCACTTGAGGTGGACCTGCCAGTATAAAAGAGGAAAGGGACTATTGTGTTGTCAGTAGAGAAGCAGCAATGGCAAAATGGGTTGGTCAGAAGCACTCAATAGTAGTCGGACAAAATGGGCTCTGGTGCAATTTTTATATCACATTGATATCTAATTCATTAACTGAGCAATTAATTACCCACAACACCGCCAAAGGCATCATGAGTTTCCCTCAGCTGGCACATGGGTCCCTCTCAGAGAACTCCCAGCCCCCTTCCTACCCCTGCTCTCCCATGATGTAATCAGGGATGGTGGCCCAGGAAAAAAATTGTGGAAAGTTCACTCAGTCCATCTCGAGCTGCTGCACTGGGAGGACCCCTTAACGAGTTCTCTACTGGGTGACATTAGTGAAGTTTTTATAGCTGTTGTATTTTGCTGATGGATGGCACAAAATAAAAGAATGTTTGGGTGACAGACATGAATGCACCCTGAGAAACTCAGATCTCCTTCAAACTGGAGTAACATTATGTAGTTTGGAAATGCACTGCAGTGCTGTTGTAAAATCCTTGTCCTTCTTCCAGACCCTGTACGATGTGGAGTCTTCCTAATTTTCTCAATAAGGAAGACCACTCTTAACGCCTCGTACTGCCTTTTCTACTACCTCATGTTGCAGGAGAAAACTTCGTTTGGCGCTGCCCGTTCACATTGTACACGGTTGGCTGAGCTACGACAACATGTTCCCATTTCCATGGAGTGATGAAAACATGGTCCTGTTGCATTAGCTCAGCCTGTTTCTCCACGGGATGCAGGAGGTGGTGGATATAGCACTCTCTGACTTCTGCCTTCAATTGGAATGATCACGATGACAAAGCTATAGGCAGAGACTGGGGAACAGTTACAAGATGTAGAGAGACTGTCTAAAACCATGCTGCAGTTTTTCTATAAGTCGCCCTTAGCAGGTAGGTTCGGAGAAAGTGACTTGTTTCGAGATATGAGAGTGCCATGAATGTGATTTATCAGTGGCTGTAATCATTAAAAGACATCTCCATAGATTCCAGCACTGTGTGGCTGAATGGCGAGATTTGATTTCAAATCGCAGATAGCATTTCTGCCAAAAAGCATAAAACTACAGGTCTGAAAAGCCAGTGTACTGGTCATAGGATTTTAACCTTTCTTATGAACTCTACCTAGTGTTGCATTTTGTATGTGACTTCTCACATAGCACACAATCTACTGTAAGTGATAATTCTCAATGAAGCATCATCCTCCATTCCCTATAACGCAGTGGATATACCGCACAACCTCTGTTACACTGCCTACATGGCATTAAGATAGAATGTATTTCAAATACTGTTTGTTAGCGTGAGAAATATCTAGCGGCAGCATGACGGAGTTGGACATATCGGCTTAATACCACGTTCCTTAGCCAAATCACTTTCTAAATTTAATGAGAAGGGTGATTTTATTACGAACTTATGCAGCCAGTGACATGCGACCATGTTTTCAGTCTGTTAATACACACACCAGTGATCACCATCTCACAGTGTTTGTGTGGAAGACCATTTGATTCTGAAGGAATACCATACCTCAATTTATAAAGCTTGTATAGTTTTTAACATGGATATCATTAACCTATAGAACCAAGACCATTTTTATGCATGGTGACAGTGATACAGTCGTTGTGATCGATTTTTTTAATAGCTGGTAGCTTGTAGAACGACTGTGTCTCTCTTCCTAGGAGACACTGCTACCATTCGCAAGAAAATGAAATGAGGCATGTCTATCCATCGCGGATTTTCGCTCAGTATTGTTTGCTGTCACCAGCATTCAGTTATTTGCGAATATTATACTTAATAGGGGATGTGTAATAGATTCACTGTGATCAGCAGGCTTGTAAAGTATGTGTTGTGGTTTAAGTTACTTTGGTCAATGTTCCAACATGTGCAAAGAAAATGACTATGTCCAACATAGGGGAGGTATGAATTTGACGTGGAGAATTACGACTTCAACGCACCAGTACCTGTAAGGGGGATGTACATTGCATGTGTGCCTGTTTAGTGTCCCAAGAGGAGCAGTGAGCGGTAAATTTTCCGCGAGCTCTAGGCAAGATAAACAGCCTAGAGGCAGTAAAATCCAGATACGAACAACAGCGTGTCATGTCGTCCTACAGAGTGGACTGCAATCGAAATTGATGACGTCGTTGGCTTAACAAGGGCATGCGTCTAGGTCGCCCGCTGTGGAGCCCCGCTTCAAGTAACGGGACGTCAACAATTCACATGTGAATATTAAGTGCATTAATTTAGTTTCCGAATCACCACCACGCAACATGATTTCATAAATACATAGTACTGCTTTGACATCCGTTCTGTATGCATGTTAATGTAAAATGTTCATTAGCGACGTTCCAAGAGTGCTGATGTGCCTGTTTTATGTTCTAGGTAACACTGAGTTTCACCTTTATGCTATCTGTGCGAAGTATACATCTTTTATTTAACTCAAAGCGCCTTGGGCATATTGCCTGAGGTATACTGCTTGGTTTTCCGAAGCTAAATAGATAAATACCAAAATAACGTGGCAGGAAACGCTTTGCCTTCCCTAGCATGATGCACAGGTGTCACTCATGTCAAGCTATCAGTTCTAAGAATAAGTCACAGGACGGCACGTTCTTTCGTGACACATCAACTGCTCACGCTTCACTGCCTGCCAGTAGTTTCGCCTCCATTCGTAGACTCCCGATGTAAGTGATGACTCGCCAAAAGCAGTTAATTTCAAATATTTCTGGAAATGTCTGAAACATCTGAACGGGATTTTACATAATAAAGTACTGCATCATTTACATTTGTTCACGTAGCAACACGATGCGTTTCACGAATTTATTCCCATTTTAAAGTGCAGTTTTTGTAGTTTACATTAATATCAGACATGATAACTGTGTACGTCTTGTTGTACTTCTCCTTTCCTGTACTCATCTTTTTATGATCTTACGGTATTGTGTCTACTTCATTACGTACGAATTCACATACATGCAACACATCCTTCACACTGTTTGTTTACATCAAGCAATTAATTCCTGAAACGCTGCAAGATAGCTAATGCAGATGACTCACTTTATTATTTTAATTATTAGTGACATAGTTGTAGGCTTTCAAGAAACATTATTTACGACGAATGAAATTAAATTACCGAAGTACGATAGTACTCGAAGTATTTGTCTGTGTGGCTTTATCTATCGAGATGGTGATGCAACAACATCAGGAAAACGTCGGGTAACACGGGGGGACCTGCGCTGTGATACCTTTCGAATTCCGTTGTTAAACTATGTTGTATTATCAAAAAGAAAAAGAAAAAAAAACGTAAGAGGCGCAATATATGTGTAGATGAGAACAGTTTCTATAACCATGGGGCAAAAATTCATTCTTAATAGTGCTGCCGATGATCGAAAATGGTACTTCAGTATCTTCCAAAGTGCCGAAAAGATTTGAATTTAAAAGCGTGGGAGAGAGTATCTTCATGAGGAGGGTCATTTAAGTCGACCCATTAAAATATCTGGAGCAATATGTATTGTATGAGAACTTATTTTTCTTTATTGCTATTCTTTCCCTTGTGGGAAAAGGCAAGCAACAGGTGAGAATGTGTTCTTAAGCCATCCAGGTCACGTTAACAACGAAGCTCAAGAAAAGTATAATAAAGTATGATTAAAATCTATCCACCCTAATATCTTTAACTTCGCCAGTACCTTCTACATACCTACTAAAGTGTGCCACATGGGGTAGTCGCGTAGTCTAAGGGGCATTGTCAGGGTTCACGTGGCTGCCCCTGTGCGGAGGTTCGAGTCCTCCTCGGGGATGGGTGTGAGTGTTGTCCTTAGTTAGATTAAGTAGTGTGTATTTCTAGGGACCGATGACTTTAGCAGTCTGGTCCCATAGGAACTTACCACCATCACCTAAACTGTGAGGAAACATCGGAAATCGTGTTTCTAGCTCATTCGGTAGAACATTTGTCTGCAAAAGGCAAAGGTCCTGAGTTAGAGTCCCGGTCTCGAACGCAGTTTTAATCTGCCAGGAAGTTTCAAATCAGTGCAAGTAGGGTTACAGGGCCAGTACAAACACAAATAACGATCTTACCACAAGGTCACTTCAGTGTCAGGTTACACGTGAGGCAATTGGACTTGTTATCTCCAAGGTCGTCCCCTTCAGTTCAGGGACTCCCCACCCTGCCTACACACTTCCCTCCTCTCCTCCCGGTCACCCCTCTCCACTTCCTATTCCTCCTCCTCCTATTTCTAGTGCAACTGACTGGGCCTTATCATACTTGTTCAACGCACTATAGTGGAAGGATCATCACGAGTTGCCAGCAGGGACCAGATATCACACTCCAGAGAGAATTAAAAAAAAGAAGACATGTAAGTACAATTAAACACTTCCTCTCATAATTCATTGCTATTTACAATTTTCAGGTAATCTGTAAATACTTATTTTGCAAAAACCCTCATATCTGTCCTTAGATATATGCAAATATGAGATTAACCAATTACCACAGGACATTATTTAACAAATTACATCAATATCCTGACTTAGCATTTTCTGCAATGCATTATTAAAATACAATTACGCTCTTGCAGAGACTTCAAATGTTAAACAAATACCATATGTTATTTAAACAAAAAGCTCTTGATGCATACCAAATATATGCCATCAATACATTACTAGTGTGTAGTGTCATAGCACATGTGCTAATTGGGCGTGTTGTTCTACTGGTAGAAATACTATAACATCATTATGTTTCTGTAAGCACTATATACTATGACCACCACCCAGGAATCCAAAAACGCATATACACAAGTACGAGATGCTTCAAAGTTTAAAAATTTCCATAATACATTATTTAACAACTAATACAGTTATCCTAAATACCAATTCTACATTATCCCAAAGTTATGGGTGTGTGAGATCATTATAAGACCACCCCATGTATAGTTGTAAATAACTGGTATTTAAAAGAAGTACGTCACAGTACGTTAAAACAATAATGTTACGGTAAGAATGACTGTAGCAGACTTGTAAATAACGATTGAAAATCTGAGGTAAATACACACAGCAACAACAATCGCTAAATTTCCACTGTAAACAATAAACGCTACCACTACTAGCTATGGATGGCGAAGGGAAGACCAGCACTTTATTTAACACAAACAAAAAAATCTGATGTGAAATCCCGCCTTTAATAGTCTCCATAATGTGCATAAATCTCTCCATAGCAAGGCACTGTGTAGTGGCCACTGGGGACATGTTTTTGAGTCATCAGTCTTCTGACCAGTTTGATGTGGCCCCTAACGAATTCCTCTCCTGTGCCACAATAGTACTCTCAACCTACGTCCTTAATTATTTGCTGGATGTACCCAAATCTCTGTCTTTTTCTACTGTTTTCACCCTCTACAGGTCCCTCTAGCACCATGGAAGTTACTCGGTTATGTCTTAACAGATGACCTCTCATCATGTCCCTTCTAGTCCGCCCCCGGTAGCTGAGTGGTCAGCGCGTCAGACTGTCAATCCTAACGGCCCGGGTTCGGTTCCCTGCTGGGTTTGAGATTTTCTCCGCCCAGGGACTGGGTGTTGTGTTGTCCTAACCATCATCATTTCATCCCCATCGACGCGCAAGTCGCCGAAGTGGCTTCAAATCGCAAGACTTGCACCAGGCGAGCGGTCTACTCGACGGGAAGCCCTCGTTACACACCATTACTATTATGTCCCTTCTCCTTGTCACTGTTTTCGGGAGAACCTCCTCATTCCTAACCTTATCAGTCCACCTGATTTTGAACTTTCTTCTGTAGCACCAAATCACAAACGCTTCGATTCTCTTCTGTTCCAGTTTTCCCACAATCCATGTTTCAGTACCACACAATGCTGTGCTCCAGACCTATATCCTCAGAAATTTCGTGCCTAGAGTAAGTCCTACGTTGTTACCAGTAAACCTCTTGGCCAGGAATGCTCGTTTTTGCCAGTCCTAGTGCGCTTTCTATGTCCTCCTCGCTCTGTCTGCCATGGGTTATTTCGCCACGTAGATAGTAGAATTCCGTAACTTCTTCAATTCCGTGATCACCAATTCTGATGTAAGTTTCTTGCCGTTTTCGTTTCTGCTACTTCTCATTACTTTCATTTTTTTTTTCGATTAGCTCTCAATCCATATTCTGTACTCAGTAGACTGTTCATTCCATTCAGAAGATCATGTGCTTTTTTCCACTTTCACTGGGGATAGCAATGTTGAAAGGTCTCTGATGGATTCCTTTCATGTTTGATTTCTTAAATCTGTTGTCATTACGGCATAAATTCCTTTTCTAAATTTACTGTGGCGTTTCTGACTATCTGGGAGGAGACTGAGTAGTGGAACGTGTTACTTTTACACGTAAATAAGAACGATCTGTCACACTACTACACTTTAATACACAGTTTATATGTAATTCATGTCACACAGTCTCATACGGAACCTACATCCGCTTTCTGTTATATACTGTATATGATAAGATACTGTCATCCCCCTTCCCTTCTGTGTGAGAGGATGAATGATCAAATGTGTTTGTAGTTGCATGCTTGAGGGTAGCAGACAAGGCTGTCTGCTAGAGAACAGTAGGACCAACGTCGGAACAGGTTGCTACGCTTTCTAAAAGCAAAGAGGTTTCTATTCTTAGTATGGTCCTGTCCGTCCGTTGTCATGTTGGTATAGGAAGCTGCCCCTCTGGCCCCTTCCGTTTGTCTTTGTGGGCCACCCTGAGGAAGCACGCTCGGTAGTAGGCAGTTGCAGTCTGGCGGTGGCGAGCGTCTGAAATGGTAAGATCTCCGGCTAAGCGCGTGTCTGCTAAGTCCGTAGGACAATGGATTTGTTAAGTTCAGCCTAACTGAGAATTTAATCACCTTTATTTCGGGTTAGCTCTAAGATATCTAAGGTTATCTTAAATTGCAGCGTAGTGTAATTCTCGTGTGAAGTTCATATTATTTTCCGGGAGTTGCTTTGTTACTACTTTGTGAGTAAAGTGGAACCACGTGTTGATCAGTAACTCTAAGATCAATCTTAAATGCAAATGCTTGTGTGATTATAACGTCTCGTCTTGACAATATTTTGCAATATAGCAACTTTTCTTTATGTTCAACACACGTGGGGTGTACTTTGCGAGACCAGTACCTCGTGCTTATATAACTGTTTGACCCGTCAGGTTAACAGTAAGACGTTAACAACCAGTTAGAGGTTTTCCTTTTGTAAATTGCTTTTTGATCTAATTTATTTTAATTATCAAAATTATTGTGGAGTTATACTCTTTGTGTAAACCAAGTTGACCACGTGAAGCATGTGGTGTAATCATCAAAGTAGCCCTCAGCTATTCTTTTCGCTAAGATTTCACAAAGAGTTAATATGAATTTAGTATACCAGTGTGTGGTAATTACATGACGGACAGGATTGTGCTACGAACGTAATTTCTTTGGGTAAAAATTTGAATCTGTTTGTAGTGGTTAACTTTCTCTTGCATGCGTTTCAACGTTCTTTGTGTGTTGTTTTATGAATGCAGTGTTGTATGCAGACTCCCAATCTTGGCTCCATATTTGATGTGTTCCGTAAGATTTTCACCATCCCAAATAAGGCACCAGCTTGTTACGAATACAATTTAATATGCTGAAATTTCATGATCAAACTTAAAATAAATTTCCAAATATAAACTGAATTCCTTCTTTTTATTTAAATTCTCCTTTTTATATATATATTACCGGTTGTTGTATGACTATTAAAAGATTATCATTAATGTTAGTCTGTTTGGGAATTTAGTAAACCTAGAGTAGATACCTAATGTTAATGTTGCCCAGTAATCCACGGTTAACTTCCCCAGACAGATCACAGTTTTCAACCCGGTTTCATTGTCCATCAGTACCGCTTTCATCATAGAAAATTAAAGCTAAAACGTTACAATGTCATCAGCAAATCGTATCATTGATATCGTTTCACCTTCAATTTTAATTCCGCTCGTGCACATTTCCTTTATTTCCATCATTGTTTCTTCGATGTATCGATTGAACAGTGGGATCGAAAGACTACATCCCTGTTTTGTTAGTTTTGTTTTGGTCAATCCGAAGAGTGATTTGACGCAGCTCTCCATGCTACTGTATCCTGTGCAAGCCTCTTCAACTCTGAATAACTACTGCTACCTACATCTTTTTGAATGTGCATACCGTTTTCACCTCTTAATTTTTAACCCCCCCCCCAGTTCCCTCCAATACCAAATTGGTGATTCCTTGATATCTCGGAATGTGTCCTATTAACCAATCCCTTCTTTTGGCCAAGTTGTGGCACAGATTCCTTGTCTCCCCAGTTCTATTCAGTACCTCCTCATTAGTTACATGATCAACCCATCTAACCTTCAGCACCATATTTCGAAGGTTTCTATTCTCTTTTTGTCTAAACTGTTTATCGTCCATGTTTAAAATCTGTATATGGCTACATTCCAGACAAATACCTTCAGAAAGAACTTCCTAACACTTAAATCTATATTCGATATTAACAAATTTCTCTTCTTCAGAAGAACTTGTCTTGCCATTGTCAGTCTACATTTTATATCCCCTCTACTTTGACCATCATCAGTTATTTTGCTTCCCAAATAGCAAAAATCATGTACTGCTTTAAGTGTCTCATTTCCTAATCTAACTCCCTTAGCATCACCTGATTTAATTCGATTGCAATCCATTATCCTTTTTTAGCTTTTGTTGATGTTCATATTGTATCTTCCTTTCAAGACACTGTCCATTCCGTTCAACTGCTCTTCCAAGTCTTTTGCTATCTCTGCAAGAATTTTAATGTCACTGGCAAACGTCAAAGTTTTTATTTCTTCTCCCTGAGCTTTAATTTCTACTCCAAATTTTTCTTTGGTTCCCTTTACTGCTTGTTCAATGTACATACTGAATGAGAGCGGGGTCAGGCTACAACCCTGTCTCGTTACCTTTTCAGCCACTGTCTCCGTTTCATGCCTCTTGTAACGTGCAAACTGGCTGGACTCAAGATCTAACTCAAAATGACAAGGGATCGTACTGTACCAATGTCGCGATTTCGCTAATGTATGACTTCCTGCCGCGCAGAAATGCTTGAGCAAACCAGTCGACCATTACAGCAGGAATTACGTATAGTTTTTGTTTTGACAGTGGATGTTATGACTGTGGATCGCTATCCGATCACAGAAGATTCCATAGTAGCCGAGCGCCTGGCAAACACTAGAAGCCTAGCTTGTACAATAGTTGCACTCGTAGTCAGCAAATTCAGGACAGATCAACCCTTTGGTAATTAGCAACTGCAACGATAATAAACACCGACGAGACAGCAGACTCAAATGCTAGATAATAACAAACAGCATTTTCACTATACGCAAAATTCGAGGTTGTACAGCAATGCTACTACGCTATAAATAGATACATCGAAATATCCAAATGACACTGACAATCGGTATCTATCAGCAATGACGAGACTAACAGGATATAGCGACAACACGCGTTATCTCCCTATTGTCCAAAACAAGGCACCAAAATTATTTCAATACGTACCTGTTTATATGATGTCAAGCTAAATCGTAAATCCAGCTTGCAGTTGTCCTCACAAGCAACCACTTCCCTCCAACGCAGAACAATCTCTGGAACCGCCTCGTAATCTTTTAATAACTTTTAACATTCATCTCAAATCTGAAGTGAGTGGAAAAACCGATTCATATTAAATTTGTATTTGGACAACGTTTATACCGGAATAAGGATAATTGAAGCGGTAATTCTATTTCTTTCTGCGTAGGCTAACGTTGCTATGTAAATAATGATACGTAATGTATTCCACAGATCAACCGCTACACCTTTGTGAGTATGATCGCTGACTTTTCGTAACAACTTCAAATAACTTCAATTCTGATTTTTACTCACTTAGAACTTTTCTTACGTAAATGTAATCTTGTTATCTTTTATTAGTATCGGTGTCCTGTGTAATTTACGTGTACCAACGCGATTAAGTGATTTTCACTGAAACCAAAACTTCCTAATACCAACTCGAGATTATGTTACGCAAGAAGCTAGTAATATCTCTGAAACTTAAATCTTTGCTTTAGCCGTTTTGTAAGGTTTTCTATTGATTCACCTTTACGTAATAACACTGTTTTCACAGATTATTCATGATTCAATTTCAACCAACATAAGTCTCCCTTGCACTTTGAAATTAAATATCCTTCAAACATGTCACTTTTAGGGTGACACTTCAACTTGTAATTACAACACAATGAATTACACGCAACAGCTACTAAGTAATCACATGTATAGGTTTCTTTTGACATCTGAAAACTTGTCTTTATTCGGGCTAGGTTTCTCAATACAGGTTCAAATCTCGTACGTGATCGAATGCCAGCAAAGACAACCCCCCCCCCCCCCCTCTCCCCATAGAAACGGAAATTCAAGAACGAACTAAAATATAAACAAAAATCCTAGGCGCCACCGCCTCTTTTGCCTTAACCTTAATTAATAATTCAAACAAAACTGAGACTCTTCACGCGTTATCGCAACGCACCCGCTAAAGTTCCCTAAATCAGATCAGGCCACCCGTCACTTCTACTAACCAAGTTTTTTGTTTAGTTACGTGTTGCTTGTAAATGGTTCCTTTCTATTCCAGTCGCTTACCAACTCAATCTACTGGTGTGATCTCTCATTGAAACTGTTCGCGTATACACGAGCCAATTCTAGATCCGCGGTACGATCGTGGCATCCAAACAACAACCAAAAATGTGTTCGAGGCTTTCCCTTCTCGATACACACCATTCACTATGAAACAACTCCCAAAAACAACTGGAAACCCAATTACCTATGGCCGAACCGCAACCACTAAACATACAACACGGACAAGATATCGGGTTGTACCACTTCCCCAAAAATCATCAAATGCAAATGTCTCTAACACGGTTTACGCTGTATCTATCTCAGCAAAATAACCACTCCTTCCTTCCACCCAAAAACACAATTTCGCCAAACCAATGTCTAATCCGTGACAACTTCAACATCCCAGAACCTATACATATTCCGTAGATCGGCCTTGGGAGGGAAACTACAGTCGCAGCTACGTCTCAATAGGGCCTACACGACAAAGTTCCAACACTGTCTCCGTAAACTGCACAAAATACTACACTGGCTTTACCAGCCAAACTCCTTCACCTCTCCCAAGCCTTAAACGCCAATTGCGGTACCTCTGTACAACACGCAGTGGGTCGATACTATATCCGACCTAGACCTACCCCGAGATTAACTTTATCGGTAAGAGATCTACTGGGGGATTAACTATTTTCTGATGCCATACAACAGGAACCATTTGCATGAACAAACACGCAACTCCACGTCAACTTTTGACAGTTAAATTATTATTCCTTTTGGCCGTCGGGTAACGTCGATAGCGGCCGGCTGCGTAGCATCGCGGACGCAGCATCTCTGGAAACAGCGATGGCGAGTTATTACATCGCTGAAGCCGCGCGATTTTACTACCTGTTCTCCCTGCGGCGCGCTCGGGTCATCTAGAACATGTTTTATCGCCTTTTAATACATCATACACATTTGATTATTGTATTCACCAGGTGTTATTGGTCATCTACCGGATCGGGTGCTCAGCAATTGTAATAGCGGACGAAATCCGTGCTTTTGACACACCACACCCTCTACTCTTATAATTGCCATCTGATTTCAGTATAAGTTGTAAATTGTCCTTCGCTTGCTGTAATTTTCCCCTACTGCTTAATAATTTCAAAGAGAGTATTCCAGTCAACATTGCAAAAGCTTCCACTAAGTCTACAGATGCTATAAATGTAAGTTTGCCTTTCCTTAGTCTATCTTCTAACACAAGTCGTAGGTTCAGTATTGCCTCGCGTGTTCCTACATTTCTCTGAAATCCAAACTGATCTTCCCCGAGGTCTGCTTCTACCAGTGTTTCCACTTTTCTCTAAAGAATTCGTGTTAGTGCTTTGCAACCATGACTTATGAAACTGACTGTTTGCTAATTTTCACGCCTGTCTGCAACAGCTTCCTTTGAAACTGGGATTGCTAAATTCTTCTTGAAGTCTGAGGGTACCTCGCCTGTCTCATACATCTTGCACACCAATTGGAAGAGTTTTGTCACTGCTGGCTCTCCCAATGCTATTGGTACTTCCGACGGATTATCGTCTAATCCTGGGACCTTGTTTCGACTTACATCATTCAGAGCATTGTCAAAATCTTCTCGCAGTATCATATCTCCCAGCTCATCTTCATCCACGTCCACTTCGTTTTCTATAATATTGAATTCAAACTCATCTCACTGTATAATATACCCTGTATATACTCCTTCCACGTATCAGCTTTCCCTTCTTTGCTTAGGACTTTTCTACCATCTGAGCTTTTGACAGTCATGTAGCTGCTTCTCCTTTCCCCAAATGCCTCTTTAATTTTCCTGTAGGCGGTGTCTGTATGCTTCTAAATCCGTACATTTGTCCTTTGGCCATGCCTACGCGTTCATTTTGCACTTCCTGTCAATCACATTTTTTTTTAGAATTTTGTATTCCTTTTCGCCTGCTTCACTTGCTGGATTTTTATATTTCCTCCTTTCATCAGTTACATTCAATATCTCCTGTGTTATCCAAGGATTCCTACTACGCCTTGTCTTTTTATCTATTGATTCCTCTGCTGCCTTCACCATTTCACCTTTTAAACCTACCCATTCGTTTTCTACTGTATTCCTTTCCCCTGTTCTAGTCAACCGTTCTAGAATGCTTCCTCTGAAGCTGTCAACAACCTCTGGTTCTTTCAGTTTATCCAGCTCACATCTCCTTAGTTTCCTACCTTTTTCCAATTTCTTCATTTTTAATCTATATTTCACAACCGATAAATTGTAGTCAGAGTTCACATCTGCCCTTGGAAATGTCTTAAAATTTAAAATCCCGTTCCTAAATATGTATTAACACTGCATAATCGATCTAAAAGCTTACTATGTCTCCAGGTCTCTTCCACGTGTACAACCTTTTTTTCTGATTCTTAAACCAAGTGTTAGCGATGATTAAATTATGCTCTGTGCAAAATTATACCAGGTGGTTTCACCTATCGTTCCTTCCCCACAGACTCTTTTTCCATCTTTTCGTTTTCCTACTGTCGAATTCCATTCTCCATAACGATTAAATTTTCGTGTCCTTTAACTATCTGAATAATTTATTTTATATCATCATACATTTCTTCCATGTCTTCATAATCTGCAGAGATAGTTGGCATGTAAACTTGTATTTACAATCCTGTATTCACCTGACCAGAAGTCCTGTTCCTTCTGCCGGCCGCGGTGGTCTCGCGGTTCTAGGCGCGCAGTCCGGAACCGCGCGACTGCTACGGTCGCAGGTTCGAATCCTGCCTCGGGCATGGATGTGTGTGATGTCCTTAGGTTAGTTAGGTTTAAGTAGTTCTAAGGTCTAGGGGACTTATGACCGCAGCTGTTGAGTCCCATAGTGCTCAGAGCCAACCTGTTCCTCCTGTCATAGAACTTCAGTAATTCCCACTATAATTAACTTCAACCTATCCACTTCTCCTTTGAAATTTCCTAACCTACCTGCCCGATTAAGGGATCTAACACTCCACGTACTGATGCATAGTATGCCAGGTTTGTTTCTCCTTAGGACGACATCCTCCTGAGTACTCCCCACTTGCAGATCCGAATGGGGGACTATTTTACCTCCAGAATATTTTACCAAACAGTTTTCTATCATCATTTAACCATACAATAGGGCTACATGTCCTCATGGAAAATTATAGCTATAGTTTCGCCATGCTCTCACCCATTCTCGGTACCAGCAAAACAAGGACCGTTTTGGTTGATGTTACAAGGTCAGATCAGTCAACCATGCAGACTGTTGCCCCTGAAACTGCTGAAAAGGCTCCTTCCCTCTTCAGGAACCACATGTTTGTCTGGCCTCTCAACAAATACCGCTCCATTCTGGTTGTACCTACAGTACGGCTATCTGTATTGCTGAGGCATGAAAACCACCCCATCGATGGCAAGGTTCACGGTTCAAAGGGGAAAGTGGGGGATTTCTGGCCTTACACCCTCTTTTAACTCAAGCATCTCGTTCTTGCTCTTCCATTCTTATTATTCCCTCTTGTCTCTCTACATGCTGTATATTGCCCTTATTACCCTATAGCTTACCCCCATATTCCTCAGAATTTCGAACATTTTGCGCCATCTGACACTGTGGAACGCTGCATTAAGGTCGACAAATCAAATGAACGTGTCTTGACTTTTCTTTAGTCTTGCTTCCATTATCAACCGAACATCAGAACCGCGTCTCTGGTGCCTTTACCTTTCCTAATCCCAAACTGATCGTCATGTAACTCTTCCTCAAATTTCTTTTACATTCTCCTGTATACTGTTCCTGTCAGCATCTTGGATACATGAGCTGGTAAGCTGTTTGTGCGATAACTCTCGCACTTGTCTGTTCTTGCAATTTTCTGTATGATGCTTTTCCGGAAGTCAGATGATATGTTACTCATACATTCTACACACCAATGTGAATAGTCGTTTTGTTGCCACTTCCACCAATGATTTTAGAAATTCTGAGGGAATGTTATCTTTCCAATCTGCCTTATTTGATCTTAAGTCTTCCAAAACTCTTTTCAATTCTGATTCTTATAGTCGATCCCCTATCTCTTCTATATCGACTCTTATTTCTGCTTCCATCACACCATCAGACATGTCTTCCTCCTCATAAAGACGTCCAATGCACTCTCTCCACCTATCCGCGTTCTTCTCTGCATTTAAGAGTGGAATTCCACTCACACTCTTAATGTTACCACTTTTGCTTTTAATTTCACTGGAGGTTTTTTTGACTTTTCTATATGCTGAGTCAGTCCTTCAAACAATTATTTCTTTTTCAATATCTTCACAGTTTTCATGCAGCCATTTCGCCTTACTTCCCTACAATTCCTATTTATTTCTTCCTAAGACACTTCATTTCTGTATTCCTGAGTTTCCCTGAACATTTTTGTATTTCTTTCTTTCATCTATCAGCTGAAGTACTTATTCTGTTACCATGGATGGTATCTTCTCAGTTATTGTTCTTGTACCCACGTTTTCCTCTCCAACTTCTGTGATTGCCCTTTTCAGAGATTCCCAATTATCTTCAACTG